>NC_137231.1:17222204-18422204 GCF_949987685.1 Ammodytes marinus | reverse complement strand
AAGTACAGTATTCACTCCACTCAATATCTGCAGTTGATCATCAACATTCATTACAAATACATACAAATCATGCAAAAAAGATTTAAAGAGAGAAGCCTAAAAAGTTTTTTTGACACTTTAACAAATATCCCTTCACCAGATATTATTTCTATTTTATTATCTATTTTAATAATCACAAAAAGTTAGATGTCAATAAAGATTACACAGCAGTGTAACAGTGTATTACCCCTTATGTTCCAGCATACGGTTTGCTCTGTAAGGGCTCATGATTATGGGTTGGTTTCTGAAGCAGCGGCCGCTCAGAAATCTATTGCTGATGTCAGGGAGGAGGGGGTCTGATGAAAAGACAATAAGGGGGAGCACATTGAAGTTCGATGGAGTTGTGGGGGGGCTCGTGACTCCGATGGCTAGTCTTTCAAGATGACAAGCATTCTTCCTCAACACAACCCAACCCCCTAATTTCTAACCCCCCTTTACCAAAATTTGAGACAGAGACGATTCTAAGGCTTCCACGTGGTGACAGTTCAGTTTGAACTCGGTTCGAAAAGGAGTACAACAAAGTGCAAGCCTAGGGAGGAGTGGTTACATGAGAAAAATAAACAATGGATACCCCTGCACTGAGGGACTACTGAGATGATGCCATGCACCAAGTTCATGCAAAAATATTAACTGTTGCAAAAACTAGAGAACACATGTATATTCCTTTAGAATGGATTGAAGACATTATTAACGCAATAGCATATTACTCAATACTAAGGAATGCAACTGCGCACATGCACAGAAACTGTTTTTAACATAAAAGGCTATATATATGAAATATATGAATATATATATTTACTTAGAATGCTATGCACCCTTACTTGTCGACTGGGATTCTAGTTATGTTATGGATGTACTTTTAGCATCATACAGCTGTAGCCAAGAGACTGTTGAGTTCTGGGTAATGCCTGCAACCTGGGGATAAAATAGGGGTCTTGTGGGTATTTTAACTTTTTTTGTTGGATTTTTTTTCAATTGTCATGGAGAGTTAAAATATAAATGTAAAATCCTTTTAATCCAATCAAATCCGAAGACATCTATTGACAATTTACTCTGTACACCAGCTCAACATTTACAAAATTAATAAAGAAATGAAATGTTTGTTGTGTATAGTGTGTATACTTTTGTGTGTTCATATCATAGTCTTGAACAAACCAAGTTTTATTAACATGCTGAATCGCCCCATGCCTTCCTGAGCAGTCCTCTGAAAATGATACAGTACATCTCAGTAGACTTAATAGCAAATAACCAAAATAGCAAAGTGTGAGTCTACACTTTGAAACTCTGCAAAAGTACACATTGAAATAGACAAATAACTGCCCCAGTGAGTGACTCTAGCACAAATGGTTAAGATTAGTAATGTATAATTTTTCAGTATTTAAAATAATAAACACAGGTAGATCTACAAAGTTTTCCATAAATTAAGGCTACAATTAGGCTGCTGGTGGTTTCTTTAGCTTAGGTCATAAGAAGTTGAAAGGATCCTTAAGGCTCATTAGATGACCTCCCAGATCATAGTCAATATGATGGTTTAGATCTAAATATGCGTTTTCAAATGCTTGGAACAGAATTAGTTTTGCAATGCACTATGTTCCAGCAGCAGGGGGCGGGGTGAGCTTATTTTGTCCACCTCTGGAGCTCTTTCCTTTGCAGCCTGTCTGCATGTTGTTTTGTGTGCATGTAGAGAGAGAGAGGGAGCGAAGGAACGTGTTCTCAGGTCCTTGTAACAAAGAACCTGGACACTTTGTGTGCGTGAGTGAGAGAGAGAGTGTATGTTGTAATGTGACGAATTTATTTGCACTTAGGAAAAACAGAGGTATTTAATTATATTTATCCGACAGAAGCCATTCTATTGAGCCAAAGCAATATCTGAAGCAGGCGCGGTGTGTGGCGTTGTTGTTTTCAGTCGAACCAAGACTTTCTGCCTGCCTTTCGTGTTATTTAGTGAGATAGTTTCAGTTTGTTATAGTTGAGACAAGATGTCTACAGACTGCCAGAAGACCACTGCTAAGGCCATCCCGTCGACCAGAAGGGTGACCATCAACGATGCGGCGCACATGCCCCATGACTACTCCACTACTCCCGGAGGGACCCTGTTCAGCACGACCCCGGGCGGTACGAACTGTTGTTGTCACTCTCCCCCTTTACATACATGCCCTCGACGAGACGTGTTTCCCCTCACGTCCATACATTATTCACACTCTTATCGAGTGCACAGCAGTGTAGTGTGTGAGAGAGAGCAGGGAATGCTCAGGCTAACTCCATGAGGTCGCTGTCATGGTCGCTGTCAAACGTCACTGCGGTGCACACTAGCAGCTGCTAGCCCCTCAAGAGCTAACTGCTAACGGCAGCTTGCAAGTGTTAGGGGGACGATAGAGAAAGAGACACCAAGACACTGCGGAGTCTTGCAGCAGTGAAGTACTTGAGATTATAGGCATGTATTTGGAAAGCGGCTCATATCTTTGCTTTCTCGTTCAAATAGTTTTTATTGTGTTTTTTTACATCAGCTAAATTGGGCTCATTAGCGGCACCTACTGTTCTATTGATTCCCTTTTTGATACAGTCTATGAGTGGCCACTAACCCGGGGTTCATTTGAGTCCAGTATTCAATTTTGCAGAAGTTTTATGATTATCACAAACACGTCAAGAGCGAAACACAGATTGTAGCCTTATAAACGGCACTACCTTGCCATTTTTGGATTGGTTCCCATTGGTCATGTGGTGTCATTGGCACCTCCTTCGTTAGTTGTGTGTCATGTGTCTCGTTATAGTCTCCTCATGTCTCCACAGCTGATGTTATAAGCAAACACATTTTTATTATATTCATACATTTTTTGGATGCATATCAGTTCCACTTTTACCAGTGCCTCAGCCGGTAGTATTTTATTTACATGCCAGGTTTGATTTGTAAACTGTTAATAATAATAACTTTATTTAAAAGATCACTTTTCAAAATCCACTTTTAAAAGTGTTTTACAGGACAGCAGAATATCAACAAAACAGACAGTCCTTGGTTTCAAAATAACAGTTAAAATCAGTTTGTTTTAGCCTATATACAATCAATAAAACAAATGCAATAGAGAAAATGTTTTTTTCAATTCTAGGGAATTCAAAATTGAAATAAAAGTGGGGAAGGCTGATAGTATGATGTTAGAAGTGAATGAAAAGAGATGTCTGACTCAGCAGACCTGATTCAAACAGGTCGTTCTAGAGCCTCGGGGCCTGGACTACAAATGCTCTGTCCCAGCATTAATGCACTTGGCATAGTACTGGCAGATGTTTGAACACTATCCAAAGCATTTTTTTTATTGCTCAGCCAAACTGGCAGTATGCAAACCCCACTTCAGTCAGAAGACTTTTGTATCAGAGGATGTATGATTGAAACTGTAGACCATTGGCAAGAAGTTGAAATGTATATTGCACAACGCCTCTACATAAAAGTGGAGGGAGTGATTTAATCAGCTGATAGTCATCTTTCTCGGTTTCTTCCTCCTTACACAAAAAGGTACCCGGATCATCTACGACCGAAAGTTCTTGCTGGAGTGTCGCACCTCTCCCCTGGCCAAGACTCCACCCAGGCTGCCCAAAATCCCGGGGGTGACCAGTCCTGCCTCCACAGACACTAGCGACAAGGCCCATAAAGGAGAACTACTGAACAACAACAACATTGCTGCATCTGATAGCAGCAATACTGGTATGCTAAACACCTTAGGCAAGAGTTCTAAATTCAAATGCTAATTAATGTAGCCACTGAAAAGTGCAGCTCTAATCAGCCAAAGGGATGATTCCTTCACCTTAGTTATGTCATATTTATCACTATCGCATAAAACAGTTTACACACAGACATTTGTTGTCTATCCTGAATGATAGAAGCCAGTTTGAGGTTTAAACACAGCATGTAAGAATTTTTTTCTATCCATTTCAATTATTTATTGTTCAGACCGAAATTGTGCTGTAAGTCTAGGCATTTGTTTTCTTATACATTTTTATTTTAAATGTAATTGCATGTTGCTTCTGGACCAGAGTTTCTTTCAAAACCAAACATTATTGACTGCATGAAGTCAGTAGATTGGCCATTCTTACCTGCGCAACTCTTCTTTGTGTTTTGATCAGCCATTGTGAACAAGAAGTTATGAAATGTACAGACAGTCTGTATTGCTACAGCATTGGTACTCCCAGTGACAACACTCACCCAGGCATGCATGCTGCGTTGGATTGTATTCAGAAAATCGGGAAATTCAGACACGGCAGCACAGACGGTGTGCAGAATGACATTTTCATTCATTTTGAAAATGTTGGATCTAGAACCATGTCTTCTCATTTATTTTAGTTGCCCATTCTTCTTTGCAAAATAGCCTGAGCTTCAGATTCAGCGTCAGATTAGAACGTCTGTGAACAGCAATTGTCAAGTCTTTCTCAATATTCTCAATTGTATTTAGGTCTGGGCTTTGACTGGGCCATTCTAAAACATGACTATGCTTTGGTTTAAACCATTCCATAGTAGATTTAGCTGTATGTTTAGGGCCGTTGTCCTGCTGGAAGGAACCTCCGCCCCAGTTTCAACTCTTTTGCAGACTCTTAAAGGTTGTCTGCCCTGTATTTGGCTCCATCCATCTTCCCATCAACTCTGACCAGCTTCCCTGTCCCTGTGGAAGAAAAGCACCCCCACAGTATGATTCTGCCACCACCATGTTTCATAGTGGGGATGGTGTGTGCAGTGTTAGCTTACCGCCATTGCATTTTGCATTAAGGCCAAAAACTTCAGTTTTGGTCTCATCCGAACAGAGCACCTTCCTCCAACCCTTGCCACAAACCATGCGGGGGACACAGCATAGTCAGATGAGGCCAAACTTGAAGTTTTTGGCCTGAATGCAAAATGTAATGTGTGGCGGAAACTAACACTACACATCACTCTATACAAACCATCCCCACCTTGAAACATGGTGGTGGCAGAATCATGCTGTGGGGGGGGGCTTTTCTTCAGCAGGGACAGGGAAGCTGCTCAAAGTTGATGGGAATATGGATGGAGCCAAATACAGGGCAGAACACCTGTTAGAGTCAGCAAACGATTTGAGACATGGACGGAGGTTCACCTTCCAGCAGGATAACTACCCTAAACATACAGCCAGATCTACTATGGAATGGTTTAGATCAAAGCATAGTCATGTGTTAGAATGGCCTAGTCAAAGTCCAGTCCTGAATACAATTGAGAATCTCTGGAAAGACTTGAAAATTGCTGTTCACATATGCTCTCCATCCAATCTGATGCTGAATATGAAGCTCAAGCTATTTTTCAAAGAAGAATGAGCAAAAATGTCAGTCTGTAGATGTGCAAAGCTGGTGGAGACATACCCAAATAGATTTGCAGCTGTAATTGCAGTAATAGGTTGTTCTGCAACGTATTGACTCAGGGGGGCTGAATACTTTTGCACGCCACACTTTTCATTTTTTTTTTATAAAAAAATTTAAAACCACTTTTAATTTTCATTCCACTTCAAAATTATGCACAACTTTGTGTTGGTCTATCACATGAAATCCCACTGAAATAAATGAAAGTTTGTGGTTGTAACATGACAAAATGTGGAAAATTTCAAGGGGTATGCAAGGCACTGTATATGTAAAGAAATCACAAGCATTCCTTCTTTGGGTATCAATCACCCTGTGGGGAACTTTATTTTACTGTGAGTTAAATGTAATACAAGCATAATACGGATGAGTCCAATGTAGGAAAACTTTTATTTATTTGTTTTAATTATGAAATGTTGCTTTCTCTTTAAAGGTGATGACTCACAGTTTGAAATGGACATCTAGACGGCCCCAGGAGCAAGTATTAAGACATCAGACTTACCAACAAGATGCTGTGAAGAGAGGCTCAAGAACACCTTTTTCTTTTCCCATCTTCCATTCCATGAGGAAGGAGGTTCGCCTTCAGTATCTCCAGTGTCTTTGTGTTCTTAAGTATGTCTTGATCAATCTCATTTACCTGTTTTTTCCTAGAACAAATCTGTAATGAAACCTTCTCTTTTTTTTTTTACTCAAAAGCTTAAACCTGATTTATGTATGACAAAGTGTGCCTTCCTGTAGTCGCTTCAAGTTTAAAATCAAGATGGAGGAGAAGTACTTAACACCAACAAAGCCTCACCCCTCAGAACTGAGCTAAATTAATGAGAATGAACATAAATCGGCAAATGGGAGAAATGAAATTTGCTAAATTCACAACCATTCCACAAGGGTTTTTGTCACTTGACATACTTTTAATTTCCACACATTTCTTGAGAAATCTCTTCAGATATCGCCTTGAAATGTTTGAGATACTGTATTATTTGTCGACCGAGTTCTTCGCCTAAGGTGTCATGCAGAGAATGTAAAAACATAATTTTGTTGTCGAAATTTTTGAAACAGATTTTCACACAGTTTGTAGGGTGATAAAGAATCAAAGTAAACACCATCAACACAAACGACTGTTTTTTTCACATGTATATTCAGTGTGCTTCTGGTGGGTGCCCCCCCCCCCCCCACACTCAGGGTAACGTCTTCATGTTCTTAATTATCACCAGTCTGAATACACATTTTTCATGGGCTCTGCCATCTGAAAGAGGTAGAAGCCAGGGAAGCCATTTTTGTCCTCGAAAAAAATTTAAAGTAAAGATTTGATGCCCACAACTGAGTTATCTGTAGCTCAAATGTTTCCTGGTGTAAAGTGAAAAGAAAAGCTAATATACTTTTTCACTTGATCAGTTTTGATTATGACATGTTGCTTAACAGCCTCTACCACTTCCTGGGCAAAGTTATATCAGAGGAATTCCTCAACTGGTAACTGATAACCTCAGTCAGTGGACTGTGTAAAGAGAGGTCAATATACAACTGTACACAACTGGGAAAGACTCCCTCCTTCCTAAGAGCTTGATGGGGTTGTGTAACATTTCTGCTGCTGGCCTCTTTTGGCTTCACTGAGGCCAGGTTTTTTAGCTTCATTCTGAAGTGGCTTACCGGGCTTTCTCTGTAATGGGTGTATTATATAAATGCTTCCAAATGGATTTCCCAGGACTGGACTGTTACAGTACTGTTTGGTCGCTGTGCTGAATTAGTGTGTTTGCCAAACATGCAAAATCAGGTAGAATTGGACAGTAAAGTATCAAAAGAAATTAATTTGAACAGTTCATCATGTGATAATCTGACCTGTCTTTGACACACGCATGCTGACCAAGAGACAATTGGCAAAACATATCATTTTGATGAAAAGCAATTATCACTCTATCTCTCTGGAAGTCATAACTAGATCCTGTAAGTAGATATGGTCAAAAGTACCTACTGACAGTTTGATGAATACATTCTAAACAGGATCTTGTGTAGCAGAAAATAAGACATGCTCTATCTCGTTATTTGAACACAACGGACACAAGTACTACAATTATGAAGAATATAAAATCAATCCATCTGCATACATTTGATATTCTTCCTTGTAAAGTGAGAGTGCAGTTGACTGACCAGACCACCACCACATGAAGGTTTGTTCAGGATGGAGAGGATGTGTTAGAACTGACACATCATTTGGAGGTGATCACATGGAGCTCCTGTGCTCTGTGTTTTATGGACAGCTTCATTAGTGTTAATGGACTTTGCACTGAATGTAGTCATTCAATAACTCATGTTGTTTGATTTAAAAATGTTCTTAAATCAGATAATACCACTAAAGATCTCAGGCATCAACGTTAACAGGGCCGTTCAAAGAGAAAACATCAGATGAATAGAAATGGAAAGGAAGGGAGATCCCAGTCTGGACTTGTCTTGTAGGGTGGAGGAGGTGTGGATTGAACATTTTCAGCTCATCAGTTCCAGTCCCCCCCTGTCCTCCCTCCACAGTATCTTCAGCATCCAGACGTTGACTCTCTTTGCTCCCCTCACATTGCTCTGGGCTTGTGTTGGGGTTTGAAGGGGCACTTTACACTTGTCACCTTGGCTTCCTGACACCCCCTCACCAAAGTAAACAAATGCTACTGCTCCCCCCTCCCTTGCCCCATCCTGTAGTATACAGCTTGACTGTTTGATCACAATCCACAAAAGAAGCCTGGCCTGTAGGGGCTCTAATGACCTATGATGATGAGTGCACTATGATGTGGATTGGAGGTGAAGAGGGCAAATACACTAATATGTTAGCTGGTCCAAGTCACAGAAGACAAGTGGGAATAATATGTAGATGAGTATCTACGAGCAGGTTAAGCCTCTGAGAACAGCTTTGTTATGGCCACAGAGTATAACAGGTTTGTGTATATTTCATTCTGTATAATAGCTACTGCTGAGATTCAATGGAAGTCACTGCAAATTAAATCCAGAGAGAAATAATATGTATGTTTTTTTGTTTGTTTTTTAAACAAAGTTTCCCATTGAAGACAATTATTTCCAATATGATGAGGATCTTTTAAAACACTGATAATCTTATTGTGAAATAAATTACACAAAATGTAAAGCACCAAAACCTTTTACTTTGAAAATCATCTATTTGAATTGACATGGTCCAAGTTCTTCTCTTTAAAATGCTGTAGCTGTGCTATTTCGAAAACTTTATGGGAAGTATATATTCTTTGTAGGTTTAATAATTACTTAATATTCAATAGTGTCCAAAACATGAAACATTACATTATGTAAAATTAAAAAGTTTTATTATATTCTTTTCAGATTTTATGTACAAAATATACATTATAATGGATAAATAGATTAAACATACAAGATTCACATAATGGAACTTTATGCTCCTTACATAAAAACATAAAATGATGTACCACCCAGTATGGATGAAAATATATTTAATATTTTTAAGACATTTAAACTTAACAGTCATATCTTATCATTGGTTTTAAAAAGGTCATGACTAAGAACTCTCATTTAACATTCATTGTATATGGATTATGCTTCATCAGTAGTTGTCCTTCAGTGACAGCCACACTCTTCAACGATCATGTCCTCGTGATGTCTCAGGGTTAAATCATCATTCTCGTAGTAGAGCATGGAGAGCGGGCTGAGGCGCGTCGCCACACAGGACGGACAGGACCCTCTGGATGGATGGTGATGTTGCAAGAGGCTCTGGAAAATATATGAATAATTCACATTAACAAACCAGCAACTGCACAAAACCTTGAGATTGTTTCTAAAGAGATAAATGTGATTTAAAAATGTCTTCCTCTCACCTGCATATATGCGTGGTTGGTGGGACGGAATGACTCGTCCAGTGGCATGGGACACTGTCCTTCACAGCGATACGCATTGTAGCGCTTTGGGTGCACGATCCACTCATCCCAGCCGATGTGGTCAAAGTCCACCCACATGTCCACCTTCCGACACAGAGGCCCCAGGTCCGGCTCTGCCACAGGCGCAGCAGTAGTAGTTGGCGCTCCCTCTGGGACCCTCATCCTCTCCATTTTGTTTCTTTTTTGGCGTCGGCTTTGACCGTAACTGCTGACCCTGTCTGTGGCCACATACTTGGAGTTTTCCACAGTTTGAATGAGACTATACGCTGTGTGGCCTTCCTCGGGCAAGTTCTGTTTGGAGAAAATGACCATCATGACCCCGTTTGTGGTTGGATGGTGTATCTTTCTTTGCGTCAATCCCAGATTTTTTAAAAGGGACTTGCCGACTGTATATGCATCATCCCCAGAACCGCTCCCATGGTCCATCTCAGGTTCTCCTGAGGCCTCCTGGCTGGACAATATATCTCCTTGGTACAGCCAGTATTTTAGCAGAGCAGTCACGTTAAAAACCTTCCAGGAAGACTTTGAGCCGCTGGGTGATGTGCCAAAGCTCCCCAGGAAAAGGTGCTCATCCTGACATGTTGTGCTCTCCGGGTCACAGCTTTGCTTTCGGGAGTGATACAAATCCACAGTGGCACTCCTGGAACCCGAGAAAGCCGGCAGCCTTATCCGAAGTTCGGCCAACTGGACGAGCTCGCTGGTGGAGATGGACGACATGTCAAACGTGACCGTCCACCTTTCACCCACTTGATGGCAGCCTGAAGAAAAATGAGACAGAACATGCCAATGAAATTTAAAATTCGCAAAATGCAGTCAGCAGTCTGGAGGGGGAAACCAGATTCCTGGACAAATGTCAAAACACTGGAGTGGGAGGGTGAACGGGACAGGATGTGTATTGAACCCCCCTGTGCAGGGACGTCTGAGGGCTAACATACACACCCTCTCACATAAAACAGAGAAAGCCTTTAAAGTGGAATAAGCATTTTGACACTTGCTTGGGTTGTAAAAAGAGAGGGTCTGATAACACAGATAATGCACCCACTGCAGAGCTGCTAGAGGATGGAGTCCACTGAGGAAAAATGAACACATGCAGTGTATGACATGGTTTGGATCTAGTATTGCTTGTAAAATAAAAAAAGAAACCAAACAAAAAGTAGAAAAAGCTAAATCAAGCTCTTAACTCACCTCTGGCCATCAGACTGAGGACGGAGTCAGGCCTGTGCGCTGACAGGCTGTCACTTCGTGAGGTAACGGCATTCAAAGCTTTTGACGAAAAGGAATCAGCAGACTTGAAGGAGCGGTACAGCTGCATCATGTACAAAGGGAATCTGCTGCGATGATTAGTTGAGAGATTTCTGATTGCTAGACTGGTCTGAGGGCCTGTGTGATACCGGTGCCCCTGAGTGGCAAAAACTACTCCAAAAGAGCAGAGGAGGAATGTGTGAAAAACGGTCAGGACCCTTGCGTCCATTTCCTCAGAAACTCACAAATTAAAGCTCAAAAACAAAAGAATGAAAGAGAAAGATCCTGCTTCCTTCCTCCAGCTGCTCTCAGGCTGAATTGATGCTATGTGCAGACGGAGCTCCAGTCAGGCCCCTTTATAGTGGACAGCTGCCCTTTGATGACCCCTGACCACTCCAGGCATCTCAACAGCCCCTCTGATCATCAGAGCACATCACAGGGGCAGGGGGGGGACAAAGAAAACATTTAGCCAAGGTCATTGTCCCATCAAACTGCCCAACCTTTTGTCTTCACCCAAGAGCCTGATCCTCTTGAAATGTAAAAATCCATTAACAAATAACACTTTAAATGCTGTACAGCAATTGGCACATTTCTGTTTCGTAACAGTTGCAGCAGTAACGAAAATCTTTGCAGATTTGGAAACTAAGAATGAGAGACAAAATGTGAGAAAATCTTTGATAATAAAAAAGACCAAACCTTAGAAAAAAAATGCACATTTTTAATCAAACAGAGCAACAAATACAATACTAGTCCTATTTGCTTGTCAGGAATGTGTAACAATAAATGATCTTCAGTCAACCGTGTTTCTTAGAGCTCAGAGTAGCGATAGCACAGATTTCATTTGTAATTTTAGACTAGGCTATTAAAATCACCTGACCAACCTGTCATGGATATCACTATGATACTGTGTTACAGAGGGAACATTTTTTAGGATTTCAAGTGGAGTACAGTGCAGGAAGTAACTTAAACTATCCATCTCAAAATAAACAAGTAAACTTCGACATTTAACATTTTATCTAAAAGTGTCATTAAAAGTAACGCATTTGTGTATAGACAAAACTTATAACCTGTGTGTTCTATGTAGTCTGGTCCTCTAGAGACAGCAGCTTTAGGTTTCTTCCACTGAGAGGCTCATGTGTAGTTTATATACTATATGTCAGTAAACATGCTTTACTGACTGAGGTCTGACTGGTCTGGACTGTGCCCATTGGTGATGGAAGCCAAGGAAAGTTCTCACAATGAACTGAAGAAGTTCTTCACCTGTGTATGAAAATGCACTTTAGGATCACAGTGGATCAGAAACACATCAAACACCAGATCAGAAAAACAAAAGAATGTGTCAGTGACTGTTAGGATGACAAATTAAGTCTCAAACGTTAGAGAGGGGGCCCTCTTGTGCCCTCTTGTGGTTGACCCTGGCAACCCATAGCAACCTTAAGGTCAAAGTAGAATAAACAGCATACCTTCCCTATGAGTTGCTCCCGCACCTCTGGGTCACTCAGAAACTCCATGCTGGCATCGAGGTGTAACACAGGAATCTGTTTCAACTTCTCAAAATGTATTCTGAAAAGAAGAGAGCCAAGCCACGTTAGTCTCTACTGCATTACATTAACAGCCCAAAGTCTGGGCCCTGACCACAAACTGCTAACCGTCATCTGTTCACAACCAAGCAACAAACAGCTGCAAAGAAAGGCCTTTCAAACAGAAAATGAGTGGAGTATGCTGCGCCGTCGCTGCCGTTAGTCATGTCACTTTTTACATTTATTCCAATATGAAATTTCATACCAGATTCTGGTTGGATCATTTAAAGGTAAATACATTTGTTTTACAATGTGCACATCAGGCCTGCATTCACAGAAGCCCCCTGAAAGTGCCGTAAAAAATGGTCTCTGAGCTCAGTGTCATCAATGCTTTAAAAGGTCAGATACATTTTTTTCCAGCGGTCACTGGAAATATTCAAAACTGAAATTCTGTGCGGCGACAAACAGCACAAACACGATCTCACTAGGACTCACTCAGTGCTCTTCTCAACAAGCCACCGCTCGTGTTGAACGTGCAGCTTCTCCAGATAGTCCAGATTCACTCCTTTCTCCTCTGCCCTTCCACGGCGCTCCAGACGCTCCATACATTTCTTGAAAAGGTAACAAGAGTAAAATGCGTCTTGTCTATTGGGAAATAAACTTAATAGCAATGACTTATGTCACAGTAACAATGTTATTATATCATATTGTTGCTGTGAAATGGAGTCCCTGATGTTTCTACCTGTGGTGTGGCTTTGAGGTAAATGATGCCCTCCAGCTCCACCTGGTGTCCAAACTGCTCCACCAGGAGAGAGTGCCAGTCCTGGTAGACGGCCCACTCTGTAGAGCCGATACAACCCAGCTCAAACATGTTCAGAGCAAAGATGTACCTGGCAAGGTGGAGAGTAAGGTTTAATTTTATTAAAAAAATAAAAACATAGAATAGTCTGCATTCGCAATCTATTTCATACTTATTCTATTTCAAGCATAACTTTAAGTATCAACATCAACAACAACAATAATAATAATAGTGATAATGGGTGAATGTATGGAGTTATCCTGACATTTTTCACTCTCCGGACCGGCCCCGAAACGCTCACCTGTCGCTGTAGACTGAGCGCTCATACACCTGGACAGGTGTTCCCTGTGAGCTGAGCAGGCGAGTTGGAGGAGGCTGCAGCTGTGTCCTCAGCCGGCTCATACAGGAATATGTCTGAAATGTGTACGACCAGCGCTGAGGGTCCTGGTACATCATCTGCAGCAGGTTGCTGACTGTCGTTTGGGGGGGCGCGTCTGTCCCCTGTCAACAGACACATGCTGGGATGTTCAGCTAGGCCTCTTTTTGATTATTTTTTTCTCTTGGGAAAGATTAAAAAAAGGCAGAAAAGGTGAACAAACCTTTGAGGTCCCACTCTCAATGTGCTGCCACTTGCTGACAGGTTCTGCCACTACCTCCCAGTCTGGACAAGCGGACTGCAAGAGTCTGGCAAAGGTCGACTTTCCAACAGCTTATGTTAGGGAGGAGATAATACAGAAAAATCATATGATACTAACAACACTCATAGCTTGGCACAAAACATGTCATCTTATTTTGAAATACTCGGAATGTACTGATCTTACCAATGTTGCCCTCGATAGAAACTCTCTTCACTCGAGCTTCAGTTAATGTTGAACCTGATAGACACCTTGAACAAGAAACACTGGGCTTGCCTGACTTATTAGCCATAGCACTTAGCTTAGTTGCTGCCTGTGTTATAGCTGTGTTTACCCCTCTTGTCTTCCACTGTGGAGTGGGCACATTAAAGCCAAATCTCCTGACCTGTAACGTTATCAAACCGGGTTGTTTTAATGTGGACACGCGGTTAAATAGAGCCCATCGATTAAGGGCAGACATGATGACAGGCATGAGAACTACAGAAAGAAAATCACCTATATCTGCTTGTGCTTGCTAAGGTCAGTGGATATAACCCTATGCAGTCTTACCGCTGAGTTAAGATCATCCTGTCCATGCTGTCACATGTAGTTTCGTTTTGAAGCGTTTTAGAGGTAAATGCGCAACTATTTCAACATTTAGAAACACCGATGTGATGGTATAATTGTGCCCGGCATTCATACTGTAACAGTTTTTGTTGCTGGTCCGTAAACTTATTAAAACTATGGTCATGAGAAATGTTATTCAAATGCTAAAAACGGTAGCGACAAAAGGTACTTCCGGTATACGAATGAGATACTTTCGCAATAAAAGCCATTTACAAACCGTGACCTGCCCGTTTGAACAGAAAATGGATGGAAACAAAAATAAAAAACACATTTGCTGGATGTCAAACATTTACACACACATATATTAACCTTACTCTGTGTTGATACAGCCCAATTTGAGGGGGGAGAGAGACAGTATTTTTTTTGTTGAAACCCGGAAGTACTTGTGCTCTTCCCTAAGGTTTCCCCACATGGTTGCAGTCGCAAAGATCTGTAGACACAGCTCATTTATTATATATTTTTTAAAAACTTTTTCTAAAAATAAAAATAAATCTGTTGGAACAAAAGTGGAGATGTGGGCTCGTTACTTTTGTCACAAAATGTATCCCAACATCCCCTTTTGTTCCCCCCAGCAATATGACTTCATTGATTTGATTTCCAGTGTTTTATTTCTTGAATTTGATCTTGCGCTTCAATAACACTAAACTATAATAATCTGCATGAACATGTCAGCTAGATACAAGAAACATCAAAGACATGATAAATTACGTTGTATGCTTGGATGAGCGTTGGTACCAGTCTTACATTACAGTCAAACTGCTTAGTTTTGAATATAAATGTTACCATATAAAAATAATAATAATGATGAAACAACTGTTACTACTACTGTTACTACTTCATAACTCAGAGGTTGTTTGTCATAAACACTCAAACCTAAAACAAAACTCTTAGTTTAAAAAGCTGTCACAACTTCTTAGTTTATTTGTTCAAAAAAATTGCTCTAACATTACAATTAACATTTCACCCTCATCAACCCATCATAAAAAGGCTTCACAATTAATGCAATAAAGGTTGAAAATTCACAGCATAGTATTTTTATTTAAATTACACTTTAATTCAAGCTTCAAACCTAATTGCAAAATGCAAAATCTGTGAGACCAGAGATTATGGCAAGAGACAATTTAAGTATAATCATGGTGAAAATAACAACAGACAGAAAAAAAAAACTTATGATCCTAAGCAATCCCTGTTGCGTCAGCAGTGACTCTCAGTAGCTTGTGTTTTTCATGGTGATCTTTTGAGCCACCTCAATCTTGAAATCCTTGATACCTGAGGGAGAAAACCAGCATGTTTAAAAAAAAAAGCACATCAAAGCAGCACATCGAAGAAATAGAACCCTCTATAACCTAATGTGTGTGTGTGTGTGTGTGTGTGTGTGTGTGTGTGTGTGTGTGTGTGTGTGTGTGTGTGTGTGTGTGTGTGTGTGTGTGTGTGTGTGTGTGTGTGTGTGTGTGTGTGTGTGTGTGTGTGTGTGTGTGTGTGTGTGTGTGTGTGTGTGTGTGTGTGTGTGTGTGTGTGTGTGTGTGTGTGTGTGTGTGTGTGTGTGTGTGTGTGTGTGTCCTCACCCTCACGGAGTCCGGTGCCATCAGAGGAGAGATGCCAGTATCTGCGGTCGCTCTGTCTGGCCTGCTCTCCATTCACCACACTTAAGAAAGGTCCCCACTGGCTGGACTCGTTCTCAAACCTGTCAAAACAGATTCAAATATTACTCAGTGTAGTCCAACATACGACACTTTAACAAGCTGTACGTACATTTTATGAACTCACGTGAAGCCAACACTTTTTCCCTTGAGGAGTTCAAGGGCCTCCAACAAAGAGCTGCCCTTTGGCACATCCACAGAGTAAACAGCAGCTGTCCCACTAGACGGTACCACTTCCACCACCACAGTCACTTTAGATTGGCTTGGTAAAACCACAACAGGGTCTATGGGCTCCAGCACCAGAGTGTCTGTAGGGAAAGCACACACCATGACATAAAAACGCTACCAACACAGACAACCTGATATCACCTTAAGGGACCACAATGGGGTCTAAATAATGCTGCACAGACCGTCCTCGTTCTGGCACGTCTTGCTTTGAACGGACAGGTAGGATTTCCGGTGGAGAGCTGGCAGGATCTGAGACACGGCCATAGGGTTGTGGTATTTGTTGCTTCTGGCGTCTGTCCTTATGGCCTCCAGTGAGGCGGCACACTCTGCAACTTGGCTGCCCATTGCTAATAGCGCCTTTAACACAGCCAATAAGTAGATTTAAGCTGAAGAAGAAGACATTGTTCTAGAAGGTTTCAAAAAGTGAAAGAGACGAAAGGAGCTCTTTACCTGCACTGCAAGGCCTGTGCTGAACTCATTGCCAATGTGACCGTCAGCTCTACGAGCGGCCAATAGCTTCTGCTTTATGTTGCTGAGGGCTGTGACGAGCTCAGCAGCATTATGCACATGAGAACCACTGTCCTTCACGCACTGGAGTGCCATCCCTGCCATGGCATTGGTATCTGGGTAGAGAAAGGATGAAATATGCATATTTCATAGACAGAGGGAGAGTTAAATTAAGAAATTGAGCTTTTATCAAGTGGTCTTTCTAGATTCCTCTAACATAGCACCATAACTCTCTTCTCATATTCATAAAGGCATGTTTCACTCACCAGCGCCTGTGAAGTGTGAATGCTCTACCGCCTTGATGAGCTTGTTGCTGACATGGTTGTTGACCCTGATCCCGCTCGTGCAAAGAGCAAGCACACCCAGAGAGTACTGGTAATAGTTGGTCAAAGGGCGGTGGCTGACTGGTTAAGCAGAGAAGAAATAAAATAAACCAAATAATAGTAAAACATGACTTCACAATCTTAAACAAAATACAAACGGACTTAAGTTTAACCAAAATTAGTATTTAAGTTAAGGCGATTATGATATATTATATACGGTATATATCAAGTTGTCCGAATGAGTTCCAAAGTACATATTCTTTTACTTGATTCTCCACCTTTACATTACCGTCTGAAGAAAGTAAACTTTGAACTGGTAGTTAAGGCACAATGTAAAACAGAATAGTGAACACTTTTTATGACGACGGTTTCCCTTCATAAAGGTCTGTGGTTACTTCTGGGTTTTCCTCTCAATGACTGGATAGGCATAAGGATGGTCAAGAATACTTTATAAAGATGTTACAAGGTTAACTTACAAAGCCAATGAAGTTGCCATGCAGGACAGAACATATGGGACAGGCTATATTTATACAATTGATTATCGATGGCAGATGACGTTGCAAATGTAGGTCAAATAAATTCACTTTGTACTTATGACCATGCATCTAAAACAAAATTGAATATCAATGAAAAGCAATTTTTTTCTGTAATTTAGCCTGGTCAGGACCAGTGCAACTGAATCATGGCTTATGCAAGCCAGGATAACCAAAATATCCCGGCTTAATCCCTTATCTTGGTTTTGTGCAATAGGCCTCAAAAGTGGAATTCAGATATCCAGGATGATTTATAAAGCCAGCCTTGACAAAGTCTATTCTGGGCACTTTGGATAAGTCAGTTGAATAAGACATAGACTAAAATCCAGTATCTCAAATTATCAGAATATTACATAAAACCAATCAGAAAAAGGATTTATAATACAGAAATGTTGACCTTCTGAAAAGTACGCCTACGTTTATTCTAGATTAATTTCACTTCATGTGTAATGAATCTAGAATATATTTAAGTTTCACTTTTTGAATTAAATTGCAGAAAAAAGGAACTTTTCATTGATATTCAATTTTGTTTAGATGTACCTGTATATGGTTATAAGAAGCTACAAAGTGAATTCATTTAGCCAACCTAAGCAACTTCATCGGCCATCGATAATCAATTGTATAAATATAGCCTGTAATATGAACAGACTATCACATACATTATTATAATTGATATTATTTTATCTTAATACACTTATAATGTATTTAATTATAAATGGTTCAGGTTAAATAAATAAAAAGTAAAACTATTTAACTAAATGACAATGTAGTCCTTTATGTGGTACTTTAAAACAGGCTAGTAAAAATCAAGCAATACACAGAAAATTGTGGAATAACTGTTAACCGATTTCCGATCGTAGTGACATTTGACTGAACAATTCAGGCAACAGAACAAGTTTGTCCTTTATGTTTAGCCTGGTCCTAACCATTAAATATCCATGGTAACTTGTGTCCCTCCGCTTTTGTGCAACCGGATCATGGCTAAAGCAAGCCAGTATAACCAAAATATCCTAGGTTAATCCCTATGGTTAATCCCTTATCTTGGTTTTGTCCAATAGGCCTCTGGAAACCAAGTTAATATTTGTTATTGTACTTTTGCCACCACATGTCAAAGGAAAACTTACTAGCAATGTGCTCTTTTTCTTGCTCCATTTGCCTCTTCAGGAGCGTCAGCAGCGTCTCACTCCTCTCACTGACGGTGAAGGTGATTGTGTTGAGGTCGTAGCAGGAGGATTTCAGAGCCAGAGTATACAGCGCCAGGAGACCAACCACTGACTGGCTGTTGGAGACAGAGCTGAGGGAGACATTAGAGACTAAGGTTTATGTGAGAACATTAGGGGAAAAGATCAATTCAATGGAAATACACATTTAAAATGGCATGACATTTGTTGTGAGCAACAAAGCATAAGGGAATTTGTAATCCGTGCCATACTTTTGAATGTCATTGTGCAGATCATTTTTCAGTCTATCCAGGTGTGCACTCTCTTTGGCAAGGTTGTGGGAATTGGAAAGCCGTAATGCCAAGTGAACACTGGGATTTGGGCGTCCTTCCTGCCCTTCCAGAGAGCGAAGGAGATTCTTACTGAGTGACAGGAGAAGCTCACTGTTTGAACCATCAGTATCTGAATTTAAAAATTAAAAGGAGAAGTGTTTTTTCAGAAATTTTTATCATGGACATGAAAATATTTCAGTGACTCCCTCTGGCTGACATCAACTTGAAAGTTTGTAGAATTGCAAAAACAAGAAGTGCAGTATCAGCAGTCCCAACGAGAGGAACAATAGACAGTGGAGTCTTCATATTTTAAAGAAATGTCAAGTTCCATATATCTACAATAATGTCTCTCCTTGATCATTACTAAAAATGTGCCAGCATTTTCTGTTATTTGACAATTGCACAACTTTTGTCAATGAGAAAACAATGCGACGGTCACTTTCATCCACAAAGTGAGAGGCACCTATTTGCGGACCCATGGGGGAGCGGAGCTCCACCGGAAACACGAAACCTTCTTCTTCGTTTTGTTTTACTGGCGGCGATCGGCGATCACCTAGCGGTGAATAATAACAAGAAGAGGGTTGCGTTCCGAATCGCATACTCTTTCTTTTTTCTATTCTACATACTACATCCGACGATAAAAAGAATCTAGTTAGGATGCAGTAGGCATACTATTGGGACATACTTTTACTCTTTTATTTCATCATAACATTGCGCCTTGATCTTGCCTCTTGCTTTTATATCTGTCGCATCCCCGTTTGTTTTCATATGGAGGCTTCGTCGATATGACGTCACTTCACGTGCGCACTGGATTGTGGGTCAGAATCGCCCAAATAGGATGCAGTTTTCAACACTAACAATCTTGGCCGGAGGAAGTAGGACATCCGGGTACTTCTAACCATCCTAAATCTGGCCACAAGAATCGGGACATCCTAAATCTTTTTTTCTACATACTATATAGTAGAAAGAATGCGATTTGGAACGCAACCACAGTTTCCACCGGCTATGGTGCTAGTAGACAGTAAAATAAGTCAGTTTGTTAAGGGTCCCAAGTGGCCAGGACGGTGGTAAAAAGTAGATGTTGAGGTAGAAGATGAATGAAGCAACAAAGCTTTAGGCCTACATCTTCCGAAATCCGTCTCTTTATTTCACAATTAGCCTATCACAAGTAGGTCAATCACATATTTATAAACTCTTATAAATAAAACACAAAAAGTGCCACCACATTAAAATAAACCACTCATTTTAAAAAGTGGGGAGTGAAAGACATTAACGTCTGACACATAAGGTGACAGTTTCCATTGTAGATCCTGATTGATTTATTACCAGATCCCTTGTCCTCTAGTGATCACAGTTTTAATTATTATATAATTTCTATATTTATATTAGGCTATTTAACGAGGCTCGTCTCTGACTTTGTGATCACGCAAGTGAACAGTAATGATCGCGTGCAGCCGCAGAATTACATTTCAACCTGACAAATGGCCTATGTTCAGTGGCACAGACGTTAAAAAACTCCTGTTAATAAATAAATAACGAGATACATACAATAGGTTTATTAATCTGAATGTAGAGCATGTTCACGATGTGTAAGGTGGCCGCATATGATCGGCACGAGGGCTGAGAACTATGCTACTGATCAGATAAATGATCGATCAAACGTAAAATCATCATGAAATGATAAAATATATGGAGTGATTTTGCTTTAAAGTGGACATATTATACTTTTAACTTTTATGACCTATAAACGTTATTATAATGATTTATAGTCATGTTAAACCATACTAGCGTATCAAATAATTACGTACATGCATTTAGACGTATTCCCTGCTGACAGTCTGGGGTGGTTATGCAGAGCGCTAAACACTAGGGCAGCCGGTCGAGAAATCACGTGTTCAAATCGGTTCAAATTTCCAGCCATCGTGTCGTCACGATTCCGGATTTTTCCATATATGGTAATGCTGCAACGTGCTGGCGCGCTCCGGCCATGCCCCCACCTTCCTGCTCTCAAATCTGCCTGCGCGCTGCTGAAAATGTTCCGGAAGGAAGGTAACCAATCACAACGGATTGGGGTTTGCAGGAGGGAGGAGGGGGCGGAGAAGCATAAAGCCGAGTGTGGAGAGAGACTGCTGTGCGCGCTCAGATGAGAGGAAGAGTTTCCCGAAAATCTACATGGTTTTTTGTGATGTGATTCGTGTCAGGTTGCTCTATAGCAGTTTTTAACAAGAAATTAAAACCAGAAAAGTAGTATATTGGAGAACTTTAAACTGTACAGGGTCGCGTTGTGGCAGTGACACTCTTTCTTCAGTCAGAGCTGCAGCGTAAAGTGAAAACAAACTCAGGTTGCGTTCCGAATCGCATACTTTCTACTATATAGTATGTAGAAAAAAGATTTAGGACGTCCCGATTCTTGTGGCCAGATTTAGGATGGTTAGAAGTACCCGGATGTCCTACTTCATGCGGCCAAGATTGTTAGTGTTGAAAACTGCATCCTATTTGAGAGGCACCTATTTGCAGACCCATGGGGAAAGTGGAGCTCCACCGGAAGCCACGTCAAACTCATTTCATTGGTCAGAATTGTAACCTACTCTGAATTTGTTTTCTTCTTTTTGTTTTACTGCCGGCGTTCACCTAGCGGTGAATAATAACAATACACAGTTTCCACCGGTTATGGTCATAGATAGTGGTTATGGTGCTAGTAGACAGTAAAATACGTCAGTTTGTTAAGGGTCCCACTACAGGTCCCAAGTGGCCAGGACGGTGGTAAAAAGTAGATGTTGAGGTAGAAGATGAATGAAGCAACGAAGCTTTGTGTACATCTTCCGAAATCCGTCTGTTTAATTCACCATTACCACAAGTAGGCACGGCACGAGGGCTGAGAACTATGCTACTGATCAGATAAATGATCGATCAAACGTAAAATCATCAGGAAATTATAAAAACATCCCGATGGGGTTTTCTATGGAGTGATTTTGCTTAAAACTGTACAGGGTCGCGTTGTGGCAGTGACACTCTTTCTTCAGTCGGAGCTGCAGCGTAAAGTGAAAACAAACTCAGAGTAGGTTACAATTCTGACCAATGAAATGAGTTTGGGGCGTGGCCCCATCGTGGTTTCCGGTGGAGGTCCGTTTCGCCATGGGTCTGCAAATAGGTACTCTCATAGACATTATAAAGGACGTCTGGTTACTTATATCATATCAGAATCTTCTATGACAGTTAAGCCCACTATGAATATTAAAACACGTCGAAACTTGTGCCCTGTATCTTAGCTACATGTATGATCTTTGCAGCAAAGAAACCCGCGTGAAAATCAGTTTGGTATTTAATGAGATATGATTAATTACATGCGCTGACAGTTCATTCCACCTGCCAAACAGACTACACTGAGTGGAACGTGTGACCGGTCCAAGATGGCGCCCGCATTTCTCGCGCTCAACGCCCAATGCGGCGTCTATCCTTTATAATGTCTATACATCAGGTCGGCAATCAGGCCACGCCCCTTTTGGGGGGAAAACATTGAACAGCGCTCCATCCACTTTGTATTGAAGGAGACCTGTCTTCTGCAAACAAACTTAATTAAAACGTAATCGAACATCCATTTAACAAGAAAACGTTACTTTCTTTAAAGCCACGACTCTTGTCTGTCCATACGAGCTGTTTTTGTGAAAAATTATTGAGTAATTTTCAATATTGAGGTGTTTTTTCCCGTCCGTGAGGGTTAGCCTATGGTTAGCCTACAGCAGAAGGCTAACATTAGCCTAGCATTCAGCATACATTAGTTAAGAGTTTTGTCTCGATATTGAAAATTACTCAATACTTTTTCACCAAAACAGCCCGTATAGACAGACAAGAGCCGTGGCTTTAAAGAAAGTAACGTGTATTTGTGAAAGGCATGTCGTATTACGTTTTTATTAAGTTTGTTTGCCGAATACGGGTGTCATTCAATACAAAGTGAATGGAGCGCTGTGTATTGTTTTCCCCCCAAAGGGGGCGTGGTCACGAGAGTTCCGTCCAGATGACGTATTGCCGACCTGATGTATAGAGACAGTGCATGAAATAGGCCACGCCCATGGCCACGCCCATCGTGGGGGAAAACATTGAACAGCGCTCCATTCACTTTGTATTGAAGGAGACCTGTCTTCTGCAAACACACGTAATTAAAACTTAATCAAACATCCATTTAACAAAAAAACTTTACTTTCTTGAAAGCCACGACTCTTGTCTGTCTATACGAGCTGTTTTTGTGAAAAATAATTGAGTAATTTTCAATATTGAGGTGTTTTTGTCCGGTCGGACCCATCGTGGGGGAAACCGTTGAACACCGTTCCATTCACTTTGTATTGAAGGAGACCCGTCTTCTTCAAACAAACTTAATTAAAACTTATTCAAACATCCATTTAACAAAAAAACGTTACTTTCTTTAAAGCCACGACTCTTGTCTGTCCATACGAGCTGTTTTTGTGAAAAATGATTGAGTAATTTTAGATATTGAGGTGTTTTTTCCCGTCCGACCTGGCTAGCCTACAGCAGAAGGCTAACATTAGCCTAGCATAAAGCATACATTAGTTAAGAGTTTTGTCTCGATATGGAAAATTACTCAATCAATTTTCACAAAAACAGCTCGTATAGACAGACAAGAGTCGTGGCTTTAGAGTATGTAACGTGTATTTGTGAAAGGCATGTCGTATTACGTTTTTATTAAGTTTGTTTGCCGAATACGAGTGTCATTCAATAGAAAGTGAACGGAGCGCTGTGAATTGTTTTCCCCCACGATGGGCGTGGCCTCAGATTATGACGCGTTATGCACTGTCTCTATGGAGACAGTGCATGAAATAGGCCACGCCCATGGCCACGCCCATCGTGGGGGAAAACATTGAACAGCGTTCCGTTCACTTTGTATTGAAGGAGACCTGTCTTCTGCAAACAAACTTAATTAAAACTTAATCAAACATCCATTTAACGAAAAAACGTTACTTTCTTTAAAGCCACGACTCTTGTCTGTCTATACGAGCTGTTTTTGTGAAAAATAATTGAGTAATTTTCAATATTGAGGTGTTTTTGTCCGGTCGGACCCATCGTGGGGGAAACCGTTGAACACCGTTACGTTCACTTTGTATTGAAGGAGACCCGTCTTCTGCAAACACACGTAATTAAAACTTATTCAAACATCCATTTAACAAAAACACGTTACTTTCTTTAAAGCCACGACTCTTGTCTGTCCATACGAGCTGTTTTTGTGAAAAATTATTGAGTAATTTTAGATATTGAGGTGTTTTTTCCCGTCCGACCTGGCTAGCCTACAGCAGAAGGCTAACATTAGCCTAGCATAAAGCATACATTAGTTAAGAGTTTTGTCTCGATATGGAAAATTACTCAATCAATTTTCACAAAAACAGCTCGTATAGACAGACAAGAGTCGTGGCTTTAGAGTATGTAACGTGTATTTGTGAAAGGCATGTCGTATTACGTTTTTATTAAGTTTGTTTGCCGAATACGAGTGTCATTCAATAGAAAGTGAACGGGGCGCTGTGAATTGTTTTCCCCCACGATGGGCGTGGCCTCAGATTATGACGCGTTATGCACTGTCTCTATGGGTACTCTTGTCCTATTTGGGCGATTCTGACCCACAATCCAGTGCGCACGTGAAGTGACGTAACATCGACGAAGCCTCCATATGAAAACAAACGGGGATGCGACCATGGACATATAAAGAAATGATGCGGGATATAGGATGCGACGGATATAAAAGCAAGAGGCAAGATCAAGGCGCAATGTTATGATGAAATAAGAGAGTAAAGTATGTCCCAATAGTATGCCTACTGCATCCTAACTAGATTATTTTTATCATCAGATGTAGTATGTAGAATAGAAAAAAGAAAGAGTATGCGATTCGGAACGCAACCTCAGAGTATCCAGCAGGTTAGACCCACGGCATATGTTGCCGCAGTAAACCAGCTACCTGAAATCTGCCTGAAATAGGCCCCTGGCCACTTGGCCGCCAGTAAAACAAAACGAAGAAGAAGGTAGCGTATTTCCAGTGGAGCAGGTTTCGTGTTTCCGGTGGAGCTCCGTTCCCCCATGGGTCTGCAAATTGCAAAGGCAGGGAAAGTCCAGACCGGTGATTAAATTTATTTTCAAACAGTCATTTCCAGATTACAGATAGATTTACATAGGGCAATCAATATTATTAATGATTGTAGATAATTGGCTTTGTATTAAAAAAAAAAATTTTTTAAATAAAATAAAAAATGCTTACCACATGGTTTGCCAGAAGCAAAGGCCAGTAGGCTTGTGATTATGACCAAAGACAGCATTCTGGACAACCTGCTTGATCACAACAATAGTGGAGACGAAAAGTCACAACACAGATGTACTTTAAAATGGGGAGCTGAAAAACAGTTCTTAGTATAAAAGTTTTCGCATATTTTAGAAAATCAGGCGTAGCCTATAGCCTAGTATACTAGGCCTATATATGTTAGGTAAAGTGGTTAACATTATAGGAACGCTTTTATATTATTGTCACAGCAGTTAAGAAATAGGCAAAGCTTTTAAAGCTTAGCAGTTAACAGAAGACTTACCTCCTCAGAGAGTAACTCCAGTGTGATTCCGAGCTGCGTCAGAGACAACAGCTTCTAGTATTACAGTCACATGATTCGTCAAATTTGATGACAAAGCGATAAAAAAAGAAAGAAAAAAAGAAGCAAGACTGTCCCTTTAAACCATGGACCTATAAATACACCAACTGTGGGTTAGAGCCAAGAACAGGAAGTTGGAGGAAACTATCATGTCAATCGCATAACTCTGACTCTTTAGTCATAAACAGAGGTGATGGTCTATCTATTTACTTGTGTCGTCTTCCGGTCATTCGCGCGTGAATACCTTGTTTTTTTTTGGGTGAATACTGACATTTTAACTAAGTTACTACACATTTGCCGTAGTTAACTTTGCTATTGTATCTCACTGTCCCTGTGTTTTAACCATAGACTGCATTGAAAGCATAGATAGTATAATAAATTGAAAGACAACGTAATGAGCCTTTTGCCTGACGTGACTACATTTCCCACAATTCACCAACGCACGTTCTCGAACCTTGACGACTCAACTAGCGCGACTCACTTTTCCAAAATAGGCAGCTAACGTCAACTTAACCCAGCCTACATTTCAACCGCTTAACATCACGGGGACAGTTCCTTTGGGTGCCGTTTCTTCTCGCAGGCCATATCATAATAGTGGGGTTTCTAAGACCCGACATTAGCCCGTATGTCATTTGGAATATTTCGAAGGAAAACAATGTTAGCTTACAGAGACTAGCTAGTAAAACATAAACAACAAAACACGAAGGGGCAGGGCTGCTGTACAGGTCGGTCTGCAACGCTATACAACTATATGTTTGTGGTTAACTTGTATACCTATATACTTGGATAGTTGTTATTCAGTGCAGGGACGTCATTTTGTATCATGTTATAGCCAAATGTATCCGTAACGTGATACTAACGGTAACATGCAACAGTGGTATTAGCTATCTATCCAGACCCAGCTGTCCTCGTGCCGACATATTTACAACTTGTTGTGCGACATGTAGGTTCCAGAGAAATGCCCTAATCAGTTTATCTGATTGGTATCAATGCTGATATTCCAGAACAGATCAGTTTGTATTGTTCTATCCGTGTGTCTCTTCAAATAATTGTATCGACTGGACCAGAATGCATCAATCTGCTCCCACAAGCGGCGAACTGGGGTTTCTGCCTGCCATGTATTCATTTTCAGGCCCCACGAGCCTTCCTGCATTTGACCTCGGACCTCCATGTACGACTGGCCACTTACATGCAGCATCACTCTCAAACAAGTACGTAGCTGATGATTCGGTAGTGTTGAATCACCCCCATGTCTTTGTTAGAAATACATCGGCAACGCTAGAAATGGCTTGACAATCTTAACCTGACATGTATCTGGTTTTGACGCACTTGCTTCAACAGCTGGGAGACACGGTGCCTCAGGAAGCACAGGAGGAGAGTATATGATGAGTGAGTGAGCAAAGCAGCCTTACTTTTGACAGTGCTTGAAATATTTGAAACGTATTTTTTTTAGTAAAATAAATGTTTTTATGTTTTCTAAGGGGATGCAGTGCCAAAAGGAGAAGGTTAATGGTTGAGGCAGAGGTGGACCTTTCAGACAGCTCACACACTATTACTCGTCATGAGTACAGCTGCCCTCCTCCATCTGCACAGCAAGCCAGCCCTGCACATCCACAGCCCTGTCCCACGCAGCAGCAGTCCTTAACTTTCCCGCAGCCCTCCTCTGCTCTGTCCCGACCACCTGCGACTGAGAGCTCTTGCATGGAGATAGTGGCAGCTCACAGGAGACTTCAGGAGATCGAAGACAGGTATGCAATAGCCTATGCGGGGGAGAGGGGCTGGCAGGCAAAATCAAACATATTAAGTGCTGATTTGCAACATAATTCACTAATGGCTTAAAGGTGAAGTTAGCGATTTATTTATGTTAATACAAGTGTTAAATCGCTCTTTGTTCATACAGTGATCACTTACATAGTGTGCGCGTTTCATAAGCCGATCTCTCAGTCATCCGCTCTGCATGTAATCGGCAAATAAACCTTTCGGGGATCCCGAAACTGATATCCAATCAGAAGAGAGAACGCTACAAACCGGCACCCGTCTCACTGCCGGTGCACGCGCAGAGCGACAGATGGGTGAATGTTTATGCACCTACAATGGCGGAGCAGGTAAAAATCCTTCCCAATGTCTGTTTAGATGGTTTTTATCATGTTTTATCACTCTTACTTATCTGAGATGATGCTAGATAACTCGCTGCTTGAAGACCGCAGTGCATTAATGTGGTGACGTGGGGACGAGGGAGGGTACTGCTAACTGCAGTCAGTGACAGGAAGTTAGCTAAACTGACCATTCCGCTTACTGAACCTTTTAAGAAAGAGTTCAGGTATACGTTTTCACTTATTGTTGGGAAAGGAGATACAACATGAAGGCATACTGTCTGTCATTTATCCTCTACAGAGCCACAGGGGTTTGAGTTCCTTCCATCATGTATTATGTGAGGAGGTGGGTGGGGTGGGGGGTTTACTATTATCACGTATCACAATATCCATTCTGATGTGACTTTAATCAGGCCTACAAATCCTGCTTAAAAATAGATGTTTAGTGTAACATTGTTGAGAACATGTTAATTATTTATTTTTAAAATCTGTTTCAATTAACAGATTGAATATTCTGATTTATTTTAATGAAATAGCTTGATTCAAGATTTGGGTATGTTTTGCCACTCGGTGGTGGTGACTAATGGATACTGTAACCTCTATTCTTTGAAGTGAACACTGTGATATTGATGTATCATAGAATAACGCTGGAGGATGATGAAGATGAAGATCTGGATGTAGAGCCAGCTCCAAGACGGCCCGTGCTTGTGATCTCTGACAGTTTGAAGGACGGTCTGCAGCGCGGCATCAGCGACATCTTACCCCACACTGTTGCCCAGTCTGTGTATGTTCTCCTTAATTTGTTATTGGAACATTTAATGTTGAAAAAAATTTGTAGGTGACAGGGCTCATGTTCCACCAGTGAGTTTCCTCACTGAAACAGTTCTGGACATTTTCTCCCCTGGTCTTTAATGATCTCACCTTCATCTTCCTACTACTTTTAGGAGCCATTCCTGCATGGAGTTGGTGTTGTGGCGGCCGCTAGACGATCCTTTCTGTCGGAAGGGAAAGCGCTCATTACAGAAGCAGCGTAAACAACAGGCGGTATCCCGGCAACCCCCGACTCCGTGTTCATCTCCAACCCCTCACAGTCCATCCAGTCCACCTTCAGGGACACAATCTTCTCTGTACAGCTTTCCTGTGGCCCAAAGCTCCGGAGAGGAAGACATGGAAATGTAATAGTGCTCAATGACTTGAAAAGCCATGCCAAAGTAAAAGACAGGACATGTAGTCTTCTAAAAGACCATGAAGGACTCAGAACCACTCTGGTTGGTCCTTTGGCAAAACATGCTGGCTTTACCCAATATTTAGCTGTTTTGGAAAGTTTGTGCGACTCGTATTTTGCTTTACAGTCACTCAGTTTAGGTTTCTGACTATAATCACCTGCAACTATATGTAAGATGATGTAATGATAAGTCTGACCAACTTATCCATTTTACTAGTTTAAATCTTCAAGGTATGTGTCATGATCCCAAGACGGTAAAATGTTCTGTAGATGACCTGATATAACCAATTTATATAATTTACGGAATTAACCTTTGCCCTTCGAACTAAAGATAAATTGTTCACAGTTTTGCCAAAGCCTGGCCAACAGCGCACATCGGTTTGCAGCACCTGAATTTTGTACAGTTTTTTTGTTTAGCTTTGAGCTTTGTTAACAGGACCATCAAAGTCTTTGTGTGTTTTCATTTGCTCACAGCATGGCACAAGCATGCTGCTTGCAGTTGTACTTTTGGTAGAAAGTTTATCTTCCTAAAGTGCTTACTGGGAAGTACGCCATCTGTGAGCCTTGATGAATTTGTATAAAATTGTCTTGGAAATGCATCGTTTTATGATTTTATTGTATTTTCAATACGTATTACAGATAGCCATAGATTGTTTTGACTTTCAATTTGTTTTAAAATAAATTCTCACCTTGCCATGCAGACATTCTGCATGGCAAGGTTGGTTTTCATTTGCTGCTTTTACCAAACTTTTTAAACGACAAGCATGGGGTGAAAAACATTTGAGATAAAAATCAAGATTTTACTACTATTGAACTATTAACAAAACAAATAAGTAAAACTGGAATGCATAAGTTATTGAATGCAGATGTGTACAGTTTAAGGTCAATTAAATGTGTGATTGTCTTTATAGGTTACTGCTGACATTAATCTTTTCTTGAGAAGGGACATAATTATTAAATAAACAGGCACCACTCCTACAGTTTCCTTTTGGATTCCACAGAAACAACACAACTTAACCAGCCTGCTTAACACCTAAGGAAACAAAGCATGGCTGCAAATAAAAAAAAATAAACTGCTTGTGGGAAAGTGTGGATATGATTATAGGGAGACCTTCTTTTAAAAATTTGGTAATGGGCTCAGTTAAGTTTTTACAATAATCCTGCGTTCCATACAACTTGGAGGTGGAGGATTTCCAAGTTGTAATTTCCAACCTCAAAGCGTTCCAGACAACTGATGAGTCGTATTTTTTTCGACCTACTACTTGGAAAATACGACTGGAACGCCGTTTAAAGTCGGAGTTCCTACTCGTAAACTTGGAGCATATCCTTCTACTTTACTGGAAAGTCGGAGGTTGCAGCCGTGAAATTTTACACACCTGAGTTGTATGGAATGCATCATAAGATTACAACCAAGATTTACCAAGTTGATGAAGATGTTTAAAGGCACATTCAATTCAAATGTTTAAACTTGCCATCACGTGGTAGCATATATGATCATATAAGGGTTAAGCGCAGAGTTTTATAGGGTTCTTTGACATAACTCACATGATCTTCAATGAGTTGTCAGTTTATCACGCCGTAAAATCTGACTGCATTCGTCACACAGATGAAAGTGAACTTGATGACCAAATCTTCAGTTGTGTCATTTGTCACCGTGACCTGCTTGTTAATCTGCTATCTTAAGCACATGTAACAGTCAATGATTAATTTCTCTGGCCACAAAGAAGCATGAAATGCTTGAGGCTCAGATTTATTGAACATTATATCACCACTGTGTGTAACACACCCATAGGAAAAGATCTTATGTCCTTAACTTGAGACTGTCCTGACTGATGAGTGGCTCTGAACTTCAGCAATGTCTTGACCTTGAGTGATCTATAAAAGAAAACACCGGCGTTAGCTATTATTAAATAAGATGAGCATAGAAGTAATATTTAAATGTTAAATAAAAATCCAGAAGTAGAAAGTCTGTCCTTGAGGCCCAGCTGTGTGTGAGTGCATTACATGTAAGCATCCTATGTGAAAATATTGCAAACAAATTGTGAGTGATCTATGCTCAAACGTATTTGGAAAGCACATTTTTCAACGAGAGGTTTTGTTTTGTGGCTTTTTTTTCAGCACACGCTTCTTAGATGAACAAACATAATATAAAACCTTGATGTTTATATGATATCATATAATTATAATGTTTGTATTATACCTTTTGTCAATAATCAACAGTAACGTGCTTTTAAAACAATGTTCTCACTGTTGTAAGAAAGGATCCTGACAAATCCAAAGGGATTGTATTAGAAGGCGATGGGCTACAGGTGGAGGCCTGGTTTTCTAGACGGAGCTGCTTGACTCTGCTCTGAAGGTAACGAAGAAGCTTAAATGAAGCCACGTCTGAGGGGCTGTGGGAGGCAGCAACATGGAGGGAGGGAGAGCAAACTGAATTCTGAGCCTCCTGATGGGGCCAAGACAAAGAAAGATAGAAGTTTGTGTCAATAAACAAATATATATTAAATATCTTTAGGTTCTGTATCTGTGTTCAAACAGTGTGCCCAAACAGGAACAGTAAAACATGTACCTTGGCACAAGGAGTCGTTTCTCCTACCAACCTCTCAGGCTTTCGCTGCATCTCCTCTCGAGCCTTTGATTTTTTTCTAGTCAAAAACAAACAAACCTGCATTTAAAATGTTGTTAGTTATCAATAATTAACATAACACTGCATTAAGGAGTTATTGGTTTATGAATATAGTTAATGTTACAACTATGGTATGAAGTACATTTAGCAGTGAGACGAGGTGAGATCATGCTCTTGACAGGACAGACAGCTGGTTAGTATGTTATCGATTTTTCCACAGACACAAACAGTTACCTGACCCTTAACAACATTGCCTTGCACCTGTGGGATATCAAAGACATGAGAAAGATTTAAGTATAGAAAAGAGAGATAGTTTTTGATTTTCTATTTGATGGATCACACAGTGTTGTTGGATTCTGGGCCATTTTTGCGAAAAGGAGCTATTTTTTTTCACATTTCCAAATAGAATGGGAAATTGCAGCTTATTAAATGGAATGAAATTTGGGGAAAAAAATTAACAAGACTGTGTTTTGACTACGTTTGTTAACGTTACCTTTCCAGTTCAGCTGTCAACTCCTCTTCAAACTTGCATGCCAGACGGGCTGCAGTCTGCTCTTTCCACTGACTCATGCTCCTCTGAACCTGCCTGAGCTCCAGGTCTTTGGCCTTCAGCTGCTTGCGAAGAGAAGCCGCCGCTCCTTCTCCCTCAACTCCTTCGTCACGCTTTAGAGCGCAGTTTAGACTGCTTAACTCCTCAATGTGCTCCTGCAGAAGTGGAATAAAACATTGTATGTGTTCTGTGTCTATGTGCAATGACATGAGCTATACAGCGTATAACTTCTTACCTGAATGAGACGCTCCTTCAGGGAATCCAAGGCTTGGTCTCTGTCCATCCTCATCTGTTGCCTCTGGAAGCTCAATTCCAACTCCTGAAAAGATATGAATATGATTATGGTATACATTTAATGTGCTGGAAACATTTTACATTTTGCAGTAAATAAAGTCTAATGCATACCCTGTCTTTTTTCAGCTGCTCAGTGATTTGTTTGTGTGAATATATCTCCTGGTGTAGATGGCTAATCAAGTGCTTCAACAGCTCTCTTAGTGTTGTCATGGTTGTTAGAGCCTCAGCTACTGTGAGACTGCACCATACAAAAGCAAGCTTATCAAAACATTCCATGTTGTTGACAAAGTGTTGACACATATGTAAGCCAGAGCAGGGAATTATACCTGGGTGGTATTTGCACAGAGCTTTGTTTGTCTCCGGTCTGCTGCACTAGGAGGTGTAGATGCTGGCACTCTGCCCCCAGCTCCTGGGCACAGTGCAGGAGTTGCTGTTCCAGCTCTGCTGTAATTCTGTTATGGCTGCTCTCCCTTTCTTCTAGCATCATCCGGAGCCTGTCAGCCTCTCTCTCTGCCAGCTGACCAGCCCACTCCAGCCGCAGCACTGCCCTCTGACTGTCCTATGACCAAAGACAGCAACGTGTCAGATTTTCTACAACACCACGTCTCTTTAAAGTGCCATCATTGCTTTGTGCTTTGTTGTGTTTATTGCACCTGTGCCATCTGCTTCTGCAACTTGTGCAGCTCGACCTGGTGCTCCTCTTTCAGAGATTTGCAAATAACAGCCAACAAAGACTCCTGCTCTGTCTGATGCGTGCAGTGCTCACTCTCCATCTGCTGCACTTTCTTACAGAAAATCATACGAATACGGAATTAAAATGAACTCTTAATTACCAAAGATGACCATTTCACATGTCATGGTGTGAGTCACCTTACTGTTTTAAGTTCCGCCACTTTATGTTGAAGAGCCAGGGCTTTGCTCTTCTCCCACTGCATCTCCAACTTCATGATTTCAAGACTCTTTCTGTTCTGCTTCTTCAGTATCCCACAGTGCACCTGAACAGCTTCCACTTTTTCTGCCTCCCTCTTCCCCCTCTCCTCCTCCACGGCTTCATGCACCTGAATTGGAGTATACTTTGATAAGCAGGCAGTCGTGTTGTAATATATGGCATAGTTATGAGATTATAGGATTACTTTTTCTAAGGCTTTTACGTGTAGCTCCTCTTCACAAATCTTTGCTGCCTCCCTCTGCTGATCCAGAGAATCCCTCAGCTTCTTTGCCTCTTCTTCTTTTAGCTGCCAGAACAGAAGGGCATCACAAACTAAAAACCTTGAAAGTCTAGTTAAGAGTAGTTAACTAGTAACAAGTTAGGCTACAAGTGTATGACCCTGCAAGGTACTTTAGATAAAAAAGCTGGATATGTTCAAGGAAACACACTGACCTCAATGGAATTTTTCATGGACTCAATGTGTTGTGTTAAAGACGCAGCTTGTTCTTTCAGAGCATTAGCCTTCTCCTCTTCAGTCTGCTTATTAACCTGATGACACCAAAGTCAGAAGAATGCTTAATTATTACTATTAAGACTGTCTTTTGAAGAATCCTATTTTGGTTTAGCAGACACGTTTGTCACCTTTTGGATTTGTTGCTCATGAGCCAAAACCAGATCTTTCTTTTGCTGCTTCAAAGCTGCCTCCTGAATGAAAAAAGAGGAACTCTTAATTCTTGTTAGCTGATGATAGGCTTCATTAGAAAAACAATGACCTCTAATCTACCACAGCGCATACCATCATTCTATGGCTCTGGCCCTGGGCTTCATTCAGATCAATGTAGTGCTGGGTTTTCAGGTGTTGTAGCTCCCCCTTCAGTCCATCTCTTTCTGCTTGTGAGGTCCTGCACTGCTGCTTCCAATCCAGCAGCTGCAGCTCCTTCTGGGCCAACATCTTCTCCAGGGTACCCACTCTGACCGTGCATTCGCCCAGTTCCCTCTGTATCAGAAAGAGATACACCAACAGAATGGATACATAGAAAACAGCTTTTTCTTTGTATTAGAAATTAGAGTATGATGTAATTAGGTTCCACCTCCATCTGATCTTTTTCCTGCCTCTGTTTCTCCTCCAGACAAGCACACCTGGTCCTCAGTAAGCTCTCTGCCTCCCTGACCGTCTGGAGCTCCTCACAAGTCTCCTCCAACTTCTGCTCCAAGATCAAAACGGAACACACAGAATGTAAATCTGTCTTTCACAAAAAAACAAATACCATCTCTCTGTATTTGCACTCAAAATGCTTAACAATAACTGGAAAGAAATCCAACAGCTAATCAATGTTTCCATGCTGTCACATGTTTGATACATTATTAACAGTTAAATTGTTAATATTTTTTTAATAAACTTTTGGAGAAAAACACTACATAGGTACTTTCTTCAAGTATTTGAACACGTCGCAGCATTTACCTTCATCTTTTATAGTTAAAGAATTATGATTGAAACCCATTACAACCCTATCATTTAAACACTGAAAATGTTTCATAGTTTCGTCATACAAAAAAACACAATAACATCCAACCAGAAACACAATGTGTAGTTTTGGCCAGTGCTTGCTTCTATTTTGGATGTTTTATCATTTTGTATTTATCTATTCATATTAATGTTATTTTTATAGCGTCAACACTGCTGGTATTACTTTAAACTACTTCAATCTTATTTTGGTGAATAATTGTCATGATATAACTTGGGCTGAACACAGTACTTCTTGCATGGACTCTAGCCCCTCTCTTGCACGTCGCTGTTCAGCAAACAGTTCTGTTTTGGCACTATCCAGCTGTCTGTCAATTTCCTCCCTCTCCAGCACCGACATGATGAAACCGGGCTGTTTGTGGAACAGTGGAGAAATTTAAAAAAGTATAGTATTAAAAAAATTAAGCTGAAATATAAAAAGTTGTCAATGAATGTGCAGAGGTTTTTCTCCTGGGGACTTTTACCTCGAGAATACAGGACCCTCTTTGCCTCTGCCGATCGTGCACCTGGGAACTACAACACATTCATTGTTGCATTACTATTTTACAGAACTATCCTTTATACAGCACAGGATGACGTTGATTCAGTGTCATGTTACTATGTTTTGTGTAATACAATTATAGGAGTTTGCGTTTATACCTAATAGAGTCCTTCTCTGCCCTACTGTCTCTCAGAAGGAACTCCATATTCTTCTTCTCTTCCTCCATCTTTGCTGTCTCTACATTTAGTCGCTGTAATTCCTGCAAGGCATGCTGGGACATAAACTGTTAGTATTAGTGTTAGTATCTGATAAACCACTATATATATACAGTATATAAAATGTGACACTTACCTTTCTTCTCTTTTGAAGTTCAGAGAGGGAGAGCTCCACATCTTTAACCTGAGTCTTCTTCAGCTGCAGTGTCTCCTCCTCTTTCTGACATTTCTAAAGCAGACACATAAGCCAGTTAAGTGCTGTATCGTACACATTTACACAGGAGGATTTATACAGTGGACATAACACAGAATGATGAATATGATACCAAATACGCTGGGAGACTAGTTCTCACATGTTGGAGTGCATAGAGCAGCTTTTTCATCTTAGCCCACTCAGACTGCATCTTTGATGCCCTATCAGTCCTGCAACTCATGCTCCAGTCAGTCATTTCTTCATCTGTGTCCTTGTCATCGTTGCCAAAGGAACACACAAGTCTGCGACACACAAACAATGCACAGTGTAAAAGTCCGAAATATACATTATATATATATTAAAAATAAGTATTATATATGAAAGGACCAATATGTTTGGTACGTTATTAAATGTTCTTCCTGTTGATTTACCTGTAAGTTTCTCTTTTATTACGCTGTGCCTTACGGACAGAAGGACTTCTGTTTTTACATCTGTTTCCATTGGAGGTTTCCTGGCCTGAAACAAAAGAAGTAGATAAAGAAGAAATAAAAATTCTGAAGTATCTAAAGAATGAACAGCACCAGTGGTGTCACTAGGCTGTTTCATTCGGGGCTAAAGCTACTAGTTACTAATTTGATTAGCCCCAAATCTTTTTTGTAAAAAAAATAAAAATAAATTATAATATTTTATTTTTATTTTTTTGCTGCATGCAGAGCCTGTGCCATATCCACACGTCGCACATGCTCCCATTGGTTAGGACACTCGCGTAGCTTACTGCTAGGAATTTCTGTTGAAAGTTCCACTGCTCAAGATTTTAAGCCATGAATTGATGAACTTGCATTGAAGAAAATATGTCAGTTTTATGTGGGCTGTAAATAGGCCAATCTATGAGGCTAACTAGCATGCCAATATTGATGATTGATTATGTCAAGTGCATGGTCAAGTGTCTAAGGATGAAAGCTAACATGATTTGTTTCCAACTTTTGCCTTAAGTTACAATTTAACTAACTAGCTAACGTTAGCTAGCTGCCCACCTTTTTCATTTCCAATCGTGGCTGTCATTTCATTACCAATGTAAAGTGTCATAAATAGTTAACACTGGTGCTGAGTCATGATTCCTAAAAAAATTTGAAATGTTTTGAATGTGCAGAACGTTTTGAAAAATCCAGGATGCCTGAGAGCCTTACTGCATTATTCTATTATAGTTGATTCTTTAGGAACCTGAATGTTGTCTTTTCCTTCACAGCAAAAAAAAAAAATTTCCATTATAAATTGATGCAGAAAAGGCACAGATAGACGAATAAAAATCCACCAGAATGCAGGAATTTAAGTGTTTGAAGCTCAAAAATCTCTGGGGGAGCACCCCCACCTATAATTTGTCCCCCTACATGTTGAAATGAAACCTAGCCTTTGACCCTGTACACAGGTTGTATACAATATATTCATAGGTATGCTGTTTTTACTTTTTGGATTGAAAAGAAGGCATGTCAGTAAACTCCATGTCGGCCCTTAGTGTGATTATCATATTGTAGAGTGGCCCTTTGTGAAAATTTGTTTGACACCCCTGAAATGGGTAATGTAAGGTCTGTCTCACTTGTATTAATTTTACTATGAAATAACTTGAATGGAACCTTAAATGTTTGGGGATAAGCAGCAGTCAGGTAGCTATTTAAAGCTATAAGTACCTGCCTATTTTGTTTATTTAGGTAAAGCATTATGAAAAAAAAAGTGAATGCGCAATAAAGTATACAAAAAATTTGCTGCGCGCGCTCCGCGCGCTCACTACCCTATTCCCTCTTGGGCTAAGCCCCGGATGTTTTGGAAACCTAGAAACGCCCCTGAACAGCACAGTGTGAACCCATATACAAATACACAGTCAGATCTGGCTTTACCTGATGTAGATTGAGCTTGACTTTCTTCCTGTGTTGGTGTCTCAAAGTCACTATTACAGTAGTCATCCATCCCTGTTACAGACTGAATGACAGAGTGCCATCCTTTGAGGTGGGGGGAGGCACAGAAAATGTTGATCGTGTTTTGTAAGAGCTTTTAAAATGAGATCAACTTCCCTCAACATTTCCTGCAGGATCTCACCTGGCTGCCTGTATATATGCTGCCTGACTTGCTCTGTGCAGGCTGAATCAAGGTCACTGTCGATGGACACAGTGTCAAAACTCCACACAGGTACTCCTATCAAATAAACATATAAGATCAGCCTACAATCACTGGTTGTATTGAATTAATGTCCAAGGGGATAAGCTAGGTCGACTTATGCAGTGGAATTTGTGTGTGGTACCTGCCAAGCACCTGGCCTTAGGAGAGTGGCTGTTGTTCTCCCACGAGGCATCATGCTCTGGTGCAACTTCTGTTCTTTTACAGACTGAAAGCAGAGAGACAAAACAAAGGAGTACAGGACCCATGGAAGAAAAGGGAATAAACGTCTAGACAGGATAGTGTACAAACAAACAATATACTCATTATCGTTGTACAATTCTACTATTATACTACTCTTTGTTTCCAAGGAGAGTACTCACTGCTGTTATCTTCACCAAGCCTCTGTGGAATGTTGCATTTCTCTCCAGCTCCCTCTTCCTCACTAACATGTGATGTGCTTACTCCATAGCTATCAGAAAAACATTCCTCCACTTCCTGTCTTTGACGTGCCTTGTTCGGCTGAAAGTAGTGAGCAGTCTGTGTTTCTTTACTTTTTCTCCCAATCGTTTCTGTTCCTCCACGAGTGTCAATATTAAGACAGTTTTGCCACTTTTGTTCACAGTCAGATATCTCTATCCTCTCGGCCTCTTCTTCTTCTTCTGGCAATGCCAATTCCACCATCTCGTCTCTGAAGCATCTGACAAAGTCCTCAGTGCAGACACTCTCTGAAGGAGGGTGAGTTTCTCCTGCCATACTTCCATCGTTACAGGTGTCTCCAAGCAACCTCTCGAGCCTCCACAAGAACTGCTCGCTCTGAGACTCTATTTCTTCTAGGTTTCTTGTCCTTCTGTCTAACTGTTGTTCAATTTCCCTGTGAGTTACTGGGCCTTCCCTGCAGCCTGTGCCCCTGTCTGGGAAAATAGAAGAGGAGAGATGGGGCAACACTTTCATACAAACAAATGTCGCTAAATTATGACACCTGGCTTACTCTAACATTATGGAGATTACTGGAGTGTGTACAAATTGTCATCATTTATCTTTTGGTTTTCATCTCTACACAAATCACGTTGACAAAGACATCTGATGAGCAGTATTTGCGGTTTATTTTACTGCGAGTTATTATCCTAACAACATTATTAAATAAAAAGACCACCATTTGATTTTTTTTCCTGTAATGAAGATGATATTACTGATTTCGAAATTACCTGATGTTTTCTCACTCGTCTGAGTACATATCAAATCAAGACAAGACATGGTGGTTTCATTTGGTTGAGTTGTACTTCCAAGGCCTGTGTCTTTGCTCATAGATTGACTCCACCTAAGAGAAGCTACACAAATACAGATTATCACCTGAAAACAAAAATCTCCTAAATTTGGTAGAGGAAATACTACATTTGTTTTGAAATCCATTACCTGCATCGCTGCAATCCCACTCTCTGGAAATTGCCTGGTGTTTATGGGGCTGGACCTGCAGCATATAATTGTCACACCCATTGCTTCAGAAATGTATTCACAATTACACAGATATACAGACAGACAAAAAAAGGAGTTAAAAAACACAGACCTGTAGCTGACCAAGCTGAGCATCGATAGCATCTAGAAGAAGGTCACAGTGGTCAAGTTTTTGAAGCGGACAATCCAGTCCAGAAACACTGCTGTCGACATTGAGATCTGTGAGCACCGACATAAAGGCCAATAAGGGTAGGGTCAAGCTCATAAGACAGTGAGATACACATGATATAGATGCACTGCTAAATAAACCTCAGACCAGTGTAAAGAAGCTCATCCGTGAGCTCTGCAGCTCGCTCTGTTCCACCAGGACCTCTGTCAGACATTGCTGAAGACAAATGTGCAGACATTCAGGTGCACGATTAAGACAGCACCACCCCCGTGCTGACTGGGCCGTCTGAGAAAGAAGAGTGGGGGGTTTATGTTGCTCAGTTGTCCAGGAAACCAAGACAATTTAGCTTGTTAGCAAGCAAACAAACCTGACTTCTTTTCACTTAGGCTATGCAATTCTGTGTCCTCCTGTCTCTCCCACTCCCCCGAAGAACAGCAGCTATAGGCCTACACAGCAGTCCACTTTAACACTGTGATGCAGGAGTTCCCCTCTCAAATGTGTAGCTATAGGGAAAAGCTAGTCTCGCACAGCCAGTCCAAACTACAGCTCTAGGGAAAAGCAAATGGCAAAACTATTCGAAACTATTTTTTTTGTTACGATTAATGTTGACATTGGTGTACTTTAGCTGTTAAAACTGCTCCGGTAGCAAAGTAATTGAACAGCACAACATGATATCTGAACAAAAACACAGTTCACAATACATCACAGAAGTCTCTCTGAAACCTACCAGTGAATAGCCTACGTTGAGCCTACAGCACGTGTAGCGATTATATTAAGAAGGAAAAAAATTGGTTTAAATTATCTTGCTGACTCAAACATCCATAACCTTTACTTACTTTTAAAGGCTTTGAATCGATGTCGAACTTGACTATTCTCAGCGCTGAAGTGCACAGTTCTTGCACTCAGCCCTGATTGACAGGACCATAGGACAGTCAGAAGGTTGCCGTGGAAACGGTAAAACAGCTCGCGACCCGCACAGCCCTATTATATGTATCAATGCCCACAGCACCATGAGCACCAGCCAGGAGGAAGCACAACGCGTTAATATGAGCGTCAAGGACCAAAATGAACTCGTTAATGGATAAGTAAAGGTTAAACAATTGAATATCAATTGGACAATTAATTCCAGATTCATTAAAAAAGTATTATTAATGAATAATAAATAATAAAAAAATAATGATAGGCTAAATGAATATGTAGGCTAGTATAAAACAAAAAGGGCATTTAAAAATGACTTCAGATCGTAGATAACAATAAGGTCGTCAAAAGAAGACAGAGTTGATTTCATTGTCATAAAATCTTAACACTGTGTAAGAAAAATACTGGAAAATTAAAAATGTACTTTAGTACCTCAAAAATTTGTTTTTGCTGAAAAAATATCAAAAGAATGAGATAAACAGTAATGTTGTTTCTGACTGAAGTAATTTGAGATGCTACAATTGCCCCTGTTACATGTGCCCCCGGTCTCCCCTACAGTGTGTTTGCTGTATGGCCTAGCCCCATATACATCAAAAATGCAATATTTAGGCTATAGCATGAAATCACATTCTCCAAATGCTCCCGTTTCCCCCCTCAGAAAATATGTCCAGACACCAGGTAGATATAATGTTTATTCTTGAAGGCCTACAACAACCTGATCACATTACTTCTCATCCGTCATCCTCTCTGTAATGTTTTCTGGGTTGTTTGGAAAGATGGTCAGATGCTGTTGGACCAGATAATGTGGCCAACGCAGGTTAGGGATGAAGACTGTGTTGTCCCTTTGGAGGACAAATATAGGACCACAGCATTCCTCCACATACTATTTACTAAAACGTAAATTAATAATTACTTTTACTCAGGTTATTTTGGTCTAAAACTATGTAATGAGTATACAAAGGAATACATGTAGTTCAAAATCAAAAGGATGTGCTTCTGTACTTTCCTGTTTAACTTGTATGACGTACATTCCTTTTATAGATGCTAATTGTGTGTATTTGTAATAAGGTGGTTCATTTGTAGTACAACAGTTGAGTTGTTGGGATATACAAAAAGTCATCGTAAACAAGTTTTCTCCCTTGAGTGTGGCTGTAACCGATCCTATGTATGTGATCAGCTCAGGTGGTAGACAGGTGAGGTGTTTTGGGAGACCGTCTGATGCAAGGTTGAGTGAAAACATGTGAACCCTGTGTTGTCTATTGTGAATGTGTGTTATTTAAAGTAGCATAATCAGGAGGGGGAGACTTCCTCTCCCCGGTCTTATCTGTGAACACTGATGATGGCTCTTGTTATAAAGATCAATAGAAATCAGAATATTGTGTCATTTAGTTATATTAAATCACTCTGTATCTATTTAAAATAAATATTTTGGAGGGCAACAGCAGAATTTCCTCCCATGATTCTTTACCGATTGCCATCTAAAGTAAAATGTGCAAAAAAGTTTTTAATGATGCTAGTCTATACATGTTCAAGTTTTACAAACATTTTGATACGAATTGTTCTTGCTTTTGGCAGACCAAGAGTTCTCTCTCTCCCTCTGCGTCCTGCCATGTCTTGAAGTAGGATACAACGCCCTCTCGAGTCAAAGAGGGCGGTTGGATTTCATCTGTCTCTCGGCACTATCAATAATGCATTTAAAATGCCAAAAAATAAAGATAATAATCTGGTAATATCTAAGCCTAACTAATTATCTGTAATGTTTATTTTCATCTCTTTAAAAAATGTAATTAAAATTTTGAAGAAACCCAGAAATTGAACTGTATATTTACAATTTACTATCACAGTGTAATTCTCTTTTTATCTGGCAAAAATGAACCATCCAAAGCCTCTGTAGGCCTACACCTCCCTCAGTTTACAAACAAATCCCAAGTGGAAGAAATCTATTGATTCTCAGCTCCACCATCAGGCCTTTTCACTTCCGTTTTGTTGAGCTTTCACATAGACTCCGTGTGAGCTGCAAGTTCCTCACTACACACACACACACACACACACACACACACACACACACACACACACACACACACACACACACACACACACACACACACACACACACACACACACACACACACACACACACACACACACACACACACACACACACACACACACACACACACACACACAATCTGTTAAAATATATCTTTGCATATTTATAATGCATCTTTGGGGCAGCTTTGGTGGTTGTCCACTGGATGCAGGGTTGGTGGTTTCCATGCCAATAAAGCCCCCTTGAATTAAATTTAACATACACAGTATATGTGTGAACATATGCATGCAATTGTGTGTGCGTACATATTCGTGGCATAATGGTATACACATTTGGGCAGCAGGACCTGCCCTTTCTCCTTCTCCTAGGAATATTTTGAGCTTTTTCTTTAATTGCATTCACTGCCATATTTTAATTTCCTGATGCTGTTACGGTTTTACCAGTGTGGTATAACTCATGCAGCGTTCAATGATTTGGTTATTTATGGTAAACGCATATGTGTTTCCCTGACATCCGGGGCATTTTTGAAAAATCTTCACATTAGTATTCTTCATATTTACTGCCCAGTTCTGGCAGTGCTTTTTTAATATGCCAGCAGTGCAAATGAAGACACTGCTCACAAAGTTTGCTTGTTTGTTTGTCCCTGTCTTCCATGTTTCTCCCAAACCCCTGAATGTTTTATAGGTGGAGAGCTACTTGCCCAGGTCTTCCACCTGCTCAAACTTCCAGGACATTGGACATTAGAAAGTGTGCTGTAACTTTGAAATACATCACTGTCAGAGTTTGGAATGGTCTAATGAGACTGTACATACATCAATGAAACACCCAGCACACCGTAGCAAGTTACACTTATCTTTTTTTGCATGCCAAAATTTTTTAGAGTTTGTATGTGGGATATGCCTAGTTCTGCCAGTGTGTTAGACTATTGAAGTAGCCTTCATACTTAAGATGTAGTGATGCATATTTGTTTATACTCCATGTCCATATCATGGTCCCTTTGGTTTATCCCATTGTTGGTTCAGTGAAATAGTTTTAAAGCAAGATAGACTTTTCCAAAGACAAAAGAAAAACTGAGCTGTTGCGGTTCTTTTTTCATTACATTGTACTGAAACAGGACACATGTTGTCTTAAGCCAATTCAAAATGGTTTAAGCTGTATCATAACTATTGTTTCTAGACTTTACTCATTTGTCACTAAAATTCCCATTTAAATTATTGTTCTACCAGTCAATGAAAACAGGTGAAACACAAATCTTACACAAAAAATATGTTCATCAAATTAGTTTATTGTTAATTTAGGTCAATGGTCTAAAGGCCATCGACAAGTCTCTGCTACCCAGGAAACTGAAGAACTGGTTCCAACAATTTGGACTCCTCCCCAGAGTCATCTGGCCACTCAGTATATGAAGTCCCAATCACAGCAGTTGGAGCGAACCATCACTTCATATAAGAAGTGGCTTGGGGTCCCACAATGTTTGATCAACATCGGCATCTATGGCAAAGGTGTCCTTGGAACTTTCTCTCACTAGTGTGACAGAAGAATACAAGTGCTCAAAAGTCAGTCTACAGATGACACTGAGGGACTCCAAAGACCAGACCATCAGTAAGGCAGCACCACAATTATCATCAGGGCAGAAGTGGACACCGGCCAAGGCAGTACAGCAAGCGTCATCAGCGTTGAGGCATAAAGACATTGTGGTGCATGTTCAGCAGGGAAGAGGAGGCTAAGGATTGGGGGCAAGCGAACCAACTTGGCACAAGCCACAACATCAGAAAGCGGGAAACTGGTGGTCGAGGAAGTGCGCAGGCAGGAAGAGGCTGCCAGAAGGGCAAAAGCTGTCTCTCTTGCGAAACAGGGGATTTGGATGAGGTGGGAAGGCGTGGAGAGAAGAAAAATCAAGTGGAGCGAACTATGGGAAATGGAGGCAAGAAGTATTAGCTTCATCATCAGAGCTACATACAATGTGCTCCATCACCAAAGAATCTTCAACAGTGGTATGGCAAAAATCTAAATTGTGCCCTGTGTCCAACTCCAGCCACCCTCAAACACGTCATAGTGTGAGGAAACAGAGGATTTCAGCCCTGGCAGGGCACGGAATCTTCCGTCTCCGTGAGAATGGTGAATGATTCCCTCACTGCAATCTGGTGTGTGGCACTGATTGGCTGATTGGACCCAGGTGTGAGGAGATGATATATGCTCTGAGATCCCAGTGCTCTGTGCTGCTCATTATCTCGCCTTCTGAGGTTGTGAGAGGTTCTCTCTGAGTTTTCTCTTGGTTTTGTCTTTCTGAAGTAAACTGTTGAGTTCTTTGAGTGTGTTTTCAGCTGCTTGGCAGCAGTGGTTAAGTTGGTTGTTTTAAGTGTTATTTCTTTAAGGAAGCCTGTGTGGCCCTTTACTGTTCTGTTGTGTTTTTGATTTCTCCCCTTCCCTGTCATCGCATTGCGATTTAGTGGTTATCCCCTCCGGGGATAACTTTTTGAAGCCCCTTGGTCCGCACCTGTGTCCCAAACTCCCCCCCGAATCCTTACACATAGAAGGATGTAAGACCAGTCTCGAGCGAGGCCGCTACACCTGGCGGCACAATCGGGACCTCAAGTGCCTGGCAGCAGCTCGAGAACAGGCTAAGTGCAGCCGACTCCTTGCCCCCAAGTGTAACCAATCCCCTGAAGAGGACAACAACATTAATTCGAGAAGGAAAGGAACAGAAAGGCCCTAACATCCTCCTGCAAGAAACAGGGCACCTTTGCATGGCCCGTGACTGGACAATTCTAGTGGACATCGGCCAGCAGCTCATCTTCCCACCTGAAATAACCACCAAACTTTGGCCAGACCTGGTACTCTGGTCTCCATCACTGAAGGCGGTATACATCATAGAGCTCACAGTCCCATGGGAGGACAGTGTTGAGTAAGCCTATGAATGCAAGAAGCTGTGCTATGCAGAACTGGCTGTGGAAGCAAAACAGCGCAGATGGAATACCAAAGTGTACCCGGTCAAGGGAGGAAGCGAAGGGTTTGTGGCATCTTCTACCACCAGGCTGCTCAATGAGCTGGGAATTCACGGGCAGGCTATGCGGCAGACCATCAGAGGAGTCTCAGAAGCAGTCAATGGATTTGGCTGAGGCAACATGACCCTTGCTGGGCTCAGAAAAAAAGTGTAAGCTATTCAAGAATCCCTACTCTCAACAACGTGGAGAAGCTCAAGACCAGGTGGGTACGGGACACACACTCACTAGCTTGCCGCCTCTGGGGAGGGTGTATAGTGTAAATGGCCAAAACACCCAGTGAACGAGAGTAACACTACTAATGATGTGTCCCCCTCTATCTGGTCTTGAGAACACCCACATAAATACTCACTAAAAGTGCTGACCATCCATTGGCACAATGGATGAATAACATCACGTCCATTACAGTGGTGCATGCTTATTCAAAGTCTTCCCATTTAGATTTGAAGGAAAGAAATCATGTTTAGCCAAAAGGCTTTAAAGAACTCTTTGAGGATACCAGAAGATGCCGTGTCAAACATGGAACAGCTGAAAACGCTGGATCTGTGTATTAGGACAAACAGGACAGTGTTCACCACAGGAAAGTGTGTGTGATGCTGAGGACACGTCTGGAGACACTCGTCCTCTCTGGAAATAGATGAACAATAACATTAATCCTTTCTTCTCCCGTCTCGTCCTCTTCTCTAAAAGACAGATAACAGACGAGGAGTAGTAACAGTCATTAACTTCAGTTGAAGTCAACACAACAACTACTGATCAGTGTCAAATACTGAGATAAAAACAAAGTAAATGTGATCTTATCTTTTTAGATTAGAGAGTTCCCAGGGCGTTCTGACTCCTTGTCTCCTCCCTGTAAGAGACCGGTGGTGGACCGGTGGAAATAACAATTAATAACTCCAGCAATCAACTGAAGAAAATGATTGATGAATATAAAAACTCTGATAACAGAATAAATCAATATGGATCGTTGAAGGTGCGAGGGTTCAAAGTGCTACTCTCCTGTCTTGTCTGGACTTCATTCCTCATCGTTCCCTCTCCTCTCTCTGAAGACAAAAGACAGACAAAGGGAGACAATAGTTCATAAACAACTTTAGCAGGACATTTTGACCTGTATTAATATTCTGATAACATGAAGAAATATTAAAGTGTGTGTTGCTCTGTTTCTATGAGATGTTTCCCAGTGCATGCTGTCTCCTCCTGTCCTCTCCTCTCTCTCTCTCTCTCTCTCTCTGAAATAAATGTGTATTTATTCATCTAAACAGCTGATGAGGGAGGACATCAGTTTTTGCACAGATTGCTTGATGTTTAATTATTCTTTTGCGCCAAATCTTATCAGAAATAAATATTGAACGATCAACTTGCGTTATGGCATGCAGGAGTCCCTGACAATTTGCATGTTTGGAAGCTGGGTATAGGTAGGCCAATAGAGACAACATATACTGTATTTCTCTGTAGGGTGGACTCACCCATGTTGATTCTTGGTGTTTGTCACACTGTCCACAGCTGGCTGCTACAGTTAGCGAGGAGAGAAGTGCAGGTGGAGTTCATATCATCACTGGTTTCATCTTTCAGTCTGTTCTTCTTCCAGTCTTTGGTGGAAAAGAACATCTGATTTCCTTGAATTGTCTTTGAAAAGAGCAACGGTCTCAGTCAAGTGAGTTCCTGTAGTTTCACCATGTGGACACACAGGCCAGCTCCAATAAAGAACGGTGCATGATTTTGGGCTGAAGGAAAAGTTTCCAGCAATACAATGAAATAATTGTCTCTTTCTCTTTGTTATATTGTACTATTAAAGAATGTAAACATCTTATATTTTGCTCTATTTAAAATATTTAAAATTACAAAGATAAATGTCTCTAGAATGTTTTACCATAGCGGTCATCCAGCAAATGGACGATGCCGACGGTGAGCATGTGTTTCTCACGCTTGAAACCAGAGGGGGGCATCTCTCTCTCTCTCTCTCTCTCTCTCTCTCTCTCTCTCTCTCTCTCTCTCTCTCTCTCTCTCTCTCTCGTCTCTCCCTCGTGTCAGCAGCTTAACACAGATGTTTCTCTTAATTCGGACGTTTTCAAACTTGTTCCACAGTTGAAGAGTTTCACTTGTGAACAGCTCAGCTCCTGTCAGGCGCAGGTGCAGAATGATGTCAGAACAGTGGCCTCTGTTGTTATTCGAGCCGGTCCTCATCCCCATGACTACCCTAATTATTTTATTATTTTGAATATATTAGGGCTACTAATAAGAAATAATACAGTTGTAATTATTCACGGAAGTTTAGATTTGTAATAAAGGCCCGAAAATAACAACTATTAGGCTATAGGACAATTATCAACTTTGGCCCTGAGGTGATGCCCATTTATGATAGGCCTAATGCTACTTTTAGCCAATTAGTAGGCTATAGGCTACTTACTATTTATTGGCTTGATCTAATCAAGCCTTTCTCAAACGTTTTTGTGCCTAAGGAAAATGATTTCATAACATAAAGGTCTAAAAGCTGTTCAAAACTTCTCCAAACATGATGGGAATATGTGTTTGGTGGGGAAATATTTTTAAATTTGTGTCTTTTGCACTTACCTATTAGGCCTAGCTTAGGCTACTATTAAAGGTCCACTATGTAACATTTACAAAACAATTTACATTAGGCTATATGCCTATATTGCATATGGGTGAATGCACAGCAATGTAATTTGAAAAATTTGACTTTCCCTGACTTTCTCCTTCGCTGAAACCTGTAGTTTTTCTATGAAATGTGAAATGAAGATGTGACACCTTGCGTGTTCCGCCTAAAACAGGATAAGAAGCTGAACTGGCTAGCCACAACAGCATGTCAGAATCATAACGTTAGCCAAACTAAAATAACATAAATGGTGCAACAGAACTTACCTGAGCTAACATTAAAACCAGTCAGTCAGACCATCTTTTGTATCATTGTTTTGGCCAGTGATTGCACATTGCATTAATGGTACACTGCTACTGCTGCAGTTACTGTTAAGGGTTGTCAGTTTTTTCATACTGAGGGTTTTTAGTACTTATGAAGTAAGTGTGAGAGTTTTTATTACCATCTTAAATAACGTATTTGAACCGATCCTATCTTCCAGGGAGAGAAAATTAAGCACACAGTGTCAACAATAACAACTTTATTATCTTTTTTAATTGTTGTGTCTTTATTGTTTAAAGAAAAAGTTTCACAAGTATAAATTAAGGGAGAAAATACACAATTTAAAAAAGAAGAAGCAAAACCTCAGTTGAATTTGCAGTCACACCTGAATACAACCATGTGTATTTGGGGGAATATGATTATTAGTCGAGGCAGGTCAGTCACCTTTGACCTCCTGTACCAGGCCGCTGTTGTGATGTGTCTCATAACTTTCATCCTCCTACAGGTCATTAACATCACAGCCGACTCACAACAAAGCTTTGAGTCATAGTCCAAGGACAAACAGGGTTGAGTTTATAGAAGGCAAAAAAAATCTCCCTGCCTTCATTAGTTTACTTCTGCCTCAAACTGAGCGGCATTGAATGAGAAGGAAATGTGTGCCGCACATGCACACATACTCAGTCTCATTATGCATACAAATAGTATGAAAACACCAACGAAAGAATAATGGCACCCGTGAGAAGGTAGAAATCAGAACAGAAAATAAAAGAATAAAAAATAAAGATAAAAATCACTCCAAAGTGAATTAAGGGTTGGGTGGGATGAAGTGAAAGAAAAGACGGCAGCAGGTTTACATTAAAACCCTCCGAGAATAGGGAAGGCAGATGAAGAATTTGTTTATGCAGTACACTCTACGTAAACTTTGGTTGTTTCTTTCCCTTTCTGCACTAGGCCATGAACTGACTAATCTACACCTCATTGCTTTATTGCTACAGCTGTCTAATACCGTACAGGCCCTCACAGGGACAACTTGAATCAGGAAGTCACCATCAAGTACTGAGGTCACATTATTTGGAAATACATTGATTAAAACATGAGATGAGCTCAATTATCAATCAAAATATTACATGTATTCTCAAATATAAAATCATCTCAAAACTAAAAAAGTAAATCTTAAGTAATGTCAAATTCATACCTGCAACACCCTATGATTTGAAGAGTATGACCTCTATCAATATTGGTTTATATGCGTGTTGAGTCTGTGTGACGAGAAAAGGCCAGAGGAGAACCAAAGCAGTAATTGGTCAAATAAAAGGCATAGTTAATAGTTTTTTGGGAAATACGCTTATTAATCTTTTCGCTAAAAGTTAGATGAGAAGATTGATACCACTCATAACTATCTGTTCAACAATAGGCTTAAGCCAGGGCCAGGCTAGCTCTTTCCCTCCATTTTCGGTCTTAATGCTAAGCTAAGCTAAACAAGCTTCTAGCTCAAGCCTCATATTCAAAATGAAGAAATGAGACGAACAGATCTTTTCGTCTCAATTTTGGCAAAAAAAAAAAAATCATATTTTCACAAATATAAGAGATTTAGTGATTGATCAAACTGCTCATGACAAGAGCGAGATTATGAGCAAAAAAATACATAAAATATAACACTCAGTTATTAATTCCATTATTAAATAATTAATTCTCACAGAAAAACAGATTATCATCTTATATCGTCATATTGAAAATGTCCTTCACTCTATCTATGTGAATTGTTATTTTTCCATTGCATTTTATACATCTCTATGGTCTGCACATCAGAGGGACTGCCAGAATTGTGGATGTATGAAGCCACCACTGAACCATTTTTGTAAATGTGCTAGTATCAAGGACTTGATAAAAAAATATTTTCAGTGTGTTAAGACAGTTTTTGGAAATATAAAACAAGAAATCTGCAGCCTAATTGAGGGTGCCTCAGAGTTAACATCCCTCTTTGCAGAATCAAAATCTGGATTAAAAGTTAAAATGTCAGCCAATCCCATAGACTCATTTAGTCCATTTGTCGGGATTTGAAATACGCTGTACAGATAACTTAACACTCAGATTAATATAGTTATTCTTCATTTACAATATCATTCATTTATCACAAAATATGCACACAAACAGACCAGATAGTAGATACAATACCTCCAGCCTTGAATTCTACATTCCTAACAGTAATTACAAAAAAATATTAACTGGTTTTCAAAACTCTTGTCACTGGAGACATGTAGTGCACAGGTCAGGGGACTCTTTCGATTGTTCAAATAAAGGCAAAAGACTGAGGAGTCATGTCGTGAGCTGATTCCAGATCAGCATGTGCACAAACCCGAAATGAGATGACCACACATGAGCTGTGTTGAGCTTGGAGCGGCGGCTTGGGGGGTGTCGTTTGTGTTGGGTGGGGAGGAGTCCTGTGTGTCTGGAGTGGACTGCACATTGGTGTGCTACAGGAACCAGCCCTGTCTTCTGATATCAACTCTGACCTCATGTCAGCTGAAGCCACTCTGGAATCTCTGGAGTCTTCAAACTGTTGACTAGGCTGAAGGAGGCTCTGGAGCAAATTAAACTTACTGGGTGATAATTACTGATAGCGTCAGTGGTTCAGTTACTTAGTTTAAACTGGGTGATCGCTGAGACTGGTGTCACTGAAAATGGTCACCAAGGATACGGTATGTGTTGTTGTCATGTGAGAGCACCAGAGGACAAGGTAAAGTTCACGTACAGAATGAAATATTCTCAACAACATCACACAGATATGTACTAACCTAACCTATAGTCAACCACTGCGGAAAGTGCCTATTTAGTTATTTGATGAAGATTCCTATTAGGGTGATGTAGATGTTCAGTATTGCAATTCCACTAACGTGTTACTACTAAAGGACTACTGCAGAGTTTCACAAATGGAAGATTTCTGAAGCATATTTATATGACTAAAATGTATTGAAGCATGGAGGCAATTTATATTCAAAATATGATAAGAATATTATCTCTACATGGACAATAGTCTAACTCACTACTAGTTTCATGTATCTAGAGAGAAACTCCAACATTCACACCCAATCAGATATATTTCTGCATCAGTCTGTTAAACCAGCCTCCTTTGCCCCATCAAATATTGGCTGTTGTTTTTAGAGATACAAAACTGTAAATTAAATACAAGAATAAGACATAATGCATTAAACAATCATATAAATAAATATGAACAAAAATATGGAACTATAAAATTGTGACATAATCAGATTAATTTGAAAACAAGGCTCATTATTATGAAATGTTATTTCATCCTGCTCATTTTCACAATGGTAGAGTTTATTTCTAGGCCGGTTTTATTTATTTCCAATTGTTTTAATTTTTTCAAATTGTCAGTTTTCCAAAAAGTTTGTATTTATTACAGTCTCTTTATTTTATATTTTTCTACTTCATGAAGCTATTTTGCCTGTCAGCTCATTTAGACTGAATCCAGTCTTATATACGGCTCTGCCCTGTTTGTCTTGAATTCAAATAATAACAGATAATTAACAGGAAACTGAGGAAATTAAATAAAACTGGCTAGTAATAAACAATTGTGCAAATGAGCAATAAGAAATAACAAGTGATACTTTAAAAGTAGTCAAGTATAACTTTTGTATTGAATGAATTCATGAAGTACATCATGGTCATGTTACCTTTTCTGTCTAAGTTTTTTTATACAATATTTTCTTTCAGAATGTCTTATTTGTTGAATTAATTTACACTTTGTCTGAATGACTGATCATTCAATTTAATAGACATTTTCAGACACGTTTTTAGGCATTATCTTCTTTTACTCACTAATAAGTAATAAGGGGAAGTAATGAGCACTTGAAACCGTTCCAGTGAAGTAAAAGAGGGAACTCGTTTAAGATTTCTAAAGCAGGTCGACGATAATCTCAATTGTGCTAAATAAAAACGGAGGAAGAGGACACTTTTCTTATAACCTTCAACACTGCTCTGTTTCTATGTGCCAGTTTTATGATTTTTTTCCCCTGTAAGTTGTCACTCTATAATGCCGTGCTTTGATATGGGTTTTTTGACTGATTGGTAAAACTCTTAAATGGTGTGAACACATAAAAGTGCATTGTGGGTAGGATTTTAGAGAGCACCTGGTTTCAGGAGGGTGCAGGCGCCTTTATTGTGTGGTTTTACAACTCCAACACCACTTCACGTCCACATTTTCATACTTTCAGTGTTGTGTCAAAGAGAACTACCCAGGGAGTGGCCCTTCTTTTCCCCATAGAAAAACAGAATGAGAGTGCACATTTGGAGGTACAGTGTAATCCGAAAGTGTGTGTAAACACACTCTGAGGTTCACAAAAGGTCCACATTGTGCTCATAAGCCAGCTATGCCCCATTGCTTGAGGACCAGAGGCAGAGCACTTCCCTGTCCGATGAGGTTAGTTATCCGGGGTGAGTTTCTGAGTTAGAAGATGTCAGTACACATGCTCCAGTCCTGTGTCTCCTTTGCCTCCCAGTAGCCTCCCCTGTACACAAAGTTTGTCTCTCCAGTGACTGAGTCCCTCCTCTGGTGAAACCACAATGGTTGGTAGCCTTCGTATTCTTTACCTGCGGGAAGAAGCACAGGTGTCCCTCAATCACAGTCATTGTACTATACAAATAAAGCTTGATTAAGTTTTGCATTCTAGTGGAGAAGCCTCACTTGCAGGCAATTTCGCCGTGCGATCAATTCCACCTGTATACATACAAGCTTGTATGTGGGAAGTAATGGATCGCTGCATTTGGGATAACTGAAAATGTGATCTAACGGTAAAGAAAATTTGCTCAAAGGTGTCAATCAAATAAAATGAGAACAATAAGTGGTATGCAAACACCTGAATCATTCATGTTGAAGGGGAAAATTAGAATCACAGTTTTGGAACTCCTCAAACTCAATAATTCGCCTTTGTCTTTGAACAGAAATACAGAGAAAAAAAGGGAGAAATTGCATTGTTTTTTTTCTTCGTTTTTGTGAATATTTGTAGAAATGTAATTGTCCAGACAGTACACTGGGGATGTTGTTGTTTCCTTTGTAGAAACAGAACACATATTTACTTCAATGAACAAACCATAAAGTAACTTGTTTACTATTGGTCAATGTGCCAGAAAAGAGCCCATAAGCCATAGAATAGATAGATGACATCCAGTGCAAACAAATCACTTGCAAACGTAGCTTCACCTTAGCACACTGATAATGCTCGGAGATTTTTTGGAGTTTTATCTGTTATTTCATGTGACAAATAATTGAGGCCAGTTCTACATGAAAATGTCACACATGCAGGAAAGAGTCTTTATTTTTTCCTGAGTTGTTAATACCTGGAGAAGTTGATATGAGAGGGGTATCATGCAGTTCCCACACAGATGCAGACCACACAGAAGACACACAGGGGATGGTGTCTGCGTGTGCTTGTGTGTGTGTGTGTGTGTGTGTGTGTGTGTGTGTGTGTGTGTGTGTGTGTGTGTGTGTGTGTGTGTGTGTGTGTGTGTGTGTGTGTGTGTGTGTGTGTGTGTGTATGTGGAAGTGATGCACCATAGAGGGGCACCGGGCAACCCCCACTCACCAGAATCATAATCACACTCTGACCACCAATGGAGGGAGGAAAAGAAAAACAAGTCATGGGTACATCAAATACAATCTACACTACACACACAAAGGATTGCCACAAGGATGAAACGGTTCTAACTGCCCTGTGCCTACGACAGATAGCTTCAAATACTTCAATACCCATGAGTCTCAGCTGAAATTGCTATAGAAAAGAAGCTAGCCAATACTGTGGCATGTGAAAAATATATTTTAATCCAAAATTGACCCATAATCTGCAAATTAACTGATTTAAACTGCTGAATTTATCATAAGCTTCCACCCAACAGCATTTCAGCTTTTGGTAGATATTTGTCTACCAAAACGCTTTGCATATCAGGCTTTCATTTCATACCGTCATCCAAAGCGTCGGTGGCCTCTGCTTCCCTCCTCCTCCTCACAGCTCTTTGTTTCTCCTCCAGTCTTTGCTTCTCTGAGTTTGCCTCGTCCCATCGCCCTTCCTCCATCAGCTTCTGGTCTGGTCTCAGACGGCTGTCAGTCAATCCCACTCCTTCCTCCTGCTCATTCAGAGTCAGCGCCAGCGCCGAGAAGTAGTACATGTTCTCAGCGTTTTCCCTGAGCCATTGACAGGAAATGAATGCAAGTTACACAGTGTGATGCTATAAACTACAGCTATAAACAATGATTTGACTAAACATTGAAGCTGTAATATAACCACTACTATAACCTATCTATTGTAATGTTCTGCTCTGAGGAGTGCTTACGGGAGAGGGTATTTCTTCCACAGCAGTTTGGGAGACAAAGTCTGATAGACAGTCTTTTGCTTGCCCTCTGATCCACTGCTCCCTCGGCTGCTCTGAACGATCTTGGCACTCTCTATTTTATCATCCCACGTACCAGAGAGGATGTAGTGAGCCTGGCCCCCACTGTCTGACACCACACCTGTCACCTGGAAAGACAATAGAAGTATTGTGTTGATACTATTGTGAATAGGTAATAAAGGCAAGCTATCTTTCTCTAAGATGAATAAGCATGTCCTTTCCTCCTGATGCTAAAGACTTAAATCCATAGTCCCGTGGGGAAGACAATCATCACCATTACATTTTTATAAGCTTAGCCCAAATAAGGTGCTGCCATTGAAGGCAGCAATGTGTCCCATTTTTAGGTTTCTAATAGTCTCCTCACTGCAATGTGGCCTCATATAGTGAGCTTATTCTGTATATCACTACTGTAACTTTTAACATATTTATTAGTACTGTCCAGCAGGAGGCAGCAACACACAATTTAAAACCCTCATGGTATGATTTACATCAGCAATGTATTGAAAGGATGCATTTACCTTCCGTGGAACGTCCCTGGAGAAATAACTGTAGGGAGAGAACTTGAGTTGGCAGGTCTCCTTGGTCCTGTTATTTAAAATCTCAATGTCCCCCGACTGCACAAATACAGACAGAAACGGACACAGAGTGAGAGTCAAACACGACAGAGAGAACAGTGTGTTAACAGCAGACACAGAAAAGTAGTGAAGACAAAGTAGATTACGTGCATGTTTGAATGATACTTAACAACCTATAACTTAGGATTTATACAGGTTTATATTTAATAGTTGTGCACTAAGTCACAAATATTTAATGTCATAGTGTAAAGATAACATATGGAGATTTTGACGAGTTGTTCAATAGAACAATGTTTTGATGTCGTATTGTTTCTACTCTATGAGCAGAATAGTTTCCATAGATTGGTACTGAGATTTTTTGGCTGACCCTATTCTGCAGCAGAGGGAAGCAGAGTGGCAGAGTGATGCATGGAAATAATGGAAGAATTCAAAAGTATTAAATAGAGAAGGAAAAAAAACTGTGTGAATATTGGTTAGACATCTTCTTAGTGTACAAGCCGAAGTTGGAGAGAGTTATTGAGGTATTGTTTTTTGCCAGACACCAACCTCAAATAAACATGCAGATAGCAAAATCTTGCACACCAGCTTAATTGGATACATTAATACAACAACAACAACAACAACAACAACAACGTATAATTTGTTTTTAAATTAAATGAACACAACAGAAAAAGACAACAATCTAATCTTATCACTAAATGCAAACCACAGAGGTTTCAAAATTAACAAAAGGCTTTGTATTTTTTTAAATTATGAAATGAATGCATTCAACACAAACTCCACAGGACACCTTTAATCAGCACAAACACTATCAAAGAGATGTCATAACTCTTTAAGCTTTGGTTTAATACTTCAGAACTGATATTGCTATAATAGTCTGTGGCCAAGATGTCTATTTATTTAACACACCAACCTGCTTCTGAGAGTCTTAATTCAGAGATGTAAGTGAATTTTCCACATTCTTACACACAAACACATTCAGACTGATTGACATGCCTTACAGCACGAGCAGAATCAGGAAAAAGAAAGAAAAAAACAAGGTGTGGGAAACAAGAATAACAAACAATTCTGCACGGACTGACAGAGATGCAGATGTGAAGCCTGCACCCCTCCCCCCTATATAACTGGGCCATCTCATCTCACAGATAGCAGAGGCTGTTATTTTAGGTTGTTAATAGAGATCAAAGCTGAAGATAAATCCCCAGAGATTGTGAAGATCCTTATTCATGTGCTGTAATGCATTGCTCCGTTCTACACAACGCTCTATTCTGTTGGCCTGCGCCACACATTAGTGCAACACAGGGGAAAAAAACATCAGCAGGCCACACTGGAAGATCAGAGGGATTAATGCTGGGTTGTGTGTTCGGAGCTCTGGGTGAATGGCTACCAATGAGATGTGCTTACAAACAGACCTGGTCAATCCACAGCTTGCCCACAATGATGTTGTGCACTGTGGAGGTGACCTTTCTCCACACGTAGTGGTTCCCGCTGGAGTGGAAATGCAGGTGAATGGCACCTGCGGAGGGACAGGGACAAAAGGCTATAAGAGAAAAGTAGTACAGATACATCAGATATCAAAGCTGCTTTGCTTCCAATCTGCAAGTACAGTTTTGGATTGTGTTTTTTTTGGATACTACATCCGTTTCTGAACGTCGTCAATTCTTCCTGCAGCAGCTGAGAAAATGTCATCAAACATATTTCTTCCCTGAGCACAGGCACACACCTTCCCATCTGTTTCCAGTTGGAACATACACTGGAAGGTTGATCTAATTTATTTGACCATAAATGCTTCTTGCTTTAGAAGTTTTTTCTTCTTCTTCTATTACATGGCACCTCACAGCAGGCACATAATAGAACATGAAATAGGTCAGATAAATACCACTGCATCCCTTGGCTGGACCTGCCTCTATCAAATCTCTCATTTATCTGAGCCAACAGACCCCTGCTCTCTGCCGTCCGTCTGCAATAGAGAGCTCTCTTTATATCCATACTTTATGTGTGTGTGTCAAAAGGGCAATAAAACCCTCTTGATTCATTCTCACACCCTTTTCTACGGCGTGTGTGGGATGCAGTGCAGTCTCCTACTACTCTCAAGTGGGAGTCCTGCTTATATGAACTCCGCCTGGTGTTGCTTTTCAATTTGCATGATGGGACCTTTATTTACACTTTCTAGTTTGTTTGCTTCCCCACTGAATATGAAATGTCTCACCCAGAGGCATTATGGAGAGGTATTTGCCACGGAACTTGCTAGCGATGGTGATTTCCTGCCACAGGGTCCAGCCTCGTTGAGAAATCACATGATGTGCAGCTGCAGGGGGGTGATGGCTCACCTTAGAAGAAAGATAAACATAAGAGTAAAGTTGAGTATAGGAAATGTACGGAAGAATATTTGTTTGTTTTTCATTAAGCACTCCAGGAATAAAGACGAAATGTGGAGAATAGAGTGGAATTACAATTTTGTGAATAGAGACGAAGAATACATTATCAATAATAAAGATAAAAAAATACAATGTCATGAATAAAGACGAAATACAATGTCGAGAATTAACTCGACAGTTCAAGACTGTAGTGAAGTTAGAAAGACACAATTTTTTTGTTATCAAAACACAAATGATGCATATTTGTTGTCGTCATAAGGCAGACAGTGGGCTGCAACCTCATCATTGCTTAAACGAGACGTCCTTTAAGCTAGACTAATATTATATTGCTCTATATGTGCAGCGTGCTTTGAGAATAGGCCCAACACAAAGACAAAAATACTGTCACGATTGTACAGTGCAGTGCAGTTATAGGTCGAGCTTAGAGGACGTCTGGTTTCTGTTAAGATGAGGTTGCAGCAAATGTGCATAGTTTGTGTTTTAAAAGCATTTTAATTATTGAGTAATTGATACAGGAAATTCAAACATGTCAACATATTTCCAACTTCACCTAATACTCTTCAATAGAAATGTGTTCATTCATACAAACAGCTAATTCTTAACAACTTGTCTGGAGAATGCGGGCTGACCTTGCCCATCAGTGAGTGTGTTAATAAAAATGTATAAAAAAAAGCCCTGTGGCCAAGCTGTTACCTGCTCACACAGCGAGCGGTAGCCAAACTCCTCCAAGCGATCGAGCTCGTAGGTCTCGCCCAGCAGGGGGTTGAAGGGCTTGGCTGTCCGGTGGACCGTGGTGGAGTAAGACGAGACGGAGAAGGCAGAGACCAGGCACATCTGCTCCAGGGAGGAGTCGCAGCGCGCCGCCTTGTCCAGAAGCTCGTGATACTCCAGGTCCTCTGTGAGACGCTGCAGCATCGACAGAGGCTCGTTGAAATTGACCTGTATGGGAGGATCGAGAGCCCGTCAGACACAAAGCAGACTCTAGTAGATTTATGTAAACCTGTACCTGTTTGATTGCCCATTTGGAGGATAAAATAAATTCTTGGAGAGGGTTCGTAATGTGACAAATAAGCACTTTTTGATTTTGTTATTAACAGTATACACACACTTCACAAAGCTTTTGTTACGGTATATCAATGTGAGTATATTAATGGAAGTTTATAATGAAGGTTCTTTATTAAAAGTACCTTAAAATGCGTCAGCATTTCCAGTATTTCGTTCCTACTTTAGCTAGTATGGCCTTGACGTTGGCATTAAAATAAAAATAATATAATAATATTAAGTGGCATTAAAAAGTCCTAAATTGAACTTGGATATCCCTGGGGATAGCCTGGGAGGGCCACGCCTCACACACACACTTACAGGCATGGGAATTTTGGACAGCTCCTTGCCGATGCAATTCTTCATGATGCTCCACAAGTTGAGGGAGTAGTTGGGCTTGTCCGGGACACGAGTCCGCCTCTGTCTGCGGGGCTGCAGCTCCTTCCCTGACACGTCATTACAGCTGGAAGACATCTGGGATCAGGTGGATGGGGGAAGGAGTGGAGGATGAGAAGGTGCTATTTTAACTTTGTATGAAAAGAATATTCGATACATACAAGTTTGAGAAATACTTTCAACATTGTGGAAAGCTTGGCAGCATATCACCAAGTGCAGACAGACTGATAGAGCAAGTGAAAAACTGGAGAAGAGGGAACAGATGTGACTTGAAGAGAAGAAGAAGCCAGGCGGAGTTGTGGGGGAGAGGAGAGCAGATGTTCGACTGGTATATAAGATTTAGTGGAATGGAGCAGCTGGGTGACAACGAGGTAGAGAAAACACAGACGAAGGTTGTGTGTGTGTGTGTGTGTGTGTGTGTGTGTGTGTGTGTGTGTGTGTGTGTGTGTGTGTGTGTGTGTGTGTGTGTGTGTGTGTGTGTGTGTGTGTGTGTGTGTTTGCATGGGATGGAAGGAGGTCTGAGAGAACAGCTAGTGAAGCCGGTTATGCAAATAAGTCAATGAGCTGTGAGCTTTAAAGCAGCACAAATTAATCTATATTGAGATAAGAAATGTCAGTGGTGTTCACAAATGTCAGTCCTATTATTTAGACTTGTTAAGAGCACAGACACTTACATGGTCCACCTGGTTCCAGTCATTGGGCTGACCGCCGCTCGCTCCGCTCAAATTACTCTGAGATCGCCTGGAACACAATGAAAACATTCTCTACAATGAGCGGTGGACATACAGTATAAACAGACCCTATTGTCCCCACCTCTCTTTCTCTCATTTATCACATGCAAACACACACATAATACAAACACAATACAAGTACAATACACAAAAGGGAGAAAAAAAACAATTGCTGGGTATTACAGAATATTGCTGTCTCACACTTTCTATCATTCTGAGTTGATGCAAGAGTTGATCCATAACAATGATGAGGAAGCAAATTGTAAAAAAAAACAACATAGAAAGACTCAGTAAGAGGCTGACTCCAATGCAAATAAGTGTGCTTTAAAATGTCACATAAATGGTTTATTTAGGTAATTCATGTGCACTCGCAGACTGAACTTTCAAACTTAACTAAACTCCCTGATTCGTTCTCTCTCTCATTCTCTCTCTGTCTCTCTCTCCTGCTGTTATGGATCCCGACTGACCTGTGCTGTGTGCTCTCAGTGGCAGTTACTGTGATAAATGCAGGGGAATCCTCCATGGCATCAAAGTACTCAGTATCCTCATCTTCATCACTCGCTTCTTCTTTGCGCAGCCTCTCACTCCCTCCTGTAAGGAAATATGCTTTTTTAAGCGAGGGCAAAACAGCATTCAAAACCAGCAAAATATCACACAGCGAGTTCAGGAAAGAGCCACGTACAGTATAATCGCTAACCCATGGCGATTACTCAAGGAATAATCAGCTTAGTAAAATTGCCAATGTTCCTGCTGGTTAATTAACCTTAATAATGTGACTTGCTCAAGGCGGGCTTCTAATATTCAGTATCAGACGTTCAATATTCTGTATGTTTAGTGATCCGTTATGTGCATAAACTAGAGCTTCCAAAAAAGAGGTGCAAGTAGGGTTATAAGAATTTATTTTTAATAAAAAGTGGTTCTAATAAAACATGTCAACTATGAAGTTCAGTCATCCAACAACATGAATAAAATGTTCTGTTCATCACTGCTCATCACGTTCTTTTAAAATCAGCCTGTATTAATACTGCATACCTGAACACAAAAAAGGGTTATGACATGTTTTTCCATGTTTACTGCCTACTGCTTCTATGGTGCAGATAAAATGAAGCATAGGGAACTTAAACAACTTGGGTACCATAATGAAAGATCTGTCACAACTTAAAATGTCTTTCCCTCACATGAGGAATGTCTAAAAGATTGAGCAAGTAAGTAACACACAGACAGTGCGCCTCACCCTTGTTGGTAGTAGTAGCAGTGGGTGTGGTGGAAGCAAGCGTGGGTGCTTCCCTCCACGCTCGCTCCAGGCTGTTATGCTGCTTGGCTAGCTGCTCAATGGTCTCCTCTAGGTGGGTCCGCTGCTCTCGCTCATACTGCAGAGCCCGCTGCCACCTCCTACTGTGAGTCTCTGCTAGGTCCAAGAAGTCTCGACACGCCTGGGGGGAAAACATGCACACAAATACATTAACACACAGACGGAACGGAACGTTTCAGTTCTACAATATACAGTACATCCTGAAAAAATTTAGGATACTTTTCACTTGCTATGACTAACAGCTCAGATGTTTTACATATAAAAACATCACAGCATCCGATAAGACTTAACAATCAAGGTTATTAAAGTTTTTCAAGTGTGCACTACACTTTCTTTAAAACAAAAGAATTAACATCATAAATCCTTTATTAGGACTTCCACCTTTTTTGAGTTAAAGGATAATATTAAAACTGAACAAAAAATCATCAGGATACAATTTTTTCCTGTCAGCTCTCAACAATATGAAGGAGGAAACATCGAGATACAAAAAGATGTAAAGGGGGTGGGCGCCTTTAGCTCAGTAGGCTTCCTCACTTTTACTGCTGGAAAGAGGTTACTTTAGTTCAAAAGCATATTTCATCATGTCAGCTATTGTTGGACCTTGTTTCCTGGTGCGCTTAAAGGTCAATGAACCCAAAAAAAAAAACACCTCACAGTGAACAACATGCATGATGAAAATGTCATGTGACAGTCATGAGCTGTCAGCATAGTGGGTCTACGAGGAGGGTTTCTGAATAATCATTGTGAAACTACTCTATTGCAATCCAGCATTTTTTTCCCCACAGGAGAGGAAGTGCACATGTCCACAGGTGGTCCAATCAGTATTTGCAACACATTTATCTTTTAGTTCTCAGAGCCAGATGGGCAGCTGGAAGTGAGATAAAGTTGTGGCTGCAGGCAGCGAGCTGCTGGGACGAATGTGTCACACAGCTCAAGGGCCGCTGGGATGACCACTATCATAGAATTTCTGTCCAATGAAAAAGTGCTTTTCAGCCCAAATCCAATTGCAGTCCATCTATCTCTCTTTCATACACTCACAAACACAACGTTACCATGATTCACTATTTGTTGTCACTTAATATTCAAAAAGGGTGATCGTTTTTGTCAAATTTACATTTGATTTACATTAATAATCAAACTAGTAACTAAGTAACTAATCAGTAACTTTCTGGTTATAACCTATTATTTTAAATGGCATAATATGTTAATGGGGACATTTTTATCAATTGATGATAGTGATGGAATAGCATACATCCTTACCTTTTACGGTCTTAAATAATTTAAGACCTTTTTAGGTCTTAAATGTCTTAGAATATAATTCTATTTTGACTTAAACTCTATTTGCTCAAAAAATATATGGAAATCGGAAAATACCGGATAGTAAGAACATTCGATCGATCTCTTACCTTCAGCAGTCTTGCATCAAGTGTCTAAACATCTTTGTCTGAACCTCAGTTTAAATGTTAGAAGTACATGTGACGTTGTGGTCCACTTCCTCAGACATGACTTTGATGTGAAACTAAACACCATTTAACAAAAGTATGATGGTTCCGCTTTTTAACGCTGAGTCTCCAGTTCAAATACAGACTGCATGTGACTTCCGTTGAGGGGGAAACCGATAATTAACATGAAAAGTTACTATGGGTATCTCCAGAGGTGGGACCAAGTCATTGTTTAGCAAGTCACAAGTAAGTCTCAAGTCTTTGCCCTCAAGTCCCGAGTCAAGTCTCGAGTCAAGACAGGCAAGTCCCGAGTCAAGTCCCAAGTCAATGCTGACAAGTCCCAAGTCCTGCAGTTTGAGCTTCAAGTAATTTTAACCAAAAAGTAATAATATATTTACCTACATCATGTACGCTTTTAAAATCTATATTTATTTATCAAAACAAGTGCAATTGAAATTGTGGAAAAAAAATTGTACGGACATTGCACTTCCCAATTGCATTTACCAGTGATTTCTAACATTTAACTCATACACTATTAAGCACATACACGCACAGACACTCACACATAGGCTACATGTAGAAAAGGCCCCAAAGTTTATAGGTTACAGTGTTGTTATTTCTTATAGTGTGTTAAGATGTGTTTTGTTCAGTGTGGATGACATTATAGCTGTAAGTTAGTGGCCGTGACGTCAGTCGGCCGGAGGGTCTGTTTAGTACGTTTCCTTTTCTTCTCTCTCTCGGTCAGGTGTGTGAGCGTGCATGTTGCCGCAGTAGTCGATCATTCCACAGTAGAAACGTGTTTATTTGAGTTTATGTGAATCACTCATGTGCAGTGTTGGGAACGTTACTTTGAAAAAGTAATTAGTTATAGTTACTCACTACTTGTTCCAAAAAGTAACTGAGTTAGTAACTGAATTACTTTACAATAGAAGTAATTAGTTACCAGGGAAAGTAACTATTTGCGTTAGCCTAGTGTAAAAAAAAAAAAAAAAAAGTTGTCAATTTGGATTTTTCTGAGCAGTTTTCACAAGTCAGTTGAAATGAGTAGAACAGACAGGTAGGCCTACTTGTAGGCTACATAACCTTCAATATTTATTGCACATCAACAGACAGCAAGAGGTTTAGGCCTATCCTGCACTTCAAGTAGGCCTATTTTGTTCTCAACAAAAGTAGTAGAGGAAACTGCTGGATGTACCGTGCTGATCTGCTAATATCACTGGATTCACTTCAGGGGTGTCGGCTAAAACAGCCAAAAACGTCAGACTATGAAGCATGAGACGATGAGAGGAGGAGAGGATTTATCCTGTTTATTTCCTTCTTTAACATGCACAGCAGCATACAGATCCCAGGAAAAGAACAATAGCAATATTCGGCTCGTGATGACACGCTAAACAGCTGATGCAACCGGCGAATCGCGGCCGTTTAATAACGTGCATAAATTACAATTTATAGAGATCGGGAAACTCCATGCACTTACTCACAAGGGCGATGCAAACAAACTCAGGGAGAGCACGTTTCAACCGTGGATTGATAGGTGGTTAGTGCGGCAACGTGCAAGCTCACACAACAGAGAGAGAAAGAAAAAGAAACTTCACTTAACAGGCGCTCCGGCTGACTGACGTGACGGCGCTAACTGACAGTTATAATGTCATCCACACTGAATAAAACACACCGGTCTCCTCACTAGCAGTTTGTGTAGTATGGAGCCAGGGGTGCGTTCGGATTACACAGTTTATTCAATCAATTCATAGTAACGCACCGCATTTAACGTTCAGTAACGATAACGGCGTTGTAACGACGGAAAAAGTAATTAGTTAGATTACCCCGTTACTGAAAAAAGAACGGCGTTACCTAACGCCGTTATTTTAAACGGCGTTATTCCCAACACTGCTCATGTGTGAGTAGCGTAAGTAGGCGACATGCAGTCCCGATCGCTGTTATAAGTTACAGTTTATGGATGTTATTAACGGCCGCAATTCGCAGGTCACAACAGCTGTTCTAACGTCTCCTCACGAGTGGAATGTAAGCTTTTGTTCTTTTCCCGCGATCTATGCTGCTGTGCCTGTGAAAGAAGGAAAATAAAGAGAGGATAAACCATACTCCTCCTCTCCTAGTCTCATGCTTATAGTCTGACGCTTTTGGCCTTAAGTGGTGTTCTGGCCGACACCTCTGAAGTGAAACCAGTGATAAGCAGATCAGCGCGGTACCGGTAGTCACTGCGGTCAAGCCAGCCGACCCATCGAAAGCGACAGTCAAGCCAGCCGACCCAAGTTTTTGCTGTACCTGTTTGTACTAGCCATTACGGTAATAGCGCCACAGAACTAGTTTCAAAATAAAAGCATAGTTTGTGCATTTGTCTGGTACATAACAGAAGACAGTAAATAAAAGCAAATACTATCAAAGGAAATGTACAGACGTTGTGATATGTACTTTCAAAATAAAAGCCCAACTAATTGACAAATGTAATCTTATGTCCATATTCAAAATAAATGCATTTGTCTGGTAGATAACAGAAGACAGTAAATAAAAGCAAATACTATCAAAGGAAATGTACGGACGTTGTGATATGTACTTTCAAAATAAAAGCCCAACTAATTGACAAATGTAAGCTTATGTCCATATGTTTTTTAATGTATATTTAAAAGGAAACGCCTTGTTATCGCAGACTAATTCCAAATCAGGTTTATAGTACACAACCCCAAAGTGTGACCCAGTAAGTTTCAAGACCTTCTCATGTGTAGTTTCAAAATAAAAGCCCACTAGAAATTGAAAATATGAGACAAATTAGATATTATTTTGGATTCAATTTTAAAAAAAATGCCCTGTTATGCCAGAGTCATTCCACTGCAGGGTCATAGTTCACGACCCCATGAGGCCACACAAGAAGTTTCAGGACATTCTGATGTGTAGTTTCAAAATAAAAGCCCACTAGATATTGAAAATATGAGTGACATTAGATATGATTTTGGATTCAATTTTTAAAAAAATGCCCTGTTATGCCAGAGTCATTCCACTGCAGGGTCATAGTTCACGACCCCATGAGGCCACAAAAGAAGTTTCAGGACATTCTGAAGTGTACTTTCAGAATAAAAGCCCACTAGATATTGAAAATATGAGAGAAATTAGATAGGATTTTGGATTCAATTTAAAAAAAAATGCCCTGTTATGCCAGAGTCATTCCACTGCAGGGTCATAGTTCACAACCCCATGAGGTCACACAAGAAGGTTCAGGACATTCTGATGTGTAGTTTCAAAATAAAAGCCCACTAGATATTGAAAATATGAGTGACATTAGATAGGATTTTGGATTCAATTTAAAAAAAAATGCCCTGTTATGCCAGAGTCATTCCACTGCAGGGTCATAGTTCACGACCCCATGACGCCACACAAGAAGTTTCAGGACATTCTGATGTGTAGTTTCAAAATAAAAGATATTGAAAATATGAGACAAATTAGATAGGATTTTGGATTCAATTTAAAAAAAAATGCCCTGTTATGCCAGAGTCATTCCACTGCAGCGTCATAGTTCACGACCCCATGAGGCCACACAAGAAGTTTCAGGACATTCTGATGTGTAGTTTCAAAATAAAAGCCCACTAGATATTGAAAATATGAGTGACATTAGATATGATTTTGGATTCAATTTTTAAAAAAATGCCCTGTTATGCCAGAGTCATTCCACTGCAGGGTCATAGTTCACGACCCCATGAGGCCACAAAAGAAGTTTCAGGACATTCTGAAGTGTACTTTCAGAATAAAAGCCCACTAGATATTGAAAATATGAGAGAAATTAGATATGATTTTGGATTCAATTTTAAAAAAAATGTCCTGTTATGCCAGAGTCATTCCACTGCAGGGTCATAGTTCACGACCCCATGAGGCCACACAAGAAGGTTCAGGACATTCTGATGTGTACTTTCAGAATAAAAGCCCACTAGATATTGAAAATATGAGACAAATTAGATAGGATTTTGGATTCAATTAAAAAAAAAATGCCCTGTTATGCCAGAGTCATTCCACTGCAGGGTCATAGTTCACGACCCCATGAGGTCACACAAGAAATCTCAGGACATTCTGATGTGTACTTTCAGAATAAAAGCCCACTAGATATTGAAAATATGAGACAAATTAGATATGATTTTGGATTCAATTTTAAAAAAAATGCCCTGTTATGCCAGAGTCATTCCACTGCAGGGTCATAGTTCACGACCCCATGACGCCACACAAGAAGTTTCAGGACATTCTGATGTGTAGTTTCAAAATAAAAGATATTGAAAATATGAGACAAATTAGATAGGATTTTGGATTCAATTTAAAAAAAAATGCCCTGTTATGCCAGAGTCATTCCACTGCAGCGTCATAGTTCACGACCCCATGAGGCCACACAAGAAGTTTCAGGACATTCTGATGTGTAGTTTCAAAATAAAAGCCCACTAGATATTGAAAATATGAGTGACATTAGATATGATTTTGGATTCAATTTTTAAAAAAATGCCCTGTTATGCCAGAGTCATTCCACTGCAGGGTCATAGTTCACGACCCCATGAGGCCACAAAAGAAGTTTCAGGACATTCTGAAGTGTACTTTCAGAATAAAAGCCCACTAGATATTGAAAATATGAGAGAAATTAGATAGGATTTTGGATTCAATTTAAAAAAAAATGCCCTGTTATGCCAGAGTCATTCCACTGCAGGGTCATAGTTCACGACCCCATGAGGCCACACAAGAAGTTTTAGGACATTCTGATGTGTAGTTTCAAAATAAAAGATATTGAAAATATGAGACAAATTAGATAGGATTTTGGATTCAATTTAAAAAAAAATGCCCTGTTATGCCAGAGTCATTCCACTGCAGGGTCATAGTTCACAACCCCATGAGGTCACACAAGAAGTTTCAGGACATTCTGATGTGTACTTTCAGAATAAAAGCCCACTAGATATTGAAAATATGAGACAAATTAGATATGATTTTGGATTCAATTTTAAAAAAAATGTCCTGTTATGCCAGAGTCATTCCACTGCAGGGTCATAGTTCACGACCCCATGAGGCCACACAAGAAGGTTCAGGACATTCTGATGTGTACTTTCAGAATAAAAGCCCACTAGATATTGAAAATATGAGACAAATTAGATAGGATTTTGGATTCAATTTAAAAAAAAATGCCCTGTTATGCCAGAGTCATTCCACTGCAGGGTCATAGTTCACGACCCCATGAGGTCACACAAGAAATCTCAGGACATTCTGATGTGTACTTTCAGAATAAAAGCCCACTAGATATTGAAAATATGAGACAAATTAGATATGATTTTGGATTCAATTTTAAAAAAAATGCCCTGTTATGCCAGAGTCATTCCACTGCAGGGTCATAGTTCACGACCCCATGACGCCACACAAGAAGTTTCAGGACATTCTGATGTGTAGTTTCAAAATAAAAGATATTGAAAATATGAGACAAATTAGATAGGATTTTGGATTCAATTTAAAAAAAAATGCCCTGTTATGCCAGAGTCATTCCACTGCAGCGTCATAGTTCACGACCCCATGAGGCCACACAAGAAGTTTCAGGACATTCTGATGTGTAGTTTCAAAATAAAAGCCCACTAGATATTGAAAATATGAGTGACATTAGATATGATTTTGGATTCAATTTTTAAAAAAATGCCCTGTTATGCCAGAGTCATTCCACTGCAGGGTCATAGTTCACGACCCCATGAGGCCACAAAAGAAGTTTCAGGACATTCTGAAGTGTACTTTCAGAATAAAAGCCCACTAGATATTGAAAATATGAGAGAAATTAGATAGGATTTTGGATTCAATTTAAAAAAAAATGCCCTGTTATGCCAGAGTCATTCCACTGCAGGGTCATAGTTCACGACCCCATGAGGCCACACAAGAAGTTTTAGGACATTCTGATGTGTAGTTTCAAAATAAAAGATATTGAAAATATGAGACAAATTAGATAGGATTTTGGATTCAATTTAAAAAAAAATGCCCTGTTATGCCAGAGTCATTCCACTGCAGGGTCATAGTTCACAACCCCATGAGGTCACACAAGAAGTTTCAGGACATTCTGATGTGTACTTTCAGAATAAAAGCCCACTAGATATTGAAAATATGAGACAAATTAGATATGATTTTGGATTCAATTTTAAAAAAAATGTCCTGTTATGCCAGAGTCATTCCACTGCAGGGTCATAGTTCACGACCCCATGAGGCCACACAAGAAGGTTCAGGACATTCTGATGTGTACTTTCAGAATAAAAGCCCACTAGATATTGAAAATATGAGACAAATTAGATAGGATTTTGGATTCAATTTAAAAAAAAATGCCCTGTTATGCCAGAGTCATTCCACTGCAGGGTCATAGTTCACGACCCCATGAGGCCACACAAGAAGGTTCAGGACATTCTGATGTGTACTTTCAGAATAAAAGCCCACTAGATATTGAAAATATGAGACAAATTAGATATGATTTTGGATTCAATTTAAAAAAAAATGCCCTGTTATGCCAGAGTCATTCCACTGCAGGGTCATAGTTCACGACCCCATGAGGCCACACAAGAAGTTTCAGGACATTCTGATGTGTAGTTTCAAAATAAAAGCCCACTAGATATTGAAAATATGAGTGACATTACATATGATTTTGGATTCAATTTAAAAAAAAATGCCCTGTTATGCCAGAGTCATTCCACTGCAGCGTCATAGTTCACGACCCCATGACGCCACACAAGAAGTTTCAGGACATTCTGATGTGTAGTTTCAAAATAAAAGATATTGAAAATATGAGAGAAATTAGATATGATTTTGGATTCAATTTAAAAAAAAATGCCCTGTTATGCCAGAGTCATTCCACTGCAGGGTCATAGTTCACGACCCCATGACGCCACACAAGAAGTTTCAGGACATTCTGATGTGTAGTTTCAAAATAAAAGATATTGAAAATATGAGAGAAATTAGATATGATTTTGGATTCAATTTAAAAAAAAATGCCCTGTTATGCCAGAGTCATTCCACTGCAGGGTCATAGTTCACAACCCCATGAGGTCACACAAGAAATCTCAGGACATTCTGATGTGTACTTTCAGAATAAAAGCCCACTAGATATTGAAAATATGAGACAAATTAGATAGGATTTTGGATTCAATTAAAAAAAAAATGCCCTGTTATGCCAGAGTCATTCCACTGCAGGGTCATAGTTCACGACCCCATGAGGCCACACAAGAAGGTTCAGGACATTCTGATGTGTACTTTCAGAATAAAAGCCCACTAGATATTGAAAATATGAGACAAATTAGATATGATTTTGGATTCAATTTTAAAAAAAATGCCCTGTTATGCCAGAGTCATTCCACTGCAGGGTCATAGTTCACGACCCCATGAGGCCACACAAGAAGTTTCAGGACATTCTGATGTGTAGTTTCAAAATAAAAGCCCACTAGATATTGAAAATATGAGTGACATTACATATGATTTTGGATTCAATTTAAAAAAAAATGCCCTGTTATGCCAGAGTCATTCCACTGCAGCGTCATAGTTCACGACCCCATGACGCCACACAAGAAGTTTCAGGACATTCTGATGTGTAGTTTCAAAATAAAAGATATTGAAAATATGAGAGAAATTAGATATGATTTTGGATTCAATTTTAAAAAAAATGCCCTGTTATGCCAGAGTCATTCCACTGCAGGGTCATAGTTCACGACCCCATGACGCCACACAAGAAGTTTCAGGACATTCTGATGTGTAGTTTCAAAATAAAAGATATTGAAAATATGAGAGAAATTAGATATGATTTTGGATTCAATTTAAAAAAAAATGCCCTGTTATGCCAGAGTCATTCCACTGCAGGGTCATAGTTCACAACCCCATGAGGTCACACAAGAAATCTCAGGACATTCTGATGTGTACTTTCAGAATAAAAGCCCACTAGATATTGAAAATATGAGAGAAATTAGATATGATTTTGGATTCAATTTAAAAAAAAATGCCCTGTTATGCCAGAGTCATTCCACTGCAGCGTCATAGTTCACGACCCCATGAGGCCACACAAGAAGTTTCAGGACATTCTGATGTGTACTTTCAGAATAAAAGCCCACTAGATATTGAAAATATGAGACAAATTAGATATGATTTTGGATTCAATTTTAAAAAAAATGCCCTGTTATGCCAGAGTCATTCCACTGCAGGGTCATAGTTCATGACCCCATGAGGCCACACAAGAAGTTTCAGGACATTCTGATGTGTAGTTTCAAAATAAAAGATATTGAAAATATGAGAGAAATTAGATATGATTTTGGATTCAATTTAAAAACAGGGCATTTTTTTTTAAATTGAATCCAAAATCATATCTAATTTCTCTCATATTTTCAATATCTTTTATTTTGAAACTACACATCAGAATGTCCTGAACCTTCTTGTGTGGCCTCATGGGGTCGTGAACTATGACCCTGCAGTGGAATGACTCTGGCATAACAGGACATTTTTTTTAAATTGAATCCAAAATCATATCTAATTTGTCTCATATTTTCAATATCTAGTGGGCTTTTATTCTGAAAGTACACATCAGAATGTCCTGAGATTTCTTGTGTGACCTCATGGGGTTGTGAACTATGACCCTGCAGTGGAATGACTCTGGCATAACAGGGCATTTTTTTTTAAATTGAATCCAAAATCATATCTAATTTCTCTCATATTTTCAATATCTTTTATTTTGAAACTACACATCAGAATGTCCTGAAACTTCTTGTGTGGCGTCATGGGGTCGTGAACTATGACCCTGCAGTGGAATGACTCTGGCATAACAGGGCATTTTTTTTTAAATTGAATCCAAAATCATATCTAATGTCACTCATATTTTCAATATCTAGTGGGCTTTTATTTTGAAACTACACATCAGAATGTCCTGAAACTTCTTGTGTGGCGTCATGGGGTCGTGAACTATGACCCTGCAGTGGAATGACTCTGGCATAACAGGGCATTTTTTTTTAAATTGAATCCAAAATCATATCTAATGTCACTCATATTTTCAATATCTAGTGGGCTTTTATTTTGAAACTACAGATCAGAATGTCCTGAAACTTCTTGTGTGGCCTCATGGGGTCGTGAACTATGACGCTGCAGTGGAATGACTCTGGCATAACAGGGCATTTTTTTTAAAATTGAATCCAAAATCCTATCTAATTTCTCTCATATTTTCAATATCTAGTGGGCTTTTATTCTGAAAGTACACATCAGAATGTCCTGAAACTTCTTGTGTGGCCTCATGGGGTCATGAACTATGACCCTGCAGTGGAATGACTCTGGCATAACAGGGCATTTTTTTTAAAATTGAATCCAAAATCATATCTAATTTGTCTCATATTTTCAATATCTAGTGGGCTTTTATTCTGAAAGTACACATCAGAATGTCCTGAAACTTCTTGTGTGGCCTCATGGGGTCATGAACTATGACCCTGCAGTGGAATGACTCTGGCATAACAGGGCATTTTTTTTTAAATTGAATCCAAAATCATATCTAATTTGTCTCATATTTTCAATATCTAGTGGGCTTTTATTCTGAAAGTACACATCAGAATGTCCTGAGATTTCTTGAGTGACCTCATGGGGTTGTGAACTATGACCCTGCAGTGGAATGACTCTGGCATAACAGGGCATTTTTTTTTAAATTGAATCCAAAATCATATCTAATTTCTCTCATATTTTCAATATCTTTTATTTTGAAACTACACATCAGAATGTCCTGAAACTTCTTGTGTGGCGTCATGGGGTCGTGAACTATGACCCTGCAGTGGAATGACTCTGGCATAACAGGGCATTTTTTTTTTAAATTGAATCCAAAATCCTATCTAATTTCTCTCATATTTTCAATATCTAGTGGGCTTTTATTCTGAAAGTACACATCAGAATGTCCTGAGATTTCTTGAGTGACCTCATGGGGTTGTGAACTATGACCCTGCAGTGGAATGACTCTGGCATAACAGGGCATTTTTTTTTAAATTGAATCCAAAATCCTATCTAATTTGTCTCATATTTTCAATATCTAGTGGGCTTTTATTCTGAAAGTACACATCAGAATGTCCTGAACCTTCTTGTGTGGCCTCATGGGGTCGTGAACTATGACCCTGCAGTGGAATGACTCTGGCATAACAGGGCATTTTTTTTTAAATTGAATCCAAAATCATATCTTATGTCACTCATATTTTCAATATCTAGTGGGCTTTTATTTTGAAACTACAGATCAGAATGTCCTGAAACTTCTTGTGTGGCTTCATGGGGTCGTGAACTATGACGCTGCAGTGGAATGACTCTGGCATAACAGGGCATTTTTTTTTTAAATTGAATCCAAAATCCTATCTAATTTGTCTCATATTTTCAATATCTAGTGGGCTTTTATTCTGAAAGTACACATCAGAATGTCCTGAACCTTCTTGTGTGGCCTCATGGGGTCGTGAACTATGACCCTGCAGTGGAATGACTCTGGCATAACAGGGCATTTTTTTTAAAATTGAATCCAAAATAATATCTAATTTGTCTCATATTTTCAATTTCTAGTGGGCTTTTATTTTGAAACTACACATGAGAAGGTCTTGAAACTTACTGGGTCACACTTTGGGGTTGTGTACTATAAACCTGATTTGGAATTAGTCTGCGATAACAAGGCGTTTCCTTTTAAATATACATTAAAAAACATATGGACATAAGCTTACATTTGTCAATTAGTTGGGCTTTTATTTTGAAAGTACATATCACAACGTCCGTACATTTCCTTTGATAGTATTTGCTTTTATTTACTGTCTTCTGTTATCTACCAGACAAATGCATTTATTTTGAATATGGACATAAGCTTACATTTGTCAATTAGTTGGGCTTTTATTTTGAAAGTACATATCACAACGTCTGTACATTTCCTTTGATAGTATTTGCTTTTATTTACTGTCTTCTGTTATGTACCAGACAAATGCACAAACTATGCTTTTATTTTGAAACTAGTTCTGTGGCGCTATTACCGTAATGGCTAGTACAAACAGGTACAGCAAAAACTTGGGTCGGCTGGCTTGACTGTCGCTTTCGATGGGTCGGCTGGCTTGACCGCAGTCGGTAGTCCTACATCCACCAGTTTCCTCCGCTACGCTAGGCTACATGATGAAAGATACAGAGCGGTAGGCATAGCCTACTTAAAAATATAGCCTACTTTTTAATCTTTGGGTTTTGGAGAAAGTAGCAAGTCTTGTCAAGTCAAAAGGCTCAAGTCCAAGTCAAGTCACAAGTCATTGATGTTAAAGTCCAAGTCAAGTTGCAAGTCTCATTACATTTTGTCATGTCGAGTCTCAAGTCATCAAATACATGACTCGAGTCTGACTCGAGTCCAAGTCATGTGACTCGAGTCCACACCTCTGGGTATCTCTGGCTTAGGGCCCACTGGGCCCAGTAGCATGCTCAAGAATTATTTATATTTTTTTTTGGGGGGGGGGGGGGGGGGTTGGGTTGGCGGGGCCCCGTTCAATTGAATGGGTTGAAACATAGCTAAGGCCGCTACTGATACCCACATCCTGTGTTTATTACCTACATGGGCCGTGTCTCCCTATACTGGATATTGAGTGGTTTATTGATGGCCATGCGTCTGACGTCTGCGTTTCTAGTCGGTGGTAAAGCCTTCATCAGTTTGAATGAATGAATGAATGAAGATTAATTTCCTGCAGCGATGTAAAGTTCAGGCAGCCGCCCAGACAACGCACACCTCCCGACTCGACCACCGTTGTATCTAAAAAAAAGATTATTTAAATCGCCTGTCTCCCGTCAGCAACCCCCCGCACCCGCATCAGCTGCTCATTTCTCCTCTTTGTGACTGCAGGCGATAGCCAACCAAGACTTCCTGTAATTGGTCCAAAAGTCTGAACCATCCAAAAACTGCCCTCACACTGGACACAAACCCAACCATGGTTCAGTACAGTCCGGACCGAGAACAACTCTTAAAGGTCGGACCAAGTTCCAACTTCTGTACAGTTCCAAGTGGGAGCTGTGCAAATGCATGCTCACACACAAATAGGCCAGAGACAGGATTCAATTACACATGTGAGAGAAAGTTACATCACCAATAAATAAACTAGGGCAACCCTCTCCGCAGGCCAGGATCAGACCACATAGAGCATGCAACCGCTCCTCTATCCTTTCAAAGAAGAGCTATACATGCATTTGTTTGGACATAAAAACTACAGTTATGTTTAAGAGGAAAGTAAATGTCTCAACAGTGGCTGAAAACATTGCTGCAAAGTACCAGTATCCTGCGCTGCTCTCTGATAGAAGAAAACCATTTACAAGACCTAGAAAATCATTAGAGGGAGTTTGTGGCAGCACTTTTTCTCATTAGAAGCACATTCTTGGAAAACCTAATGGCATTTTAATGAGTCAGGCAATACAAGAGGGTCTATTTTATTGCTTGTCCAGTGACTTTCCATTTCCCTAACCAATTAATTATAATAAAGAAAAAATGAATGACAGAGAGAAACGAGAGGCTCATCATTTTGAGAAAACAGCCTTCCACAAAATTGAAGTGCAATCTATTTTTTTTGTCATAACACCATGTCTCCTAACAAGCTTTATTAGCAAATTCTTAAGCATGTGGGGGGTAATCATTTCCTACCGCCTGATTTCAAACCTGACCTTAAGGTCAAAGTGCTTGCAGATTAGCCAAGACTTGAGTCTAACTGAATTATTTTACACCTAACTGCCAGACATTTAACAGAAAGATCAACCAGATACACACTACAGGAAAAATATACATCCACTACTACAAAAAATAAACAATGATATCAACAAAGCCACAGAGAGAAGCAGGAAGAGAGACAAACCTTGTAAGATTGTTTGGCTTTAGTCAGAGCAGGTCTGTCTTTCTAACTGTAGTCCAGAAGGCTCTGACATTTCTCGCCAGGCAGGGAGGGCTGAGGGGGAACAAGGGCTATTCCTGTCCCCCACCCGCTAGTATCACTCTTTCAGGTTATCAGCCCTCCCCAAACTCTCATTCACTACTAACATACCGTAAAGCCTATGGTATTTACCATTGAGCAGACCAGGACAGGGCCAAACTTAGAGCGTGATGCTGGTAATCAGATCCAACACACAGTGGCGACTAAATACCTGCTGATGTTTGTTGTTGTGTTTTTTTTAATGTAGCTGATAAGGTGAAACATATGGCTAAATTGCAATATGTTATTTTATAAGAAGGTTTCATGCTTTTTTGTTGCCTTTTGAATTTTTTTTCCTAACCAAATCGAAACTATAAGGATACAGTTGCCTCATACCTGTATGTCTGTAAAGACTTTGAGGATCAAATATAATTTTGCAATTTTCGACTACATAAGTAAAAACTGAGTTTACTTATGCAAACAGCAGCAGAGATGTTGGTATTCTTAGCAAAAGCTGCAATCACAGGGAAGCACCATCACAACTGCAATTACAGGCTACCACTTTTGAATGCCTTTTTTTATACATTAAGTTGGAGATTGTTATGTTAAATACAGTAGGTTTCCCAGGATCCTGCTGGGTTTTTGAATGCTTTGAATGTAATCCTGCGGCCCCTCCATGCTTGCATCTTGCTGACTGTCGCTTAACACGCCACACTGTGCAGTGATCCCTCATCAGTCACTAACTGGGCCATTATAGCGTTGTGGCCTTCCTGTCACATTGATCATGCAGACGCGTACAGGGCCGCAGCTCACTCTCTGCTGCGTCTCTCCCCGGCTACTTACATTGATCATAGCATTGGAAGTGATCCTGAAGAGGGTGGCTCGCTCATTGACTGCTTTGATCTTCTCTCCTCCCTCCACGGGCACTTTCAGACCCTCGAGTTCACTCAGGGACCGCTGCAGGGCCGCCCCATGTTTGGCGATCAGGTCATTGCATGTGCTGAGGTCATCAAGCTTGCTGACGAGTATCTTCAAAGTGCCCTGAATCTCACTACGGTCTGACTGGGATCTAGGCTCTTCGTCCCCCGAGTCATCTGGAAGAGAGAGAGATAGACAGACAGAGAGAGAGAGAGACAGAGAGGGGTCAGAGGTCAAATGTACACACTCTTGAACAAGAGAGGGTCATTAGGACTTCTGAGTGCATCGGTCATAAAAGAGACTCAAAAAGTCTGAAAAAACCCTCCCTTATCACCCTTTTGATGATAAGGGTATTTCCCATCAGAGACACACTGACTTCCTAAACTACCATGGCAAACGAGTATCCAGCTCCTACATTACTCGTGATAAACATCTATGTTTTGGTTTGTTATTTGTCAAATAATGAAACTGTTGACAAAACAATAAAAATGTCAAATGATAAAAAGACAAATTACATTTTACAGTGATAAGTATTGCTGATAAAATGAGTGTTCATTGACAGACATCAGAATTTACAGATGGTTTCACATAACAACACTCATTAGAAAGCGGCACACTAAATACGACTGACTGACTGCAGAAATGCTTAGAAGCTCTCAACTGTGAATGTGAGACATTTGAAAAAAGACCATACCCATGAGCCTTTGCGGCAGCAACTACCTTTCAATATGATGTCAATATGTCACCAAAGAGAGGTTACTCGAGGTTAAACATGAGAACAGTGTTGCAGCAGTCCTACATTACACACATGTAGGTATGTGCACATTCCAAACACAAACACAAACGCACAAACGCACACACACACACACACACACACACACACACACACACAAAGACAGAAATACACCCAGGACGAGAGCAAGGTCAATAAACATTCTGAAGGCATCGAAAAAAGGAACAAAATCGTTTTTTTTTATAGAAAACGGAACTCCTGATTTTATGAACCAAAGTATATGAACATACATTAAAAACACATTAAAATAAAATAAATTATCTCGTGAAGGTATTTATAACAGCATAACACCAGGTAATGTGCATGATGGAAAAAATATCTGCACACCTGTGTATCAATATTTCCAACAGGAAATCCTGGGTGTTTTTTTGTTTTTTTATAATTCAAGCTAACATAACAAGCCCATATTAAAAGAACCAGATTGAATATTAGCTTCCTTACTCTTTAAACCTTGTGACCCTCTCCTGGTCTGATGTGTAGAAGCTGTTCTTCTGCTGTCTTCTACACTCCACTACAGAGTATGCTTTGACACATTTGAAAAAGTCTGAAATGTAGCTGATAAGAGGGCCGCCCACACTCTGGGTGAATGGCATCCCCTACACTACAGCAACAGCACGACAGTATCAAGAGTAGACCCAGATGGAAACTTAGTTTGATATATTGTGTAATATAAAATGTTCAAAAAACACACATAACATATTTTTTTAATGAATTTGCAATGATTTTTAGCCAGGCTAGCTGCTTTAAGGGTGGCAATGTTGTTCAGTTAGTTTACCACTTTGGTCCAGATCTAGTGCCACATGGTGGTTTACAGTTCTAGTGAAATGTAAGCACAACTGTTGAATGGTTTGCTTTGAAATGTGTATCAGACAGTTATAACTTAAGATCCCTCTCAAGATAAAATGTAAAAACTTTATCATTCCTCTGACATTTTTATGAGTCAATATCAGGACAAAATTGACCAATAGTTTAGTTCATGGCCAAATACAGAACCTGAAAAACTTTGCCTTTAAGGCTTAAACACTATGCCAGGATGGTAAATTTACATTTATACAAAATTATACCTGGTTACATCAGGATTCTAGCATTTTTGTTAACAGCGGATAAGTATGCTAATGTTAGCCTGTAGCTAAAAGAGAGAGAGAGAGAGAGAGAGAGAGAGAGAAGAAACCAAGATGGGGAGAGCAAAGGGGAGACAGAGAAGGGGGAAAAAATCTCTCACCATGTTTGCATTCCTGAGGATCCATTTCCAGAGGTAACCAAAGTTCATCAAGGAAGAAGTATACTCGGGCCAATGAGCTCTAGCCTCTGAGGGTATGTGTGAGCATGTTGAATTGGCCCTCAGGGAGACACAACTATCTGGCCATTAGAGGGAAGAGACTACACACAAACGGTCCAGCCGGAGAAACCGTATAACGACAATAAATCCTTCAGGGAACATGGATCAGAAAAAAATGACACTAGCATCTACGCAGTAACAGCCAGCAATGGGCGTCAAATTTCACACCATTTCATAAAGTCACTGCAGAGAAAGGCAGCTAAGGAAGAGGACAAGGTTGAGGAGGTTAAGTTAGAAAACTGACCGGAGGAAAGCAAGAGACAAGAGGTCCATGAGAAAGAGAGAGCTGAGGGGATAATGAAATAAGCCATAAATTGATTAGGTATGACTATGGCAAAACAGCGTTAAACAGATAAGATGACTAATTGGAAGTTTGAACCCCTCGAGCAAACAATTAGCAGGGCATAAATGTATATTTGCCTTCAGGTTTAAAATGAGTCATGAAAATGATTGTTATATCAGAAAAGAAAAAGTGGAATTTTCTTTGAAACAGGCCTATCTGTACACAAGAGGCTACTGTTATGAAAGTGAAAGAACACATAGTGTAACCCCTTCGACATGATACTATTTTCTGTTCTGATGAAAACCAAGGTCACTGAACGGCAATCATCACTGACTGTCAGTGGTGACTGAGTTACAGTAAATTCTACCCCTGTGCTCGGCACCCCATCCACATTTCAGAGTGTGAAATTACAGAGCAGGGACTGGATAATATTAGGACAACATGCAGTATACTGTGTTAAGACATGTCAGAGGTGCTGGGAGGAAAGAACATGAAGCTCATTGGCACTGCAGCTGAATCTGTTCACATGAAAAACACCAGTGGATTGGCTCAAGTGTGTTCAATAATATGTAGAGTTGGTGCTTTTAAGAATAAACTAAAATACGTGGCTAAGCAGCAATGCAGTGAAGCCCCTCTTATTACTCACCCTCATTCTGCCAATGAGTTAAACAGCACAAGCGAAAGCCACTTAAAATAAACTGTCACATGTACCGAGGCATATTTGTTTAGAACAGACTTTGATTATACAGCACGTAGCCTGCAAAATTAATTATCTTACCGGAACCTCACTGAGACAAGTTGTGAGCTGCGCAATCACACATTTTGCCTGTCGGCTCCACTCTACAGTATAGACACCCTTAAACATCAAGGAAAAACCCAGACACAAAGCTTTCTTGGATCAGTAATGAAGCCTCCAAAAGTATGTCCGTTATGCCCTTTCCACTGTGCCAGACCTCTAGTCTATAGAATGAATAAAATGGCAAGCACTGGTAGACAAGTTTGAATGCTGGGATGGAAACCCTGTACGATGCCTTTCTCAACATGTTTTATCACCTGAATACAGCACACAGAACTGGGTTTAACGCTTAACCTGGATCAATAGAAAGCCAATGTCTGTGCATCACTGGTTAGACTTAGCCCGCCCCCTCACATTCCCAACCCATCTCTTCCCAACAACAGATGTGGATGGATGGCTCTCCGTAGTGAAGTTGACACCACGAGGCAAGACCAGGAGCACATTACCACACCAGTCATGCCTCAAGGGCGGACTACTACCTCCCACCCCCTCCACCTTCCACAGCTAGCCACCTCAGAGAACACCCTGCAACGACACAAAGGCTTGTTCCAGCTCGGACACGGCTGGAGCTGGAAACATGCAGCTGAAGCCATTCTCCTCTGAGATCTGATGATGAGATAATTTGAGCAAATATCTGTGTCTGAGGCGTGCAGGGGCACACATTTACAGGGAACAGCTCATCAAGTCACAACACACATCTATCCGTCTTCCTTCTCAGCAGCATAGCTTATTTTGCCCTTCACTCCTTCCATTATTGTCCATTTCTCAGTGTTGAGCACAAAAGGGTGAGGAAGAAAAGAGAGAGAGAGAGAGAGAGAGAGAGAGAGAGAGAGAGAGAGAGAGAGAGAGCAAGAGAGGGAGCATGAAATAGGATGTGAGGGAATGTAATTGGTAGAGCAGTACTGTCAGGGCACATCTCTCTGCCTGTCCCTGAGGAGAGGGTGTCAGGTTGTTGGACCAGGGCCTCCAGCTGAGCCTGACAAGACGTTACCCTGTGGCAGAAAGACATACATGTCGAGCAGCCGAACACATGGGCAAAAAAAGATGCCACTCTGGAATAAAGATGGGATTTAGACGCACAGGAAAGCCCAATCAAACTAATGTCAGAAAATGAATGTTTTCCTAATTTAATGTTTACTACAGTTCATTTTTATAGGTCAGGTTCCAGATATGTTAATTAACAAGGTCTCCTAATTTTGTTGAATAAAAAAAAACATACTTTAAGCAACATTATGTTTCCTCCGAGAATGATGTAATTATAAAATAAATAAATTCTACCTTTGGGAATTTCCCAAACGGGAAAAATAAAGTATCTATCTATCATCTTAATTATACATATTGAGAGGTGCTGATTCAAAGTCATGGTCATTTTGAAGGTTGTTGTTTATTAGGCTGTTGAATTATAATGTGTTCTAATGAGAGGTTTTTATTCATATCTAGGTTATCCTCATTCATATAAATGCACATGTGGTCTGAAAACCAATGTATTTTCCGCACGGAGAAATAGAGAGTGTGTACCTGTGGTGGGAAAAGATTTTTTTTATGCACTTATGGCAAAGAAAGAGGCAGCGGAGGTTTCTTAATGGAGTGTGCAAGAGAAAGGGAATATATCAGAAAATGTGTGATTGTGTGTCGGTGGTGAACGGTAGAGTGTAAATCAATGTAAGGCAAGGCAAGGCAAGGCAAGTTTATTTATATAGCACAATTCAGACACAAGGCCACTCAAAGTGCTTTACAGGGGCAAGATTAGAATACATAAAACACATTATAAAACATTTAAAAGCGAATAAAAGAAGCAAATCAAATGAAAATTGCAGGTTAAAATGGAAACAAAAAAGTCTTCAGACTTGATTTAAAAGAACTGAGAGTTGCAGCAGACCTCAAGTTCTCTGGGAGTTTGTTCCAGATTTTTGGTGCATAGTAACTAAAAGCTGCTTCTCCTTGTTTAGTCCTAACTCTAGGGACAGTAAGTAGACCTGTCCCAGACGACCAATGTAATTTAATGTTAATTGTGTTCATATTGTTTAACAATGTTAAAGCGTTATTAATAACAGCCTGAGGAGCTGCCTCGGTCTCAGTTTGTCTGGGCCTGAGTACCGGTTGTCCTCCCACTGAAAAATTGTCCTGCCGACGCTAATTGCATAACTGATACCATTTCTCTGAAATTTGTTCTCCTCTGTCTATCTTCCATGATTGGCTGAGCGATGCCCCGGGCTACTCGACTGACTCCGAGTTCTGTGCGGAATCAGCCGTCCTATGAATGGATGCTCCCCGCCTGCTATTGCCTCACATCAGCACTGATTCACCGTCCATCAGGATAGTACTCTTTCTGCTCGCTTGCTTGTTCAATCTTTAAATTCATTTTTGCTTTGCTCATTGGTTGCCTGTCTGTCCTCTTCCAGTTTTCCCTGGTCGTGACGAGACGGTGTGGATCTGGTCCCCCCTCCGGTAACATCTGAGAATGGACCATCAACGCGGAAGATGTTGCAGTGGTTAAGGACGCCACCTGGAGACGTGGGATGTAATCCCGGCGCTGGAAACCTTAGTTTTCCCTGGTGGTGACGAGACGGTGTGGATCCTCTGGCAGCATCTGAAGTCTTCCTGCATCCACACTATTCGCACTTTACTTTAGTATTACCATGTAATCACCTGGTCAATGATCAAATTCCTTTGTGATTTTCTCTACTTATGACATCTATTGCAGTATGTCCGTATGGGAGAGGGATCCCTTACTCTGTCGACTCTCCCTGAGATTTCTTCAATTTTTTTTAAATCCCGGTAAAGGGTTTTTACTGGGAGTTTTTTCTCAGCCGAGCTAAGGGTGTAAGGGCAGGGTGTCATATTGTATCATATTGTATGAAATGTAAAGCCCACTGAGACAAATGTATTTGTGATTTTGGGCTATACAAATAAAATTGATTTGATTTGATTTGATTTGATTTGATTTGATTTGAAAAGAAAGAAAGAAAGAAAGAAAGAAAGAAAGAAAGAAAGAAAGAAAGAAAGAAAGAAAGAAAGAAAGAAAGAAAGAAAGAAAGAAAGAAAGAAAGAAAGAAAGAAAGGGGACGGGTCTCAGGGGAGAGGAGTGTAATTCTGGACAGTAATTGCGAGCTTGCTCCAAACCTCCCAGGAGATACGTCACATGGAGACAAACAGAGGAGACAGCAGGGTTAAATGCAGGAACACAGCACTCAGCTCTCCACAAGCAAATGAGAAACTGTGCAGTGCAACTCATCACTGTCCCCGAAGCTCCGCAGTATACAGCTCCGCCGTGTATCCAATCGAATTCTCTCAGAAAGCAGCAAACAAACAGAAATAAAAGACTGCAACAACTGAGCAATGAGTTTGGATTCAGTAATTTATTATATATTTTATAGTGTGCTAGGGTAGACAAAAAGAAAAATTATCTGTCTGCCAAGAACTAAACTGTAGATTTATATATTCTGGGCTACATTTAATAAATTCCCAGCTGGTGCATCAAACCTGTGAAATGGCTCTTGCGTACAGCATAACTCATATAGTCTGAAGGTTGAGGTCATTAATTAATCTGCAACCCCAGAAAACTAACTGAGCTCATCTGCACAAGTCTGGTCACTGTCACTGGATTTCTTGGATTTTACTGCAATAATAAAGAAGTAGTTGCTTAGAGGGACAATGCAATATGTGAAGTCTGTATTTACCATTTAAAACGATAGTTACGTATGTAACTACGGTTCTATGAGTTCCGGATGACCGCCAGAGGCGGTGCTTATAGCACTGGATGTTCCATCGCGCGCATGCGCAGGTCGAGATCTTTATACCAACAAAGTCACCTGTGACACCTGGGTGACTCCGGGAATGTATATATTCCGGAAGTCACCAGAGGTTCTGTTCCACTGGATCTTCTCGCGGTGTCTGAGAAGTCTGAGTGACAGAGAACTCTGGCGGTCATCCGGAACTCATAGAACCGTAGTTACATACGTAACTATCGTTCTATTTCGTTCCTACTGACCGCCAGAGGCGGTGCTTATAGCACTGGATGACTTATACCAAAAAGGTCACGAAGAGTACTCATCAATTAAGGGCTTGCAGCCATCAACAAGACAGCTGTCATCCCACCGGATGAGGTGGAGCAACATTTACTCTGTAGAGCTGCGCAACGTACATGATGAAGACCATGTAGCCGTGGCGCAAATGTCCTGCCGTGAAATCCGCTTCAAGGCAGCCCATGATGTAGCCATACTCCTGGTAGAGTGGCACTCAACGGCCAAGGCATGGGGAGCCCCTGTGCTCTATATGCATTCAAAATCACCTCCACAAGTCAGTGGGGGTGTCTCTGTTTGGACAGGGCAGCCCCCTTCCTGCAGCTCCCATAGCAGACAAAGAGGTATTTGTCTTACGCAAGCTGGTTGTTGCCACAACCTATGCCCTAAGCGCCCGCCCCGGGCACAGTGGGTCTGACATTCTTTCTGCATCCCCTGGTGAGCCCAGGGGATTGAAAGCAGCCAACTCGATCGATTGGTCTACATGGTGGGGAGACAATCGTTTGGATAGGAAGGATGGATTGGCGAGAGCACCACTCCTGACCCTTCTGCATGCCAGAGCAAGCACGCCTGGCTCACTGCCGAGGCATGGAGTTCACCGACCGATTGCAGTTGCAATGGCAAGGAGGAATGCCGTCTCATAGACAGCCGCGTCAGGTCTGCCTGACTCAGCGGCCCAAATGGGGGTAGACCTAAGGCCCTCAGGACTACTTGTAAGCCCCCTGATGGTGCCCTCAGGGGTCATGGTGGCTGAATGAAGCCTCTGGCCTGACTAGGTAGTGGGACCCTACCGTCTGGTTGTCCACCCCTGCATGTGCGGCCGATATCGCAGCCACATAGACGCACAGGGTGGAAGCAGCTGTCCTGCTGCCCAACACAGACTGCAGAAGTGTAGTATCACTACCACTGACAAGTCCATGGGACTTCGCCATGTGCCATGCACCACTGTGAAAACAACTTCCACCTGTCTGCATAGCGCCATGTAGTGGCGAGTGCCCCTGAAGTTAAAACGGTATGGACCTCTGACTGGTCGCAATACGTCAACAGTGGGTCCTGGCTACCAGGAGCCCCACGCACAGCTGCAGGCGCCCCGAGTTCGGGTGCCCCATGTGTACGCCTACCTGAGACCGAAGGTCCTGTCTCCCTGGAAGGCACCAAGGCTCTCCTTGAGGAGTTTAGTAACGCTGGGATCCATGGCCTTCCTGGCCAATGTGGAGCCACCAAACGTAGGCTGTAACTGCAATGCTGGACCCCATCCAGTGTTGTCAGTAACAAAGCTACACACATAGTGTGTGGCACGGCTCATGCACTGGCAAGCAATAAGTAAGCTATGCACGCAAGGCTTAGGTGAGAGCCCACGCTGGTGGGACACAGCTCAATACACAGTGAAAGCGACTTCTGCCCGAAGCCGCCCACTTGACGAGCAATTAGTAGCCTACGCAACCGCTCTAGGCGACAATGCTACAAATACTGTGGCGGTGGCTTGGCTCACCCCAAGCCACTCGCTGTCGATTAAATCAAAGTAAGCAACCGGTCTAGGCGAACTTAGCACCCGATCACAGTGCAACAATGCTAGAAAGACAATACATTCGAGCATACAATTAGCAACCGGGCTTTAGTGAAAAACACACAAGCAACGGTGCGAAGGAAATGCACAAAGCAGGATGACTGGCCAAGCATTAGCCAGAGCATCCTGCCTTAGGGGACTGGTCCTCTCCATCTAGGAGAACCCAGGGGGACAGTGGGTCATCTCTTCGGAAGCAAAGAGATATGCCACTGCCCTGCCATACTTGTCCCAATCATGCCCACCACCTCCGGATGGAGTCTCCACTCCCCGGGGGTGGCCCTTTTCTATCGCTGCGTTCCGGACACCTGGAACTTGGACAGCTTGGATAATGATAATTAGATTATGCTGAGGTCAGCATACTTATCAGTCGAAGGAAGAGGCTGTACTCCAGCAGCCTCCATTGCATGGAGTGCTGTAGTAGCTGCTGAACGGTAGCTACGCGCTATGGAGAAAGGCAGGCTCGCATGGCCGCCGACTCGAGCACCAGCTGAGCTGTAATGGTGGCAGGGATGCTGCCACACACTGTTTAATATCCGCAGAGCCAGGGACGGCCCAAACGGAGGAACCCTGAACTGGTACACCCTGCCCAGAAATGCAAAGGGGAGGACCACCTGTGACATTGGGCAGTAGGGACTTGAAAGTAGCATCTTTCAGGGCTATGACACAACCAGTCCGCCTGAGCGATAGACTGGAGGACCCCTGCAACACGCAGCATGGGGAAGGAAGAATCGTGAGGCCCTGATTCCGCCGTCTTAGTCCAGAACGGGGCGACCCCGCCCCAACTCCTGGTACCTGAACTTCGGTTGAGTAGAACCTACCGAGCATCGAGTAGCACCCCCAAGGACTCTGGGGGAGGGCGGAGGCTGGACGCCGACCTCCTGGCGCCTGAAATACAGCTGTAGCGCAGTGTTACGGCGCTGTACAGAATGTGCTGGGAAGCACTGGCCCCTTGATTGTCCACCTGAACGTGGTTGAAGCTATTGGCACGGGGTACCACAGAGGTTCCCGGCCTGGATCAGGCAGAGGTGCACGTCGCAGCGTGCAACTACTGTCTAGCCTGGTCAACCTGGACACTTCGCACCGGGCCTGAAGAGCAGCTGGCCGAACGTCTGGCCTGGGATCACTGGAAGAGAATGGAGGGTCTGTCGACACACCTCCGACTGGGACGACGCCACAGTTGACATCAACCTGCCTAGCTCCCTAAGTCATAATGCAAAGTCTGCAGTGAAGCATCACTGAGGGTCCATGCTGAGTGACCAGCACCTGACCCCTGTATGGTTTGCGACCGAGCCAGGACTGTGTGAGAAAGCAAATTCCCAGATGGCGGACGGACACTGACCCTCTAGCCGAGCTGCCCACCTGTATAACGTTACAGGACGCAGCTGTGGACAGCATGTCATCCCCTGAGTAGGAAGGATGCACAGCCGCAAGGCTACTCACTGCCGCTGGCACCCTGAGCTGGTTGGAGGCTAGCAGGAGAGCTTCTACCTAGCAAGCCTCAGTGCCTGAGGCATGAAACTACGGTTCATGCATGGGTTATCTGACAGTGCTTCCCTCAGGTGCTCACCCCGAGACCTGCAGGGCACTTCTCATGGCCATACTCCACTGTAGGGAGGCCATGAAGGCGTCACAATTACTGGTTGTTTAGCATGTCAGCAATTTAGCAGGCTAGGCTAAATGAATTAGTAGCCTACTCAACCGAGCTTCAGGTGCAAGCACCAGAGCAACGGAGCGACACCCTTAAGTAACAGTGACGGCGACCTTAGGAGGCCTACGAGAACAACCGAATAATACAGTGGCAGCGCTAAACTATGCCGCCCACTTGCGAGCAAATACAGTAGCCTGCGCAGACACGACAACTGTGTGACAGCTACAATAACACAGTGAAGGCGACCTTTGGAAACATAAGACGCTCACTGGCTAGCAACTAATGTATGCAACCGGGCTTTAGGCGAGAGCAACCGAGCCTCGGTGCAACACCGCTAGAATAATACAGTGGTGGTGTAAACTATGCCGCCCACTGGCGAGCAAGTTACAGTAGCCTGCACAGACACGACAACCGTGTGACAGCTAAAATAACACAGTGAAGGCGACTCTTGGAACCCAAGACGCTCCCTGGCGAGCAACCAACGTATGCAACCGGGCTTTAGGCGAGAGCAACCGAGCCTCGGTGCGACACCCATGGACATATAAGAAGGGCGATACCGTTAGAATAATACAGTGGCGGCGTACAACTACGCCCACTGGTGAGCAAGTTACAGTAAACATGCTAGAATTTAGCCAAAAGTCGAGCCAGCTAGAATATGCATCCGACTAAGGCATGCAACCGGGCCTCAGGCGAGAGCAACCGAGCCACGGTGCGACACCGCTAGAATAGCACATTGGCAGTGTAACCCTGCCGCCCACTGGCGAGCAAGTTACAGTAGGCTAGGCAATCGAGCTCTAGGCGAGAGCACACCCAAGCAACGACGCGACCTGTCGAGCCAATTAAAATATGTAATCCGAATAAGGTATGCAACCGGGCTTCAAGCGAGAGCAACCGAACCACGGTGCGACACCGCTAGAATAATACAGTGGCGGTGTAAAACTATCCCGCCCACTGGCGAGCAAGTTACAGTAGGCTAGGCAATCGAGCTCTAGGCGAGAGCACCCAAGCCGAGAGCGCACCCACACAGTTCAAATGAATTCAGTTTACTTAAGAAGGGGACAGTGCAAATCAATAAACCACATGATCATACATGGGTTAAAAAAAATGCTAGAATTAGCCAATTAAGCTATTCTCTATCTGTAGTCCCCTGGCAGTGTCAGCGGCTCTTGGTAACCCCAGCCGCCCACTGGCTCTAGAGGCACAGTGACGGCCGCATGAGCTACCGCAACGGTGCGACACGGCTATAATAACACAGCGGTGTGAAACTAAGCTGCCAACTGGCGCCACACTACAGCAGCCTACACACGAGCAACAGTGTGACACGGCTAAATAACACGGTGAAGGCGATTTAGGAAACTAATTCGTCCACCGGCGAGCAATACAGCAGCATACAGTGTATACAACAGCATACCAGTGTGTGGCACGCACACGATTGGTGCGACACAGCTCAAATACAACAGTGAAAGAGACTTCTGCACCCGAAGCCGCCCACCTGACGAGCAAATTAAGTAGCCCATGCAACCGCTCTAGGCTACTCACAGCGACAATGCTACAAAGTAGGCTACTGTGGCGGCGGCTTGGAGCTTCCCAAGCCGCTCGCTGTCGATTAAATCAAAGTAAGCAACCGGTCTAGGCGAACTTATCACCCGATCAACAGTGCAACAATGCTAGAAAGACAACAGCCTACATTCGAGCATACAATTAGCAACCGGGCTTTAGCGAAAAACACGCAAGCAACGGTGCGAACAACAGTGAAAGAGGCTTCTGACCCGAAGCCGCACCTGACGAGCAAATTAAGTAGCCTATGCAACTGCTCTAGGCTACTCACAATGCTACAAAGTACTGTGGCGGCGGCTTGGTACCCCCAAGCCGCTCGCTGTCGATAAAATCAAAGTAAGCACCGGTCGGGGCGAACGTAGCCCCCGATCAACAGTGCACAATGCTAGAAAGACGATACATTCGAGCATACAATTAGCAACCGGCTAGCGAAAAACACACAAGCAACGGCGACACTGCTACAAAGTACTGTGGCGGCTCACCTGCCGAGCAAATTAAGTAGCCTATGCAACTGCTCTAGGCTACTCACAATGCTACAAAGTACTGTGGCGGCGGCTTGGTACCCCCAAGCCGCTCGCTGTCGATTAAATCAAAGTACGCACCGGTCGGGGCCCGAACGTAGCCCCCGATCAACAGTGCACAATGCTAGAAAGACAATACCTTCGAGCATACAATTAGCACCCGGGCTTAGCGAAACACATAAGCAACGGTGCGAACGAAGAATAACACGGCGACTGTGAAGCCGCCGCCTGATCTAATCAAAGCAAGGTGGAAAGGTGATACTAGCTTCCGCGGCAGCCTCGGGCTACGCGTAGCCTCACACTTTACTCACCCCTTCCAAGTCGAACGAATTGCAAGTCGCAGCCCTTGGTGGTCGAAGTCAATCGAAGCACCAACCCTTAGGGTACGAGCTACTCGCGACAAGCTAGTGGTATATTAGCACACAACAATGTGTGCGACCTGCTATCCGCGAGAAAATAGAGGAACAGAACCTCTGGTGACTTCCGGAATATATACATTCCCGGAGTCACCCAGGTGTCACAGGTGACTTTGTTGGTATAAAGATCTCGACCTGCGCATGCGCGCGATGGAACATCCAGTGCTATAAGCACCGCCTCTGGCGGTCAGTAGGAACGAAATAGAACAGTCTACACTGATATCTTCATTGTCTGAAGTATATTATATGAAGTGAAGAGTTTTCATCATTGAAAGGCAAAGAGCTTCAATAAAACCCATTTAAGCATATATTAACTGAATGCATGCTCATGCACACAATTTCTTCATTTTCAGCTGCTCCGGCTGTGAGAGGAGGAGGGTTTGTTGACTGCTGCCTCGGTTCATGTAGAACATGAAGGCTAGTTTATAAAGTAATACAGATTTTTTTTTAATTAAATGGGACTGGTCTTATTGACAGAGAACAGTAACAACTTCTGATTTTAAATGACAAACTCATCCTTAAGATGCAGCATTATTGCTAATTTAATGTTTAATATTTTAAATGTTCATGAAATCAAATTACTGACTATTTCTCAATTGATTTTTAGACAATTCTATTAGTAATTTATCCACTAGGGCTGAGCGATTTATCGATTTCAAATCGCAATCTTGATATGAATTAATGGAATTAGCAAATCCCAAAGTAATAAATACTGTCCTCCTTGTGTACCAGTCATTTTCACTAATCAGAAGTGTTTAGAACCACCCACAAAAACAAACAGGTTAAAATGCAGGGAAACATTACTGTGGTGCGAAAGAATGACCTCAAGCAACATTGGAAAATTGAGTATTCTGGGTTTGAGATAAAAGATGTGCAACAAAGAAAGATATTTTAAAAGGCCTATTGTGGAACAGTTGCCACATCATGAAGCTAAATGACAAGTGTACGGCTGCAGGAGAAAGTAATGCTTTTGCTCAGACTCATTTCAGAGCTGTTTGCAACTGTTTCTCCATATGAAACATCAGTAACATAGGCACTGTGAGGTAACCAACGCCATATTGCACTACCTTGCTCAAAACACTATGACACAGTGAAAATTTCAAGTGAAGCTTGACTTAAGAATATTATTATATTAGTGATTCTTGAGAAGTGGGACAAAACAGGGTGCAATGTTGAAAAAATACAAACCCTATGTTTAGGCAAATTGAATTACATGTATGTATCCAACATATACTAAGCTACTGAGCTAAGCTTTGACACAACCTCCCAGCTTTTGTCCTTTTTATCAAAATGGGCTTTTTAGCTTGCCATTCCTTATTTTGTGTCAACAGCGTCAGACACCAAAAACACAAATTAATATTCCCTCAATTTATGCTAGACCCATGAGATGTATAGTGATCACACATATTCACCAAGACTGACAGAAGAATGCCACAAAAAATATTTTCAAAATGTATATGAATATAATTTTTTTTGACATCTGACGGTGTTGACATATTTAACGTTTCTTTAACAGAACAAATGGAGTTTTTCTAGTAGCCATTTGGTTTTTCTGTTGATGATAGGTGCTTGTATGAACTACTTCAGGAAAATAAAATTATCAAAACATTTAAAATAACTTCTTCAGAAATTGTAAGTCGGTGTTGACGTATCATGGTTGTGACGCATGACTTTAAAGATTTGGAATGTAAAATACTCTAAAACTATAACACTTATCAGAGCCTGTCTGACTCTAATGTAGAATCTGCAGAGGTAGAATGTGATAAGGGGTCCTTCATAGTGACAGCTGCCCCTTATTTTGGCTGATTTTCTTACATTTTAATGGATTGTCTGACGGTGGTGACAAAAGGTGTCCCACCACTTTAAAAACAAAATATAACATGCGTTTTTTATTAATATGAGAGATTATTTAGTGTTGCTTGTGATGAAGAAAACACTTTTAATCATTAAAGTACATTTTTAATAGGTTGTATTGCGTATGAAAGATTGAAACCCTCTCTGTGGACACACTGTTTTGGACTGTTTTGCTCCAGACATTCTATTCTTAATCCCTAATAACATCTACAATTTTAAATATTTTTATTTTTAAAGATAACAGCAGTTACATATGGAAGACGGCCTTTTGTCCCGGTTCTCAAGAATCACTGATATCACATATCAAATCGTAATCATAATATCTGTCAAAAAAATTGCAATGAGATACTTTCTCCAAATAGTTCAGCTCTAAATATTACCAACTCGTACTCAGCGCTGCAATAACAACTCTAAAATATTGATTCTCCTATTTGACAGTTAATGCTTTTAATGAAAACTCACTGTTTAGTTTGTGTAACTGTCTCTCATTGAACACACCAATAAATTAGAAAGATTTAGCAAGATCGTGATCCATGACTCAACAACCCCTGAAAGCAGCAAGATCATTATCCATCACACTTCACCAATTAGATAATGCAAGATAATGAGCTATCAAGGTAGTCATCAACCCAGGAAAAAGGTGACTGTCTTGAAAGAGTTAAGGTGACACTAGAGTACTCTCATAAGGTATATGAGCATTAGTATTTGAAAAATTATAAAGGATAAACGCAGAGCAAAATCTCCAGTCTCAAAAAAATGCATACAGTATTTGTTTTGTTACTAGGGAGAGATACAAGGAGAATGTCAACTGAAGTTTCATCTTCACAGGAACACAGCCATACGTCACTAACAACTGGTCATCAAAATGATGTGGAATCTCACATGGTAGTGCAGCTCCAAATTAGGTTCTCCATGTCCACAAAGCACTCAGAATAATTTAGTTGATCACAGCCGCCTAGTTACGCCAACAACTTGCCACTGAGAACATTTCATTGTCCGACTGCAGCTGTCACCGATTATCAATGAGTCAGCCTCCAATTCCATAAATGCATTTTTCCTTTTTTTTTGTATGTGGAGGGACTAACGTGTCCATTAAATAATAGAATAGAACAGGAATAGACTGATGTGATGTTGCTAAATAGTTTTTCTGGGATCAATGCAGGGAGACTTTTTGTGTGTGTGCTAAATGTGTGCTTTTGTTTTGATTTTGGAAAAAAAAACTTAAACAACTGCCTGATTATTTTACTAAAATGTAATTATGTGTAAGTCACAAAATGTTTCAGAGGCTTGTCATAAAATGCGATCCGGTTTGTAAGCATTAAGAATATACAAATGTTTGTATAAAGTAACAATTGCACTTTGTTTGTGGTTGCTTTTCCTCCCCTATATTTCACACTTCCTCCTTACAACTGGAGCAATAACTTTATGTAAGTGACAATGACAAGGGTGTCAATATAATATTACTATTTGGCATGTGTTTGCCTCCCAGTATTCTTTATCATGGGGAGTTGAGCTGTCTCTCTAAGGCATCTTATAGCTGTTTTATCTGTTACTTGTTAAAGAGCTCTCAAATTTACTGAGCTAACGTGCTTTCCACTGGCCCTGAGCCACAGCTTAACCATTGTTTCTTAAGTAATTTACATTAAACTAGTGCTGTAGTGTGTGCTCTACTAAGATCTGATCTTTATTTTTAATTTGCATGTTGGTTTACTTGGTTGATAAGGACAATGGGCTCTGATTTACGATCATAAAGTTAAGAGTTTAAATTTACTTATATTATCGACTACTACTTTTTTGTATAAGGACAAATCAAATGTCTTCCAAACTCACACAATGTATCCCTTTGGAGGCTATGCAAGATTTGGGCAACACCCATATAAACTAGGGGTTATTAAACGGGTAAAAGCACTTTGACACTATTTGAATATCAGCACTGATCCATAAAGGAGGACACAATTATGAAGGCTTTTTTACATTGTGCTGTGACACTAAGAGAAATTTGAGACACTTCCCTATATTCATATTGTGGAGAGTGTGCCAGAGCCCACTTTGAAAAGTCTTAAAACAACATGGCTTGTACCACCTTCGCCAAACTAATTTCAGTGAACAAACAGGCATAAACAGAGAGCCCTGGGCTCAAGAGCACAGCTGTCTAACTCAACATTGTCCAATTTTGCCATAGGCAAGATAACAACAGATGAAGTAAGATAGGTGGAAAGATAGAATAGGAGGAGACAGTGAAGGGAAAAGTGTGATAGCTAGCTTACACATTTCTTTATAGTTCCTTGAAAGGTTACAACATTATCATATACAGGAACCATGGAGTACTGTGTATATGATGCCATTGACCTGCAACGAGTAATAGAATATTGATTTGCTCTGTATTGTTATGTTATGAAGGGAGTGGACAGTGCATAGCTTATTAATATGTAGCCCTTAGTGACTGCCCTCAGCACACTACTACATCATAAGAGAGGTTTGCACTGAAGGGCAGGTTCTAGGACCCTGGGACACACAGCACGTCCCATTTTTACAGAGTCTGATGGTGCAATGACCTCTTCATTCACTATATGCGGACACAGACGCACGTTGCCAACACAACACGTAGCCTGGCAGGCTCTGACTCATCCATATGTAAATGTGAGGTGGAGCAGGCGCAAAAAGAAAAGAGAGGAAATGAGTGTGAGCGAGAGCAGCAGGGGAGAACGGAGGGGACGAGGGAAGACAAGAGAGAGGACATACTTCTCTTCTTAACGCGTGAGATGCTCACTGCATCGCGGAGGGAGGCAGCAGACGTGTGAGCATACATAGCGACAAATGACAGATGCCAGAGAAAGAGCAAGAAGGATGGAGGAATGCCAGCTACCTTTTTGAGACATACGATGAGGAGGGGATAGTGAGGATGAGGAAGGTTTTTGTGGTTGGACAGACAGAGAGGAGTGTGACAGCTCCGTGCTCCTGTGTTATAGCTTTAGCCATATAGCCGTACTGACCCTTGTTGAGTTTACTCAGGCAGCCCGAGTTGCAGAGGGAGCGGACCGCCCCTGACTCCCAGCAGCTCCGGCCCTTCATCCCACTCTCTGCAGGCCCAATCCCACTTCACGCTCCCTGAGACGCAACGCTGCCCCGGGCCACTTCATAATCCCAGCGAGGTGGGGCTGGGGGGGGGGGGCTAAGGCACCGACATTGCAGCGTGAACACACATACATGCAAACTCAGGTACAAACACATACACACACAGTACACAGAGACTGGGGAGTGGTGCAGGCGCTCCCGCCTGTAGTTGCTATCTCCTCTCCTGCATTGCTTCCCTGTCTTCCGGAAACACACGGGCGCTCGTCGTACATAGGTTCACAAAGCTCGGCACATTTACAATTCTCCTCCACATGCTTCCCTCAGTGCAGTGCAGTTTGAAGAGGGACGGAGGGAGGGAGGCAGAAAGGGAGGGAGGGAGGGAGGGAGGGAGGGAAAGAGTGAGTGAAGCTGAGAGAATATAGGACTCGGCAGCCAGCGGTCATACACAGAACCAGAATGCATTGCTCGCCCCCCCCCCCCCTCCCGCTTTTCTCCTGCTTTCGTATTTTGACAGAAAAAGCAGACTATTAAATGGCAGAGATGGTGTTAACTTAAGGCAAAAATGGAGAGCTTGTAGAGCTTATGTACGATGAGACACAAGAGATGAAAAATGTTTAAGGTACGGCATATTAACTCATAGTGGAGCCACCGGTCCAAGGGTGAAAGGTCAAATAAAGACATCCTTTAATAACAAGTCTATTTCCTCTCCCATGATGGTTGAGTCCCTCATATGTTGTCTTCTGTCAGAACCTGTATAGTGCTGATCACCTGCTGTTAATGGTCCAATTCAAATCTGACCTCGCGCAGATGTCAGTGTCAGCGTACCAACACAGCACAATTCTTGCTGTAGTCAGCCCCAAGCTGCATTACAAGCCTCCCTCCCTTTTCAAGGCGAGTGAAGGTTATCGTTTCAATATTACTGCCGGAGAACATATCGCACTGTACTATAACTCAAGGTCACCTTGTCCACCTGAACCAAGTCTCCTCACCTAAAGTTAACCGAGGGCTCCAGTAAACGTATGCTTTACTAATTCTAAATAACCCACAACATTTAATTGTATATCTAGTCAATGAAGCAGTCAGCTCAAATAAGTCAATAAGTCCAACATCTTTAACTGGGTCTATTGTAATAAGTAAGTAAGCAAGCACAAGAAAGGAAATGTCATGCACTGTGGTATTAAAATAAACTTTAGTACCATATATACTTTCTAAGGCTGTAACAATATGTGTATCGAACTGAGAATCGCGATACACAGTGCCACGATCCCGCATCGTGATGTGAGAAGGCAGAATCGTGAATTTAATTTTCTTTTTTTTAAAGTCTTTTTTTAGGCTTAAGTTTTGCATAAAAGGTTTGGTGAAGGAAGCTGTAGCTGTTCAGTGTTAATTTGTTTTCTAACTTGATTTTTGGTTTACAGCACAGTTCAATATTTTCTATTTTTCAACAGTATTATTTTGTTACAGAGAAGAGAGAATATATAAATAAATATCTTTGGTTATTTATTAATTCATGTTGCTTACATTGTTCTATTTGTAAAAAACTGTTCAGGTACATTAAGTTAAATGTTATTATAAATGTTATTTAAATAAAATGCTTTTCAAATTTCAAAAATCGTTGTATGTATCGAATTGTGGGTCAGGAATCGTGATACAAATCGAATCGAGAGTTTTTGTATCGTTACAGCCCTAATACTTTACTTTAATTTAACTTCATAGATGTGACACTTTTGTTTTATATTTAAATGTTTTATTGTTTTAGATCATTTCAGATAATATTGTTCAGCACTATTCAGACCTTGTTGAAAGTGATCTTTAGTAAGTGTTTGACCTTTTAATAACCTATTGTAAAGAAATAGCTTGCAGTTCAAACATGGTCTACGGGGTACATTTTAAAATGAGGTTAAAGCCATTGCAATCGTTAAGATAGTAAGTACAGTGTTTTTGATAATAATCAGTGTATTTTAGTTGGCATATACCATATAGGATGCCAAATCACATAACAATGTGAAACTGGGGACAGCAACACAGCCTCTCTGTTTTTTACACTGAAATAATCTTACCTGTATCAGTATTGTAATGAATATCTGGACCATGGTTTCAAGAAAAACATAGGCTGTAATAGTTTCATGCTACAACACCAATTCAATGTATAACAGCATGGATACATACAGGAAAACAGCTGTGCAAATTAGGCCAGCAGTGTACCAAGTCTCTCCCTTGATTGAAAACACTGCTAGCGTATCACATGAAGCGTGTCTACTATATTGTCTGTGTTGCAGGGGAAATATTGGATAACAGCAAAAACAGGTAAGAGGGATGGGGAGGGGGGCTGCCATGGACTGTACGTGAGGTCGGAGAAGTGCTGATAGGGAAGAATTGTTGGACTGTCAATAAATAATATTCCCTAGACGTCCCGGGGCATGTTCAAAGGGGGTATTGAAGCGTGAAACCTCAATTAATTCCATACTTGACCTTTATCACTTCTTTTCATACAGTTCAGTTTAACTGTGCAAAGAGAGTCAAATGTGACTGGAGATAAAAACAGGCTAAATGTGACATTTGCGCTCATTTTATCAACACCCTTTAAAATAAATCATCTCTAATTTTTGTATTTTGTATATTATTCTTAATGTAAAGCATACAGTTAACGTCCATGTGGTTCTGAATGGCCAGTTGGCATTATAATATTGTATTTATTAGGTAATACATATCCAATATAGAGTAAACATAGAGTATACTTTCGGGAACAGGTGTATTTATATACATACAAAACAAACACAATATATATAAATTGAGGTTATATAAAAACAATGTTGAAGCTATTTTAATTTTATAGGTCAAAAAATGACTACAAATACAGCACTCTAATTTCCAAATATAGATGAGTCCAATCTATACAGTATCCCCTCCATGAGAGAGGCCGAGATTAAAAATAAATATGTTTTAAAAACTCAAAGTTAAGCAGTTAATCCGACCCTCATTTCATTGTTAATTAACTGAAGGAGAAACAGTTTAAGGACAAACCATCTAAAGGTCAAACTTAAGAGAACGGGGGCGTTTACTGTTTATAGCAAGAGTTACAGTCTCATTAAGCCAAATACTGAATTAATACCCAGGAACCCAAACACTTCCCATAACCTGAATGCACTAATGATGGGCTCATTAATTACCCAGTTCAAAAAACGTCCCAATTCAAGAAAAACTGTTTGATCGTGGGACGGAACGGGTATAGCAGGAACATTACTTTTTAGAAGTTACAGGCTGCGTCTCTTCCAGCAGCAGTAGCCATATACAGTATATGTCACTGGACTAATCAATACCAAAATATCAAATTATGCTAGACTCGCTGTAGCTGAGGCAACCCAAGACAACTTACAAGACTTGCAGTGAAATACAAGCCTGAAACTAGGAGCGCCTAATGGTCTTACACTCCTCCTGTGGTGATAACAACCTGCTTATCCAAAGGAGGTGGAAGATCTTTAATTACCCACAAACGTAAGAGTTAAGAGTAATGGCTTCCTGTGGCAGCCTGCACTGGCTCATAGTGCAGAAAACATGCATCAAGTGGATGAGTTAGTAAACACAAACAGACAAAAATATTCATATCATAACCCCATGCAGCAGAGTAAAATAACAGCTGAATCTCCATAAACTGGGGTAATGAATCATCCAGCCCCATGTGCACTTATCAATGATGAATAAACTCAAGTCTACGTGGCATCTTTGCACTACAGCTGTTGGTGCTGGTGGGACTGCAAGTACTCCTGTGTGTTGTGCTGTGCATTTAAAAGGTGAAGTGAGCGATATATTTATGTTAATATACGTGTTAAATCGCTTTATATTCATACAGTGAACAATTATATAGTGTGCGCGTTTCATAACACAGGTCTCTCAGTTACTCGCTCTGCATGTAATTGGCAAATAAACTTTTCTGGGATCCCACAACCTGATATCCAATCAGAAGAGAACGCTACAAACCGGCACCCGTCTCACTGCCGGTGCAGCACAGAGAGTGACAGAGGTGTGAATGTTTATGTGCCTACAATGGCGGAGCAGTAAAAATCCTTCACAATGTCTGTTTTGATGGTTATTATCATGTTTGATCGCACTTACGGATCTGAGATGATGCTAGATGACTCGCTGCTTGAAGACCGCAGTGCTTTAATGTGGTGACGTAGGGATGAGGGAGGGGACTTCTAACTGCAGTCACTGACAGGAAGTTAGCTTAAAGAACCATTTCGCTCACAGCACCTTTAACATTTCAATGTTTGAGTCCTCTTTAGACATTTCCATGCACGTATCTTGAAGCATTTAGAAGCATCGTAGTTATCAATTATGCAAACACAGATGCTACAAAATCGGATGAAATAACCTTGTCCATTAGACAAAGAGTAAGAAGACCGATAATCAATTTTACAAACTGTGCCATTACTTCAACATAGCATACCAGACATTTTGACAAAAGTCTTGAGAATTGCCTTGATATTCCCTTGCTATAACTTTTAGGTCTCATACAATAAAAGTTCAAATTTGACTTTTTTTTTTAGGTCTTGAATACATTTGTACTTAAGTATGTGAAGAAGTGGTTAACTAGTATCAACTAACTGACATGGTTGCTGACTAGAGTTAAAGAAATGAGGTGAATGTTCAACACTTGCTCATTACAGAATTGTTTCAGTTCAGAGTGTGTGGGATGTCTTGTATGTACAGTTTAATAGGCTTAAGGTCAGGTCTCGGAATTTCCAAATACTGTAGCAAAGTTTCAACAGTGAAAAAATGCTGTGGAAGAAACTTCTGTGCTATTGTGTCATGAGTCATTATCACATTGTGGGACCTGACCACTCTTCAATAAATTGAATAGCTCTATATATGTTTATTTTTTTTTACATATATTTGTATTAAAGATTTATTCTAGAATGAGGATAGATGTGTGTCCAACCAATCAGGGTAGTTTACTGCTAGCAGTTAGCGAGCTATTTATCACAGCAACACCAAGTAACGAGTGTGTCGGTAATAGGTTTTATCTAAATCTGCTACAATGGCTTAATTAAGAGCTGGTAGATCAAATCCAATATATTGCTAAATGCTGACTTACTGTAAGGTTTATTTTAGCTGAAACAGAGCTTTGAACCAATCATTTTGTGTCCATACAGTATATATCTGAGTATTGTTACTAGGCAGCGCTCCACCTCTTATCTCCACAAACATAAACGTATCTCCTCTGACTCCACTTGCTCTTGCCATTTGAGTTTCAATATGTTTGAAATGTGACATTAATTTAACCTCGCGTTACTGTAGAATTTCACAAAACTATCAGGAATTCACCAGTGGCTGTAAGTTGCTCATACTATTGAGTGAGCAAACCACAAGGCCCTGGTATTTGTGTAGCCATCATGTTGAGAATCAAAATGTTCCTTCAGAAAACCAAATACTGTTTAAAATGTTCAAATGAACAAATAGAAAATAAACACCTTCAGAGATTATTGAAGGTTTCGATTCGTCTATTACTGTATCACAGTGACTGTACGTCCAAGGACCGTGTGGTTGCTTTGATCCACTCCAGTATATGTCATTGTGGTTATAATGTATTTGTTTCGACACATGGATCAATTGACTTAGATTAACGCACCTTAGATAGAAATGGCTATCCTATAGCTTCACACACATGCAAACTTGAATGTCAACGTCTTACACATGACCTTAAAAAGTACTGCTATTTATTTACCTATTTATTTTTTGTGTTTTAAGTGTATACATAAATTAGAGGAAATTATTGCAAACAATGATGGGAAAGATATAACATCAGATTTTCCTCTTTATATACTGCACCAAGTCTTGTTGCACCAGCTGAAGTAGCATTCCTGAACTAACCAGTACAAAGGTGCCGACAAGTAACAACGTTACATAGAAAGACATGGACAATGCCCCCAGCCAAGGAGACCAAAAAAAAGTCCTTTTCCAACCCCATTACCATTGCTGCCTGATTCAGGATGCTACAAAGCCTGACTCTGCTCTTAGCAACATAAAATGGCACAAACAAGAACTAAAGGAAAGGAAATAGTCGTGAGAACGCAACTGAAAGCCACCATAAGATATTTACAAAACATGTTTCCCTTTCCATCTTTCTCCTGATAATTATATCATTATACTCTTCTTTGTTTACCGGTAAGCCACAGACCAGACAATTCTAATAAAATGGGTATTAACATAAATAAACAGTGTATAGTTGTAGCTCCCAATGTTCAGCTTAACTATTCTGTCATAAGTAAACATATTGAATCAGGAGCTTGGCTGAAAGGAAAACTTCTTTATAGAAATCATTCCCCACTGCTCTTTGCATAAAATGCCAAATGGACAGTTACAACCAATTTTGTTCACAGAGAACTCAGCTTACGACAGTGGCAGTTTCAACAAAAACAAAACAAGATCTTGGGGAAAATTCTTTTAGCCGCCTGTGTGGAAACAAGCAGAAGTGGGCATAAAGAGCAGCACCTGAGAAGTGAAAAAGAAGTGTAGCAACTCAGGAATCCACTAAGAGGATAAAAAAAAGAAAAACCGAAGCTGAACACTGAACTTCTATTGTACAAGCTGAATGCCTTCCAAATCATTTAACTGATTGATATTCTAAAGACCTGCCTGCATGACCGTTTTCAATTTCTCAACTTCTCCTCGCTGCTGATAAAGCAAAAATCTACAGCGTGAGCGACAGAAAGACTGGGACACAATGTAAGCTTAATAATGAATTCTAGTTTCATGCAGTTTACAGCAGGTCATTGGACACACTGAGCCATTCAGAGGAGACCAATCCCAGAACAACAAAGGGGCAGTGCAGTCAAACTAGTGATATAGTGTGGATTGTGTAACAACAATGCAGTATTTTAATAGCACTTTCCACTGACTGTATTGAGTCCTGATAAACATAATTTTTTAGATTCATCAATTAGGAATGGTCTATTACCATAACACCTCAGTAAGAGACTAAAGACTAGACAAGAAGCGGAATATTCAAACCTGAGGACACACACACAATAAATGACTGAACTCTGATCTCTTTGTCTCCATCTCCCTCGCCATTGGGGACTGAGCTGATCTAGCAAATCGACCACTGCCGGCACACACTTTAATATCCAAGATACAAACAAGGGCACGCGATTTAGTTGATGAGGATAAGCATGCCATCTGTTATTTCTAAATGTACTTTCATGAGCTCAAGAGGTAATGCAGGCAATAAAAATACACAATTCGAAAACAGAATTGAGATAAATACACTAGAAGTGAGTGTGTTCCGTAGCAGTCTAGCGAGAGCGACGTCATTTAAACATCTGTTATCAGAAAACACCGGACACTTTATTATCAAAACTTAAAGCTATGTTGTAGGTCATAAAAAGGATGAAACTGTTACTGTATACATTTGCTGTCTGAATTTATTGCCATGCAGACTGGTGCAATAAAACTAACGCAGCACACACTCAGTCCTACAACCTGAGACTCCTGCCCTGCAGAGAAAGATTCATCCCTTTTCACCAATTGAAAAAAAGAGCAAAACAATAAATACAAAAAAATTATCAGTTTCTAACTCTATCTAACTGGAGAACCATTTTTCCTGTTACTGTATTTTTAAAATAATTTTCCAATGTTTTCCAATTCCAAAGCGGAATTTTTCTCCTTAATGAGCTTAGGTCATTTCCAGGACATACAGTATCTCTACCTCTGTCTAACAGACACAGCCTCTGTCTAACAATGAAGATTACATACAGTATATACTTGATTTATCCACTGCAAATCAGCCCATATTCACCAATAAACTGTGATAAAAGCATTTGTACATGGCTGCATCTAATCATCTACAGATACATATGTATACACATAAAGACGCGCACACACACATACACACATTCCTAATGGAAAGAAAGCTGCATACTTACAAGAGAAAAATTGTGCCTTATCCTGCTTCTATTACGCCCTTCCAGAGTTAAATAAATGAATGTAGGAAGCAGAGGGTCATTCCATTTGGGATTAAACCCGCTGCATGAAAAGCAGAGAAAACTGCTTAGTGGGAGAGGAGGAGGACAGAGATAGAGGGAAGGGGCTGGAAAACCTGACGGAGAGGAAGAGAGAGTGCTGGAGAAAATGTTGGGGGTAGTAGTAGGAAGACAATCGGGACCAAGAGAAGGGGAAAAAATTAGCTTGTTTGAGGAGGTTGTCCAAATCTGTCCTCACAATGTCCCCTTTAATAGTCCCATTGTTTCAGGACCATGGACAGAGCCCCACCTTACTTACTACCTTACTTAAAAGGGAGTACAGCAGGAGATACAGAAGAGAAATAATAGAAAAAAAATTGAAAAATAATCCAAGGAGGAGGATAAACGTAAATATCTGTAATAATTGAACCACTGCGGGTAGCGTTTTCAGTACACACATAACCAGAGTCCACTTTAGCAAAAAATACTTAATCGCCAGATTGACTTACTGATCAAATGCTGATGCAGATCAATTCACTCTTCGAGGTCAGGCTGCTGTTACTCTCCTGCCAACCTCAGCCGTATCCGTCAGAACTCAGCTACACCCAGAGAAACCAGTGACCAGATGAGTGCTTCCAGCATCTATGTATTTCCTGATTTTTTTCCACCAGCTTCCACTAAAACTCAACCAATCAAGCACATTTTCACTTGCGTTAAATTGAAATAGGAGTGCATGTCAGGCTCGCAAATTCAAGTCACCACTGGAACAACTGATTGAACGGGCTCTGGTCTCTCTTTCACAAGCAGATGCAAAAACAAGGCGGGCAAAACCCTTTCTTGTTGAAGTGAGGGGAAACACTGCCACCTGCTGACCGTATGCCTCAGACTACAATACACACACACACACGCACACACACACACACACACACACACACACACACACACACACACACACACACACACACACACACACACGCAGTATAGCCTCAGTAAGCTGTTAGAAATCCAATCCAAGACTAAATTAGAACAAGATGCACTCGTGGAAGGACAGGCAATTTACAAGAGACTGCTTTATAAATGGAAAGCCTGTCGAAGTGACACCGGCACTAATGAGAAATTCAAGTAATTGATTTGGGGTGCAGGTCAGTTGTTCATTGAAAAGAATCTCATGCCTGAAGAGAGATATTTTAGATTTTGAGTCTCAGGAGCTTTGCGGTGTGTTATTGGATTTTAGAAGTCAAAACCTTATTCTACGGCTAAGATGATAAAAGTTAAAAGCACGAGTCAGAGATGGAAATGAAATTACAAGCCATGTCAATGATATCAAGTTCTGACTTTGGTCTTTATCTACATCTACACACATGATTGTGGCCAGGCCACAGATAGATTAGGTGTGAAAGGAAATGTTAGTAAAACACAAAGACTCGCACATATTTTTTCTCTAAGCTTTCAAGCAGTTACTGTTAAAGATCTCCTATTATACTACTTTTCTGGTCTTAATATCTCATTAATGACTCCTATAGAGCAACCTGACACGAATCACAGCACAAAAAAACTATGTAGATTTTCGGGAAATGCTTCCTCTGATCTGGGCGCTTTAGCATTTTCTGTCCACAACCGGCTTCGTCCTTCTCCGCCCCCTCGCCCCCCTCCTGCCAACCCCACTCCTTTGTGATTGGTTACCTTCCGGAACACGAATGCGATCCGGTTTTGTGTTTTTGTGTTTTTGAACACAGGTTCTGAATGACAGTGGTACAATCTATGCAATGTAGGCAACAGTGAACCTGCTATGTAGAATGGCAGCAGCCTCACTCTGCAACATCTTAGATACACAGAAGCAGGTAACTTTGTATGATTTTAATGCACTGAAATCTCTCTGAGATTCAGAAGTTCACTGAGGATGGTGGGATGGAAAATTAAATCTTAATTTTGTCAGATTACAGATTGTAATTCTAAATGTATAATATTCATGTAGCTGGAACGCATGCTGTTCCCTTCACCTTTCAAACACTTACTTTTTTTTGTTAGTTTGTTTTACAGAAAGGCATTAAAGCTAATTCCTGCATTTCATCATTTCTAAACTCAATCACTGGCTACTGGAATGGGTCCAATAGGAATATGCATACAAACAAGGATGCTCAAATTAAATATGTGGGTATTTACATAGCCTAACCTTTTGATGATTCAAATATACCATCATTCCTCTCCTGCTTACTGGAAGTGGTGAGCTAAAAAGCCTTCACATTCTTTCCCAGTCTATATTTAGTGATTTGACTTTCAAATGGAGGCCAGAGGAATACATAGCCTGTCTCGGTCTCTGTAGACCTGTCTGTAAAAGACAGGCTTTGGGATGACGCCAGGGTGAAATGTGAAGAAAAACGGTCCTCCCTGGCTTTTCCCACAACCTCTGACCAGCAACACTTAATACAACCATACAATAATAAGTCCCCTTAGAAGGGAGTGAGTTCCGTATTCAGGAGGGAGCTGAATAGAAGCCCTGTTTTTACGGTACCATTTACATACTTGTGCTTTCCACCTTGACCGAGCAGACGGCGCTGCCCTCTTCTGGCTTGCATTGGAATCCGAATTACATTAGGGTGTGAGCTGAAACACCAGCTGTGCTTAATATCAAATGACACGGGAAGCTTGAAAATCAAATATATGAAAAAGAAAATATACAGGCTGGTCTGAGGACCATGCTGGAAATGCCAAACCACTGGTGAACAAACATGTCACTAAACTAACAAAGTGAATCACAAGATAAACATTCACTGTATTTTTGCCCAAGACTGTATCAGCCCAGCCTTTTTTTAATCAAGGTTAAATCATGAACATAATTACGGTCTCGCATCAGTGCATTATAGGTGTATCGCACTGCTTCAGCTTGCACTATTAAAAAGCTTGACATGCAGCTTAAATTTTCAATATGAGTAGCTCTGCTTGATCCAGCTGGCCTTACCGGACTGGTCGTTCATCATGCGGATGGCTTTTGCTTTGGCCAACTCCAGTGCCGTGACCCATCTCTGCCGCTCCACTTCCGTGCTAGCCTTCAGGTGGTAAGTGCGGCCCCCGCTGCTCAGAACAATATTACAGGCGTCCTCTGTGTCGATGTGTGCCGTGGCCAAGTTGATTGTTCCACGACACGTGTGGGCCATCTCTGCCTGCGTCCTGCCATAAAAAAATACCAGGAAGAAAAAGAGTCAGAAGAAGACAGAGAAAAAGGGAGAGAGAGAGAGGACAAACACAAACAAGACAGAGCTGAGGACCTCATTTGTCACCCCTAGAGTATTGCAGGTTGGATACAATAGGCATTCCTATGGCAAATAAGCACAAGCAGGGAGGCAAGGAGGGACAGAGAAAGAGTATGCAAGGATTTCCTTTGAAAAGCCAAGCAGCAGTGGAAGTATTATAAGCGTTATTGCACTGAACATACACCTTCTCCATTGCACATTTTTCCATTGGTGAAACCTAAACGGCATTAGTTAATATTAAATAAACAAATGGAATGGTTTGAGGCTTCTTATTCACTCAGTGTGACCCGCCTGCCCGCTGTGAGTGTGTTGTATTGTGGGTATTCTGTGTAGCCTCCACGAAGGCCGACTGTTGCACATTCAGTGGGACACAGTAGTCTAGATAACAAGGCCATTGTCTGGCTCCAAAGCCTCTGTAGTGAACCAAACCAAACAAAGAATAACTGTGTGAACAAAGAGAGAACAGAGTGCTAGAGGTGGCAAAAAAAGAGAGAGGGGGGGAGCAGCGGACAGAGCCAAAGCAGCAGAGCAAGAGATTAGGACAAAAAGCAATGGCATGAGACTGTCGTACTTACAGTATGTGAACTGTGCAAGTCTCAAAGGCTTTACAATGTCTGCAAAGCCTGACAGTGTGCACAACAGCAGCAAACATGTTAATAATATTGAACAAAATCTAAAACAAAACAATACTGTAAGCTAGTAAATCGTATAAGTATTAGACATTTATTCTACATTATGACACTATGATGTTTTTAAAGTAAGTAGTTCCTTCACCCTCAACTGCTCTACTAGAAGATTTAACAAAAACTGGGAACCATTTACAAATATACAGCACGTGAATAATTCACCCAGCCTGGAACTATGCTTTGGTGTTGATAGTGATCTGTCCAATTTAATTAAACAGACTAGGATGCACACGGTTGTTTTGTTGTTTAGTTTGTTTATGCGTGTTTCTCTTTTGTTTATACATTTTTTGTGATCTGTCACTTTTCAGATGTTGTTTGTTTTTTTCTGTCTTGTATCCCTCATCTTCCTGTTAATATCTTTGATGGTAGAATATGCCAATGTGTCGTCTGATAAATAGAAAATTCTCAAAAAAATAAAGTGATTTAAAAAGAAAAAAGTAATAGAGTTCCAACAACAAATAGGATTGACTGACAAGATGAAAATTCAATAGAAAAATTGCATTCACAATTCTGTGTGTTGGAAAGCTGGCTGCCTCTCATTCTGTCACATTTACACAAGCTGAGTTGCAGGGGGGGATGGACCACCATGGCCCCTCAGAGAGCATAGTGCATGCAGCTCTTCACTGCAGCAATACACAGCTGATTTAGCTGATTAACACCCTCGACCAGAGAGCGGCCACTATTCAGGGAAATCACATGCTGTGGTGGTTGTTCCAATAAATATATCCATAACCCTCAGTGTCACATGATTGCCCATCCATGCTCTTGGAAAACAGCCACTTTGAAGCATGCAGCAAGGCAATCATGTGGATGTGTCTGTATTGGTCTGTTTGGATGCTATTCATTCGTCCTCAACGAGCCCTCACTGCCATGAGCAGCTGCCCTTCAGCAGCACTAAGCTCTAAACCAGCTCGTCTCCATTGACACTGACGAGGTGGATGCAGCCTTACTTTAGTCAGAGGTTGAAGAAGTGTAATGATAAGTTATGCCAGGCAGTGATTTCCCTCACGCTGCTTCTACTTGTTCAAGTCATGTCTTGTTGTTACAATTCCAATCGTGAACAAACACTTCAGTGTACCACTCTTCTGTTGGCTCTCTGTGCACAGACAAGGCTGCACTGGGGCCATGGGAAGCGGGCAGGTATCCTGAACCGCCTGGTTTCTAGCCCAGCTGAGCTCAGTTTCAGAGTCTTGGCTATAAGTGGGTCAACAAACTGTACGTGATTGTGATGAGTAAGAGGAGCTCCACGCCGATCGCTGCTTCTGCCCTGTGGGAAGGCGAGGCCATGCAAAGGCCGGGAAAGTCAAACAGTAAAAGGAAACAAAAAAAGCTGGGAAAGAGAGATAAGGACAACAGAGGCAAGAGTTTGAGAGGGTGCAAAGGGGAGTGGGCACAGCGGAGGGTATGACAAAGAGGGTCCCGCATGTTGCGTTATTATGGCAGGAGAGAATTGCAGTGCTTTACCTGTCAGTCCCCTGTGCACATATCCTCACAAAACACAAATCCACCGATCTGGAGCATGTAATGACAGAACAACAACCAGTGAACAACACAGAACAGACGGCCACAAGCATGAGGAGACAAACACAGAAAGACAGACAGGGGGAGAAAGGACATGGTATCCAGAGCATGAAAATGTAGAAAGGCTTTGTTTTGGCTGGGGGCCGGCTTAAACATCACAAGACATGGAGGGAGAGATAAACGCTGGGGAACATGTCGTGCCGAAGAAGACGGGAAGGAAACACGATACAGCAAAACCAAAGCAATGATACTGCAACACGGACAGCATGACATGACCTGCTGAAAGACTCTTATTTCTCTCTCTCTCTCTCTCTCTCTCTCTCTCACACACATTTACACACACACACACACACTTACACACACACTGTAGCCTTGTGCTAAAACCAACGAAGAACCCATTAACAAGATTAGATCACAGCATCCACATCTCTTGCTCCAGACACTCTGCTGATGTGTCAGTCTAGCAAACCGAGCTCAGGCCAGGCTGCTTTACCCTCCTGGCAAGCTCGCCATCCTTGCCGCCAAGACTCCCTTCACCCAGGAGCTGAGTGTGCCGGAAGTGACGCCAAAACCTGACACAGAAAAGGTGCCAACCCCCCCACTGAGCACTTTTGATACTCTCTAGTTACTCTCCTGCAGCTGAGAAGGAAACGTGGCAGCCTGGGCTACCCTACTATGAAAGACACGGCCGGGTTCAAGAATATGGCGTCTCCAATTGCACTCAAAGCTTTTAAAGCCCTGTAATCTTCCCTGAAGTCTGAGAGTGTTATAACGGGAAGGAAAAGTCAATTAGGGAATTAAAAAATGAAAGAAGTACAGTAGGAATGAGGGGGAGAAATAACTTGTTATTGGTGGTTGAATATGGCACAATGAGGCTGTTTCTTTGAATTAAACCAAAAGAAGAAAAAAGAAAGAAAAAGAAAAGACGAAACTTAAGCTGACATGGAATAAAAGACATCCAGCCTTGCAGTGTCAGGGTCAAACATAATCAATAACAAGTGCAATGTCGAATGTCTATAAAAGTCATTACAATTTAACAGGCACAAGTGCTGAGTGTGTCGATCTGTCCACTCAAAGCAGTCAAAGCACCGATTATGGTCCTCCAATGCCCTTTGCCTTCTCAGCTACAAGTAAGTGATCTAAGCCTTTACTTTCACAACAGCATGTGTCCCAGCATGGGAATTAAATGGATCCCTCATGTTATTGGTTGGATGAGTCACTATTAATTTAAATATAAACTGGCTGTTTGAAAAGAGAAAACAAAATACTGACCCCTGAAAATCAAACAACAATGCATGTTGGGCTTGGCTGTGAAAAATCCTTCCCTTAAGGGTCTAATCCATTATGAAATGTCTAGTCATCAAATCGCACCATACACTTAGATGACAAAAGGGGGCTACATGTTTCTTACAGTGCTTCAACTATGTCCAAAGAATTGCAAAGACTAAAAGCAGCAATAATATAAGGCTACGGATGACACATATCTCTGTGTATCCGCTATCCCTCTTATAATTGTGGAACGAGATGTCCTGCAGAAGTGTCGTCAGAGAAGCAACACAATTATCGCTTGACATACAAAAAAGACACTTTCATTGTCATTATCTGATTGTTTCCCTTTTACTTCGCTCACAATAAAATGTGCAGACAGTCGGCCATTGGAGGCAAAGACAGTGGAACACAAAGCCTGAAGTCAGACAGTGTGGTCTGCCAGGAAAAGATCAGTGGAGGGGACGACTGGCACGCTTCACTGCCTCTGTGCTCAGATGTCGACGGGCTACCTTTACTTCAGGGACAGCAGTCACCTAACAACATAATGGACTATTAATAAAGGGTAGAGACAACACAACAGGCTACTTTCCTATCTTCCTATCTTCTCTATCCAATCTGAACATTTATATTTTCAAAGATTGCATTTATGAACCCCTATACTGACAATAACCCGCTCTGCATTTAAACATGGCAATGAATCTCTTCCTGTCCCATGGCTCCATGTTGCACACTTACCTCCCAGCGGAAAACGACATTTGAAAAGAAAATTATCATAGAGCGATCTGCTTTGTGTCAAGTTAATGATTGCTATTACTTCAAGCGATTACAGTTAACATCAAGACATGAAGCTTGAAGGTACACGTTTTCATTTCTGATTTGTGAATACATTTGAATTTGCAGTCACAGCTTTGACTGATAGTAGGCCTACTGTTAGCAGAGAAAGAATAACTCTGATGTGGACCAAATGTGTGTATGCAACACACAGGTCGTCCTGGGCTTTCTGGTGTGGTGGGATCATTAATTATTTCATACTCATCCCATAGTGCAAAAGGTTCAAATGTTGGGCCTATTAATTAATAGGAAATATGGGAGTGGTTTTGAGAATGTTGACATCGCAGTCAGGTGGCTGGGAAGCAAACATGCAAGAGCAAAGCGATGAAAGCAGTGATGTCAGAGTATGGCTCTTTTTAGAGATTTCAACAGCATCTGACTGTCTTCTATGCAGCAAAAATGAAGCAGGCGGAAGCTCAGATGAAAACTCTGACAATGCTCCGACCTTTGATTTCAGACCATTTTGTCATACATAGGCCTACTCTTCCCAAGGTCAGGACTACACCCTGTGACAGGTATCCACCTGCCAGCAGGGCTGTAGTTGACCGAGAATGAAAAAGTTCTTGCTGCTGCTGCTGTTGTTGGGGAACATTTAGTTTGTTTTAGTCATTCAACCTTTGTTGGTCTTAAGTTACACAGGTTGATCTTATGACATATTACAGTCTATAATAATTTAAATGAGCCCGTACAATATACAAAATGTGTTAAGTGCAGACAGAAAGACTAAATCTACTTTATGTAGGCTAGTCATTGTTTCCATGTTGTGCATCTTGAGACAGACAGACACACACACACACACACACACACACACACACACACACACACACACACACACACACACACACACACACACACACACACACACACACACACACACACACAAGCGCGCACCTGTAGAAACTTGACTCCCTGCAAGACGCACCTGAGCCACAGGTGTTAGGCTAGCGTTAGCTTACAATTACTTAACTGATAATCAGAGTAAGAGTGAAGACACGATAACAATAGCGACATGTATCATAGCCTACTTAGTAGATTGGCTCAGCTCTAATGCAACAATGAGTGGATATTCTGCGCAAAAAGATGATACTCATCAAAAATAGAAGTTTGAAACAGTGACACTGGCATGCAAGTAAGTAATTAGGAGGCCGATACTGTGCTTACTACATGTTTACAGACCGGTAGTCGTGTTGTGACGAAGGGACATCTAGATCTTTCAACTCTCACGAGCCAGCTGGCCAGCTGCTGACTACAGCTAGCGGGCTAGCTCAGTATGCTAGTCACCGTTGGTACCTCCTGTATCCACATTTCTGCCACATAACTGAGTTATAAACCTTTGCTGACACCGCTGCTGATTGTACGTCTCTCTGTGTACGTGCCGTTCAGCAACATACAGCCAGTCAAAGTCAAACGTGTGCGTGTGTGTCGCTGTCAGCGTAAATAGGAGGAAACAGACAGCTGACTGTCCGTTTGACAGCTAGCTTTCGCCTGGTGCTGCTAGCCAGCTGTAGTGATGCGCTGACACACGCTGTGCTGTCCCGTTCATTTTTAAACAAATAACTCTGGCACACCGCGTCTGCAATTTTTTTTACCTGTAATAGGAGAGCAGGCCATTGCTGAGGACAAACCATCGCCGCTGGTACCCTTTCAAATAGTTGGTCCATTTAAAAAGCCAGCCCTTGTAAGTGTCCGAGCCTGGTGTCGGGGCCGCGGAAGACGCGGATGCCGAGCCCTTCCCTTGCTCGCTCATCCTCCTCTCCGCCGCACGCAGAGGGCTGCAGGATAAACCGGGGACAGGGACACCACACCACCTGGGCGACGACGTCAGCACTGACCGCTGAGCTCGACGGAGGCAGGTCCGGTAAGGGCGACACAGAGACCACCGTGAACCCCACTCACATGACGACGGAATGGACACCAAAGGGAAGGATGAGAAGTGATGCCAAGACACTTTGCTGATGCAGACTGCAGCGGACCCATAGCACAGAGCTGCAACGGATAGAGAGGAAACCCCTTACATGGCCTCCGCTTACTCCAATAAGGCTGCCTCAGGTCCATGGGCTGCCTCCAAATCAACAAGGATTTCCATGGCGACTGTGCCAAACAAGTTGTGGCGTTAATCGTATGAAGGTGCGGCTGCCAACCTGGCCACTCGTGCAGTGTTGGAAATGGCCGCTCTATCTATTCAAGTCTATGATTCAGACCTTGCACCACGTGATGTTGTTATCTAAACATTCCTAAACATTTGACATGCTGGCGGCTGATTTCAGACCATGCCTGACACAGGTGGGTAGACAGGTCTAAGATAGACACCTAAAAGTACACACACACACACACACACACACACACACACACACACACACACACACACACACACACACACACACACACACACACACACACACACACACACACACACACACACACACACACACACACACACACACACACACACACACACACACACACACACACACACACACACACACACACACACAAACACACAGTCAATGATCACAGCATGTTAGTTATTTGATAGGAAGTTCGTCTTATTAGGCCTATTCAGTGTGGAAAAATGGAATTCATAGACTTGAGGTACGAACCAGCCTATGGTGATGGGATCAGGTGTCTTTATTACTTACACACTGGATTACCATGCGGGTAAAGCAGACCATTTTCCTAGGAGGTCTTAGGTCCCTAATGTCCCAAGGGCCTATCCTGTAGATTGATTTTTGATAGTTTCCTTCATTAGCCTATTACTTAATCGTTAGGCTTGCAAGTACTCAATCATTTTAGTTTATTTTGTGCTTGCATGGTCCACCTTGAATACAATCACTCACTATCACCACAAACTGACTGACATTTGTGCAATTAATCAGCAATTTGGAAGGAATTGTGCACAAGCCTACATGAAGCTGTAGAGGTGTATGGGAGGGGGTAAAGGAATCACATTTTGCTCAAAGACAAACTGTGGTATTATCTACAGGGAAAGTGGAGGGAGATGATCCATGGATATATAATGTGTTGTACTCCTGTCAGCCAACCTTGAGTCAGGTTAGTACCATAGACAGTGACTTATGTAGGCCTATCATTCAATTAATTATTTGATTTGTTTATATAGTTGTGTTGAATATAATCATGTAGTCTCCAATTTAAGCACAAATCCAATAATTGGATGGGGTTCAGTGCGTCATGCCTTTGATAACATCGCGTTTCCACAGGGTGGCAATGTTGTCAAAATGATCTCCATGTGTGGTGTATTTGTTGCACAGGATTGAAAAGTGACCACAGAGAGGTTGCTGTTTTCAAATGCATTTTAATAATCCATCATGTGTCCAAAAATAATAATTACTCACAGTACTAACAAAGTAAAAATAAATACAAGTAATGTTTCTGATAAAAAACTGTAGCCCTTTTTATTTGGAAACAAGCAGCAGACGAACAGATGAGAACTCATGCTACACACTGTTGCTTTCTAGTGAACCTCTGTTACAAATCTCTTTGTATTCTTTGCTAGAAAAAACAAAACAAAAACGAATACAGCCATCTGCCCTGGTTGAAGGGTTTGACACTGCATCTCGGAGAAAATCATGAGCTTGTGCTCTCACATGTCAGTGAAAAAACGACCATCACATTCACTCCACTCAGCTGCTCATTACAGTGTCAGAAAACCATGTATTACAAAAATTAAACACAATATCAAATTTAAACATCAGTGCAATTAAACCCTGACCTGTTGGCTCTACCAACAAAAGCATGCAAGTCAATAACTCTATGAATCACTCTTATATACAATGGGTCTGCTTACTTTCAGTGCAGCAATGTTCACAAACTACCTAGCTAGGCCTAATCAAATGAAAAAAACAACTGTAAATCTCAACACATTACCATTTAGATCTATTCATTATGATAGCTTTATTAAGATTCCCTGTGTGTCTGTGATGCACTCACGGGGTGTTTTGTGGAAGCCATTGAGCTCTGTCTCCTTGTTTCTGCAGGATATCTGAGCACGAGAGTACTGTATTACATCTACTATTTACTTGAGGCGTTTTTAATATAATATGCTGGCACAGTCCGGATTTCGCTGTGGGATTTTATTGCTCCTTCCTAATCCAAAGCGCCAACATCTGTTGCTTGTCTCACCGTGTCTGTCCTTTGCATGCCTGAATGTCAGCTATCAAACCTGCCTCTCTCTGTTTCCCTTTCCCTTACCAGCTTTCTCCCTCTCTCTCTCTCTCTCACACACACACACACACACACACACACACACACACACACACACACACACGTAACATTGCATGCACATGTTCTTTGTTAAGGGTCCACAGCCTCCTCCAAGTCTCCAGCTCCCTGGATTTAATGTATTCATCAGAAACAGACACATAGTAAGGGGAGAGAGCAGATTAAAGGCCTACAGTACATCATGATAGGGACTGCAGCATTTTCTGCTGCAAGACAACCTTAGTTAAAACCCCCTCCATCGGAAACACACAACTTTTACTGTAGGCCACGTTTGAAACAGCGACAAGGAAGAAAGAAAAAGGCTAGTTCTTAGAATGTAAAATGAATCACTATCTAATCGTATATTTCCATTCTGAGATAATCTCTCCAGAAATTAAGCTATTTTCCTCTTTATTATTCTATTTTGTTGCCATTAACCAAACAGCCTCAATGCAATCCAAATATTTCAGTTATGCACCTCTGCTGTCGACCTTACTGAATATGACAAAAGGAAGACTCGATGATGATATTGCTGCCTCTCCGTTTAAGCCTCACAATCACAGCTTCCATCCTGTCAGGCCCAGTTATAGCCACGAGACAACCCTTAATAATTCCTTCTGCTGTCTAGTTCATGTGAGGGGGAAATCGCTGTGCAATTCTAGTCATATTGGTTTACATCACATTCCTCTCCCTTTACCACCTTCCTTGCACCTACACACTTGGCAGAATCTGACTAGGAAGTGGTTGGATGACCAAGGTGTGGATTGTTGTGTCTTTTACAGCGCAAGAGTCTAATAAACCTCAATATGAAAAAAAACAGCTCAGTAAAGCAGGAGGTCACAGAGTATATTTCCAGCCATTTCGATAATAAGTCAATTTCTCCGCTCTTGCTCCGCTCCTGAGGTGAGAGAGATTGGAAGAGGCTCTCGGGGTCACATGATTGTGCAGCGATTCCTCTGTAGCGCCCCCTGCAGACGGATGGAGGTGTGGTTCTGGCGCATGTTCCGCGCCACGGCGATGCCCAGCAGCTCTTTGAAGAGCAGGACGACATGCCAGTTGAACTTGGCAGAGCACTCCACATAGCCGCACTTCCAGGTTTTCTTCACCAGGACCGACACAGCCCTGCGAGGCATGAAGCGCTGCCGCTGCAAATCTCTCTTGTTGCCCACCACCAGGATTGGCACCTCACTGCTGCTGCCTTCCCTGCATAGGAGCGATAAAAAAGAAAAAAGAAAAGTAAAAAAGGTCATTTCCAAAAGCACAGTTACCACCTCAGTGTTTCTCACAGTGGTTGGCTGGGCGTGTACAATATGTCTGTGCGCAGTTTCTCCTTCTTTCTGAGGTGTGCGGGGGCGGACTGGAGGATTACAGCTCACAGGCTCAAGGGGGCCTCCCACCACACTCTGCAGGGACCGGTTTACAGCATTATGAAGTGTGAAACAGTATTGCAAGCCAGAGGCAGGCATACGATAGCGATTCAAGACTCGTGGTAGACCGTCAGTGTTATTGAAAAACATCAACCATCTAGTCAACCATTTCCAGTGACACCTGATTGGTGGTTTGGGAATCCAATCTGGTGCTTTTCCTTAAAAGGGTTTACGACAGCAATGTAGAAAACAGTAGCTACCAGAAAAAAATTCTGGATTGAAGAACAAATACTATGGAGGAAAGAAGGCTGATTATACAGCATAAATCGGATTTCTAACAATGAGATATACAGTGGCTTGCAAAAGTATTCATACTCCTTGAAATGTTCTACATTTTGTCACGTTACAACCACATACGTACATTCATTTTATTGGGATTTTATGTGATGGACCAACACACAGTGGCGCATCATTGTGAAGTGGAATGAAAATGAAACGTGCTTTTAAAAAAAAATTATAAATAAAAAACTGAAAAGTGTGGCGTGCAAAAGTATTCAGCCCCCCTGAGTCAATGCTTTGTAGAACCACCTATCGCTGCCATTACAGCTGCAAATCTATTGGAGTATTTCTCTACCAGCTTTGCACATCTACAGACTGATATTTATTGCCCATTCTTCTTTGCAAAATAGCTCGAACTACAGATTCAGCATCAGATTGGATGGAGAGCGTCTGTCAACAGCAATTTTCAAGTCTTTCTCAATATTCTCATTTGTTTTTAGGTCTGGACTTTCACTGGGCCATTCTAACACATGCCTATGCTTTGATTTAAACCATTCCATTGTAAATCTGGTTGTATGTTTAGGGTAGTTGTCCTTCTGGAAGGTGAACTTACACCCAGTCTCAAGTCTTTTGCAGACTCTTACAAGTTTTATGCCCTCTATTTGGCTCCATCCATCTTCCCATCAACTCTAACCAGCTTCCCTGTACCTGCTGAAGAACAGGACCCCAAAGCATGATTGTTACGGTTAAGTTCTGGACCCAAGAGCAGACAAAGGCAGTTGTGGATATAATAAAAAAAGGTTTATTTCAACGAGGTGGGGAAGCAGGTGGTGAGTGGGAAAGCCGGGGCGGAGAAGCAGGTAGGTAAGCTGGAGGTTGTGGTCCGGGTAACTGCAGGCAGAGGAAAAAACAACGTTAGGGTGGTGATCACAAAACACGAGACAATGAGATAAGGAGCGAGGTAGAACACTTGTAGCCAGGCGTGTATAGTTACCACTGTAGTGCATGGTACGAACTGGCAACGACAGCAGGGAAGCCAGAGGTGAAGTAGGTGCGTTGATTGATGATGCAGACCAGGTGTGCCACAGAACAGAGGGAGTGGGAGTGGCAAAAGGAGGAGGAGCGCACAGCAGCCAGCTGTGATCACCACAATGATGCTGCCACCAACATGTTTCATGGTGGGGATGGTGTGTATAGGGTGCAGTGTTAGTTTTCCACCACACATTACATTTAGCATTAAGGCCAATAACTTCATCTGAATAGAGCACCTTCCTCCAACCCTTGCCAAAAGCCATGCATAGTCAGATGAGACCAAACGTCAAGTTTTTGGCCTGAATGCAAAATGCAATGTGTGGTGGAAACTAACACTACAAACCACCCTATACACACCATCCCCACCATGAAACATGGTGGTGGCAGCATCGTGCTGTGGGGGTCCTGTTCTTCAGCAGGTACAGGGAAGCTGGTTAGAGTTGATGGGAAGATAGATGGAGCCAAATACAGGGCAGAAAACCTGTTAGAGTCTGCAAAATACTTGAGACTGGGGCAGAGGTTCACCTTCCAGAAGGAAAACTACCCTAAACATACAACCATATCTACTATGAAATGGTTTAAATCAAAGCATAGTCATGTGTTAGAATGGTCCAGTCAAAGTCCAGACCTAAAAACAATTGAAAATTGCTGTTGACAGACACTCTCCATCCAATCTGATGCTGAATCTGAACCTTGAGCTATTTTGCAAAGAAGAATGGACAAAATATATCAGTCTGTAGATGAGCAAAGCTGGTAGAGAAATACTCCAATAGATGTGCAGCTCTAATGGAAGCAATAGGTGATTCTACAAAGCATTGACTCAGGGGGCTGAATACTTTTGCACGCCACACTTTTCAGTTTTTTATTTATAAAAAAAAAAATTAAAACCACGTTTCATTTTCATTCCACTTAACAATGTTGCGCCACTTTGTGTTGGTGTATCACATACAATCCCAATAAAATAAATGTACGTATGTCATTGTAACATGACAAAATGTGGAACATTTCAAGGGTTATGAATACTTTTGCAAGCCACTGTATTTTTCCTTTGAAGGCTTTCTGTTTGGTTCATTGCAAAGTCAGTGGAGCTGGAGGCTTTGATTGTTTTTTTTTCATGAATAATAATAGCATTTAAAAACCCATCGGTGAAGTTGAATTCAGTAAGGAGTATTAAATCAGGTACATGTACACCTATATGTACACTTAATTGGCAATACACCTGTTTCTGTTCTGGTTCATTATGAAACATGGAGGAGAAGTGGTGTAAAAGACGTGCACACTCCAATGTCAGCTGAGGTGCAAATTGTCAAAGTTGCTGCGTCACAGATCATCTCTCTACATAATGAATATAGGTTTCTTTTTGTCGCATCGTTCCTCATCTCCTGACAAGGACTTGCATACTTCTGCACATTTACCATCGACAGATGGACAGGTTGACAGAGAGGGAGAGACAGAGGGGAAAGAAAGGAATGCACAGTACAATCTTCAAGCCCTGAGGCGAAGTTCTTATAGATTTAGGTTTGGAAAACACGCTGCAATAAGCATCTCACTTTTAACCTTTCCACAGGCTGTGCTTACATATCAGTGTTAAAAATATCTCTTCGCATAGTTCCCCCGGCTTCAGTTTTTCTGCAGAGCATGATGTGTGGGCGTATGTGCGTGTGGACATTTGCGGAAACTTTACTGAATTTATGGACCCTACACTGTCATAGTCTCCACTGTGCTTATACTTTAATAAGGCAAAAGAAGAAAATATATTTCATCTCAGATAAGTTGTGTTGTTGACATCCACAGTTCACGCTGTACTGTAACATCCCCCATTATTCATGATTTATTTTATGCATTCCCTCTCCCTTTTCCACCTGCAAGTGGTAATGGTTTTCTATGCTGGGCCATAAACATGCATGGTGACACACTTTGAGCTGCGGGGAGGTCGGGATGAACTGCGCAGTGGCAGTTTGGACGTGTACAACATAGCAGAACAAATGGGGCCACTCACTGTGCCTTTTAATATGTAAATATATGCAGGATGCAGGTGTGCTAACAAAGAATACAGATGATATAGAAGGTGATTCTTATTCGTTTGCATTTTCCCCCCCCACTTGTGTTGGGTCCTTTTGGCCCTTTTATTGGGTTAAAGCCAAACCAGGAGATTTTTATTGTGTCCCCCTCTGGTTCTCAAGCCTCCTGTCTTTTGCTGTTGTATTATGTCCCATAAAATTCTGAAACAATCCTAAAAATAACCTTTAAATCCGAGAAAGGTTGTAGTTACATATCAGTCGGCTGTCATGCAGCAGCACCAAAGACAAATGTCATTACCAAACTGTCAGGATGCAGGGAGGAGGAGTGCCATGAATTAAAAGATGTCACCGCAAGCAGCCTATCTGTCACTGTCAACAATGTGTTATTGTACCGGGCTTTGTGGCAAATTGCATGCTATCTCCAGAAGGGTGAAAGTGATCGTCAGTGAGTTACCAAGCTAAGTGGTTGCATGTTCAGTGACTGTATGTTGACTGTACCTGTGCTCCACTATCTGCTGTCTGATCATCTTGACGTATTCAAAGCTCTCCACGCAGCAGATGTCGTACACCAGGATGTAGGCGTTGGCGTTGCGAACACCTCTGCAGCGCAAATCCAGCCACTCCTGAAGGAAACACAGAGAGAAAAACATAGATTTTTAAGTAGATCCACAGTGTGACCTAGGGGATTTTCTTTACTATGCTAGCAGCTTTGCTCCAGGAATATCAATACTGGTCTGTTGGTAAGATCCACCACTTTGGTCCAGACTGATATATCTCAACAACTATTGGCACATATAGCAGATGCTTTCCAAAGGAAGAATACTTGTCGCCTTCCTTTTTTAATTTTTTTTATCAAAAGCCACCAGCAAGTCAAAAAGTATCTACTATATCCTGTGAAATATCTCAACATCTACATCAAGGGTAAAGTCCCCAGACAATGTATCCTAATGACCTTGGCCAACCCCTGACTTTTCCTTTTGAACCAGCATGAGGTTGACATTTGCAATTTTGAGTGAAACGTCTTGACAACTATTGGATAGATTGCACTGACATTTCGTAGACACAAATTCATGCCATAGCATATGGTTTATTTGAACATTAAGCTCTCAGCATGGCTATGCCTAATTACAACCTCAAAATCAGTCTAGCATATAATGCACATTCAAGATTCAAATTATGTATTGATATGCGCACATTATAAGTACAGGTACATTGGAATTATTGTGCAATCCCTGAGTCAGCTTTGAAAAAAAATTGTTAAAATGTCCTTATTATTGCCCATGTCACCATTATTATTGCTTATATTTTTTCCAAATCTAATGTCATTAGCTACCATTCTTACAGTGTGTGGAATACAACTGTTGTGTAATAAAGCTTTGTTGGTGGAGATGCTTTCTGGTCTATGGTGTCCCTGGTGTTCTTCTTATAGAATATAATTATATCAGAAGGCAGCCTGTGTCATCTGTCTATGTAAATATTCTAAAGAACTTAGCTCCCTGTCATAGTTTGCCTGCCTCTGCTGCTTAGCCTCTGTGGGAAAGTGTAGCGTTAATGAAGTTGTAGAGCTGACATGGTTCAGGGAGTCTCACAGCCTCCAACAAAGTCATAAAACATGGTGAGAACCCGGCAGCGAGCTCTGCAAAATGTCCTAGCTACGCGTGTCCAAGGACAGTGGCAGAGGTCACAGCTTATAACAGATAAGCAAACAGAAGAAGAAAAATGATAGCACACTACTGCATACTTAACTTTTGTTGCTGCTTGGCCAAGCTTTGCGATGCAGTGCAAATGCAGCGGGGACAAACAGCAACATGTATTTGTTGGTAATGAGTTTGAAATGGTAATTAAACACATGGCACAAGTGCGTATACATTTACACCTTTACTGGAGGACAGAGACACGATGACTCATTCTTCTATTAATGCCAAGTTTCCCAGAGCTCTCACAGACCCATCACCACCACCACCGTTACCGCTTCCAACTGCATGCGTTGAATATAAGCATCTGATCTGATAAAACAGGGGAGAGGAAAATAGTGGAAATTCACAGGGAGAGAAGAAAATATCTGCTGAGGGAGGGAAATGAGGAAACAAAAGCATCAGAGAAAGTGGAAAATATGAAAAAAGTAGCGGTGGATCAAAATACGAGCAGACAGGGTGTAAATATAACTTATGGGGTGCAAGGACCCTGCTGACGAAGGACGTGGAGACATTCCGTCAGGGATTGTGTGCAGGTTAACTCAATTTGATTCGAGTAGGCAGCACTTTTTAGATAAAGACATTATAGTATGAGAACATACACAAGTGAACAGAGGATATTGAAAGAGTAGTTTGACATTCTTGGACATAATCGTTCTCACTTTTGTTGCAGAAAATTAGATGAGGATATCGATCTTAAATAAAGGTGCTGTAAGCGGAATGGTTCTTTTAGCTCATTTCCTTTGGTTAGCAGTCCCCTCGCTCGTCCCTACGTCACCACATTAATGCACTGCGGTCTTCAAGCAGCGATTTATCTAGCATCATCTCAGATCCATAAGTGTGATAAAACATGATAAAACCATCAAAACAGACATTGGGAAGGATTTTTACCTGCTACGCCATTGTAGGCGCATAAACATTCACCCATCTGTTGCTCTGGCGTGCACCGGCAGTGAGACCATGAGTGAGTGAGACAGGTGTCGGTTTGTAGCGTTCTCTCTTGTGATTGGATAAAAATTTCGGGATCCTCCAATATGTTTATTTGCCGATCACATGCAGAGCAGCAGACTGAGAGATCGGCTTTATGAAATGTGCACATTATGTAAGTGATCACTGTATGAATAAAGAGCGATTTAACACTTATTAACATAAATAAACCGCTTACTTCACCTTTAACTACTTAATGTGAAGCTGAAACCAGGAGCTGGTTAGCCTAGCATAGCACAAAGACTGGAAGCAGGGGGAAACAAGCTAGCCTGCTTTGCTCAAAAGTAACTAAATCCACTTCACAGAGCCTTTGTAGCTCACTAATTAAAACGTTATATGTCATTTTTCTAATCTGTGCACAACCTGTAAAAACAGAAAGTTGTGGTTTTAGAGAAGATCATGCATGTCGCTGTGAAGTTGCCAGGCAACTCCAGGAGTTCACTCATCTAACTCTCAGCGTGAAAACAGATAAATGTAGCATACTACAATGTTCATGTATTCGTTTAACTTTGAAGTAGATACATTCACTGCATGTATCCACTTGTTTGACCTTGTGACTATATGGTTTTGTACTTGTGTTTATATGCTGGGCCTTTTTTTCCGGATAATCATTTGGATAATTTTTTCAAAATATCTTCAGATTTAAGTCCATATAGCCTATGACAACTGTTGAAGCTGTTTATCTATCCTGATGTCCTGCTTGATGTTAAACATATGTTGGCGTTGTGTTTTTGGCCTGTTGCACTTAGATCCTTGGCACGGTTTGGCCTCTTTGGAGCTCTGTTAGTTGCATCCCTTTTATTTGAAAACACAGATATCAAAGTACTGATTATCACACCTTTTTTAAAATGTTATGCCTCTAATTAGCACTGAGCTAATATGCAGCATTTGCCATGATGATCATTGATTGGGTAGGAGTTGTACCTCTCTATGTGGTGTTTACATTATTCCTTCTACATTCCGCAACAGCTTGTGCATCTTGAAATAGGAGTGTGATCAATACATGGCACAAAATATGTTTTTCAAATCCTAACACTGTACAGGCAATCTGTACAAATAAGAGCGACTGATAATTTGTGACAGGGGAGGCCGGGGGAGCCGGCGGTGATCAGTGTAGCTCATAATGATGTTTACGCTAATGCATCTGTGTCAGTGATGAATCATTTGCCTTCATTCGATTGAGAGTCTATGGGTTTGGTGTTGAGGTGAGTGTGAGGAAGAAACAACCCCACACATCAGCAGACAGTTAGTGAGGCCTGACAGGTATGGAGACAAACATGTGGAATGAAGATAGCAGCCATTAAAACTAAAAGAGGACTGGGTTGAGAGGAGAGGAAGTAAAGGGGGGAGAGTATCGTGAAAACTGGTAAACATATGATTATTTTCCCCCTCCAGGTTGAACCAGTTTTATGTGATATAGGGGAAAATATTCATAGAAGGTAGGATTTCTACAATCATTTCTTCTTGAGGAGTGTGCGACCCAATTGAAATCCAAAGTGGTTTCGAGCAGCCGAACACCTCCGAGCATATTCAACTATTCATGCCAGACAAACAGGACATATTCCTTCACAGATCACCCTTTTCTGATAAGGAGACTGACAACCTGAGATACGCACACTGGCTTCGGTAGCAGCCTCACATCCCTTCAGGTCTAAAAATAGCAGCTTGCGTTCGCATCTCATTTCAATTTTTCAGCCCAGTCCCTTTTTTTAAATGTGGAGGAGGAGGGGCTACAGACAGCAACAACACTTCTAGGAACCCAAACAAGCGGCAATAGAAAGGAATAGACAACAAGAGCTGGGATTAAAAGACTGCTTATGCAATGAGATCAGATGCATTTAAAATGCATGTGTGGGCATGTTTATTTGTGTGTGCTTGCAGGATGTGAAAGCGTACTTGTCAGAGCGTGAATGTGAAGTGTGGTGCCACCGTCTTCACCCTCCAATTGGTCTCCTTAACGCGGTGAGCAAAAAGAGCATCTCATCCCTTCGCTCCCCAAGAGCCAAACAGAACATGTTTCCGTGACAACGGCGGGTCTTGGTCAGTTTTTGAGCAGGCTTTGACAAAGCTGTCATGTCTCCTGATATTAAGGGAGGCAGCTTAACGGTAATGGACACTTTTGATGGATCAATGCCCCCACCACAGGAGGGAGGCAGGTGTGATCTGGTGGGGGTAGGAAGGTGCTGAGCAATTAGAGATATGTCACACACAGGCCACGCCGGACGATTTCAAATTAAAATCTATTACATCCCCAGGGATGCAACTTCCATTACTCAGTGGTGACCTACAACAGGCAAGCAATAAAAGCTGTAGGTTTTAATGACCTTGAGTTATTCACTTTCTGTGAGAGGCTACAGAGAGGATGAGCCGACGCTGGTTTCTCTCCTTCACACACAAAATGTTACAAAAATTACAAAAAATGTGTCATCTTACCAAACATAGCCATGACATGTTTATTCAAAAACTGCTAGCAAAAGATTTTACATAAGCTGAAACAGCTTTAAAGGAATTCAAGAAGTCTAGGCTTCCTAGCTTCTTCTCATAAGAAGATGATTCCCCCGCTATGATATCTGTCGGTAAATATGAAGCTACAGTGAGCAGCCAGTTTGCTTAGCTCATTTGAGGATCAAAAAGCCAGTCTGGGTGATGCAAAAGCAAACACTTTGACACCCTAACACTTCACAGGTTTCTTGCACCCTAATGCAGGCTTTACAGAAGCACACATTATTTCTAATGCTTCTGTACGGATTAGAAAATTAGACGTGAGGCACGAAAATCAATGTTTTCCAACCTTGTTATTACAGACAGTATCAACAGAGATAAGTGAGAGAAACATGTCCAGAAAGAGCAGGATGGGGAGAGGGAGCGTTTTGTGTGGGAGGAAGTCATGGAGATACACGAAGGCAAGAACAAAAAAGGGAAAAAAGGACAAGAAAAGAAGAAGAAAAATCTGTGCTTAATCCGCTGTCAGGCTTATATCCATCTGTTGCCACATCCTATTGGCACACTGTAACAGATGCTGTCTAAACGCAATGCTATCAGCAACAAACAGACATACAGCAAAGCAAACACATCATTTAAACCATTATAGTGGATTACTAGAAGTCTTGCCTGTTTCAGGCATGGGAAAGGATAAAGAAATGGCTGTCTATGTTGGTAAAACCGGGTCACAAGGAGCCTGCTGGAACATTACTGTTTTTCTCTCAAACATAATCTGAATTGATGAGAAATTTCCACGGTGCCTAAGCATGGAGGCGCACTGACTCACTCCATTCTGCAGTGAATTCATCACAAATCTTTAGAAGGACATTATAAAACCTCATTTGGTAACCCTTACTTCGATGCTGTCCATTAAACTCTATGCAACCCTTTCTAATTGACTGCAGCAAATTTCTACGGTCTCCTCTGTTGGTCTTTTATTCCCAGCAGTATTCTAGCAGGGGAACGGCCCTTTAATTCAATCTGCTGTGTGCACTGCAAGTAAATTTCAATCAGGATTTCTTTGTGCTGGAGGTACTCGCTGCTCCTCATGTTCCCAACCCCACAACTGAGGTTACATTTCTCTGCCTACAGGGGTAAATACAGAGCAGGGTGGTTAGTAAAAAAGAAAAAGAATGCCTTGCCTAGGCATACTATTGCCGTGGTAGAAGGTAAAGCTCCTGAGGAGCTACAATATGGTACAAGGTCACTGCAACCTCACAATATGAAAGGCTGCAGTAACCTTTGACCTCCAAAATCTAGTCAGTTCATCCTTGAGTCAGAGTTGTAATTTGTGCAAAGAAGAAAATCCTAGGTAAGTAGACGGATGTACGTACGTCCGTATTGACATAGGCTTGAGGTCACAGTGACCCTGACCTGACCTATCTTCATGAGGTATCATGACGAACAGACAACCCTAAAGCATAATGCCTCCGGCCTTTGGCTATCACCGGTGATGTGGCATAAAAATAAAGCAACATGGCTCATCACTGCACCCACGGGGAATAGAGGACATCACCGGACAAAGACAGGACATGCGGTGAAAAAGTACAGCAGGCCTCTTGGGTCATTCCTCATCAAATGAGTAGCCATAAATCTGTCTGATAAAAATGTTGTGGTGGCACTCGACTAATGGTTTTCTCCGCCTGTGTAGCGTCCACAGAGGTCCGTGCAAACAGGGCGCCTGCTCACTCTACTGCCCTCTGAAATGAGCAAGAAATGTTCACACTATATGACACAACGTGATGTCAAATGATGAAAGCTTTTCTCGTGTGACTCAACCTCTGGGACACACAGTAACGTATACCCACACATTAAAACTCTTGAGACTCTTCAGTATTTCTGCCTTTTGCTCATAAGCTGCCACCACCGACGGCTTGTTTCCTGATGGGGGTTAAGCACCATTTAGCAGAAGAAAGGAGAAACTCAATCAGAATGTCTTAACATAGTGTGGGCAGGAAACAAAGAAGCTCTCTTAACAACGGTGAATCTAGTCGAACAGCTACATGTAACTCTGCAGCAGCCTGACAGCATGATCGCCCTGACCCCCCAGCCTGCCTGACAGATGTTTCCGACGTTAACGCCAGACACGGCAAACCAATACTTGATCAACGAGGCCTTTTGTTCACGCTGATCTCATTTTCTCCTGGCTATACCTCGTCTGTGTAGATAAAAACACAGCTGTTCTTGGGAGAGTGACGTGTGACACCGGAGGGGAGAGAAGGATGGAAATGTTTAGCAGTGGCAGCAGTAGCAGCGTCAGGTGTGGTGACCTTGGATAGTTCTATCCTGAGAGTGTCACTGAGGCTGCGGAGAGCAAGAACACACACCTCAATGTCAACAGAGGCTGGGAGGGAGGCACGTTGTCTCAATACCCAAGGACCTTTCACACGTCAAACACATAAAGGCGCGCGCACACACACACACACACACACACACACACACACACACACACACACACACACACACACACACCACAAAATCCATATTGTTTTTGTTTTCTTTGGGGCTTGAAAAAAGAGAAGAGGATCCTTTTACCAATAGGATATTTTGTCTTAAAGGAAAGGATCAGATTTTTTTTCTTGGTGAAAAAAGGTACCGGCCTATGTACTGTAGGTGTAAATTCCTCCTTTTCATACTAGCTTAGAATAGATCCCAGTGCATGTGATGGGTGATGTAATCCTCAGTCCTCCTTCTGTGTCAAAATGTGCAAGTTTAGCTGGTGCTAATATGAATGAGTTCATCAAATCAAATGACAGCCTCTTTGGTACCAAATTCCCTCGTTGTGTGGCTCAATATTTGATTGTTGAGCTAGAGTAAAGGTACAGTAGCACAAAGAATGAATCTCTTACTAAAACCACTTTTAGAAGAAAGACATTTACAGGATACACACTTGAGACTAGCCCACACTGATTAACTTTTTGTCTTCTTCTTCTTTGCATGGGATGAGGACTGTGAGTTGTGTCTCTCATCACTTAACTTGAGATTCCTTTTGGGGGTCTGCTCAAGGCCATGAGCAATTACAACATTCATAAATAATTTAAAAGCAAATGATGTGTATTTTCCTCAATATCTCCTTTACTCAGCTAGGATGAAGACAATGCTAATCTGCTGTGCACAGTGATTTGTTTTAATCTATTTTCTTTATTTTGCTATAATCTTGTAATTAAGATGTGCTTCTAACTAATGAGGTGCGGGCATATGACCTGTGGCCAGAACTAAAAAGGCAGGCGGTTTCTATTTTTAAATTGGGAGGTTACCCAGGTGTTGTGGATCTGATGCCTGCAGCACAACACTGCCAACCGTTTTCTGTGTATGGGAACCAGATTCAGCAGAGCCAGCATCTATACAGTGTTATTGGCTCATCTGGATATGCTGTACAATGCTCTCAGAGATCTGTGGTAGACATGCAAAATTAATTAACTACAATATGCAACATGGCATTCTTTCCTCGAGAGAGGGGTTTGAGAGAGAGCGAGAGAGAGAGAGAGAGTGTGTGTGTGTGTGTGTGTGTGTGTGTGTGTGTGTGTGTGTGTGTGTGTGTGTGTGTGTGTGTGTGTGTGTGTGTGTGTGACTTTACCGTGTCAAAGTGAAGCTAGGAGGCTTTAAGTCAGTCAGGTCTCCATAGCAACTAGTAGACTAGGGACATCTGATAGCGATAGAGGAATAAATAAAATTGGTGTGTTTGAGGAATGCTACTGGCTGCGATCAGGTGGGCACTTGTAATGCTATATAGAGATTTAAAATGACAAGTGGAATGGAAAGAACATCTTAATGCTCTTCTGATAGCAAAGTTAAATCTTTCGTGACGTCTTAGACAGAGACATGTTTGTAGCTATACCTGACTTGAGCTGGATGGGAAGGAGGAGATTGGCGGGACGTCCAAAATCTTCAGCTCATACATGATGCCGTTCAGTATGGCGGAGGGTCTGTACACATAGCGGGTCCTGGTCGGCGTGTACACCTCCGAGAAATCGTTATAGATGAACTGGCGGATTATAGAAGTTTTCCCCACTCCGGGAGCGCCGATGACTGCGATACTCAGCGTCTCCACCATTCCTGGAGCACGAGGTCAGCACCATGGACAGCGACGACTACGACTATGAATACGAGACAGGCAGATGTGACCGTCCGGAAAGACACAGCTGTTTTGTTTTGCTGCTGTGATGGAATTCAAGCCACCGCCGCCGATTGAACCTCCAGCCTTCCAAATCACCTCAACTGAGTTCAAGTGAGTCAACGAATTGACGGATCACCCAGAAAACTTTATTTCCGTGCTGAGGAAAGGGGGAGGGAGGATCAATAAGCCAAGCACCCAAGAGGTTGTTAAAAATAATAAAGCTTGAGCATGCTCATGCGGATGGAGAGATTTCCGCTGCCTCCGCAATCCAACGCGCAGAGAGAAACTAACCCGAGGCGACCTCGTCCCCGGAGAGGAAGCGTAATAGTCCGTCCTTGTGTTCCCCGCGTGTACATATCTCATCGGGCTCAGGCTAGACTCTGACCTTGTCCTCGGAACGAGCAGGAGCCCCCGGCGTCTTCATTGATTTTGTCCTCTGCACCTCTCACTCATTTCCACCGCCGCGCTCCTCCATCACAATGAGAACGGGCGCGCAGCCTCGCAAATACGCTTTCCACGTGTTCTGCAAAAGCACACAACCCCATGATCTTCTTCTCTTCCCGACGGCAGAAAATATAGATGTACTATGCGGGATTTAAACGAGGATAGGAAATCAACACAGCCCGCAGACGCCCGTTTTACTGTGAAGGCATCTGGAGCCCATTAACGATCGAGCGCTGTGCGTCTGCCTGTTGGAGAGGCATGAGCTGCTGAAGGCTGATCTCTTTCTCTCTCTCTCTCTCTCTCTCTCATCACTTGCAATATCCTCTGCTCATCCAATAGGATCATGCCGTGCGCAAGGCGTGTGAAAGCTTCGAGCTCCCATACGCCGCACAAAAATGCCATAGGAGCAGGCCACACACTTTACATCATCTCACCGTGAGGGTCACGGATGCTGAACATCATATCTCTTGAGGGACACGACTTATTATCTGACAGGGTCTAGGGGCAGGGCAGGGGCAGCAACGCGTCCCATCAATCACTGATGGCAGCAGGTCCACACATCCGCTGACAAGTCTGAGGAGTAAACATTAGACATGTTATGGTCTTGTGTTTTATGGCCTCAGAAAAACTGAAGATGAGTTCCATTGCCGGGCTATACTGTCCATGAGAAACCATTTACAAAAGGCTTTAGCTTGTAAAGTGTGCGTTATTCTAGACTATGAATAACAAAGCAGTTGGGTGTACAGGGTACTGTTCCCTTTTTTTGCAATTACTTGGTCATTTGCAGCTCTTAAGCACAACTTAAACTGGAGAAAAGGGCCTAAAGAAGATAATTAGAGTGGAGGAGGACGTAGCCTACTCAGATATTTTAAATAAACTGTTATGAAGGTTCTGCATTTAAAATATTACTTAAGAAAAAGTACACAAGTGGTGGCACCACAATATACTTATTAAGTATTAAAGGACTCACTATGCAGAAATGCCCATTTCAGGAACTAATTTTCATACTGGTAGGTAGCAATAATAAATACATTACAATTCATTTGTTGATTTATATTTTGTGTTAAAAATCTAAATCTGCAAATAATGAGTAAGGTTGTCAAATAATTGTATTGGAGTAAAGGGTTAAATCTTGGCTTCCAAACTGTAGTGGTGAAGAATAAAGTCATACACAATGTATCACTAATTTGACTACATTAATACTTTGAAGTTCAAGGTTTAAAATGCAACTATATGCTTAAGTTATAAAGTATGGTGCATTTATTGTTTCATTGCTAGAATTTATGGAGTGCATTAATCAGATAAGATCGATAGAATAGATCATTAACAGAAGAGACCGTTGCAGCTTTGTACCAGCAATCTCTTTCTGGTCAATAGGTCTGCATCTGTAAATACACGAACCATGACCATGCACAGGAGGAACAGGTTTAAGATTAGAGGGGCTTTGCCTTTCCAATTAGGAGATGCAGTTAAAGTCCTGATAGAGTTTTCAGAGGAGCTGCTGAACCCTAAACATGGACTTGGCAGCAGATAAACCTTAAGACTTCAACTCATGGCTCAAGGGTGAACAGCACTGACAGACTTGTATGCAAAGCTGTGAGGGCTGCCTCGTCCGTCACACCAAAGCAGCTTGTGAGAAGGGAAGTGGATGATGCCTCAAAGGTCATCAATGATTATAAAGTATGATGTGTGAAAACAATTCAAGCTGGCTTAAAAGGACTCTGGGAATGTGAACTTTGCCAAGCAAATAAAGGGAGATAATATTTTGCATCCTGTAACAAACTGGGAGTTTGGTGCACGGTCCGAAAACGGCAAAGATTTTCCATCATCATAATGTAAATAAATATATAATAATAAACAAAACAACACTGAATTTATCAAGACTTTTAATAGCTCTTTTTTTCAAACGATGAACACACAATGAACAAAGTCATGTAAATCAAAAGCATGTGATTAAACATTAGATTCTTTAAATTTTTATCATTTTGTTTTTATACAGCATTTCATATGAATCCGCCGTCACCACATACAAAGATACACACTCGGAACACACAGCCACCTCTGTTATCTTAACAAGGTGTTAGTGTAAGTGCACACATCCTGCAAAGCTGATAAAAAGGAGCTGGGTGTAATGACTCGAAAAAAGGAATCCAATTTATCGTGTCTGTTGATAAAGCAAGGGTTGCTGGATATTGTTCTCAGCCTCCTTCCCGCTGAAACTGTGTTCTACCTACATGTACTCTTATTACTCGAGTCTTCATCTCAGGTGGCTGCGGTCCACAAAAAAGCTGGGATCAGGATACAGAGAGAGCAAAGTGGCAGAAAGCGCCCGAGTGGCTGTCACTGAGTCAGGAGTGAAGCGGCTATAACAAAATCCTCAACACCCGAGGCTCTCTCCCAGTTTGCCACATGTCCACTAACAAGACTACAAACACAAATGAAACCATGGAATGACTAAATAAGAAAGCAGGCAGTGCACAACTGCTGCTAGTCTATAAAATGTCCAGATATTGACGTACAAATTAAAAGAAACACACACCGACAAACAGTTTCCGAGCACACAGCACACGTCAGACAATCTGCTTTCAGCAGAGGATGTGATCCCACTGCCAAACACAGACAATAAAGAAAACTCTAGAAAAAGACAACAATAATGTAGTTTGTACGTTTGTATGCCTCTCTTTTAAAAAAGGCCAAGACAGCCACTTTCCAATTCACACAGGCAGAGGACGAGTGTAGGATTAAATTAGAATTAAATCTTTTTTTTGCCGCCTTTTAACTGAAAGTATCCTAAATAAATGTGCCGACGGTGATGGTTCACCTGCTAATTGCACACGCTAAAAATAAACTCAATTTGCAGAAAAGTGGGTCTAGATAATGATTAATGGGTCTCATGCAGAGAAAACCAGTACAGGGAATACAAGTCCTATGGATGGCCGTCCCCTGCTCAGTGTCAAAGTGAGAAAAAATGCATCATGAGATAATGTTCTTTAGTTGAAACCTGTGTGTGAACAAACGTACAAAGAGGGGACAGGATAGCTGAGACAGGGACGCAGAAAAGGTTTCTGCAGTCTTAGGAAGAAACAAAAATAAACTATTGGTCAAAATGGGTCAGAAATCATGATTAGCCATCCTAATTTAACAGCTATTGACATACAGCCTGCAGCCTCCCAGGCCCCACACAACAGGAAGTGGCTCCCTGCACCGCATGAGGTCGTAATATGGTTTGTGGGTCAGGTGAAGGGAGAGCGTGAGAAGGCGCCAGCAGACTGTGGGGCTAGCGGCCATGTTGTTCAGGCCTTCAGCATGGCCTCGTAGCTCTGGAACACACACTGGGAAACCTCTGGAGCTCTGCACTTCAGAGAGACCTGGAAGACAGCAGAGTAGACAAGGTTCAACATGGTTTGACACAGTAGTATGCAAGTTACCCCAGGCAACAGTGGGTCACAGAAACCTTTTACAAGACACACCAAAGAAGCCAATACAATGACAAATTTAAGAGAGAATGAAGTTAGCGTCACTGCGATGGCGTAATAACAGGCTACACTGATGTATCAACTTTATTTTTTGACCCAAATATTTAATATCAAAGGCACAACTCCCCCAAAAAATAAAGGTATTTTGGAGCTTAGAAAAAAGCTGATGAAATGATGAAAAGTTTTGCTGTCAAAGCATCCATCAGGCAAACTTGAGACATGAGATTGTGGTGATAAATGAGACCACGGTTACCTCCTCAGACCCAGAAACCTTTATTACATACATGTCTTTGTGATGTGGTGAAAGCCAAGAAAACAAAAAATATTTCTCTAGCTCAGACAAAATGAAAAACACACACACACCTTTATCACTGTCATTTTCCCAGAATTGCATTTGATCCACTGGGAAATACTTGCAAAATTGTAAGGGGTAACTGTGTACGTTTTCTACGGATAGAAGACCCTCAGCGACTGGCTTTGAAACAACGCAGAATGATTAGAGACTCAATCCAAAGAATGCTGTGTACAGGGAATAACATGCAGAGTTATTTACGTTTCAGTTTGAGGGTTTTCCCTTTTTTTATTTCTTCATATCTTAAAAGTATTTCGGGAACCTCATGTCCTTTATTTGAGAGCTTACAAGGAGATGAAGATTTATGGCAAAGTTGTCCAGTCCGACTTTAGCCAAAGACCAAAATCCAATAACAGCATTCTCTAAAAAACACCCTGGTTACCAGGATTTCCCATTTCTCCAATAGCGTTTATTTTGTTATTTTTCGTGGTTCATAGCTCACGACAAGTAAAACGTACTGCTTGCAGACATGTTTGTTTTTAAGAACTCAAATGTCTGTTGTTTTGTACAGCAGTTCTTGAAATGGGATCTAATGAACTTGAACTTCCAGTGTAACACTAATGTTTTTCTCATTTGAGATTGGCACCATTATCATAATTAATAGATTCCAAGATCAATGGATGGAGTGCACTATAGTGTTTGCCAGAGAGCTGCAGCTGGACAAAGCAGTAATACTGCATGGCTCCTGAAGGGTTGCCTTTGTGCACCCGGGGCTCTTTACCAATGCATGCTGCTGCTGGCCACATTTAGTCAGCTGCTCGACTGTCAGCATGGGGTCGGAGATGTGAGGCAATGCGGATGCTGTTGCTACTGTGTTGAATCTGCTAATAGGCAAGAAACTGCAGCATTTATCTGTTCAGCTTAAGGTGATAAGTATTAAACTAAGTGTTATGAACTGAGAGAAGGAATGTGTTTCTTTTCACATGTGTTGTCATCCCAGGATAATGAATTGAATTGTTTTGGTTTGTAAATTGGTAAAATCATGTTTTGTTCCTCAATCATTCCTTATCAGAATGAGACATTTCATTTTTAAAAATTACAGGAAAACAAAAACTTTTCTGAAAAATCAATTGATTAACTTTTATGGAAAGAATAACCGGATAGGTATTTCTGTTTTAAGGTAATCCAGATAATTTAATAGCTGAAAAATAAAAGATTCTTCATCCAATTCTTGCAAAAATCAAAGAAATACACAAAAGGTGTAATTCTGACAAATGAAAGCAACAGGTATAATGGTCTAATGAAATCTAAACATACACGAAGGAAAAGTACAGTAGTAACACTAATCTTGTGTTGAGTGATAGAAAACGTGGGTGTGTGTGTGTAAGGCCGCACTTTGGTGTCCATTTCTTGTAACTTGTCTTCCCAAAAACCCTCAAAATTAGCAGCTCTAGAGTCAGGCAAAGAAACATAGCCAACATCACTGGTCACATGGGGACAAGAAATGACAAATGAGAACACAATGTTTTATGTCAAAATTCCCCATTTCCCCACTAAAAACTATTAAATATTCAGTACATGAGCCCCAAAGGGAGCCAGTCAAATAAAAGGTGACAATTTTTAGATGTGGAAACTTTAAGTGGCTTAAATTGACATTTTTATGTGTCAAATGACAAAGTGAGCTGCCGCTCCCTTCTGCTTTATGTTGCTTTATACAGACCTGCAAACTCATAGGAGGGGAAAAAGGTGACAAACACCCGTCCCTTCTAGGGGGGTCGGGTGTTTTTCGCTGTCCAAACGATTGGCTATTGTTAAATATCATTCACACAACCAGAGTTCTCCACTATTGCCTCCAATGTCCAGCTGGGTGAAAATAATAGCCAGCTGAGATCCTGACCCTCCTAGGGGGGTCCGGGGGTATGCCCCCCCCGGGAGATTTTTTTTAAACTTTTTAAAGTGAAATGCATGAATCTGGTGCACTTTGAGAGGGAAATTAAGAGGCTAAATCTGAGGAATTTTGTGTGAACAAATAATTTGGAGACACTGGGTCGGATGAATTAGAAGCTTCTTGGATTTTCCATTAAAATGTTCATTTAAAATAAAATATTATGCAGGGTCCTCTGGGTTGGGCTTGGTGCTCTTTTTCTTTTATGGGACATATTTCTCTGTAATATAATGAATACATTTAAATGCAGTGAGAGGAATGAAGCAGAAGAACTCTGTTGTCCAGCTATCTTTTTTCCCACAGACGAGGCTGAAATAGGTTATACAGTGCATGGGCATCTGAGCCCCATTTCCAAATGTTTTTAAATAAACTCAATACACACTGGACGTGAACGTGACGTGATCAGTTAAACTTGGATTACCTCCCAGATGAACTGATTAAATTATTGGGCTATTAACTAGGCTATCTAGATCAAAACATTGTATTCATTTTTTTGTATGATATAATGATATGATGTTAATATCAAACACACAAACTAAAAAATAAAAATAAATTGGGGGGGGGGGGTGGCCTGTCGGTCGGCTCTGATTGTGAGCGCACTGCAGACACTTCATTTCTGCAATGTGCGCTCATTAAACTGTCAGCTTCACTTAAGAGTCCTGTGTGGGTCAACAGTGCAGTGCAAACTATGCAGCATAAAGTTATAACATTCGTCTACGACCGTGATGTTAAATCACCTTCACACAAAGTCTCCGCCCCAGCAAAGCAGCGAGTCGATCGCTGTGACGGTGAAAATCACCGGGACCCGGGAGACCCAGTGAGCGAGTGAGACGCCGCTCAGAAAAAACTCTGTGGTTTGATGGATGAAATCAGTCGGGGATATCCTGCCCGTTAACTTTGTCTACGGGAACGGCTTCCGCGATCTTTTTCTGTCTCGAGTCTAACAGAGAGCCATGTCGGCAAACTGACAGCGCGACTAAATAAAGGGACTGTACAGTGAGCTGCGTCCCTCCGTATAGTTTCTGTTTCAGTAGGCTGTTACATTAACCTCTGAAGCATTGACAGTGTTTAATCAAAGCCTCTAATTTTTTATTATCAAAAGGGCTTTGATTGAGACTTTTAGCCAATTCTAAAGTCTGAACACACAGCGGCAGCAGTGATGCTTTACTGTGCCCGATCTTAACGCTGATTGGACAATACTCATGACGTCTACCAAAGATGTTTTATTGCCAAGATAACGATATTCCGTTGTCTCACACTACGGTAACTCGCCCACACAGTCCAGTCTGGGAAGCGCTGGCTGACTTCTCTGGCAGCTGCCGCTACCCCCCCCCCCCTCCCAAAAACAAAAACTCTTCGGATCTATACGATTCACGTGGGTCATATATTTTGATTCTAAACGGCGATTTTCGCCGAAAAGCGACGAGTTTGCAGGTATGTTTATAGCACCTATCATCTTATTGTTAAGCTGTCTCACTGGAACTTCACAGTTTTTGCTCACTCTCACCGCTCTCCTTTAATCTGTTTCAGTCATAGCAGCAACTGTTTTCAGCTAGACAAGCACTTAAAACACACTCTACTCATTACCTTCTCAGCACCAAAGAGCTTATGAACATAGTGGAGCATTTAGCAGATAAAGATATTTCCCTTTAAAAGTAGGCAAGGGGATTGAATATTGGACACACAACATTTAAATATTTATTCAAATAGTTATAATATGTCAGTGTTGTGAAGATAACTTCTTTTAAAGACCTCCCACGAGCTGTCACACTACATTCCAAAATCATTTAATTTTCCAACTCCTACGACTTCCTCTGTTTTCGTTTTGCATTGTACTGTGGGGTAATAGAGTCCATTAACACTACATACTGTTATCAAACCCAGCTAGAATTGGTATGGAGAGTGTATTTGGGACACAGCTATAAGTAGTAAGGCATCATAGGGGAGCTGAAAGCAATCAAATTTGGAGACATCAGAAAAACCTTAAACCAGCATGGGTCAGCAGCAGCATAAATCAAACATGCAACCGTACGTCTCGACTCATGGCGATTAAATATATAAATGTCTCGTCTACAGAAGCACAATAAAAAAAAGTGGCGGCATGGCTTTACTTCTTCGGGTTATACAAATAGCAGCAAAAGGCTTTAGGCTTGGCTTTAATGTGACGTGCCGAGAGAGTGCAAAGACCATGCAGCAGCCAGCAACTCGGAAAGACGAGAATCAAAGGGCACAACATACATGCACCACGGTTCACTTGAAAGTCTAGTCTTGTCTTCACTAAACCATTAATGATCCCTCTGCTCAAAGTAGGGGACTCTTTGCATCCCCACTGAGGAACAGTTTGAACATAAAAATGGACATGAAGTCAAAATGACAGAAAGAGAAGGGAAGGTGGACTAGATAATAAATAAATTATGAGGTTACACCACATATGGATGCACAGGGGAAATAAAAACAAAACAAGAGCGAGAAAATGAAAAATGCATCACCTACAGCAAAAGGAGAGGGCACACAACAAATGCTCTACGAATAATAATGAAGTCATACTTTCTTTACAGAATTAGCGATTGAAGTGAACTTTAACATTACGTCATATTTCTCTGTGCTATATCAGGTAAGGTGTTGGCGGATTTAAAATAAAAATTTTGAAGATTCAAGGGGACAGAAAAAACTTGAACCGTCTAGACAGGAGATAACAAAGGACAGTTAATACCACTTTTATAAATAAAAACATGCTCTGAAGGCAGACTGAGTGAAGACCGGGGAGGAGAGTCAAACCAAGGTCTTCGTTCTTGACTAGTCATGCAGTCATATCGCAGCCAAACACAATCCATCAAGAGTGTACGGCCGCTGACAGAGCAGAGACGCGCAATGCCGAAATACAGAGAACACAAACAAATAGTGCACAAGGGAAGGGATGTGTCCCAGACAGTAGCGCCACACTCCTTTAAACCAGTAAGCTCACTATTCATTACTGCACATAAATCTCCATCATGTCTCTGCTTGTTCAGATCAGCCACTGCTGTGTCATTTGTCTCTATCCATGACGTGCCCTGATGACAGTCTTCTGTTGACTGCATGTCAATTTAACTCAACAAGTTCAACACGTCAAAATGAGTGTTTTCAGTTATAATGGTGGCTTATGATTACAGCCTACAAAAATAGCTCCAGCTCCAGAAAATGCACTTCAAGAGATAGCATCAGCATGAAAAAGGTCCTGATAAGATTGTTAGCACAGATGAGAACCTCCTGTGAAAAAACTATCATTTTTTATTTCCTGCACCATGCCTTGCAATATTGTCTACACCTGTGACACTGAAGTGATCAACTTGTTGCCTTTCCTTTAAAAAATCAACAACTTTTTAAACAACTAGGGCTGATTCAATTGCGGTCTGTTAAAGCCTTTGAATTCAAAAATGCGTTTTGGCATTTAACATCGGAGATAAATCTTTTTATTCGTAATTTTATGATACAAAAATCATAAGCAAAATCATAAGCATCTCTTCAACAAAAATGTGTTCCTGGTTATGTGGCAGATACAATTATGTTTCGTATTAATACATGCAACTACATAAAATATCAGTGAGTAAACCCACAACTCCACTTAATCCTGACATTTGTTACATTAAATGTCCCAACATACTGTAGTAGAGTTTTTTTTTAAATTGCGTCCCTTAATAAAAAAACTAGGTTGTCACTGTATTGCACCAGCATTTTTTTTTAGTAGCGAACAGTTAATACAGCTGCACCCACACAACAGTGACTCAAAACTCATAAATACAGCTAATACAAATGGTGCAGTACTCACCGTGTAGTTTGGGTTTCCTGCCTGCACCCGCAGCTCAGCCAGCACCCAGATGCCATTGGTGAGTTTCATGGACTGATACAGCATGTCCTGACCCTCCACTGTCCGCTTAGCTACAGTATAGACGTTGCTACCCTGCAGTTTGTTGGAGGCCGCATCTGTTTAAGGAAACAAAATCAAACGTAAACACATTACAGGCAACCTTTTAATAGTGTTACCAAAATTATATTGTTCAGACTATCTGAACAAACTACAGCTAATTTTCAGTCTTGAGTTTCAACCGCTAAAAAGTCATTAAACATACCAGACCATGCAGGGGTTTTCCCCCCCGCTAACACCTTCTAAAATTTCACTCCGGGCTGTCTCTGCAGCAAACATACAGTCACTAATTCTGAATAATCTTTTCCCTCAGCCTCTGTCCTGTTGCTGCGCCACAGTAGGGTATGAACCCCTCTCTGTGTTCATAAGGAAGAACTGTAATCTGTGCAGGGAAATTACAATTAAGCTGTCATTAGGAATTCGTCTCCAGTTCAATTGCTCTCACGCGCGTCTGTAAAACTTCATTATCACACGTAAATAGGGAGCTGCAGCTGATGAGTTCTCACCAAATACAATTTGCCTCATTCCGAGGATGTGAAGATTGTCTGTGCTATTATGTCAAGCTATTTTCACATGTAAAGTAGAATGCAGGATATCTCTGTGCAGTATAGCGTTACTCGGGAAGTGCACCCTCTGTTCACCCTTCTCACCTGAGCTGAGATGGCAGTCTTTGATCTGAAACTGGGACTCGTTGTCATTAGGAATGTCTTTCCATGTGGCGAGGAACACCTGTCGCTCTGCGGATTGAAGAGACACAGTCATGGGAAGAGTCCAAAGACAAGGCAGGCACACAGTAAAATGAGTGAAAAATGCAGCAAAGTAAATGTACACACGACAAGACGAGAAAAAAAACAAAAAACAAGTGTGTCGGATGTTTGATTCCACACTAGATCCAACATTTCCTGCTGATGCTCTGGAGCTTTTGCTCACAGCTTCCTGGAGCAGTCATGTGGCTAGCACCATCAGAAGGCTCCACAGAGACAAATGCCAACACGTTTTCACAGAATAAATCAAACAGAAACACACACACACACACACAAAATGGAAAACAAAGGTCAGAGGAGTGGCCAGTCTCACACAAGCACACACACACAGCACGCATTTCTTCACACGCTTGTAATGTATCTGACGTCTGTGTGTGTGTGTGGTTGACGTCAGCAGCGTTTAGCAAAGAGACACTCACCCATCTTCCCGTCCTCTAAAAACAGCATGCTCATAGGGTACTGGCAGCTGAAGTAGAATACGTCAATGTTGTTCTTAACAGCCACCTGAGAGAGTGATTACATCCGAGGAGGGGGAGAGAGGAGGACGACAGGAGGAGAAATAAGAAGCAATATATTCATGATTACTTTTCAAGTGCCCCTTCAAGGACGGACACTGCTGGTTTATGTGTGCTGTTTACTGAACAAGAGGGCTACAGGCCTTTGGGAGGCTCACCGTCACAAACACAAAGGCAATACGTTACCTATCAATTATAGGACTGGACTGGCCTCCAAACGTTTTTTTTATCTCTAACTGATCATCTGGGGCTTTTACATCAACAAATTGTTCACTACACAAGTAAAATAGATAAAATAAAATAATTTCTACAGATGGCCTTCAGAAAGTATATAGCGAGATAAGAATAGCAGACAGTATATGGAGTTAATTTTCATAGAGTGTAGTCTTTTCATTTGAGCACATGATTTATTTATTTCACATTCAGATCAATCTTTCCCTTAAACTCTGCCATAGCAATCAAATAGCTCCTGCTTGCTCTCAAGATTTATTCTTATTCTGCTCAAAGTGTATGCTTGGGCTCAAATATATTGTTGCTTGCACATATTTTCTGGTTCAGCTTCATCTCTTCTCCTCACACGCAGACTGCGTCAATGCGCCCTTGAATCGTCTGCTCTGCTCTTGGATTTTGTGATAACCCCTGGTGCGATCGCTTTATTTCTGCGGAGGGTCCCGTACAGATGGTTACTTTTAAACCTGGTGAAGAGAACAACATCTTCTTCTTGACTCAGGAGGTCATTAGCAGATGGCTGGCCAACATGTTTACAACGTATGGCTAAAAAAAACAATATCACAAAAAAATTGTTCCAGTTATAGCACCATAAAAAAAAATTACATGAGGGCGGGAGTGAATGAACTGGGTTATAAAGTAACGGACCATATAAGATGTTGTAAAAAGCAAAGTGAAAACACACATTTTTAACTAAAAAACCAAGAGCAGAGCAGAAATCCAAGAGCAGACGATTCCAGAGCGCACAGAAGCAGTAGAGTGTGAGGAGAAGAGATAGAACCAGAAAATAACTCATTAACAGCAGAGAAAAATCAAATAACAAATTAAAGATTACACCCAAACAAAACTGACAAGTGATGGAAACTCAAAACACCTTACATCAGGGTCTATGTTTAAAAAAAGAAAAAAATTATTAATGAATTTGTAAGCCTAAGTTCCTCAGGCAGCACCGTTTATGGAGTCCATTATCCCTGGTGGCAAAAGTACGAGACACTTAACAAGTGAACAACTGTGGTATATGCAAGGCACCTGAAGTGTCAGGCGGCAACCAGCCAGTGATATTGATCAGGATGCTCAATGGATAAGTGCTGAAAGGCGAGCAGTGAGTTCGGCGAGAGGATAGCAGGAGGATGACTGGTGAATAATTAATTGGGGCGTCTTGTTCCTGGGTGCAATGCAGGACTGCCAGTACCATGGGGAGTCATATGCAAACTGCATACAACTTCATTATGTATGTTTTTCTACAAAATTATTTATTTTATGAAGTATTAAGACGACATCTGAAATATTGTGTGCTGTACTGAGTTTCTGTACTTGACTAGTGGCTCCCAAACTCTCCTTTACGCAAACATATATTTTTCTTATGCCCAATATTTTTTTGATTGGCCATATAGTAGAATTTCAAATTCACAATGAACTTTGAAATGATTGATCGATTGTCCACCTTAACTTTTAGAGGTAGAAGGGCTGTATCACAAGGCAGAAGCCATACTTATCACAAGACAGCTTTTAACAAAGTCATCTTGTAACTAAATGAAGATTACATTATCTGATTTAGCTCTGTAAGTGACAGCAATATACATTGATCTGCCACATTGTAGGAATACAATTAACCTTTACTCATTTCTTAACCAATGAGGAAGCCACATTCAGTATTTCAGGTATTTCACTAAAGTGTGCAGATTTATGATGGTGGGGTTTTATTGGCTGTGGTGGTATACACAAGTGTCAAGGAAATGTGCCACAAATCAGTGGTTAAGAGAGCGTTCAAAGTCATATTCTGCAACATTATCTTCCATCAAGACAAAAACAACACAGAAGGTCTGCAATGAAAATATCAAACTAAAGTACACATTAAAGCAGGGCCTAGAGGCAAGCGAGCCAAAAGGTTAGCAAACAAAGGAACCGTGTGACCACTAATGACCGCTCCTACCTCCATCATCCCCCTCAACACTCTTATCTTCACTTTCCAGCTGCACACAGCAACCGTCCACCATTCTACCCAGTTGAAAGACCCAGCCTGATCAAAAACCAGCAAGCCTCTGCCGCCCCTTTTTATTTTCAACTCATCACAATCGTTCTGAAGGCTGGTTTAATGTGTTAACTCTGTTCAGTCCCCACATGAGAATTCAATAGTATAGCTTAATGACAATTATTAATGCATTACATCCTCACTGTTGGAAAGTCACAACAATAACCCAAGAAATAAAGTAAGATCCATGAATATTTCTAGCAATATGCATTTAAATTTTAGTTCTAAAAACTTATATGAAGGGCTATATGAAGATACATTCATTTGTAATTTTACAGATTGAGCACATAATGTTTTTATTGTCAAATTTCGAACACAGTCATGTGTGCTAACTTATAAATTAATAACTTGAGGATCAAACGAGTACTTATCTACTTTTAGAACGCAACACATCTGTCTGCAGGATTAACGATGCACAGCAATAACACATACCAAACGCTTAATGCTTATTGTCAAACAGTCACCGTTACCATATAATATTTAGGAATTATTTTTTACAAGTTCAAAACACTTTTTCTTAACATAAATGTATTTAAATAGGCCGGTCACAATTTACTTGATTAAACTTTAGACAAACGGTGTTGGTTTGTAACGATAAATACATAAAAAGCATCGACTGTAGTAACAAACAATATAAGTAAGTCACCGTTGCAAATAAAAATGTCAGCAAATAAAATAAATAATAACATTTTAATAAATATCTAATTAACTCAAGAGAACGCTTCGGTTTAAGATCAGTCCGCTATTGATAACGAGCTTCGCTGGCAAAGATGTGACAGGTATCAGCAGCAGCTGCTGCTGCTATGCCAAAAAAAAATTGCACAGAATCTATCACTCACGCCCATCCCTACTAATAATGCATCTCAGGCAGAGTGCTGTATTTATATTCAAGGTCCTGGGCCCAGAAGGAAGCCACATAAGGACAGTTAACTTGAGGCATCAATTTCCTAATAAGTGTAGTGTTGAACAAATTCAAATATTCATAACATTGTGCTCCTAGACTGCACTCATCATCTGACTATCATCTTGTTGGCAAAGGCTAAATTAAAGGAACATTGAAGTAGAAGCAATTAAGGAGCAATCATGTTTAACCACAGCAAAAACGAGCGCAGTCACATACAATTCAGGGGAAACAAATATTGCGAGGATGTTACCTGCAGGTTAGTGAGAGGCTCCATCTTCATGACAGGTCCCACAGTACTGAGGGGAAGGCTCACTTCAATAGTCTGGTTGGGCCCAAGAGGAGTGAGAATCTGGAGCGGCCCAGCTGGAGCCAGACCAAAGCTACAGAGAAACACAGAGGGGTGGAAAAAGTATCAACAAATGTTAAAGAAAAGAACAAGTATCTTAGCACATCGCTTAGTCTTGGTCATACCTGTTTCTGTTAAACTGGATTGCAAAGTCAGTCATGATGCTCATAGCTTTATTATTGAGTGTCATATCCATTTGAATCACCCCACCACGGCGGGCAAAAGTGCCCATTATCTCCAGACCCTTGGCCTTCATGGCTGGAAGCCAGACCTGAAGAGAGACAAGATGGGTGATTTTATTATGGATTCCACTACTGCTGTTATCATCTCTACGACTACTACAAATCCCAGTTTATCAATACTCACTGTTTTAGGGGGGCTGTAGGCTCCCATAGGCATACCAACTCCACCTCCGAAATCAAACAGGTCATCCAGACCGCTGCTAACTGGGGCATTGAAAGAGGCCGGCATAGCAGCCGGAGGAGCACCAAAAGCAGCCCCCATCTGTGGGTCACAAAACAACATGTTACCCTCACACATTTAGTCTCGCCTCAAATTAAGGGATCAAAACCCAACAGAAACTGAGACAAAATGACTTACAGCAGGACTTCCTCCAAGGTCGCCGCCAAGCTGGGAAGAGGGAGAAGCACAGAAATAGCAAATTTTCAATTTGTGCACCACAAAGTAATATTCTGGAGGGTTTGAATAGGGTGGATGGAGGGGTCTGAGGGTCTAAGAAATGGTCTTTCCGAGATGAACAGCTATGGGGTTAAATCTATAACCAAGCAATCACAAGGAGAATACACTGGTAGAGGAGAATTTCTCCTTTTATACAAGTGACCTTTTATCGTCGAAATGTCCGACTGAGTGGCTATTGAAAACCAATAGGTTTTGTTCAAATGCTAGTCACTAAATGTGTCTACTGTGGCGGTGAAAAGGTTGAGGCTGCCGTGACCAGAAAAGGTGGTGGACAAAAATATAGTGATTCTACACAGGGACCAAACTAAACCTACTGTGTATATTACAGAAACCATAGAGGAGATTTACTAAAATCTCATCAGATGTAATATAAAGGGAAAACACGCAGATGTGCTACGATTCTGGGAGGGCTATTCACAGGACACATTGGTACAACAGGGGGGCTCTAGGCTGTTGCTGGCCTTTACTGGTCTAGTGCGGTCCCCTGGACCAACCTCAGTGGGGCTGTAATCTGGGGGCGATGGGGACTGAAGAGGGAGCTGAGGTGATTGAGGAGTGTCCGTCCGCAGGGGAATGGGCGGCTGATTGAAACATGAAGCACATTGCACAGCCCAGAGATAAGAAAATAGATGGACTGGTGGATTGAACAGCATGCTTACTGTAGATAACAGAACATATGAAGAATGGAAATGACAGACTGATGCATGGGAACTACAGTAAAACAGCAGTCATTTAATGAACCCTCTGAAATGGCCTGACATGGTTTATAAATGCTGTGCCCTCTTCCCTCCGTGTAGTTACCGGCTCAGACTCATCCCCCATCTGCAGGTGCAGCATTGAACAAAAGGAAAGAAAACACACAGGGGTCAAAAGAAGAAAAAAAACACCAAAAGATAAGAAAAGATACTGTCACTAGGTCTTGTTGACATTAAGCCTGAAAACAAACAACTGAGATGTGTTAGACCAGCCTCTCAGAACCTGACAGCTTCACTCAAACAGCAGTGGTTGTAGAAGACCTACCAGGCTATCCAGACCTCCTCCTAGAAGGTCCATAGCCCCCATCTGCATGCCAGAGGCGGGGACTGGTGGTGGTCCAGTGGTGGTAGGTGTCAGGTCCAGATTTAGCAGATCTCCCAGAAGGTCTCCCTGGGATGGAATGACAGCTGGAGGCGCCTCAGAAACTCCAGTCGCAGAACCGGTGTCTGGACTGTCAACACTCTCCCCACTGGTAAAATAACACAAGTATAAAAAAAATAAAAAAAATAAATTTGATGACATTTATCTATAATGTATCTATAAAGCAAGAAACGTCTTTTAGTCAGATCGGCCTGAGCTTCCGGATATTGCTTGTGCAAGGCACGAAGGTGTGCATCCTTAATTTTGAAGTTTTTTGGACCAAATATGTAGAAGGTATAATATTTATATCATTCTGGCTGCAAATACGTGCACACACTGAAGGCCACAGTGAGAACGGGCATGAAGTAATCCATGAGTAAAACCCGTCTCCCTCTGATTTCATTGGCAGCTACGGCAAAAACTTACATTGACTAGCGGGACACGGCAGGCACAGCCAGTTGTTACTTCCTCATTGATGAAACCTCAAGTCAACAGTGACTGCCGGGATAACTTCACAGACAAAACGTTCTTAAACATTTCTACAGACATCACCAACACCTCAAACCTGTATAGTTAAACACTACCGCGACATTGATGCTAATTTCAGTTAGCATGTCTACCACACTGTGGGTCTCACAGCTGACTGCTATTGACACGTTAACATTATTTGAAAGTTATCCAAACTCTGTCTTACATTTTAAACTTCTTCTGTAGCTGGCAAATACACATAATCCAAGTGTCAAGGCGGAAGCCGTCTCAAACTCGAACATATCCACAGCCATCTCTGTTTACTATCACGGCTTCAGCGGCGCACTGTCGTCATTCGGTTACATCCGGCCCAGAGCACCATACATAGGGCTCTAGCCCGCCCATATCAGAAAGAACGATTTGATTGGTAGCTCAGGATTTCTTGACATATTAAATGAGCTTCAATGGAGAGTGTCCAGACTAACAGGCGCAGCAAATTTCATTTGCCAGCGCCTAGCGGCAGGTCTGGATTTTCAGGCTACTGCTTTGCAGTAATATTGCCAAATGGTGAAAATACAGTGGTGGTAGGCAATGCATTAAAGAAGGTAAAGCTCCTGAAAAGCCTCAATATGATACAATATCACTGTGACCTCACAATATGTAAAGTTGAAGTAACATTTGACCTCCAGAATCTAATCAGCTCACCCTCATGTCTTAGTGTAAAATGCTAAAGTGTTAAATTAAAAAAAGAATCCTTCAATGCATTCTTAATTATTGTTCTCACAAGATTTGAGTCCACAGTGATTTTGACCTCCAAAATGTTATCACTGTATTCTTGGGTCAAAGCAAACTTGTGCCAAATTGTTCAAAAAGCATACTTGAGATATTGCGCTCGCAATACGCCAGGTCACAGTGACCTTGACCTACAAAATCTAATCAGTTTATTTTTGAGTCAGATTGTACATTTGTGCAAAGTTTAAAGAAAATCTCTTATAGCGTTTTTGCGATAATGCGCTCACAAGAATGGCTCGACGGACAACCCGAAACATAATGTCCACAGCCTTCAGCTATCGCCCGCAGGGAGGCATGACTAGATGTCGCTGGTGATCTTCAAATACAATGTATACCTAATAGCTGTTATACCTGCTGGTATAACAGCATCTACCCCACTGAGAACAATGACAGTGGATATGATGGGATCAATTTAAAAGGCAGGAGGGAACAAAGAAGAACAGCTGCACAGCTTGACACCGTTACTCAGCAGTTATGAAGGAAACATTGTAACAGAGTCAATAAAGCTAGGTCCGCTTAAGTAAAACAAAGCCCTTTGCCTGCAGTGTTTAAAAAAACAAAAGTGCATGACTCACGATCCAGCACTGCCAGGGAGTCTCTTGTGCTGAACGCCGCGGCTGCCCTCCACGAAGGCACTGGGAGGCTTGTGGTAGACAGAGGCCAAAGTGCCAATGTGGCAGATGAGCTCCTCCAACAGTGTGGGCTCAATCAGATCCGTCTCCTCAGAGATCAGGGGCTTCTCAGCCAGAACCACCTCCTTGGCAGCCACAGGGTCTGTGGAGAGCAGCCGCCAGTAGATGTAACCGCGGTCCCTGAGGTCGGGGTTATCAGAGTCCTGCAGAAGGAGACGGAAGCATGAGGAGGAAGGATGGGTTTTTTATTCATGGAGCTTGTTTAATAAATACTTAATACCACTAGCCCCTCTTCTGTCCTGTCCCCAAAATGAAATATATGTCAGACGTCGTGGTGCTGGGATTTGGCTGATGTATGAGGCAGCCTCACCGTGGACATTTTTATCACTGTGGAAGAAGTTCTCAGGGTTTCTACTAAATCATATGAGCTTAAGAAAAAAAATCCCTAAATGTATTCATGCAGTACAATTTTAATTGCATGCATCAATGAATGAAACACAGTTAAGTTATGATTAAATATGTTCTCCCCGTTGCTGCTTCTTATCTGCCTAGCGTGTTGCTGCACACATGTGCAGAGTTACCAGTTGATTGCTGTGAATAAATCTATAGAAAGGTAACACGGTACAAAAGCCCTGTAATTGACATTGACTTAACTCTTAGTACTACATAACTCTTTGGGACCAGAAATAAAATAAAGAGTCAAGGAGGGAAGTCATGATAACATGTTCAGAGCTGGAGACAGCACGGTGACGATTCTCAAGCATAGTTTAATGTGTAATATAAAAGGCATCATAAAATGTGTGTGTCGAACTCAGTGTATTTATTTTCTTCACCTGAGTGGCTAGGCTCAACACCTGCTGCACCAGCTCCTGGGTCTCTGTGGGCTTCTTCAGGAACAACTTGACAATTGCCGTCAGAAGCTGCAGCTGCACCTAGAGGACACAGTGAACAGAGACACAACATGTAACAGCTGCTCACATACACTGTGTGCAAAATTTTTAGGCAAGTTGTATTTTTGAGGATTAATTTCATTATTGAACAACTACAGTGCTCTCGGTCAATCCAAAATGTTAAAGAACCTAAACCTGAATGTTTACGAAAGTAAAAGTGAGGTTTTGTCTTTCTTGTGAGAATATATATATATGTTTTGCTATTATTAGGCAACTATTAGTATGCAGAATCATTCTGCAGTGTTTCCCCTACCATTATACAGGCCTGGCGGCCCCCCGCCAGGCCAACAGCAGCCTGACTTAAAAAATTAGCAACAGCAGCCTGACTTAAAAAATAAATAAATATATATATATATATATATATATATATATATATATATATATATATATATATATATTTATTTATTTTTTATATATATATATATATATATATATATATATATATATATATATATATATATATATATATATATATATATATATATATATATATATATATATATATATATATATATATATATATATATATATATATATATATATATATATATATATATATATATATATATATATATATATATATATATGCCACCCCTTGTTTCTAGAAAACCGTGGAAGAAATTGGAAATGTGACCACATATTTAAGAAGAGCCATCCATTTGACTCATTCTGTAAAGAAGGGAGACACAAGGAATAAGATATAAGCACATTTAAGCTCAAAAAACTGTGTTTTGCCTTTCAAAGTAAAATTTCCATGATCAAGGTTTTTTTTATTATTGTGTCTGAACAATTATAGACAAGTTTGAAAACATTTGACACATGTTTTAGTGCTTTGGTATGCTACATTTTGAGTCTATACAGTTAGCCCGATGTCAGCCCTAAATTGCTGCATCATGCTTATTATCCAAATTTCTGGGATTGGGGTGATTTGTGCCAAAGGGCCTGGGTGAGTTATAAGTAAGTAAGTAAGTAAGTAAGTAAGTAAGTAAGTAAGTAAAATGTATTTATAAAAGCACATTTATGACAGTTTGCACTGTCCAAAGTGCTGTACATTCAGTAGGTAAACAATGAAAGTAAAATAACAATAACCAAAATAAAAGACGTAAAGCCCATACATCCACATAAACACAGATAGTAGTGCAGAGGTAAGATAGTTAATGGGGAGGAAACACCAGGGTGTACATATGGGTTTTGAGCCTTGATTTAAAAAGGCAGAAATGTAGGGGAATCACATTTGTCAGGTGGCAGTTGGTTCCACAAGCACGGAGCAACTCGTGCAAAGTACATTTCTGAGAGTTGTGCCAGTGGCATGGCTGTATACGCTGGTCACCAAAAGAAAGTGATTATCTACAGTAGCTTAGAAGCTCAATTCCACTTAACGACACCACTGATGAGAGTTCAGATGGCCAGAAAGATGATGATGGTGACTTTGTCATTGTGAGCTTTGCAGGTAAAACCATTAGATCTGCTAGGCCTTTTGTGTGTGTGTGTGTGTGTGTGTGTGTGTGTGTGTGTGTGTGTGTGTGTGTGTGTGTGTGTGTGTTCATGGCGGGCGCGATGCGCGTGTGCATTCGGTGCGCACTTGTTAAACACGGAAGCCAATGAGCAGGAGCATGACTAGCAAGCAAACGCTGAACTAGTGGCAAAAATAAAACCAGCGCCTGCTCTATGGAGAACTTAAGGACTCAGTAACAGGGACGTTGAACAGGAAAAAGTGCTGAGCAAAACTTAGAAAGTTAAAATCGCTACGTCGCCGTGGCAACACACCCAATCTGTATCAACAGCAGAGACAGCGCAGAAAAAAACGGCATGCACACGTTTCAGTAAGTTTACAGAAGTGCCACACTGCTACTGCCTTTGACATTCTCAGAAAAGCATTCATTTATCTTAGTGTTTATTGTTTTTTTATTGAAATCCACGTGTTTTTCTTCAATAGTTTACATGGCTTGTGTCTTCAAATTATTACAGAAAATAGTTATAGGCAGGACATATGACAGCTGTTTACAGAGCACAGAATTAATCAGATTTCACCTCTCAAAGTGCACCAGATTGATGCATTTAACTTTAAGAATGATAAGGTTTTCTTCTGCAGGGGCATGCCCCCAGAAGGTCCATTCTCACCCAGCAGGATCTAAAAATCCTGTGAGAAACACCACATGTACAAATGTACTGAATGTGAAAGCATAACCCTATGCCCTCATTTTTAACGGGCTGTCAAAAGAGGCTCATCCCAAATGTGGTTAGTTTTGGTCAATTTCTTCTAGAAATTTGGTAAGCACGTGGCGCGCATACTCTTTATCAGCTCTTACCACCGGGCCTAAAAAAAGAATTCTAGGGGAAACACTGTTCTGCAACTAAATAAAAAAACTAAATTTTTCCCATCTCACTTGTTTATTTTCATCTGTTAAAGTGAGAATAATAAAACAACTCAATTTACAAATAAAAATTTCCGACATGTCAAAAAAAAGCCTTCCATTCATGGAGTCTGTCAGTTTCTTGATCTGTTGACGATCAACTTTTTGTGCAGCAGCAACCACAGCCTCCTAGACACTGTTCCAAGAGGTGTACTGCTTTCCTTCACTGTAAATATCCCGTTTAAGCAGGTCCCACAGGTTCTCAATAGGGTTTAAGTCAGGTGAGGAAGGGGGTCATGCCATTCTTTTTTTCATCCTTAAGGCCTTTACTGGCTAGCCATGCAATTGAGTACTTTGATGCATGTGATGGAGCATTGTCCTGCATAGAAATCATGGTCTTCTTGAAAGATGCAGACTTTTTCCTGTACCACTGCTTGAAGAAAGTATCTTCTAGAATATATTATAATATTATAATATAATGAATTAGGTTTTTCTTCCCTCTGTCTTCCCTTGGCCCAGCTGTCCTGTTAATCCTATCCCTTACTGTGATGTCACAGTAAGGAAAATGTAGGGTTAGACAGTGAGACCATAAAACACTCTCTGCCTTTTCTCAGGCTAGGATGAACCAATTTAAAAAATGTTTGCACATTTATACTAAATAGGATCTCAGAATTCAATACACCTTCATATTCCCACCGGTGAAGTAGGTCTTTAATATAATCAAAAAGCCTATACAAGGCAATAATGTGGGACTCAATCAAAAGCAGGTAAAGCCCGGTGTAATCCCTCAACAAACGGTGGCAGATCACAAGACCCATCCCTTTAACAAAAATAATTTACCAAACTTCTTTCATTTCTCAGCAGACGTTGGCAGTTAAATGAGACCAGTTCTCTGTAGAACTTTTGTGTTTGTGTACAGCACGTTATATCCAGTTTCAATGCTTTGCAGAAATTAACCATTGGCTTTCATTATCTCAAACTACAGAAACCAAACTGCCAGCACTAACAGCTGGTGACACTACCCTTTAAAATGGATGTCACTTTTTTTAAATGAACAACATCCCAGCACTCTCCTTAAAACCCACCTGAGTGCTTTCATCGTGGAAACCCTCCAAAAAGCTCTCCAGCAGCTCATCAGCGTTGTCAATGCGCTCTGCATACTCGCCAACAATCCAGATCATGGCGGCACGCGCCTCGGGCTCATCCAGGGAGTCCAGGTTTTCGCAGAGAGTGGCAATCACACTCTCATACCTGGAAAATTTTACACATAAATGTTACAAAAATACTAGGAGAAACAAAAAAAATTAACGATCACAATCTGCAAATGACTCATTTTAGTGCCCTAAACTATGCATGCCCACCTGGGGCAGAAACACAAACATCAAACAAGCAGACAGATAATAATCCACTGCATGTGACCGGGTTTAAAACATGGTTGCAAACAACTTCCTGCAGTCACACCCAGCAGACACAGAGCCACATTAGCATTGCTTTGGAGTGGTGTGTTCTGGCAGCATGACAAAATGGGAATCCAATATTCACTGAACTTTTAGCTTGAAGTTGTTTGCTGCAGTGGTTGTGGTATTTCTAATCTGCATATATAATGCTTAATAAAAACTAATTCCATCAACCGAACGATTTTAATAAAAGATATGCCAGGGCAGAAAGATGAAGTTGATGTCTAATTAATAGAAAAGGCAGAGGTTTGCGTGGTGGGTGGTGACTCATACAGCTAAAGGACTGAGCCATGCTAAGCTGCTCCCTTGGAGACCAATGGTGATGTGTGTGGGAGAGTTTTCTGTGTGGAACATGAATGCACTCCGTTGGATCACGAGCAAAAAACCCACGCTAGCCAAATCTGCCTGACATTTGACACGGTGCACTCAGGGTGTTAAGCACTCTCCATTCCTAAAACTCTCTGTATTACCAAGGCTGGGTTTCTTGCCTGAAAGCTCTTTTGCATTCCTTCTTGCATAAATGTTAACCTAAAGCACTTTTTGTCTGAGCCCTCACGTTGCCCATTGAAGGACCGTTGATAGTTGAAACTGTCAAGAGTGTCGGCTTGCTTATAACCGTATGTGTGACAATGCAAAGCATATCATGAGTTCTACGAAATCATACACACAAGTAGCTGTGCCAAGTCAAGCTTTGATTAAGATGTTAAGTGATAAATGTTTATATTGGCCGTTAAGCAGCTCACAGCAAAATCCGTCTTTCCTGGTTCTTAATTCTGATCAGTGTAATATACATAAAGTACAGCACACACTGAATATTCTGCAGGCTGTATTTTGGATTTCCAAATCAACACCACATGTGAAAGAAGGAACCTACTTGTTGGGGTACTTGCGGAAGATATCCTTGATGACCACGATGGCCTCCTGCACCACATAGTTGACCTTGGTTTGGATGAGGTCTAGCAGTGTGCTGACGCAGCGCTCCGCTGATTGCTAATTAATGGAGAGTGGAAAAAAGTCAGGATAAGCCCGATTAGTACAGAAAATATGCAAATGAAATGTGTGCATGCATTATCTTTTATTTATTTATCGTTTTCAGCTGTGGGTTATCTTTTTAATTTTTTACTTCAGTTAAAATAAAAAGCTTGGAGGTTTAAAATATAAAGAAATAAAATCGTATATCTAAATTATTATAAATGAATTTGAGGCTTAAATAGTATTGTGTTTTTTTTAAGTATTTCCTATGGGTATTATGTGGGGAAAATATAAGGATGTACCGTTTACTATGACGTTTCTAAAAAGAGGAATCTAAACATTTGTTTCAGTATTCTTCTTTTATTTTGTCTTGACAGAGCTACCATGGAATCATAATCAAAACACTGCAACAGTTTCTGACTGTTGTGATCTGATGGAGTTCAAGTTCCAGTAAATATAATCAGACATATAGACTTTAGCTTTATCATCAAACTAAATAGATGATAAGAGGATTTGACAAACAAAGCGTCTGGTGAGAGAATGACATCATGTCCACTCACCTCTACTTTGATAGCACAGCGGCCAATGGCTCTGACCGCTTTACGCACAAAGTCCACATCCACCTCGGTGGCGTACTCCTTCAGCTCAGCCAGGACCTATAGCGAGGCATAAGAGCATTAGTGTCACTCAGACACTATCAGACCTGTCTGTGCTATCTTAGAAGCACTACCAAGATAGTGGCTCTATTCCGCTTCACATGATGCATTATAGCCGTGGGGTGTCGTTACCTGAGCGATGTTGGCTTGAGACGCTAGGCGAATCATAATGTCCAGCTTCTCCAGTTTGACATAGATTGGGTCGTTGTACTTTACAAAGAAAACCTTCATCTCGTGTTTCAGGATCTCTGGTCTAAAAAGGGACATCAATATTTCTTGTAAGTTGTGGCAATTGCTTCAGACTGTCACTCGAAAGTAATGCTACATGCCACAGTAAAAGTCACTTTTATTAGGGCCCGCTATTGCCAAACTATAAAGAACAGTAACGACGTCTTCCCAAATTTACCGTCTTTGTACGATGAGGTTGATGTTTCTGAGGGCCACATATTGCAACTCAGGCTCGGCAGAGAGGAGCGTGACCAGTGGAGGTGCCAGCTTCTTTAGCAGGGTGCCATAGTAGTCCAAGTCTTTGGGCAGCATCTCCATGAACTTCATTAAAACTTTAACAGCTGACAACACCACTGCAGAGTTGGCGTGCGAGAGCCGTGGAGTCACACGCTCGCAGATGCTGGCAAACATTGACGATATTGTGAGGAAAAATAGCAGGAAAGTAAAATCAACACATCATTGGAACGTATGCTAACTGATGTGTGATGTTAATGAGGCCAGTGCTTTTTATTTTTACCTTTGGGACTCACGGTCATCGCGAGGTGTGTAATTGGCCAGGCAGTCAAGAATGAATATCTGTCCCCACTCGGTACACTCATTTAAAGCAGTCAGCAACTTGTTGATGGTCTGAGGGTTCAGGTCCAGTAGATTACTGTTGGGGTGAGACTCTGCTATCTCAGATAGTGCTGCCACTGCATTTGCTACAACCTAAAGATGAAGAAAAGAATACAGATAAATGCTGACAGAAAGATCAAAGCCACCAGCAACACTATGCTGTAAAAGAGAAGTCAATATACTAGTTGTACAATTCTGGCAAAAATTGTAATACTTGTATAAACAGCACATGGCTTATCAAAAGGAGAGCAGACAAGCGGCTTGTAGCCAACTGTGTCAGCCCAAGTAAGTAATGTAGCTGGCTCAATGGCAAGCTAATGGGCTACATGAAGGAAGTCGTACCATGGGGTTGGAGTCAGAGATGAGGTCCTTAAGGGTGTCCAGGAAGCCTTGGTCCTCCACCAACTGAGAGTTGATATCATGCAGCTTTGCTACACACACAGCGGCCGTCTTCCTCACGTATGGGTCCTCGTCCTTCAGACATTTCCTAAGCGGTTCGCAGAGGTACTCGGTGATCTTGTCCACACGGATGCAGCCCATTGTGCGAACAGCAAGGGCCCGGATGAGAGGGTTAGGGTCTTCACAGTCCTAGATGAGCAGTTAAGAGAGTTCATACGTTTTTCCCACAAATTCTGATTTATTTTGAAATCATACTACTTTATCAAGAGACTTTATAAATGCTCTAACCACTAAACCAGGAGTGCCCCCCTAAGATTTATTTTATTTCTAAAATGTTTTTTTGCAAAACAAGTATAGCAAGAACTCAAGGACACATACAATTGTACAGTAATGTACAAAGTATTACACTTGAATGATGAATTATGAATGGATAATTTAATACAGTTTTCACATATTTCTGACATGTGACTGAGATGTACCTTTACAAAGGTGTTAACAGCCATGATAGCCATGTCTGGCTGACTCTTGGCATAGTTCATCAGGTAGAGGTAGACCAGCTTTTTAAGCTCCAGGTTGTCCGTCTGCATGCAGTTCACAACATCTGGGAAAAGAGCGCTGGAGGAGGGATAGGAACAGGGTGTTATTTGACAACGACTCAAAATAGAAGCTGATGTGTCACAGCCCATTAACACTGTATGGATTTGTCTGACCTGACATCCTTGCCGACTGTCATAGAGGCGATGACCTTCTTCACAGCCTCCTTCTTCTTTTCCTTCTTATCACTGTTCAGCTCTGCCTTGAGCTCAAAGATCTCCCCTGTACACACAAGAGACAAAAGGGAGTCATACACCATGGAATATATTTGTGATTTAGGGGGTTCTAAGGAGTACTGTGAAGCTTTGCCCTAGTGGAAGTGGAACACTGACTACATGTTTTCTTCCTTTTACATAAAGCTTCTCTCATACATAAAGAAAAAGGTCATCAACATCCACAGCAGTTTCTGCTGTGGATGTTGCTGCACCCTTTAAACCTTCGACTGGTCCAGTAATAGGAAGCTGTTATCATAAACATGCAGCAGGATGCACTTGCCTGGCATTATCAGAAGCTGCACAGCGCCAGACTCAAATAACATGTGCACAAGTCATGCTACCTGACAGTTTTATGAGCATGGTGGGGTGACAATTCAATACGAGTTTTTATCATTTGTATATCAACAACAAAACATGGTATTGAGGTTCTTTAGTTCCATGTTAAGTTTTATCTTGAAGGGCAAATTGACATTAAAAAGTGAGTTCGACAGTGAGTCATTGGCTCAAAAGCCTCTCCAACTGTTTAGCTTTAGAAAAATTGACATATGCCTCCAAGGGGAAAATGAAAATGTTCTTTAAAGTGTGGGGACAATTTATGGGATTTCTTGAGAGCCACCAAGCAAGGGGTTTACTTGATATTTAGATTTAGATATTTGCCATTTCTGATGCCAGTGCAATATTCCGGAACATTACTTATGTATAGAAAATGCAGGTTGTAATTACTTATGTATCTTCTTTTCTTTTTAAGTATTATTATTTACTTGTGTTTTGTTTTTGATTTGTTTTATATGTGAATATTTGTATTTGTCTGTGTTGAAAAATTTGAAAAGTCAATAAATATATTTCTCAAAAAAAAAAAAAAAAAAGTGAGTTAATGCAGAGAAATGGCTCAGATTGAATAAACGATGTGTTTGGTAATGTAGGTATTGAGTGGGGCATTATGTCATTACGTGACCCTCTAATGAAGGACTGAAAAGAGAACTTTATTTAGTTTCAATTCAGTTCAGTGTCACTAAAAATAACTAAACAAATTAACCATAAAAACAGACACTTGTCAGTACACGGTCAATTTAGGACTTTATTTTGAGTCCATCTACGTACTTAAAAGTTTCCCCAGCGAATGTGAACCATTAATCGCACCCAATCTCCTTTCAGGATTTCAGCAACAGACTGCACAGAGCCACATCGGGCAGTAGACAGAAGAATGCAGATAATGAAAGAAACACGCTCTTATCCCTCAAGCCAAGTCCTGTGTGTGGGGAACACGCACAGGTCTGGGTTGTGTGAGAAGAGTCACACAAATAAAACAGGAGAGACAGCAGGACACTTAAGACTAATTCTCAATATGCCTTATCTGATTTACAATGACCATAGCTATGGTTGTGGCTGTGGTTTGGTTCAATTGTTTTCACGGCCTAATGCTGTCAGCTATTTGTAATATTTATATTTATATAAAAATGTATTTGACAACTCCAACTTTAACAGAATATGTATTCATGTCTTGAATACCTTCAAAATCTTTAATTGAATAATCACCTTAAGCTTCAATATATCCAAAAACATTTTCCTGAAACAACCAAATGGCTTAAAAACAATACAATGGAGGCCATAATTGAGAACGGGAAAAAAGAATAATGTAACTTGACACTGAACCTCAGTCCTTACATGTTAAATAATGTATCCTATGAATAAATAAATAGGAGAATAGAAAGCTATCTGACCTTTCTTGGTAGTGGTGAAGTACTTGGAGTCCGTCATCTTGGATCCAAATTGTCGATTTTCCTGCACAAAACAGAGAGAGGGGGTGAGTGGAAACTTGGGATCATCATATAAGCAACAGGAAATACTAGAAGTGCAAGCACAGCAGGGAAATAAAAAGGAATTCCTGCCTTCTACTGAACAAGTGGCAGCTATTTATCAGAAAACAATGGATTTTGTCACGAATACAGAGACACTGATATCTCCTCTTTGAAAATAGTTTTCCTTGGTCAGCATGTATGTGGCCATTATGTCTTCTACCGAGTCGACGTCAAGTGTTTCCTACACAATGTGACTTTATGTTCCCCTTTCACAACAATGGTCGAGTTAAAAAAAGGAAACCCAAAAGAAAGAACAGCAATTCTGATTAAAATGTGAAACATCCTCCTGCTTAAAAGTAAAACACTTTTGACCATGCCATTTTGTGTCTCACTCACTGTGGAGCACTTTTAAGAAACATATGGCTTGTTGTGCACACATTCAATACATTTCATTCATATTATGATTTGTGATGTTAATAACTGATGCTTTTATTCCACTGGGAGCCATCAGTAACTATATAATTATAATAATGCAAACAATACCTTAAAACAAATACTGATTTGGGCTCTGGCATTTGCCAACATTCAGTGAAACAGATAAAAATTAGTATAGCTAATAATTGAAAAAGTCTTTGATTAATAAGACTGACTTCCCACTTTTTGCCAGATATAAATAATCCATAACATAACACAATATAACACAAGGCAGCTGAAATATTAAAAATTAACACTGCCTGTCTAAGCTTGGATATAATCCAGCTAACGTAATTGAAATAACATTTAATTTAAGGAAACTTTAAAAGGGACAATGGAGTAAACAGAGTCAACAGTTACTTTATACCACGTCTAAATCAATGGCAGAGGCCTATCACTTATTAACGTTTCCATATTGTTAGTGACAATGAACTAATAGCAACAAATTGGAGCTTGTGATTGATCTAACGCAGCAGCTGGCTGTGTTAATGCATTACGTTTCAGAGAGCTGTCAACATCACACAGGATGTTAGCTTCAAGTCAACCGAACACGTAGCAGCTAGCCGGACAGATAGCTGAATACAGTACGCCTGTACGATAATACACCTATACACGCCATTATAATGCCATAAAAACACTGAACCGATACTGTACTATCCGGTAATTAGCGGGCTGACAATACAAGTTCTTCACACTAGCTGACGTTAAGGTATAAGGCTAACGAAAAAGAAGTACAGGAAAGGTGCGCTAGCTGGCTAGCATCAGGGTACCATGACGTTAGCATAGCAGGCTCGAGTGTGTGCTGCTAAAATATGTTCTGGTAACGTGAAGAATGTTTACTAAGCACGAATAATACGGTAGAACAATTACTCACGCATAATTGATTCGCCCATTCCTGCATGATTGCAGAAGTTACGGTTTATCTCAGTGAATCTGGTGCAAAATGCTAACGGTCTGCTGCGGTGTGCCTGTCAGTGCCACTTGCACAGCTGAGACATGACCTTCTAAGTACAAGCTTAAGGAAGCCTTTGCCGGGATACTTAAGCTCTTAATCTAGCAGCCTGGTTTAAATCTTACCCAAACGAATGAGCGTACCTTCTGGGGTTAAAATTAGACTCGCCACACAACGAATTCAGAGAAGAAAACGTCCACAAACATCTTACCGTGACAGAAGCAGCAGGGGCAGTGATGGCCTTCGTCCCCTCCCACTTGATTTACTTCCGTCTTTCCACAAAATAACGTTGGCAAACACACCAGCAACGTCAGCTTTCATTCAGACAGGCTCATTCAACGGCTCTGTGAACAATATGTTATTTACAACCAGTTCTTGACAGTTTGTAAAGATTAGCAGTAGTTGTAGCCTAGTGGTTGATGTAGTAGGATAGGCTACATAACACAATCACTTGCCTCTAGAAGTTGACAATAAGGAGAAGTTTACAAAATATCAAATGCAACTTGATATCATTTGAATACACTAACAAGAAGCTTATCAATACAATTAAGAACAAATTAAGTAATCCGGTTCTGGTAATAGGCTATAGACCACTCGGTTAAATTGGAAACAAAATAAATCAATTGTTAAACTGAGTGAGTTTATAAACTCAGTGTAACCTTCACAAAGGTAAGATTTATAGAACTGTTTTTACTTTTGGTTATCTATCTTTATTTCACAGGCTCAAATCGAGAAAATGTTTATCCTTCAAACACATCGACAGATATAACAATTTTGGAGGGTAGAACAGCAATTTTATACCCTGCACAAACTCAAAGGAAGAGCATGGTATAATTGAATTCAGTTGTGTTGCATTTAAATCAGCCCAAAGAGATCAGATATCAGTCAACGGGACAAATTGTATGATTAGACACATTTTTTTCTACATCTAATGCATCAAATAAATTGTATAGTTGGTAATCATCCAAATTCACATTATTGGTTTTTCTCAGACAGGCTGTGCAGAATAAATCCAAACCCAATCTTTTCTGCTTTCTGCTGTGAACGAATCGCAACATTAAAAAAATTGATGACAGATTATTCATAACTTCAGAGGAAAGTATTTATTACAAGAACAACTTAACAGCATTTTCAACTTCAAAAAACAGTGAAATGTTGCAGTATTGCTTTTTCATACATACAAATTACACAATGTCAAGCAATCTGTACATTAAACCAAAGTTTTAGTGAAAATAACTTTAGCAAACAAGAAATTGTCTGGTCATGAACATTCATGTTTTTTGATGATTTTGCTGATTAGGGATAGAGAGAAGGAGAGAGGGTCTGATGAAATTACCAACATTGTGCAGGACAACGAGCAGATTATGTTTGGCCATCACTCTTTTTGTGACAAAAAAATGCAATGGCTTGTTTGAATGAAGTCACAGTTCACATAACTGGTCAACTTTAAACACCAGCTGATTCAAATGAAAATGTCCTCACATAAGCCGAAACAAATCTTAAGTCAAAACAATAACAATACATGAAAAGATCTGTTAAACGTGAAACTGATTACCAGCTCCATATCGAATTATTGTAGCCTTAACAATTCTAAAACATCATAAATGTTTTGTAGCAATGAGGGGGTCAGCATCAAATCAAATTACTCTGAATATTGCAAAACAGCCCAAATTTTGTCTTTATGTTTTTTCTCCTGGCAACAAATTATTTCTCTGCACACTTACAGCTCCCTTAACAGTACACAGATGCCGATACTTAATTTCATAAATAAATAAATTAGACCAACATCCCTCCTCTCTTCACTCCAACTCCGTACATTTTCTCATACAGTATGTACATAAATATACCCACACTCTTGATTCCTAACCTACTCACTGTCAGTGCCCTGCAAAATGATGTTATTTTATTTTTTTGACATTGTCTTCATAATCTCACTGGGAGAGATATATACTAAAACCATTGTAAACACATCAAAAACAAAATGTCCACCAAAATAATTGACAAGATGTTTATGGAAGTTAAGAGACTTCTACAGGGCACTAACACTTCAATTTCCACTTTCAAATATATAGTGCACACCTGTTAAATACCATAAAAAGGAGTACTGTAGCTGGGGTCTGGCCTCTCAAACGCTTTAGCTTCACAAGAGAACCCTGATATCCAGTTACAGCATCTATAATTCATGCACTGCTGCACACATCCAGACCCTGGAGTCAAAGTCATTCTTCATCCATTAAACCTCACCTTATAATACCATTGTTAATTGGCTCAATTTCGCGCCAGAGCATTCTTTTCAAAAGTAGGGAAAAAAGTGTGCTGTGTGTGTCAGGGAAAAGAGTTTCTCTTTTTTACTGTGAATAAAACCGTCGTTCTTTAGCCACTAGATGTCACCATAGATTGTGCCATGTCTTTGAAATCCATTGGCTAAAGTAGGTTATCTGGCTTCTTGTGTTTCGAAACAACTGCAAGGATTCAGAGGAAATACATTATATATCTGTATCATGAATTCTACACCTACATCAAGTATAAATGTTTTCGCAATTGGCAATGTTCCTCACTTTTGTTCCACATTCACACTCAAACTCTCCAATGTCTATTATCGTTAATGATGGCAATGTAGTGTTAACTGAATAGATCTCAGTGGTGTTGAGCAAAAACATTCAAAAACTAACCTGCGAACACATTTTAAGGCAAAGAGAATTGTCAAGGCATTTCCAATACCGATATTGCATAGCTAAGGCAGCACAGAACTGATTATAGTGAATATGTACATTAAACTGTATACTCAATGCCTTTGTATATACAAATTACCCACATCCTTTAGTGAGCACACCAACATGTATTTACACATTCATTCTCCTAAGCACCCGACTTTTGCACTTGTATACATGTAGCATTGTTTTTCCATAGTGCAGTTTGGTCAGGGGAAAAGCTCATAACATTTGTGTTTCAGTGACAATGACAGAGTGATACAGCCTTTGCCGCTCCTATTATTTTTAACAGTAACAAAATCCACTTTAAAGTGAAAATATAGTTAAAATGTTTTACTGCATTAAAAAAAAAATCTTGTAAAACCTGTAACAGAATACACATTTGAAGACATGTATCTAACTTGACTACATAGGTTGTTGTGAAAAGCTGACATCAGACATTAACACAGCAGAGAACTGTACAAGGAGTGGTAGTGCATGCGTGCAGTGTTTATGGAGTCAGGAGAATGATGGAGGTACCTTTCCCTATGTAACCTATGAGTATTTTGTAAATATGAGTATGCTGTGATGTATGAAGATCACTAGTGTGGAAAGACTGCAAATATCACAGTCATACCAGTACTTTGACTATCAAGGCAAGCGGAGATGCAGTGGCTAAAGAGGGAGCCAATCTATCTGACCAAAGGTTTAGTGTTTATGGTTTAGTTGCAGATTTAATTCCCTGGCACTTTACCATGCCCCTTAGTGGGGCACATTGAAGCACATATGCTCTCTCTCTATCTCTCTGTATCAACCATTGGAATTTCACAAGTGTCTTGCAAAAACAGAAGAAAAAAAGAACACCTTTTGATTGGCAAAAGCAGCCCCATGCACATATGACAAAAAATACAGTAAAATTAACATTAAAAACCATTCCTTTGGTAATAAATAATTTGGCTTGAGTGCAAAATAAAAGCAATGTGAATCTCCTGCATTTTGTTCAGGGGAGAAAATAAGAAAAAAAGGAGTGTTAGACATGCAATGAAAACAGTCCATAGTCCATTTACGAGTCTTTTTTTCTTTTCTTTTTTACACAGTAGTCAAAGTTCATGACATCAAGCCTTTGTGTCATTTGTGCTACATCCAAGCTTCAGCGTCCAGGCTCTCTGACTGTCCGGAGTACGAGCAATCTTTGTTGCCCATGGCTGGGGACCGTGGTTGCGGATGGATCATATCTGCGAAGGCCTGGTGCAGGCCCTTGCATGTGGAAGGACGACCGGTAGAATGCGAACTTTGAGGGGACATAGGTGGGGTGTTGTATGGGGAAAGCGTGTCGCGATGCTGAAGATCTCTGTAGCTGACAGGGGTTGGAATACGCGAGGGACCGTTTTCCGGCCTGTTGTCGATGCGAGGCCTGATCCTGGCACTCACACACCTGGAGATAGGGACTACCCTGTCTCCCTTCTTTTGCCCTTTCTTCGACTGACGCACTTCTCCGTCGCTGTCCCCATTGGCCAGGGGTGAAGACGGTGGGGGAGATCCAGAGCGTGATTCGCTCAGGCTTAAGCACATGGAAGAGTTTTCACTAGAGGAATCCTGGAAGGAGTAGTCCTCGGAGGGGTGAAAGGGCACGGGTGACGGACAAGCCTCTGGGGGCGGCAGGTCGTCACTGCCGTCCCCGTTTTCCAGGTCATAAGGTAAGTTTGGCTGGTGATTCTCCAGAGGAACATCTCCTTCAGGCCCTGTGCCCCAGCCAGTCTGACCCTGCTGGCCGGTCAGGCCTAATCTAGGAGGAACATCTCCATGGTCTCCATTCATATTCCTACAGTGGAAAGCAGGTTGTGAGGGGACCTGACCTAACCTTTCTGACTCTGCTTCTCCATTACCAGGAAGGTACAATGGAAGTTCCCTCTCCTCGATGGAGCTAGAGATGGCTGGGAGCTTCCTTAGACCCCCTCCACGCTCCCCCCAGTGCTTAGGCTCTCCTTGACCAAAGTTGTGTGATCCTGCAACATTGTGTCCATGAAGTAAATGTAAGGGGTCCTCCAGTGGGAAGTGACGGGGATTAGTTCTCTTGGATTCCCTGAGGTCAGGCAGAGTTCCTATCTTTGCCCCCACGTTCAGGGAAGAGGAGGAGGAGTTGGAAGAGGAATAGGCAGAGTCAGTGACATTAGGATCAGTAGGTACTGTCACCAACTGTGTCCCAGCTCCCTGCATGGTCGCTCCTCCTGGGGCTCTGCTACTTGCCAACTCTCTAACCTGCTGTGTGTTGGCCAGAAACTCCGCCTCAAAGCTGCGATACAAGTCCAGCTCCCTGTCGGGGTCTAGGGCCGGCAGCATCTGGAAGCCCAGTCCGTCCTCCTCTGACTCCTGCCGCTCGAGGCCAGACCAGTTCCTTTGGTGGACTCGACCAGAAGGCCGAGGGCCCTGTAATGTCCGAGCGGAGCGGGCAGCATGATGGTGCGAGTTGCGGGGAGATGAGTGAGGTGACCGTCGACCACTGGAGGTGACTGGCGGCAGTAGTCTGCCTCTACCAATGGAAGGTGAGCGAGGGGCAGGGGGTCTGGGAGTAGTAATAGTCTTCTTGCTAGGGCTGCTGCTGTTGTTATTGTTCTGGAGCCCTTTAATAGGTGAGCTAGAGCACGAGGATGATTGCCTTTTGGTGAGACCAACACCTACTTTGGTAGATGAGGGAGGCCCTTGTTTGGCCCGAAGGTCCTCCCTTCTCTCTGGCTGTAGGGGCTGAGGGTCTTTGTTGCAGGAAGCGGGTGCCGGGCTGGTATCACTGGATCGACGAGTACGGCTACTACTAGATATCTTACTCTGACTGTGGGAACGTGCAGCATGGAGCCTCCGTGAGCTCTCGTTTCCGAGGGAGCGCCCCCTCTCTGTGTGGAAGGTTCGAGGTCCATCAGAGGATCCTTGGGGTGGATTGGGTTTGAGTATCGGAACGAGTGCAGAACGTTCCCGTGACTGGCTGCGTGCACGGGGCAGTAAAGGTCGAACGGATGGGCTGTGATTTCCAGGTTTAGGTCTCTCAATCATATGCTTTCCTTCACTACGATTGACAAGCAGGATTACTTCATCACCAGAGCGCCTTGCGGCACCACCATGAGAGTACCGCCCTCTTCCTCCTCCTCCTCCTCCCTTAGAGGAGGCCGTAGAGGAGTCACTGTCTCCAGACAGGCGTCGTGTCAATGGCACTGACTCCTTATTCCTACAACATAGGGAGAAAATAAAAAAGTTATTTTTACAATATCATATTCTGGATCTCATCACATAGCAGTGCCATTTGTCATCTAGGCAACACTGTCATGCACCAGTAGGGGCATCAGGTTTAACTTTAATCAACTTGTGGAATTATCTCATCTTTACTGTATGTAGTTAAGAAAATAACATTTCAACTTATCACAATGGACAGAGCTTATTGGCTTGTATTTACCCGACTGCATCAAAGTATTCGGTTGTTATCTAGTTTCTATGCATTAAAGAAAACTTCAATCAATTTAGGGGATGACAGCATGGTGCAGCGCTGTGTTTTGAATTTTGGTACATTTTTGTGTTTTTAAATTTTGATTATGGTTTGGCCTTTAAGTAGTATTTCATTACTCAAGAATTAAAATGTAATAAGGTATGTATTCAGGCATGGTAAATCGCCTGTTTGGAACCCACCTGTTGACCTATTTCCCTAGTTAGCTCTGACCAGTTGTCTAGGGATAGGGGTCAGATTAGTCTTTATCTAGTCTGGCGCACTTGAAAGGGGGATGCCCCACCCACACAGGGTCAAATGAGCTGTTGACTTGACGTCTAGCCTGAGCTACTGCTCAGGACATAGATGAGCCACACATTGGCTAGAAGCCAAAGTAATCCACCGCTCAGCTCCAAATTGTGTTAAACAATGGCGCCGTCACACTCTGACATATAGGGAAGGTATTTGTCGAGATGATCTTTCACCAGCCTCATGAAGAGCATAATCAGCAATCAGCCGCTTCATACAAAGGTCAGACCGGGTCTGTTTGCAATGGCGAGACGAGAAAGGCTTGAGGAAGAGCTCACACAGAATCACGGCCATCTTTAGGCAGTAAGCATTATATTTGGTCACGGAAATTTGTTCAACAGTGAATGTTGTTGGTCTGTTCTGTACGGACCACAATTATTGCATGTGTGTCAATGTGTGTTGCTCTTTCTGAAGGTATCTTCCATTTTTTCCCTATTAAAGTTTTTTTGGGGGGAGTTTTTCCTTCATCATGTGCTGTACAGATTGTAAGGCCCTGAGTCAAATAGGTGTTTAATTGATTTAAATTGATGTATTTAACTTACGAAAAGTAGAAAAAAGAACAGGCAGAAAGAAGAGCTGAGTGAACATGTTTTGTTGTCTACCGTGTAGCCACTAGGAAGTGCTGCAGGGTGGCTGAGTGAGACAGATTTATCTGGCCAATGTCACCTGAGATTAGATAAATCTGCTCTGGTCTAATCTCTGGCTTCCTGGCATGTGTACTATTTGCTGTCTATATTCCTGGTTATTTGTGTGTTTGTGTTCCTTTCTGTCTGTTCTAGGGTACAAAAGTGCAAGCGACAAAAAACTGGACGTGGATACTTGAGAGAGATTCATTTCTTATCATGATAACACACATATCCCAACACTGATTCACACACTAGCATGGACACAAACTAACCTGAGAGGATTAAAGTGTCTGGGCTCTGAGCGGTCTCGTGGCGGCCGTGGGAGCAGAGTACGCGCTGCTGCGGAGTCCAGCTCTGCGGGGACAGAAGGGTTCTGAGAGCAACCGGGCCGCGCTGAGGGGGAAGCAGCACATGGAGCAGAGGAGGGCTCTAAGGAGCGCTTGTCAGGTATTTTGTAAGGTGCAATGCCATCATTTCGCCAGTGTGGACCTGGGCTGGTGGAACGGGAGGAATGGGCACTGGACGACTTGCTGTGGCCTCCCTGACCTTGGCCACTGGCTTTTGCTTGGTGGTAGCGGTGGGCTGGTGAGACAGATTTACCACATGTGTTTACGACAGATCTACATTGTCAGACAGCAGGTACAATCAATCACCAACGGTTGAAGTAATTTAGAGGTGCAGAAACATTTCAAAGCTGACCACATCAAGGTCCTTGAGCTCTTTGATAGCGGCAGAAGATAACATTAATCTTTTATTGTACGCTTCCTTTATCCAGTGACATGGACCACATGTGAAACTAGCTCACCACAGAAATACTGATGATCCCACATTTGAGGGGGAACATTTATAGAACACACAAGGCCTATCTCTGCAACTTAATACTCTATGATCTTCAACATGGTCTCTTGTGGTTATGATTTCAGCCAGTTTCAGCTGTCCAGGCCAGACCCTCGCCTCCCAGTCTTCACCACTTCAGCAGCAGCCACTACAGTTACGGGCATGTACCACTGGGCTTTGTGCTACTTGTGCAAAGTGAGTGTAAACAGTGAATGGGTACAACAGGTGTCCAATATATAAGCAAAATATGACTTTGTGTTGAGATGAGTTGCTTCAGAGATGTGTGGGACACACTTTCCATTAAAAACATAATTTTGCAGTCTCCTGGCATGTCTAATTTCAGGATGAAACTGTTGCTGGGAAATACAGCAAATGCCAAATCAGTCAACAGCAACAATCTGAATATGTGAAAAGACGGAATGAAGAATAATAGGACTGAATGCCAAACCCTAATTGTCAACTATTCTGATCATAACAGTATCTGCTCCTAGTCGGAATAAATGAAATCCTATGTGAATCATTTGTTCATAATTTTAAGTATGCAACACCGAGGCGCAACAATGAAGTTGTTTTGTATGGTGCTGACGGGCAATGGGAAGTGACCTCACCAAAAGCTGCACAGCGACACGGGTCATGCTTGTCCAAATAGTGCTCTAATGTGTCCCAGCCCCCTCCAACACGCACCATCACATGAGTACGAAGGACCTGAGGGAGGAAAAGAGAAGACAAGGCTTCAATAGATTAAACGGCAAAGTAACATTCATTCATGCACAAATAAAATGGTTAAACCTTTTCATATATAGCCAACCACACACGCTGCACAACTCAATAGATATGCAAATGCCACAAGTGGGGCAGCTTGGCGAAGGATGGCCGGCCCTCAGTGTTACGTAACATCTAGATGCACCCCTGCCTGTGCCCCTGCCTCTCCCTCCCCCGCACCTCCTCTTTCTCCCACATCACCCCCAGCTGCTGCCATTATGAGGGCTGTTCATTGCCATGCCAACTCACAATTAAACAGAGTATGGTAAGTGCTGTGAAAGGCATCCTTTTTTTCCAGCCTCTCTCTTTCTCTCATGCCTCTCAGCTGGCTTCCCCGTGTTTTCAGAGGGTTGCAGGCTGAATTAGCATGGTAACAACAACTCGCCCCTGCTGTCCCCTCCGCTGAGGTTTTAGCTATCGGGAGAGAAGCAAGGAGGAGACCAGGGCAGCCATAACAGAGGGGGAGGGGGGTTTGGTGGATATGTCACTTGGTCCTTTTTTTCTGCTCTTAGAGGCAAACACATGCACAAGATGAGGCCGAAGAGCCTCACTCCTTCTGGGTAGACGCTGCCTTCACTGAAGCGACACAATCCGACTGACGTGAGATGCATCCCTCTGCCTCGAGTTGTGTAACAAAGTCTGCCGGACACATGTTTTAAAGGTTGTACCCCTGTCTATGGGGGTAGGCGAGGCCAAGCCTTAATGGCAAATCTGCGTGGGCAGAAGTGAAGTTTATTTCCACCGGATCCAATGTGGAAGATCGTCTCTTCTATGGGTACCCAAGAGGCCGCAGACGTGGCATGTGCACCAAAAGTTTGACTCCAACTTCTTTCTAATACAACACCTGCCAGTCCACTACAAGTCTGAGAACATTATATCTATCAACAGCTGATCTGCTTATCTCCATTAGACATACATTATAAACTGCCTTCTCTCTTGCTCTAGCCTGATGTTAGTAACAGGGTTACGGTTTGTTTAATGCTGCGGTACCGTCAGTAGCGGAAAGCAAGGCTGCATCAGCTACTATTGTATCATAATCATCACTGATATCAATTTCCAAAGTAAAATCAAGATACAAGTCTGCTAACAGAGATCTGCTTTACTGTAGAGATATAACTTGCAACAGGATCTTTGTGAACACAGCAGATGTACTTTATCTTTGTCTAAGCTGTCTTTAGGATGCTGTCACTTCTGACACTCGGATAACATTCTCTTTTTTGTTCACAGTATTATATAATACAGTTGTTGTGACATGGATAGACATGGCTTCATATCTTTATAAAAAAACTTAACTGTGGAGGAGGATTACTGTTACGGTAGGAACAGCTACTGGAAATCCAAATAAACAAATAGATGTGTTAAACCGGAGTGAGATCATTTCACAAAGAGGGTTATGGAGGGGTCTTAAAGTGCTGATTGTTTGATTTAAATGTTTCAAGTTGTCAGTTATAGGCAATATTAAGTGTTTTAATAGTCTTCAAGTAATCCAACATTAGAATGCGACAGTAGGAAGAGCGACATGAATATGAAACATTGTTGATTAAGTTGACAATTGTATATGATATTATTCAGCTATCACAACCTATTTATTATTGAGTTTAAATTTTGCAGCACACTCATAAATGTGATGATCTCGATAAAGGTATTAAGACTTCAAACAAAACAAATGTGTTTTATTGCATTCTAAATCATTTGTTTGCATATCCGACAAGCTTATGATGCATTTCCTCATTTTATACACAATACTGCAGCTCCACTGAGCGGTTGGCTGAGGCTGAATGGATGTTTTGGGACCATTTTCCACTTTAGATCTGTGGCTTAGCTGTCTAATTCCCAAGAACTCAAGGGGGTATCTCCGTCTTCAGCAGTGCACAGAGACCCAGTCCCCGTTTCTATGGCAACAGCGAACAGAGAGATTTCTTGTTTTCATTCGCTGGCCGTGTTGAACCAATTTCTCCCTAAATTCTGCTGGTTAGTTCCAAAATTAAGCTCATGATTCGTGTCAGCTTTTGTGCGCCACCACTGAAGGCATCTCCTCCCTCTAGTGAGAGACCTCCCTGGGGACAAAGACACCTTATTAACTCCCCCTCTCTGTTCATATGGCTCATCCGCCCATTTGCTTTCTCCACTTCATCCCCTCACCCAGTCCCAAGATCCTTGTCAGAGTTCTGGCACTTGAATAGTTGACTTGCCGGCTGCCCGCGTCCTCCCCCTCGCAGAAGAATAAGTGAAGTGTGTTGGCCGCACTTGTAGCTGCTACGGCATATGCAACGATCACTGTCATCCCCAGAGAGGGATCAGAGGAGGGTGGAGACGGCGTAAGGACGACTAATCTGACAGGTCAAAGGGGCCCAGACACCAACACACACACACACACACACACACACACACACACACACACACACACACACACACACACACACACACACACTACAAACAGGCACATTTAAACATGTTTGTCACATTAAAAAGGCTGTTCAAATTGAACATATGAGGTTCCAATATGAACATCCATCACACTCCATCTTAGACCAAATTCCAACTTCAACTTTCCCTTGCAGGATTAATTTAAAAGAGAAAAGTGTTAATGATGGCGTTAGTGTGTGTAATAACAACCCAGTTTATGTTCAGGACTTTATTCATCACAGACAACCAATTTAGTCTGCATTATAACAGAGTAAAATCAGGTAATTGTGTCCTATAAAGTTGGCCTATACAGTCAGCCTTTTATCTAGTCTTTCAAAAATAGAGATTTGTTAGATAGAGTTATTATTTCCTTACTATACACCTACTCAAATAAATGTACAGCTCATTTCTCAGACCGGGGTGTGTGTGTGTAATATTTCATCACATAGTGTGAATCACCTCCTCCTGTCCGGGCCGAGTGGTGCCACTAATAAGTGTGGTGAAATATTGCCAGTCAAGAAGAGCTATAATGTAAAAGAAGACGACCTGGAATGCGATCCAAAGAGTGCATTAATCTGGCCGGTGTACATTTGCGGTAAGCGAGACCAAATCGATGCAGCGGCCTTCCTGCCCGGACCTGGGAGGCCCTGATGTGGGTACAGTGGCAGCCATTAAACTGAAACCGAGACAAACAGTCGGGCAGAAACAGGCTACAGCCAAGATAAGGGCCACCTCAGGAAATGACCTAAAGCTCCTAATGTTTCTCAGTGGAAAAAAAAGTCCAGCCCAGTCCTGGGAGTGGGCCAGAAGCTGTCGGTTTGTAAACACTTGCATGAGAGAGAAATCACAATGCTCTTACATCAACTGTGCACTTCGCTGGGGTTTGACGAAGCCAAGCAGCTGAGTGGTTTTATCTGTTGCTCCACAAGCCCATACTTGAAACAACATATGATGCCATATGCCGACACCGTATGGTCCCACGCAATTACTGCCGGCTTCACAGTCTGCTGTGCTATGTGCCAAAGTAGCTTATATATATTCAGCTGAACATGTAGTGTAAAACTGGCTTAAAGGATGATTCAGGTTAATAACAATTAACTACCACTTTAGCTGGAGGTCAAATTGAAAGTTAGAACAAAAGAAATGCTGGTAATAGTCCATCATAGTTAACAAACACTATGTGTAAGCAAAATTATGGAAAATAACAGTGAAACAGGAGGAGGCATGTGCGTTTAAATACATTTTTTGGCAGGTGGTGGCAATTACCTGCAGACTAAGGACATGAAAAGCAGACAGTCACACACACAGTCTCTCTCACTCTCACTCTCACTCACACACACACACACACACACACACACACACACACACACACGTCTCATGGTTCACGGTGACAGGTTAATCTGTTCATGGTGGCGAGGGGGGTACCTACCCTTATGAAGATCAATGCACTGGAGTCTCCAACTTTGTACTTCCCCTCCGACACCTTGATCATGGGAAACTGAGCTGGACAGGAACATCGGCCCAAGATTTCTCGCACCTGAGGAGAACAAAACAGGGCAGGTTTAACATCCATAGGTCAACATGACACATACACACAAACACACCCGGGAGGAACCTGACAGCGGCCTCCTTACTGTTCTTCAGGCTCTGTGCCCCCATTTGAGATCATGCTTAGTCATATCTGAACACAATGTTTCAACAACACAATAAGCAGTCTTGGCTGTTGGGTTTATTGAGTATGTATGCGTCATCATCCTGTAAAACCTTTTCCCTCAATGCATGCACCTCCTGGGTGCCGCACCCCGCTCTCTTACCACACTAAAAAGCCCTGCCTGACCTCATCTCTCAAGAACATTTGGGCTATTTAGTTCACCGCAGGAAGTGTCACAAAAGCACCAAAATACACATGCGGCCATGCTAATGAATACTCTCCCTCGTACCCTCTCCAGGCTGATGCGTTACAATGTTTTTGGTTGTGACATCACAAACTGAAAGAGCTCAGAAAAACCAGAGTGGTGGCATTTATGTCAGCAGGCCATCGTGCTGCCAGCTGGGCTTTGAATCAAAGCTTTAGAGCGGGTGCCCGTAGCTGTGGTTGTGGGGGGTTTTGCTTATTAAGCAACTGCAGTAGTCAAACACACAACTGCAGGGTGGAGCAACAGGGCCTACACTCTCTCAGAGTTGGAGAGCTTTGATGTTTTTCTTGGCGTCGTTCTCAGACAAAGGCGTATGTGCACTTGTCGACCACGAGGGAAAGAAAGTAACACAGCGGAGCAACATAGGGGAGAGCACAGAGGAGTAACTGCTACATGACTGTGCGTGCAAGGACCGCTGTTAAAAAGGAGGAGGACGAGTGAGCTGTATTGATACTTATGTGATCATGCTGCTGACGTGTTGGAGGAAAACTGCAAGCTCCCACCCATTTGGCTGTTTACAGTGTACCTTTCATGCTGTATACATAGGGATATAGCTTGCGTGTGGTGTGTGTGTGTGTGCTGGTGGGTCTATCACATCTACACTATGGTGTATTCAGAAGATTAGGGAGGCACCTTGTTATTTTCCCTGTAACAGCACCCTTCTCTCGGTGTCATGCTAATTAAAGAGGGTGGAATCAGCGCTAAGCTGAGCGCCTCACCGGCCTCTCCTGTTCTCTCTCTCACCTGCTCTTACCCAGACTTCTTTTCTCTCTCTCTCCCCCTCTTTGTTGTCTCTCAGCCTTTTTATTTTTAGCCGGTGCACTAGTTGATCCCGGCCTATATTTGTCTTTTTTGTCTTTGTTTTGCTTACACTTTCTACATCTGCTCGCTCCCCTCTCTTTCTCTCCACTCTGTACACTCAGTCTTTCATTCTGTCCGTAGGTGGACAGGGTGGGGGGAAGAGGTGGGGGGGGGGGGGGCAGCCAGTGAGTTAATGGAAAGATTGCTATGGCAACAGACAACACACATAGCCTTACCCTTCCCGTTTATAACTGTACACTTTGCCTTCTTCTTTTTTTTCCATTCCTGCTATAGTGAAGCCTTTCTTTTGGCCCAGAGCTGTTCGACTGAGGTCATGCCTTTTTCTCTACTGTGCACACTTTGTCTCATACGTAACACTGAGCTGGGAGACATAAAGTGTTTAAATAATAACCAAATTAATAGCAGCGCCTGACACCTGAAATATTTACTCTGTGGAAGCAATGGCTTGAATGTGTGAACTTCCCATGTCTTGGCTGTGACAACAATGGGCATGCTCAGATGCAGTGAAACACACACACACGCGCACCAGAATGAGATAAAAATGGATGGTAGAAACAAGGTCACGCAGGAAACATGCGGAAGTGGGGCTGAGACACTTCGAAAAATAAATCTGAAGGATGAATTATAGATACATGCTGGTCACAAGAGAGACGCTTTCAGCATAGCTGCAGATGTCTGAGAAGGAAAAGAGAGAAAAAACAGCAGAACAATCCACAGCGTGCCCCTATACTGGGAATCTGCTGTATCTATCGTACGATAAGAATGCAGAGATGTTTTGGCATGAACATAGAGAGAAACATCATTTTTAAGAGGCTTGCTCAAAGACAATCGCCTTTGTATTGGGCAGCCGGGTTTGTCCCCCCCAAGCAGTTTAATGTGAAGAGCAAATACAGCACATATTGCTTTAAAGATCCCACTGCTCAGATTGCGTCATATCTGCTGCTCAGCACGATCAACAATCTCCTGCATTCCTTTCCTTCCTGACCTGCAAACATCTGAAGGGCCATTCATGGAAGAGATATGCTGCGGGACATGAGGGGAAACCCTTGGGGAAGAGGAGAGGAAATGGGAGGAGCCAGATAAAGATGTTTAGATTGTATTCCACATTCTCTTTTACTGGGTTGAAATGTGGAATAAAATGTTACACTGTATACTGTAACCAGACATCATACACTTTAAAGAAGCCACACATCCATTTTGAATATGTGTCTGTTCTTCCGACAAGTAAACAAGCAACTTAAGACCACACAGTTTGCTCTGGTTCCGTTATCAAACAAAGGTGTGCTTGCCTGCTATAATTGGCTCCTCTTTTTGATTGCTACATGAAGGATAATTACTGCCAAACCCCAACAGTAAAAACTCAACATTACACAAATCAGTCCGCAGGAATTTTCACAAGGGTGTTTCCAGTATTGGGCTTCTGAGAGACAATTGTAGATTGGTGAGTTCACGACAAAATACCTACAGCAGCTTTCAAAAGGTAAAGAAAATTGGGCGGACTAAAACTTATTACATTATATGTCGCGGTACATACGGAATTTAAAATAAAAATTAAATCAAGCCTTTTCTCTTGGCTCCTCTTCTTGCCCTGAGGATCTCTTGTCATGACAGGAAAGTTCCAAAGATTAAAATACTTCAACGTCAAATATGCAGCAAGAGAGAGACAAGACAACTACACCACGAGAGGGACAAATTTAGGAACTTGAGGGGTTATTGCTCCACCACCCACAGTAAGCATTCCTGAAGCCTGTGAACACACACTGAAAACAGCTTCATGTCAGAGTCTATCCTCTGTTAAACCCCTGGCCTGACAGCCTTTAAGAAAACGCCTCATCTGTGGACAACAATGCATCATCTCATAAACATGGGCAGCCTCCATTGCAGAAATGATTTCTTTAAACAACCCTGAGGGGGGGACGAATGATTTATTTTGTTGGAGCTGTAGCCTGAGGGGACAACCTGGAGAGAGCATGGGAACACATGTAGTTAGAGACGGTTAGCATGCTGGTCCAACAGGCCAGACCAGCATGGGTGGGACGGAAAACAGTTGGAGTTGGATAAACGCCTCAGGGTCAAGGTTATGTAAGTTAGCAGTAACCTTCCACAGGGAGACTAATATATTTAAAAAAATGCATACAATTTGGCATTGGGAGCAAACAAAGAGTGCATTAAAGCAATCGTTCAACATCTAAAGAAAAAAGCTTGTTTTATTTATTAGCAGCCGGTTAGCATAGCTTAGCACAACGACTGGAAATATGGTAAATAGGTTGCCTGGCTTAAGCAACAGCTCACATATTACCATGTCACACCTTGTTTTAACAACAAAACAAATAATACCTTTTATATGGGTGGATTACGTGCCAGACTAGTGTTTTTCCAGGAGCAATTGCGAAACAACCAGCAGAGACTCTGGGAACTGCAATGATCCCATAGATTCTAGAAGTTATCAACAGCGTCACCTCTAATATGAAATACGACATGTTTTTGAGTGAGTTTTAGAGATGCTTGTAGGATCATTTGGTTTCTTTGAAAACAACAATGCGAAGCTCTAAACTGAAGCTGCGGTAGAAAATAAATTAAGCAGATTTCACAAAATGTCACACTATTCCTTTAACTGTTACAATAAAAATAACAGGTTGCCTTGACAAACTCTATAACCTGTGTTGTGTGTTTGATCAGGGGGAATAATGTGATCATACTGAGCCTCATCACTAGCCTGGCTCCGCTGGCCTACCTACTTTCGCTCAAATTTAATTTTCCCTTCAGTAATAAGTCTGGGTCTGTGGTATATTCATGCGTTCCTGCTCGAACAGATTTCTACCAGTCCAATCAGCGAACAGAGGGCGTGGCTGAGAGTGATGACGTAGAGGTTGTGCGCCAGTTTCAGTTGTAGTCAAAGGAAGACAATGGATGAGAATACGAGAGAAGCTATTCAGTCTGTTGTGGAAACGCTGCCGAATATCGATAAATTAAAGCCGGAGCAAGAACAAGCTTTGCTGAGTTCTGTTGGTTTCCGGCCGGTCCCGGCGCAAGACATACGTCACAACCAAACGCTATGCGATTGGTTATGGCAGATCCGTTTGTCAATTGAGCAGTTCCAGACCTTCTGTACAAATGAAATTAAGTACGATGGTCTGGTAGAACCTAGAACCAGGCTACCTCATCACTGCTTCAGGGAAGCAATTTTCAGAAATTGATGCCGATCTTCTGGCCATATGACAAACTGCCCATCGGGGGCTAGGAGGATAGGGGGAATCTAATGGACATAAAGTGCTGCAAGGTCAATAACTCTATTATTCATATGCTTCTGCCAAACAGCAGTGTAATCACCCAGAGCAGCAAGTTGAACTTTATGCCAGTGTCTAAGTCATTTGCCAGTTTGTTTTGATGACGCTCAGGTGAGAACGCGCTTTTCCCTTCTTACAGTTGGCACTTGAAACCAGCCTGAGGAGGCAGCATGCAGGCAGGTGGAGGAAACATTACTCACAGACAAAAGCCTCTTCGGTTAAACCCAATTAAAATGCTATTTATGCAAAACGATCAGCTGATAGCATCAAACGCTGCAATAAAGGGCACAAAGTGGGCCATATGCAAAGTGCAGAGTCAGCTGTTTTCACCATCAGCCTGGTGCATGGAAATTTGTGTTTCTGTGCAAAAGTCTAGACTAGAGGGGTAAAGAATAAAATGCTTACCCTCCTAAAAACATGAGTGACACAGGAGGGAGAAAACATTGAAGGATGCGACGCTCTCTCAGCAAAGCGTACAAGTGTGACCCAATGCAAAGCATGATGACCTACTTTTTCCCTCTTTCACTCTGGCTCTCTCTCTACTGTAGCTCTCCCTCCCTGAGTAACATCCATTCCAGTCAAGTTTAACAGAGTGTACAGTGAAGTCACTCTAGGCACACTATCTGTTGTCTGCTCCCCTTTTTTCCCATTTCCTGAATGCACAGACTGGACAATAAGGTTAATGGAGCAGCGTGTCCATATAGGCACAATGCATGCATTTTCTATCTTGATGCCCCCACCCCCTTTGCTCTCTGCTGGTGTCTGAGTCTTTGATTGAGCCTTTCATTACCTCGCTGTCAACACACATCTCCTCTTCAGCGCCGCCAACAAGACATACTGTCCTTCTCTTTGCTCTATCATCACTGGCGGGGAGCGATATGGGGGAAGGGAATGGGGGCTCGCACGTATATGAACCGAACAAGGGCTGAATGTTGAAGCCTGGGGTGAGAAGAGACGTGAACCAGTTTATGTTACTGGGCAATAAGGAGGAAGATGCCGATGAAGGAGTGCAACAAAGACTCGGTCTGTTGTTTTATGCGCTCAAATATTGTGCTGTATTGATGCCTATGCATGCAGTAAACATGGTGACAATTCCAGAGTGCATTAAGGGGCTCAGTAAGTGTCATTTAAATTAGCACATGTATGTCAGTGTGGATAGCTCTGTATATTCACAGCTAAGCCCAGGGCCCGATTGCACCTAGAAAAAGTACAAAAAGGTCATTATCCTGTCATTAGATGACCATGTTTCTTTACCCAAGGCTGCCTGCAGCATATGAATGTACAGATCGAATCAAAGTCATAATCCCATTGATTGGGGATATGAAAGAAAATACTCTAATGCAAAGGTTAAATGTATGTGGATTTATAGCATTATAAACGCAGCTGCTGTCCCCTGAGAAAAAAAAAATCTCTAGAAATGAAGGAGGTGGGAAGAACATTTAGACTCACAAGTATTACAGTGAGTCAAAACTGTAATGAAGGAACTTACTTCCTCAACTGTGCAGTGTAGAGCCATCCCACGGTGAGATGAGTAATAACAAACCCGGATCAGTGGGAGAAGCAGTGGTAGTGAGTTTTTACAAGACCAGGAAAGCAAACTGGACACTGGACAGCCAACTGGATAGTGTTTTTAAGATTAAATGCCTATTGTATTTAAGTTGTGACACATCATGTTTGCATTGAGAGTCAGACATTTTACTGAGTCACTTTACTGACACACAAGCTGGGTGTACCGAGAACAAACAATATATGGTGCTACATTTGTCTGAATATCTAGATGTTGGCCTACTCCTTCTTTTTTTTTTTTTTAAGATATTTTTTGGGCATTTTTATGCTTTATTGATAGTGCAGAGAGACAGAGGTGAAATGGGGCAGAGAGGGGAGTGACATGCAGAGCACGACCGCGGGCGAGAATCGAACCCGGGTCCGCTGCTGGGCCCGGCCCGGGAGGGGGACGCCTTACCAACTGAGCTAAAGGCGCCCCCGTAGGCCTACTCCTACAAGGCAACTCTACTTCAAATGATCCTTCTGTTTGTATGTACACTACTGCACTCCTTAGATTAAGAAGCTGTAATCCTATTATCACTACACTTGTATTGTCTTGGTGAACTCAACAAGATTAGTTTGATCATCCGCCTACCAAACAGTGTATGGACAGATAAGCAGCTGCCAAATGCACACATCTGAGATGCCGTAGGCATTTTGGTGGAGCTTTTGCGTAATAACAACGTACTGGGGTTTACATTCAAACAGCTAACGTATGGAAATGACTTTTATCCAGACATCTGTTTGCTCTCACATTAAGTTTTCTCTAAAGAGGGTACTGAGCAAATTGCTGGGTGTTTTCATGGCCTGGTAATTAATAGGTGACATTTTGTCAATACTGTTATTGGATATGAATAGGGAGGCGGTCTTTGAGCAGGTTGATTAATTATGGATATTTTTTTATTAAAGAATCTCCCAAGTTTGTCACCCTGAACAGTATTCTTTACTGAGCTAAAAGTAGGCTGAATAAAAATGTAAACAACAGTCGTCTAAAAACAAATCCAAAGCATCCGGTGGAATTCAATCCATCTATAGATGATGTAGGAAAGTCTCCTCCGCCTGTCTGACTGAGTGCAGCAGACACACCGTTTGGTGACACAGCTGTGGTCCAGTGAAACTTAAGCCCTTTAAATGTCTTCCTCTCCCTCCCTCGTCAGTTGCTTGTGTCCACTATAGCGATGGGGTTTCCGGTAATAACGAGGAAACACTAATCTCCCGTAAGGCCACTGCAGCAGACAGAAATGCAGAGAAGAAGAGTGCAAAGAAAGAAGTATTCTGCAGGATGAACTTGTGACTGGTGTCATGGAGGACAGAGAGGCCTCGTGGCTGGCAGCAAGAAACAGAGTCAACTGATTGGGCGGATATCCACGAAAGCTATCAGACCAGCTGATGGAAGAGACTGTTTGTGTGTTATAATGTGTTTGTGTGCTAAGGGGTGTGTCAGTACGGATGACAGAAAAGGGAGAGACAGGAATATGCTGAGAGGCAGAGGCTCCTTTTTTTTTTGGTCCAAAATGCAGCCTGCTTGTATAATCCTCAGAGGCAGTCTGGGTAAGAGCAGAACACATCCTCCTCCTCATGATCTCATATTTCTGTCCACGGAGGTCACAACAGAAACCTGCCATGCTCTGCTCTGCTGCCTGACCAGCATAGTTCTACTCATCAACATGAAAACACTGACCTCTCCCCCTATTCACAGACACATGCTCAGCTGGTCCGTCTTGCCTGCTCATTAGCTTTGCCCCTAACAAGATATTTGCTTCTCACACGTGTTCATGTGTAGCAGCAGGCCCTGCCAAAGGTCAGCCACTGCAAACGGGATGAATGACGAGTGTCTGACTAAAGACAATGGTTTCAATTCTACAGGACAGGAAATGTGTCAGAATCAAACCGACCAAACGGAGGGGGGGGCATTTTTAGAAGTGTTGGTGAAGGAGCCGCAGAAGAAGTAGGCTACTCGATTGAGAATCTCTCCGGCCTGCAGTACAGTATCTTGTATTGATTCTTCTTGATAGATGAGCTAATTGACAGAGGCAGGAGATCTCTGGTCAGCACTTGCAGAGGCAAGCCTTTCTACAAAAATGCATCAGAATTGTCACCTAGTTGACCTATGACTTTTCAGAGCTTCCACAGCAAGAATTTTGGGTGGTGTCAAACACATACTGACCCTACAGGTGGGTAGGAATGCACCAGCAGGGTCTACAGAATGGATGCATGCACTCGCCCACACCCCAGGGAATCTACAAGGCGCCTGCTTTCTTCATGACACTGACCTGATATTTTCATAGAGTGTGCTTCACTTTTGACACATTTTTGTGTTTTACTGTGTTAAACAGGTGACGGATTGGTTTACTGTCAGCTTTCCATTGGCTACTGTCAAAACACACTGGATATTGTGGCCAAGGCCAGAGGGTGAGAAGCCTGTGAGAGCAAACCTACTATATTGCACACTCGTTGTAAGGACTGGTGATGAGTAATACATTTGCAATACGTTTATTACACTATTATGTCTACGATGACTTGCATGCATCATAATGCTGTTATGACACATTGAGGGTTTCAATGGAGTCAACTGGTGTTTATTCAGAGTACAATCTAGAGAGCTACTATTAGGCCTATACAGTGACTTGTCTTTATCTTGACTTTACTTATAATTTTTTCATGGGCAACTCACCAACTCATCCAGATTTCGCATGTCACATAAAACTCTCTTCTGCGGCCAGATGAAGGGCTCTGGATCAGGTTCTTCCTCGTCCTCCACGCTATGGCTGCTCTCGTTCCGACTGAAACACCTGCTGGGCAGGCTCTGCTCGGATGGCTCCCCCGCATCGCTCCGCAGGCTCTCCTCTTGGTCCCGGATCTCCTCCTCGATCTCCTCCTCCAGCTGGATCAGCATGGGGGCCAGCATGCCAAACTTGGCCCCGCGTCGCGCCACCTCAAGGAGACACAGAACAAAATTCTTCTCGTTGATTCTCTCCACCAAGTCGTTGGTCTCGAACATGAGGACATCTTTGATCCAGAGCTCCTGTCTGCACCAGGTGATGAAGTTGGAAACGTTGTCACGCGCGAGAAACGAGCCGGGGATAACGTTGCGCGACTGAAAGACAACATCTTTGGATGGCATCTTCATGGACTGAGCAGCCTCCGGGTATTCTAGCTGGAAGTCCTGTGCCGCGCGGTTCACGTTGTTGGCGTGCCGACAGAGGGCACAGCCCGACCCCAGCCCGTCCATGAAGGTGTCCGCGCCGATATCTAGGTCGTAGAGGGTGTTCAGCCATTCAGCCAAATCCTCCTTCATGGCGTACAGGTATTCCTCGCTGGATTTAAAAGGCCGTATACTCTTGTTGGCAGCGGACTGGATGTTGCTCTGATCAGCCATATTGTCAGATTGTGTAGCCTATCAATAAAGTATCCTTTTTAATTCCCGATTGTCTCATTGCACAACTGCGCTCCAAATCCCCATCCGCAGCACAATATAGCAAAATAGTCGTGTTGACGCACCCATGCCGATCTGCATGTGTGGTTCCTCATCGGAGCTCCTTGAAACCAGGCTTTGTGTTGTCAGAGGCATGTCGGGATGCAGGGCTGGCCGTGGCGCATGGATGCGTTTTCCGGATGTCTCGGCGTTTCCTTTTTTATAGCGCGCATCGCCGGGAACCATAGGAGTGAGAATGGGAACACCGATACACACCCATGCGACAAACAGTCATTCCACCCGGCGGCCGCTGGGTCCTCTCAACCGCAACAATCCACGTGTCACCATGCCTGTGCTCTCCGAGACGGTCTGTCCAGTCAATGGGCTCTTCATCGGTGGAATCACGACGGCTGAGCAGCGCGGCGGAGTCCGCAGCTCATCTTCCCTGCATAGGCCCGCCTCTCGCGCTGACTATATTGACCTGCTGTAGCTTAGACCAGCAGAGCGACTCGGTGGCACATCCCATTATGAGGGATAAACGCCCGGTAGAGGAAAACTTAACCCCATGTACACCAACTCAGTAACATACACTCACTCTCTACCATTGACAGAACTTCTTTATGTAGGCTACTCTGCTGCTTTAATTAACCACGTTTATTATTGATAAGACTATAGGCTATGAAAAACATATAATTGTGCAAAGTAGCCTAACTTATGACCCAAGCTATCACATTATGTAACATATAATATAGCTTAGGTTAATGCAAATGTAGGCTACTCAAGTGAGGTAGAAATAGGCTCCCTCGAAGTTGCTTTTGAAAGAAGGTACAGTCAGATAGCTATAGGCCTATTTTGTCCATTAAGAATTGAAATATAGCCTCTATTTTTTTATGATTATCTTCTATTTTGGTTAACACATAAGGCCTACTGTAAGCAGGGATCATGCTCTCTGAATAATGAGGTCTTTGTGTGGACTCAAGTAATGAAGGCCATTAAAGCTTGCATCTCAGTATCATGAGACACAGACAAGATAGTCCCTTCGCTCAATCAGTTATTCAGGCAATTACAGCATCTGCAATTTCTTAAAGGAATGTGTGATTATTGCTTTAAATATAGGAGGCAAATGCCAGCAAAATCAATGGTATCACACCTGAGAGGTCAGGGCCTGTAGCCTAAACACTGAGGCATCAGCAGATTCAGGATTATGGAGACAGGGGAGGCCAAACAGTAGATGCTCATTGGTTATCCTGTTTAGTCAAGCAGGCTGCAAACAGAGCTTAAGACAAAGTAAGCAATTCAACAGCACATGATCTACTGTGTAACTGATAGGATGTGTGTGTCCGCCACATACTGCACAAGAGGACAAGGCTGCTTATTTCAGGGGGAGTGGGGGGGTCAGAAGAAGTTAGACAATTTAGGTGGTTAGTTAATAAGAGAAAAGTTGTCACAATTTCTCCTTTGGTTAACACATCCAAGTAGGGTAAGACAACAAAGAGTGACAAAAAACACTGAAACTATAGTTTTTGACAATATGGAAACTTTGGTGCAAAAGACCAAGTTTTAATTGTAGACTAAGCTAGAATGAAAGACAAAACATCAGAGAAACCTATGTGGCTTTAAAAGGCGCAGCTGTGATCTTACTGTAAACAAAGGGGTTAGCCCAACCACCAACACATGAAGCACATGATTGGAAACTGCTATGAATCCTGAAGCACCTTATCAGGCAAACTTAAGGTTTGAATGGTTGCCGATGCTATTGAAAACATGGCAATTATTTATACGCACTCTATTCATAAATTGTTGAAAACCCTTTTTTCACCCATGAGCTAGCTCTTCTTCAATCCATGTTAACGAATGGAATCTATGTTTGAAATCTTCCTTAAATGTTTTTCCATTTTCTAATTTTACCATTCAATAAGCTTTTTAAAGTGTTGGGACTCTCTTCGTTGGAGCGCACACTCCTTATGTGTGATTGTTTGAATTCAAGCAGAGCCCACTAGAAACAAGGAGGGCTTGTTTTCATTTAAAAAGAGGGATGTGTGTTTAAGAAAGAGAGAGAAAGAAAGGGGGCGGAAGAGAGATAGAGAAAAAAAGAGCGAGAAGGTGGGGGTTGATGAGATCATTTTCTGGGCCTGGGTGAATCAGCTTTTCTGTCAGTGTAGAGAGCGCGAGAGAATTCGGCACTCTATTAATCCACAAGAACAACTGGCCACAGTAAATGAGAAGCACTTTAAGATGTCAGCTGTGACGGGGGTTTCCCCTGAAGGGTTAAACGAGCTTGATTACTGTATTTTCAGTGCATAATAATAAAGCGGAGATAGAAAGCCTCAACAGCTAATTATAGAAAGAAAATAGTGTTGAATTATTGTTCTCCCTTCTGAGGCCAGTAACAGAAACAGGATTCCTGGAATTGGAAAGGATTTTGTTCTTACAGACTGATAGATAGGAGGCAAGGCCTAAATACTGGCAGTTTCAACATGGAAATCTAAGTGCTCAACTGAAGCAATAAATTAAGACAAACTAACTGCAATATAGAAAATACTGCAGAGAACATGGCATACTGTAGCTAAACCATTTCAACAGGCAAGATTATCCAGTGGTAACCCAATAGGTGAATGAAAGGAAACCGTCAAAGGAGGGTCTTAACCACATGTCTGCCAGATGTTAATAAAATGTTTCAAGGATCAACATCTGTGATAAATAACGGCACCTAATTCAATTTGATTGCCTTCCTTTTCAAGGAGTGCAGTTAAAATGGGAACGTTGTTTTTTAGATATAACAAATACCTTGGACAATAAGGTTTTTTTTTTTTAAATACATTTTTCCTCCCACAGGGCAGAAGTAAACTTCCTGCCAATTTGTGTCACTTAACTATAGCCTGGTCCTACCAGACATTCGTACTTCATTTCATTTGTGCTGAAGGGAAATGAAAATTGAGCTGATTGTTGGCGGGTGGTGCCAGGCTAACTTAACTACACATTTTTAATTAGAAATAAGCTTTAAGTGCTGCATCCTTTAGTTTGACCAAGGTGACATGGTGTCATTGATACAAAGCACCAGACTTGCCCAGCCTGTAACCTCAGTTAGACCTGTATAAGTTTTAGTCTGTCCTGTGCCCCCTAGTGTCACAAAAAGAAACATCAATACATTTTGAAACCTGCAGTTTTGCTCCATCTACTGTATGTTCAAGGTGATTGGTAGAAAAACCCAGAAGAACAAATTACAGCTCTACCCTCTAAAAATGGTCAGTGGACTGGTGAATATTAATGTCCTGCAGGATATTGTCACAAGAATACAGGCCTCTCCATTTAAAGCAGATCTATATCATTATCTGTGGCAGAACAAATATCCAACTGACGTCATGAGAATATGACAGAGGTTAATACCATCTACTTCACTCTTTCCCGTTTTGTTTAAAAACTGAACTTTAGATTAATTTCAGGGCAACACCATGATCCATGCTTCTAGGGTGTGAGAATGTTCAAAGAGACGGCATAAATACATCTGTTAAACCTCACGTATGACTTAATTTTGTTAAATTGAGTAAAACCAGTCAAGTCAAAAAATATCAAATGATTAAAATTTTATTTTCCCAAATTTGTCATCATACAACCGTCAATTCTGGAAAGGGGAAGCAATTATGATAACGAATGAAAAACATTGCATTTTACAAATACAAAGTCAAACCTAATCTGCATATTAAAAAAAAAGCAACAACAAAAAAAATGTGCACAATACAAGATGTAGCATAAACATGGGTGAACTAAAAAAAAAATGGAAACACGAGTATGAAATTAAACTGCACAAGATGTTTGAAAGCAGTTCTATAACCATCGAAATATGGAATCATAAATTAAAAATTCCCATCCTAAAAATCAAATTCCACAATAGGAACGTTTAAGAAGTCCTCCTTCAGTAGGGCCGTTCCCGGCGCTCCTGGCGATGGTCCCTAAAAAAAGAAAAAAAAAAAAAAACAGAATGGTATTAAGTAACAAATTTCTCAGGTCTTTGTTGCTTTTTGTTTTAAGATTTAATTAATTTGCCTTTTTACAATAGCTTTAAAAATTGTAATTTGTAATGATGTTCAGCAGTAAATTTATCTGGGAAAGGAAAGTCTAAAATCCTACCTCATATCCATCTTTCCACCTGGAGGGCCCATTCCTCGTCCACCTCTGCCACCCATTCTGTCCATAGGTGGTCCTCCACGCCCGGCCCCACGGAAACCTCCCCTATCCATTCCACCACGTCCTCTGAATCCACCACGGTCACCTCCCCAGCCTCCACGGAATCCCCCAGGACCCCCTGGGCCTCCCGGCCCACCGCCTGCCGGCCCACCGCGGTCCATACCTCTGCCTCCACGCATTCCCATTCCACCTCTGCCTCGGTCACCACCAGGGGGAAACGGAGGACCACCGCCTAACCCTTCTGGTTTGGGGGCTTTACACTGGTTACACTCCATCCTCCAGGCAAAATTCTGGTTGCCACAACCCCTGCGATCAAAGACCAATAACTAAATTACAAACAAATTTTTGATCAAATATTTTTTTTCTTCAAGTGACCAATTAAGACACTGCAGTAAGAGGTTATACTCACGGGTTAGGACACTCCCAGTCCCCAGCTCTCTGCTGCATGTTGCCTCCAGTGGGTCCACCTCGGCCCATACCACGTGGTCCACCTCGTGGGCCGCCGAACCCACCACGGTCTCCTCCACGACCCATCATACCTGACAGGACAAGGAAATTACACAAGTTTAATCTTAAATTTGTTGCTGCTATTATACATTTTATTATTTTGTTGAGCTATCTTGGCGGCAACTGCTGCTAGACAGCTTCAATAGTCTACTGGATAAAAAGCTTGACATTTTTCAGAGACAAACGCCAGGAAGAGGTGGCAGGGTTCCAAATCACATAACTACCCGACTGTGAAGAATAGTGTTAACATGTCATTTAAGATTGCAACCCTAAAACAAACTCGACATTTACCTCCACGACCCATCATGCCATCACGCATGGGCATGCCACCTCTCATTCCACCCATCATGGGCTTACGGCGTGCCATGGATACCTTAAGCCTTCGGCCTTGGTACTCCTTCCCTACAATTGAAAATAAAGAGAAAAAAATATATCAACCATTCACAAGTTACATTTATGTGACCCTGTTGAGGTCTGAAGTGCACAGTCAATAAAAAAATACCATCAAAATGCTCCACAGCTGCTTTGGCACAGACTGGCTCCTCGTAGGACAGAGTGGCATCTCCCTTAGGCTTTCCAGAGTCCTTGTCTGTGTATATGTTGATAGCCGGCTGGCCAAGTCTGCGGTTAATCTTCAAACACAAAGAGTATTGATTCATTAGTTTCCCCATTACTATTGCTTACACCAACATTGATAGTGAGGAGCTTTTCTTACCCTGATTGGACCAACGTGTTTAAAGAATTCAGCCATCTCCTCCAGGGTAGCCTTCTCCGTCAACCCTGTGATATAGATCGTGCTGTTCTCAGAGTCATCCTGCTCTTCAGGGCGTCCTACAACAAATGCATAAAAACAGTTAATATCCAGAGAAAATGTTCTTCAGTCATCCAGTACATTTTCAGTATATGAACAGCCAAAGAATAATATTTGGTCTGTACTTACCCATTTCACGCTCATCGCCACCCATGGGTCCTGTAGTCCAATCAGTCGAGTAGAGGAGAAACAGATTTTAGTTAAGTCATTGCTTGCAAATGAAGTTTATTGCACAACACCTGAGGAATACTACAAAAGATGATCCAGACACTCCCTTATAAACTGTCATCCATATAGGGAAGTTGAAAATGGCACCTTATATGGTACACCACAATTTCCACAAGTGATATATTGATTTGAAAACACCTTAGACCCTTTGTTAAAATTGTGTAAAAGCCTCTAAGGCCATTAAAAAAATCCTCAAAAAAACCAGGACTTCTGCTCGAGATTTGGTAAAGCAGTAACAGACACATGAGTGGAAATTTGTTATTAAACCTCTCAAAAAAAACTCATTGTCAAACCATAAGCAGTGACTGAAATGTACCAAGTACCCCAGAGAAAATGGTCTCAGACATAGAAGAAAAAATCCCCAATAATTTCAGATGTGTTCATGTAAATAAATGTTGTATACCACAATGTAACAAACATCAATACTCGGAGCATAGTTGCTCAAAAGGTTTAGGCTTTGAAAGGACTAACCAGTGTAATACTCGTTAACTTACCACCAGGCTTACTGAAGCCACCTCTGTCTCCAGCGCTGCTATGGGGAATAAATGAAGATATGAAGGCGATTTCCCTTTAACAGCCACTTCCATGGCTCGATCAAAGTGGCTTGATTGAGGGAGTAATCAAAACATTCCAACTAGCCCAACAGTAACTAAAATCTCCCCAAAATTATTTACACAAACTAATCAAGGGGATATTAGTATTAACTATGTGCCATTCCTTAGCTAGCTGAGTACAACTTTAGTGACAGTTCTTTGTAGTGTATACATTTGTGCAAATATATATGACTAACATTTTCACTGCCTTACAAAATGGGACAAATCCCAGACATTTGTAAACAGATAAAAAGATTTCAGATGCATTGGTGGCATACGTAGATTTACCCAGAAACAAGTCGACATCCCAATAACGTTAGTTCTAACAAAAGTTACAACTGAATGATATATGTACACGTGTAAAAAGCTAAATAAAAGTTAAAACAATGCATCTGAAATTTCACAAGATTGTCAGGTGATCACATTAATTGGGTTTAAAAAAAACAAACAGGCCTATATAGGGCTGGGCGATATGATGATATATCGTGGACGATATGAAAGTGTCTACCGGGAGAGATTTGGCCATACCGTTTATATCGCGGAGAAAAAAAGTTCATGTGGCAGGAGCATAGATGGAGCGGGAGGCAGCTGTCCCTCCGAGTCCCTATAGTTACACTGCAGTTACACCCCCGCGCCACACAGGGGCTCTGCAGCAGAGTTCTGGGCTGCAATAAAGCTTCTCTACCCTCAACAGAAGAAGCCTCATCTGTTGCTCTAGCTGTCTAGCTCTGGTGCGCCATTACTAGTTAACAAACCAACTCCGTGTCACGGTGGCAGAGCAGCTGGTATTAACGGTCAAAAATGTCATCGGGCAAAGGAAACTTGCTTGCTGCTTCAGCGTGCTGTTGCCGTGACGCAGAGTTGGCTTGTTTTAAGCCGCAAACTACATGGGTTAGCTCTCGTGAGCTAGCTGGCTAATAATGACATCTTTAGCCTACTCGGGGCTTCACCCCCGTGCTGTTATTGTTGGAGACAGCCAGCAAGGCTGGTTTTATGTAACTTTAAAACATGTCAAACTTGAAAATATTATTTGTGTTGAAGCTGGAGTTAATTACCAGACATTTGACAGCTTTTTTAAATGAAGACGAGCAAATACTGCAGGAAAATTCAAGGCTTTCATTATTTTGATATAGGCTACTATCAATTGGAAAATGTAGGCTAATTGGTTGATGCTGTAATTTTTATTTTGCGCTGACTGACTAAAGCCAGACTGGTGTGGTATTTTGCACCAGTTTTTCTTTTGTATGGAAATTTAAGTTCCAAGCAAAAGATAAAAATAATCTAATGTGATTAAAGTTCAGTACGGATATTGTAATCCATTGAATTTTAAGGAAAAATACTATATTGTGATATATATCCATATCGTGATATAAAATTACCTATATCGTGATATAAGATTTGGTCCATATCGCCCAGCCCTATACATTGTTTAAGACAAATACACCAAACAGAAAATACAGTTTCTTAAAAAAACCAGGGTTACGTTGAAATTAAAAACAAAGACATTGTAGCCATCATGCTTGAAAAAAACCACCATCCTCAGTTCTTGAAAAAAGGCAGACCCCGAATCTTTGTTTAAGCTCCCCTCCTGCTGCTTAAGCTGGCGCCTCTGTACTGAATACAGATACTTTTTAGAGAAAAGATGGATTTTAAATGGCTCTCACTGTTACCTGTACGGTATAAATGTGACAAAGCATGTTAAAAAGTGCTCAAAGGAATGTGATCAAACATTTGTATTTCAAACCACAAAAACAATTTTAAACATTTCAAGATGACAATGTGCCCCCCACCTCCCCCCAGAACACACAATTATAACTGTGCAACGCTGAACTTGTGCTAAAATTACATTTGAAATATAACAATATGTATGCTACATCTGGGTTGATAGATGTTTTAGGAGTTGTAGTCCTATTTAGAGTTTTTGTTTTCAAGCGCATAAATACCACATCATGGCAACACTGCAGAATTGCTCGATTAGTCCTCTATTGTATTAGCCTGGTCCTACCAGACCATTGTACTTAATTTTATTTGTACAGAAGGTCTGGAATCGCTCAATTGACAAACATTCCCTCACTTGAAGATGGGTGTCTGTTGAAGTTTAAAGCTATTGGATCTGCCCAGTGCCACTCTGGATCTGCCAACCAATCGCATAACGTTTGGTCGTGACGTCTGGCTGGATAGAACCCACTAATATACTGCACACCCAGACTGACTACTGAAGGGAAATGAAAATTGAGCGTAAGTATTTAAATGTTTAAAAACTGTTCCTGGTGCATGATTTTACAGCCCCAAACAAATGAAATAATCCACGCTGGACTATTAATTTGAAAAGGGTCTCCCTTTGAAAAAAGAACCTAGGGAGTAAAAAGCTGATGATTCTTATGGCACAAATCTTAAAAAAGCAGACCAGTTATGCGTCAGGGACCTCTGTATTGGAGAAACCAAATATTTTATTCAAAAATTCTTAGTTCTGCACCGATGATTACACCGGTGATTACCAGTATAACACGTGTGTAGAGTAAAACTTCTGTTCACCTCAATATCCCTGACCTCTCCCTTGCAGGGGACTGAATTTCAGTTTAACTGATTTGGGGTTGGATCCAACCATTTCCAGCTGCAGAGTCTAGACAATTTGAGCTCACGGCGAACCAACTGCCCAAACTGCAACAAGAGCAAATCTGATGGCATTTAAAATGAGCATACCAGAGATGATTTTTCAAGGGCCAGCTCAATTTATTTCTACACCATGATACATGTCTTCATAAGACATACTACACAAACAAGTACAATACATCTTAATGCCAGTTTGTGTAGCCAAGCTGAGATGAGACTGGATCACAGTATATGTGCTAAGACAATCCCTAGGGCACCCCTAAAATATTGTTTCTGTGGGCAAATATGTCTCTGTACACAGCCCAAATGCACTGTTTTCCCATGTCTTGTAACAGCATTTGACCTTTTTGTCAAGGAGGTGCAAAACCAGAAATCGCTTTCCATTACGTCAGTGACAAACGAGAACATTGAATGTGTTTGAAAATTAAACCCAACTTGTATAAAATTGGTTCTCAATATGTTTGGACCTTAATGCAAGTTTACACTGCTGAATTTGAGCTTGGATGGATATTGAAACATTGACCACAAAGACCATTAAATTGAGTCAACTTCCTTCAGGGATCAATTCTGATCATCTTTTAAGACCAAAATTGACTGAGGTACTCGAGTAAATTATTTGTATCCCCGTTAAGTTATGCAATTTATAATTGATGTCTAACATTTCCATTAATCTTACATCTCAATCTATTTTCTTTGCACCATTTGTTCTTTTTGGCATTACTTCTATCCAATCAAATGACACTCAGTCAGCAACAGCCTTGCAAAAAACCAACTGCAAACACCAAGTAAACGTTCTTGAAAAAATAAAGTCCAAAAAACCTTATCAAGAGTAAAAATAGACCCAAATTTTAAAGAAAAGGTGTATTTGAAATGCAGCAGAAGGTAGTATTCGAGGCCAATGTCTATTTATAAATGCCCAGCAGGATACTTAAAATTATAGCTGAGGGATTTAGTATCACAAATTGGTAAAAATTCATATCTGCAGGATTTATGTAACTCTTAATTTCGTTAAACATGTCACCAAAATGAGTGAAAGGCTTGTTTAAATGGGTGCTGCTGAGATGGAGACAATTAATAATAAATAATTACGAAATAAACTGTTTAGATTTTGGTTCATAATCAAACTTTGTTTGAGGATAAAAGCTGTTCAACCTAAATGTTTATGCACAGGTCACAGATCAAAATCAACATTACAAAATATGGTACAAACCTTTTTCTTACCTCTGGCCAAATGAGAGGCAGGGCTGAAACTGTCATTTATGTCAAGGTTTTTACTATAACTGCCATTATAAGATAATACCAGTAACGATTTATGATAAATCAGGACCTTCCCATATTATGAGAACAAAAATAGGATCATTCCTACTGTTTTTATTGAGACTCTCAGCCCTGCCCACACCGACCACCGCACCTGTAGAGTCAAAATACAAAAAGTTCGGTGGTAAGGAAAGACACTTACCCCATGCCACGTCCACGCCCACGGTGCATCATTCCACCTCGATCAAAGCCGTCCCTGCCTGGGCCCCTGCTCTCCCCTGACCCTGGGTACCGCGCAGAATCAGAGCCAGAATAACCAGAACCTCCACCCTGGCCTTCCTGTCTGTAATTATCTACAAATGGAGCGCAAATGCATAAAAACCAACAGCCAAGTATGCTTACACTAACATAATTCACATTAAGGAATACATACTGTAATGGTTGGACTGGTTGTAACTTGGTGGTCCACCTTGCTGGCTGTACTGGCTGGATGGAGGCTGCCCATAAGATCCAGCAGCCTGAGGAGGGTAAGCAGGAGGAGCCTGTTGTTGCTGTTGGGTCTGCTGCTGGTAGCCCTGCTGCTGGCCGTAGCTTGCCTGCTGGGCCTGGTAACCAGCCTGTTGTTGGCCATACGCTGCTGGCTGGGAGTAGCTACTTTGGTTGTAAGTAGTCGGCTGGCTGTTGGCATTGTAACTGATTGTAAACAACACAAAGTAGCAAGTAAGATAAATGTGGAATTCACAGTTTATTTGGTTCATACCCAAGAGGTACCGTACTTACCTCTGTGGGGCAGTGGGAGCAGCTTGCTGGCCATAGCCTGGGTAGGCAGATTGGGCAGTATAACCTGGCTGAGAGCCGTAAGACTGGGTGGCAGCTGGAGCAGCAGCAGCAGGAGTACTGTCATAACCACTGGCTCCATAACCCTGGGTTGACTGGGAATAGCTATGAGCGGTGGACTGGGCGGCAGGATAGCCAGCTGTAGAAAACACCAATGGCAAAGAACCCAAATTTAATCCTGTTTTTTTTATTGTTTGAGACAATCAAAGATTACATTTAGTGGCATTAACAGTGTGATCAAATAAATGTCAAATTGAAACAAATATCCCCCAGGCTTTTTAGCTCTAAACAAATACCACTTTATCCACAACTTGCCTTGAGTTAGTTCTATCAAATCCAACAAAAACTAAGCAGAACATAAAAATGGGTCAAAAGGTCCTATTTTTACAACTGACCTGATGCTGTCTGGCCATATGAGGACCCATACTGCTGCTGCTGCTGCTGCTGCTGCTGGGTGTAGCCAGCAGCAGCAGCTGGTGTTGCTGTCTGGGTGTAACTGCTGTCAGCAGCAGCAGGTTGGGCATATGATCCATAACTTTGTTGACCATAACTCTGCTGCAAAAAGAAGAGCATTTAATAGAGGTAGGTTAGGCAGAATTAATGTAATTTCAATCATCAGACTAATTCTTGATCGCATAACTTATCTCATGCGTATACACACTATATGGTAAGTTCACACAAACTACTGAACTGTCTTGATTCAGTTTAACATCAATATTTTCCGTAGTGGTTATATGTTATGGGTTATGTTCAGTCAGTTCCTGATATTTACGTTTGTTAAATCAATAAATGAGTCTCCCTGCAGAAAGGAATCCATAAACAGTTTAAATACCATGTATGCCCTGTTGCATCTTACCTGTGCAGACTGCCCATATGTTTGTGAGGGCTGGGCAGCATAAGAAGCATACCTGTTAAAACACAGGTCAAAGTATTAGCGTCAGGAGCAATAATGTATCCATTAAATACTTTTTAATGCACCGTTTAATAATGCACGTTAAATGGATTGTGTTTGAGGGAATTCAAAAAACGTGTTCAAGTCCACTTCCATGTATTGCTTATAAACAATGATTCCTACATATATCCTACTTAAAAACCTGGATATATAATAAGTCCTTTTTCAGCAAACATCAACACCGGCTTGATTTGCTGAAGCGATGCCATATGCTCATTTCACCAACTCAAATGTATAAAGAAATTACACGCATTCCTTTTAATACGTGAATTAAAGGCTCTTACCCCTGCTGAGCACTGGTCTGGTTGTAGGAGCTGTAATCTGCTAAAGAGAAAAATACAGGTTGGTTACTAACCGTCGAACAAAACATTTGTTTGCGCGCGAGCGGCGCAGCTAATGCTAGCAGCTAATGCTAGCAGCATTGCACGTTACACCGCCGCTTCGCAACGTCGCCATCTGCACCCAGACACCCTTCTCTCACCCATTCATTCAACAAGACAAGGCTTTAAAACTAGGTAAGGCCCATATTAATTATCGATATATGCATTCACAAATATAATTCTGGCGAAATAAAGTATGTGGCGTCTATAAACAAAGCCAATATGCAGAGGAAAAAAATTAAAAAATGTCCGACGAGCCAGCACGACCAGGCCTTAAACCGACCTGAAGATAAACCATTTTCGGTACGACACAACCCGAAAACACGGATTATAACGACTGTATATCTTTTTAAATAAAATATTCACATACTGCTTAGATGAAATAACACATATTTTTGAGGTTAATTCGAAAAGATGAACATAATTCTGCACTCACCCGGAGCCGACGCCATTTTAGTGTGCCTGTGCAAGACGAATGGTTCGATCTGGCTGCTGCAGCTGGACTCTGGAGAAATCTATGCGCATCCAGAACAGCAAGATCACGCGAGATTTACGCGCCCTTGCTAGACGAACGAGACGAAGCGCTTACTCCTGTTACTCCCCCCTGAATATAATCGCTGTCAAATTAAACGATTAAAATAAACCGAAACATACTATACTTTACTATACTATACTGTACTATACTATACTATACTATACTATACTATACTATACTATACTATACTATACTATACTATACTATACTATATAGGCTACTTCTGTAATATAATTCTACATTATAGCCTATAGCTTTACTGATATTTATCAAAATAAAAGCTGTACGCCCACTGGTCAAGTTGTTGTAGGCCTTAGGTCCAGAATAAGAGGAATACCGTTACTTGAGCCCATGGGCATAAAATAAACTTTATAAGGAAGTGAGGTAAAAAGCAGTAAAATTAAACATTTCAAGTTTGAAGAGAGACCCCTTAATTGCAATGGTGAGAAGTCGCCCAGAGACAATAGGCTACAGTGGAACAATTTTGGAGTAATGTTCTATTGGAGTATTTCAATGTCATGATGGACCCACTAAATGGGGAATGTTGTAGCTTTTACAACACAACACTCATGTGACTAGTGTCCCTTGACAGATGAAGATTTTACATTTTAAAACACATTATAACGCTATGAAATACAATGCATTGTACAGGATAAACGTACAGGTATTGAAACTTGTTTACTAGTTTTTGCACCACTGGAAAAAAGTTAGAATGTCCGCACCAGAATTCTTTAGTGACATAATCAGAATCAGGTTTATTGCCAGGCATGTACTTTCACACATACAAGGAATTTACTAGGCTATAAAAAATATTATAAAAATAAATTATTGTCAAAAGAAATATGTACAATTATGTTTTCTTAAAATTAAGAGCTGCACGATTGCAGGAGTGAGGATGATCAAAAATGTGCTAAGGATCACAATTTGCAGAATAAACATGTTCACATTGCTTCCTGTGTCTGAACGGTCCTCCCCTGATATTTTAAATTTACTATAGAAAACACAAGAAAAAGACGCTGAATCTGGGGAGTTTAAAAAATATATATTGTTATTATTAGGCCTATATTTTTTGACAATTCAATGATAATTGACGGGGTGTCCAGCAAGTGGCGGTAATGTGCGTTCACTCTCGTTTGTCAGCTGCTGAGAAACACTACGAAGAAGACGACGACGTAGTGCGGAAATGGGTATAGGAATTATTATTATTATTATTTTATATACTATCTATGGAATTATTACGCCTGGGCAGAGCATGGGCTTTTCTTGTTTAAAATAATTTATTTTGTCACATACAGCCTGTAGGCCTTTTGATATCGTGCTATGACTCCAGCTCCTACTCGTTAACATTTTAAGGAATAGATAGGATTGTATAGCCTATCTTTATCCCCTTCATGTTGCAATGCCCTGTTCCTGGTAGCACAAACAGTAAGCCTACATGTCTACCAGACATTGGAGAAACTACAGCTGCTCCTGAATAATGTTTGGTCGCTGGATGTCAGCATGGTTCTGGTTTGGATCAGATCGCCCTGGATTCTGTCTGGGGACATCTTTGTTGATAACACTAATGCTGCTGATGTATGCTGGGGGCATCCAGGCAAGCTTAAGCTTAGGTCCGGGTGGAGACTTCCCAAGGGTCAGAGGTAATTTATCACTATAAAAATAACAGCCTGTTTCATCTCTTTCCTAAGGGGGTTTATCAAAGCCTATAATGCAACATTGTCCTCCTCAGATGTGTTCTTGTATGCGTTCAGTCACGATGAGTTGCCCTCTCTGCTGGTCAGCGTTGCTCTCGTGCTGTTGGTCGGACCTTGTCAGGAGCGTCGCTGGGGGACAGTCGCCTTCCTCGCCCTCTCCACGCTGACGATCGCCATACTACCTCTTCTTTACACTCTGGTCCTCTGTATCGGTGGGGCGGAGGCGAGTCGGATCTATGGTTACTCTGCCATCGAGCTGGCTCTGTTCACGGGGCAGTGTCGCCAGGTGACGCAGAGGAGGCTGGTGAGGTGTTTGCCAGTCTGGTTCCTCCCCTGGCTGCTTCTGCTCATCGGCCTGCTGCTGCTGCCCGGGACGCCTGCCCTGCTTCACTTCTGCACAATATGCATCGGACACAACTGTATCCTTTCACCTAGCTGTTGACTTTTAACAAAGCAAATGTTATGTGTGTTTGTCACCTCCTATTGTTTTGATATAGACACATACTTACTTTTACTTGATTAGGCCTCTTCTACACTTTATTGACACCTTTCTCACTTTCCTGTTCATTTCGTCAAACTTGTAGGCGTGGAGACAACTTACACCTTTTCATTGTTATTTGCCAATAGAAAGAGGTGACATAATTTAATTTCAAGCATAGCTTTGCCCATCTTTAGTCTGAGCAGAGGTCTAATCAGCAACAGTGACTTGGGCGGGTCGTTAAAGGGCATTAGATAACAAATGTAATTGGCCACTTTTTTTCTAATTATCTTTTATTTCTTGATGTCCTTTGCCTTTAGTGCATTTCTGTTCCATACTATGTGATGATTTTAGGAAATCTCATGTACCATCCCCGCCCCACCAAATCTATAATTATTATTTTTTACAAAATATAGTACTTAATATACCTTTCAGATCATCATCAGTTCATAGGGATGCTACAGGAGCTTGAGGAGGCCAGCGTCTTGGATTTCATTCCAGATTGGGCCTATGTTCCCACTTCAGTCAGGCTCATATTGCCAACCTACACTACGTCACACAGGTGTGTTTAGAGACTCGTTCACATCCAAAGTCTCACTCTCATCGGCTGATTGCATGACAGTGGCAGATTTCATGACATTTTTACTCACTATTTTCACAGATCTAGGTCACTTCCTCAGATGATGCCTGCTGATCAGGCAGCTGTTCCCCCCATGAGGGACGTTTTGAATCAGCACCCATGGGTTGATCCGGCACCTGCCTGGATGATGGCAGAGTCGGCTGTGCCGTCTGAGGCTGAGTTGCTGGAGGAGCAGATGCTACGGGCAGGGATACTGGCTTCGTTACAGGATGCTCCTGATGACCCTGATTCAAAAGTGGAGGTGCCAAAATCATCTGTTTCCTCTCTGCGGTTAGTAACTATTTATATCTTCATATGTATTATCTTGCTTTTATTATTATCCATATTATTTTTCCCCAAAACAGTTATATTTGTGTGATATCAGTTTACTATAAGACAAATGTTTCCTCTCAGACTCCAGCAGCTGGAGAAGATGGGCTTCCCCACAGAGAAAGCTGTAGTGGCACTGGCGGCCACAAAACAGCTAGATGGTGCCATTTCTCTGCTCATCGACGACAGCGTTGGAGAACAGGCTGTGGTTGTAAATAAAGGGAAGAACCCCCTGCCACATCAGACCGCCTAGACACACTCCTGTACTGAAACACTGTTTGCTCATGGGCAGTAAACTGGACACACATTATGCTTAGGTTTTTGCTGAGCTTTATTTTTAGATTTTCTCTGAGGGCTACTTGTACAACTATTTTAATGATAAGAATTCTTTGCGAAAAAGTGGTTTTCCCACGATTGTGAGTCTCATGAAGTGTAATTTCTGTATCATAAAATATACACTGGAGGGAGTGGATGTCATTAATTGTGTTGTTGGTGCAGTTCTCGTGTTTAAAGAACACTCTTTTATCACAAATGAAAAGACATGTTTAGAAAAACAATGAACATCATTTTATTACACCGATCATCTAGACAGGGTTACCTTAACACAATAACACATTTGCGATAACAAAGGTTTGAAATATGAAATGGTTACACAACAGCATACAAAATACACTACCATTGATCATTTTAAATACTTTCACAATAAGTTTGATATAAGATGAAAAAACAATTATCAAGTCTTTTCATCAGGACAATTCAAGCAGTCTAAGTTAACCAACACAACAGTGGTAACAAATATGTTCAAGTTCTGTTAACAGTTTTGCTATTTGCTCCGTGTGTGTGTGTAAGATCCTGAAATGGATAAGGTTAATTTCTACATGGTTTCTTTTTTATATTTATTTAAATTTCTGACTTTTGTTGATATGCAACCAAACTTGCAAAGATTAAATGTAAATACACCGTTGTATAAGACAACTTCATCAATCTGGATCTTTTAGGGGGGGAAACACACACAAGGCAACTACAAATCACTGTTAGCAACACATCTTAGAGTGGAGATGACTTCATATTTTAGTGCACAATACATAACATCGAGTTAAACAATATGATAGAAGAATAACAAAAAATAATACAAGAAGAGGTTTGTTTGTGTACTTGTGTCCCGCAAACTGTACATGCGCAATATACTTAAATAGTGGAATCTCTTCGGATTGCAGTGTAATTGTGAAAGCAATACAAACAGTCTGTTTTCCCACATCTGATTCCTCCTAATAATTAATAATTCTAAATTACTAAAATTATTCCCGGAACTGTTTGTAGATCAAAGAGCACCACACAATATTTCAGATTTTTCCTTTTTTTCAAACATGATCATCTTAATTCTGAGGCCTCAGTTCTGCGGCCAAAGAAATGAGACAGACAAGAAGCTGCTATAGGTGTGACGTTAAGATATGTTTTTGGTTATGGTGACGAGTGGCAGGGGGTCAAAGCAGTTCCCGGTGGAGGAGGGCAATGTGGAGTATCAGTGGAGATTCCCTGAGGTGTCCCCCTTCCTAAAATATGATGGTAAAGCCCAGAGAGGCATCAGATAGTGTCTAAATCTGTTGAGTGGCGATGAGACCTATAGGAGGGGGAGTCAACCCAGCCCGTGATCCTCAGGGTGAGAGAGGGGGGGAGCTACTTCCCTCGGACCTTGGTGTCGGAGGACAGAGGAGAAGCAAATCGGTATGGAAGCGCACCTGCTCGCTTATCTCTGTAGAAACTAGGGGAGGCTGTACCAAACGGTCCATCCCCAGACCCTAGATCAGGCTCTGTTGAAGAAAGACAGCAGTTGGAACGGGGCCTCCCTGTCCATCAGTGTGTGTGTGGACATGTGCACTCTGTAATCCTGATCCACGTCTATAATGTAGCTTTTAACCAGAATGCGTCATGATGAATGAGATCGTATTTTGATTGGACATTATTATTATGATTATTATTAATTAGCTAATTGGTCAGAATGTACAAGGGTTTCATCAAATCCTGAATTTTCCTTCATTCTGCAGTAAAGGGAAAGTTTCTGGCCAGTAACAGTAACGGGCTGCAACAATTATTTTATTAACAATGATTATTTATCCATTTTAAATACATTATTTGTCTCGTTAATAAAATGTTGAAAAACAACAAAACATGTCCTCAGATTGAGTCTTTCTTCAGACCACCAATTTCAAGGATACAAAGCTGCAAATTCTCATTTTTGATCAACCAAAACCAGTGATTGTTTGAGATTTATACTTAATAAATAACTCAAACAATTAATCCATTCGCAAAATTGTGGTGAATTTATTGTTGTCATTTAACTTATCGTTTTATTGACTGATCAATGCAGCACTACATGGGGTAGAAAATATATATTGGTACACACTGACCTACAAAGCATATTTATTGTACAAAGTAATTAAGCCCCTGAAAATGTTTCTTTCTTAACCCTTAATAACATGCATGTCTTAATAACAACAATAAGCTAATGTTGGTATTATTTTTCTTTACTAACTTTGTTTTTTTCTCTCAGCTAATCACATTCAGAGGGACTTTGTGGGTGTGTGGTTTGAGCAGATTTAAAGTCGACTATCATCTCATTTTGACTCAAATATTGTTGAATCCTGATTGGTGATTTGAAGTATGTAACATCATATTTTTTCCACTGATAAAAATATATTGTGTGAAATAACCCACAATTATTAAATGTTACCAGGAAATAGGAGTGTTCATGTAAAACCACATATCCCATAGTGAGAAGCTGATTGTTTGGATCTGTTTTCAGGGTACTTTAAAGTAGGCTAATATCTATGCTGCCACCAAAGGATCGTTACAACCAAAACAATTCACAATCACAAAATATGTTTCTACAATGTCTAACTTTTCAGTGACCAACTAGATCAGCATTCAGCAGTTCAGTAACAAGTAGTGTTTAAAATTGTACGTGTGTGCTAATCTAGGTATTGTCCAAAAAATAAAAATAAAAAAGGTGAGTGAGGGGCCGGCAGGGCTGTGGGTGAGGATGTCTCAGCTTTACCTGGCCAGATGATAGCCTCCAGCAGCGTCACCCTGCGAGCCAGAAGCTCAAGGTCTGCCTGCAAGTCGTGGAACATCTGCAAGCTAAGGTCCTATCAGAGAGCAGTGACACGGGGGGACTGAGTGAGGTGGGGGGTCGGAAAACACCAGCCTGAGTCCTGGGGTTGCCCTCGACTGTTCCCACTCCCTGCCCCAACAGTGAGGTACGGTGGGAGTTTGAGACCCCCCTCTACCCACCACCACCACCTTTGACCCCTGCCTAAAGCTGACCCTGCCTCAGGCCTCCTACTCACCATGAATACCGATCATAGTCTCAAGGATTAAAACCCTCTCGGCTAAGATCTTCAGCGCCTCTCTGATCTGATGTATCCCGTCCCCCTGTGAAGATAGATACAGCCGTCAAGGTAAAGAGCACAAGCCAAAGAACTGCTCGCCAAGATGCAAGTTGTCCCCCCCTTTCCCCCATTCAGTATACAGTTCAGAAGTTAGAAGGTTAAATCAGTCCACATATCATTATCTGCCCAGCACACTTATAAAGACACATCTGGTCCCTGTATTTTTCTTCTTCTTCTGTATCTCTCCTCATTATCTGGCCATGCTGCTACATGAAGTCAGTCTCTGCCATGCCGGGCTGGGCAACATGAGCATGCACATTACAGACCAGACTCATGTGGAAGCCATAACACAGCTGGATTACATTTTCCATGCCATCTGCATTGCTTTCACTGGGTAGTTAACAGTTAAACCAGGCAGGTTTTGTACAGGTTTCATTCTTTATGCTTTGGTTGTTAACCATAAATTAAGTCAATATACGTAAATGTTCACTGAAATTTAACTTGTGTTTCTATGGCTTCATGAGTTATACCTTCAAAAATCAACAAAAGCAGCTGAACAATAGAAGTAGAGCAGACAGAGACAGTCACAAATAAAGTCATGCAAGAGAATAGCTGAAGGTGAGTGATTCACAGTATGAAATGTTCTAGTTAGTAGGGCAAGGCAAACCAAGGGCATACTCTATGTTTGCAGAAAGAAAGGCAAAGTTTTACGGAGTCATTCAATTACATTTTATTTGGTATCTTTATTTCAGACTGAAATATTTCTGGTCTTGATATTTTGCACAGACATCCACGACGTCGAGAGGATGTGATATTTTGATCTGCATCCAGCACCATCATCAGGTGAAAACTGATGATGGTGCTGAAGAAACTGAAGACTAGGACTAAGAGTCTACCTTAACAGAGAATGAATCCCCAAACAAGACCGTAGGACTTTACTTTGCCTTATTTCTGTTTAAACAGTTATTTGTTACACATTCCAGTGAATTTTTCCCATCCAGAAAAGAAAGATAATGTGGTACAGCACTTGAAGATGAAATCATGCAATGTTGTGGGATAGATAGAGGATAGCTGTATCCACTCCACTCACATCAGAGCACAACACCTCTTAACCCAACAGGACCCCACCACTGACACATATGGGGGGATTTGGCATATACATTTCACATATTTTGTCTCTGTGGGTCATCGAAAAACATTTTAAAGTCTGTGAAATCAAACCAATTCATTAGATGCAAGACAGCGCGGTTGAATTTAAAAAAAAAAGATTATCAATTTGGTCCCACAAGGAATTTACTATATTTTACTCAGTTAGAGCTGGCGCATGGGGTTGCTTATTTTACTTATGTATATGCCAAAGTCAGATGCTGAAAAGGTGACTGTGAAAGGTAGCCATGGGGACAGTAGCTTGCAGAGGGAGTCAGACAGCTTTAGGGTCGAGAGGACAGTGTCGTGACAGGGGACAGCAGTCCAGAGCGCACCCCAAGGACCAACAAAAAACAGAACAAAGGGTTTCACACAAAAAAATCAGACAGATCAACAGCTAAAACCATATACAAGTATGTGCAAACACAAAAAAAACATTTAAATCAGACTTATAACGACTGTCTACATCAACAGGTAGGAAAGGACTTGAGTATGGAATGAGAGAAAAGAGTTGCAGCACATTGTGGCTGTTCACATCCAAAAACATGTAATGGTGATAGTTAAAAGATCATAACCATAGCCTGAGATGCGGGTCATGGTTAGACCTGATTTAGTTCACTGAATAGATGCACTGCATTGCAAAGTGAAAATGTGATGTCATAAATGAAAATATCTTACATTTAGATTGCTCTTGTAAAATGAGAAAGAGGTCAAAGAAAAATATGGGTTAGACAGACACATAGAAAATATTAACTTCTCTCAACAAAGGAACCTTAAAACTGAAATCTTCTAAATTAAAGCAAAAGCCTCCAGTCCAAGCCGTGTGGATATTGTGTGAACTAACAGTGGCTACTTTCTTACCGGCAAGCCCTTCTCCCCTGGCTCCCCCTTGGGACCCATCGCTCCCTGTGAAGAAATATTAACAACAGAGAAAATTGATTGTGACGTCAATAATGTGCAACAGTTTACTTCAACAGAAAGGGCTCATTCTCTTCAAGGCTGCTTTGCGACTGGTTAGTGTAGTTTTTAATAGGCTGCTGGTTAGTGTAGTTTACAGTCATATAACCAGTTGTGACATGTGTTGATGTTTCCATCCATACACCCATTAACTCAGGGATGGGATGGGGGTCGCTTACCGGCTCGCCTCTGAATCCCCTCTCTCCTGGGTAACCTAAAGGACCCTGAAAAAAACAAATGCATGTCATTTTGTTTAAAGTTGAAAGGAATTTGATTGAATAATATCAAGCTCTGAGTGGACTCACTCTCTCCCCATGGTCTCCCTTTGGCCCCACAGGGCCCTGCGTTCCAGGGGTTCCAGATTTCCCCTGTATTGAGTTGGAAAGGAAATTCAAAATGATGCATTTCTACCGCAAAACATGTGACTGCAGGGCAGCACTTATGCTATGAGCAGGCTTACGTTCTGTCCTGACGGGCCCGGCGGTCCTACTGGGCCTTTGGGACCCGGGGGACCTGCGTAAATAGATGGAAAGATATAATTACCAAGTACCTGCTGATTTTTAGTTGAGTGAAGAGCACTGAGCCCCACAACCTCACACATGCAAAGCACCTGTATGTGTTTATGACTCCATATAGCTTCCATTGTGTGCACTCAACTGGGAGGGAGGTTTTCTGTTTGGTCACCAGGTTAAGAATACACGTTTGCATATAAAATCATATCTTGAAACAAGCAAAATTAGACTAAAATTAGAGACCACGTAACATTTGATTGGGAAAATAGAATACAATTGCTATATCTGCTTGTTGGAAAACAGTAGACACAATCCGTTCAGGACGGCAATAAACACAACATGGAAAGTAACTCACCCACAGGCCCGGGGGGGCCCTGAGGTCCTGGAACAGGCAACCCTCGTGGGTCCTGGAAAGTGTTGGTGAAGAATTCTTTTGTACGAGCTGGAGTTGAAAGAAAATATGTGTGTTCAATCAGAGCTGCTTTCCTGGCTGAGTGCAGTATTTACAAACAGTGACAAAGCTGATAAAAATAATACTTTAAATAGTACTGTGCTGCTTCTCTGACAATTACTAAAACTGTCACAGCCTCACTCTCTAAACTCATATTTATTTCGGTATGAGGTTTTTATAATTGTGCTATGCATGTCTTAATTTGTCAGTTATCTTGTTGATTTGCCTCTAACGGGAATCATTGGACCAGAAACCTTGTTCTGGTTATGGGTTCCCATAATTGTTTTCAATGTATGTCAGCAAATCCAAAGTGCACTGCCATAACATGAACATTCCGTGTAATTCTCTTTATAAAGGCATGTTTGTATTGTGTGGTCGGGGATAAGCTCCTTCATTTGATACTCTATCCACAACAAGCTCCACCAATCAGATGGTTCTTTATTGGAAAATGTATAGGTGCCGATGTTTAGGGTTAGGTCTATGGTTGCTATTTGGGTAAGCCAATTTTATTGAACAAGGAATGATTTGCATGTAGCATGAGCAAGAAGCCTATGTTGCTATATGAATCCTGCAGTCATTCGCACATGGAAAGGCAAGTTGTGTCTGGCTATGCACAAAGCAAGGCTACTGATGATGCAGACTGAGAGGCTCAGCTCAGGGCAACAAAGACCCCCTTTAACATAAGACTAACCTCCAGAGGGCAGTGTTTTCCAACAAATACCCACTATTCACCTAATGACTTCAACAGGGTAGTAAACTACACCAGAATGTTTTCAAAAGCACTAACAGTAGTAGATCAGTGTTTCACATTCACAAAAAGAAAAGTTATGTAATATTGCATAAAATAAAACGGTGCAAATAAACCTAAACGAGTCCAGGAGGAAGGACAGGAGGAAGAGGGTGGTGAGCGATAGAGGAAGTGTGTGAGGTCATTGGGTCATTTTATACAGACAGGAAACATAGATCCAATCACAGCGTGAGACTTCAGGAGATGTGAAGAGGAGGAGGAGGAGGAGGAGGAGGAGGAGGACTGACAGCCAGAAACATCCTCCAGCTGCCAGAACGTTGCACACCGCCAACAGATCAGGAGCAGAGGTGACATCCAAAACAGGGCCGCTTTCTCTCTCTCTCTCTCTCTCTCTCTCTCCACGTCCATTTCTACACACTCTCTTTGTTTCTTACTGACAATGCACTGCGCTCTTTGGCTTGACGTGACATTAAAAAGAAACATGCGGGAGCACTTATAAACACTAAAATCAGAGTTTTAAACAACAGTCCTCCTCTTCTGTTCTGCATAAGGGAATTCCAACCTCCTGATGCAGATGTAAAGGGGAAAAAAAAGGCAAAATAAGCCAGTGTTTTCCAAAGGAAGCTCAGCACAGAACCCCAACCCCAACCCCGACCCCCACCCTACGTCCCCTACTGTTCCTTTGATGTGAAAGAAATGGCTCGCAGTCTCGGAAATCATCCTGCCAACCTCAACGCACCCACAGCTTTGAATGCACAGACCTGTGTTCTTGCTTGCATACTTTGTTTTACTGAATCCAAACATAAAACCCAGCAGATGCATTGACCTTGAAAGAGCCGGTGCAGGCCTCTCGTACTCCCCCCTCAGCTGTCTGAGCGGCGGGTCCTACATCTGGAAGTTGTTGAGTGACATCAGTGATGGACAGGCACTCATCCCAGAATGTGAAAGTCTGTGTCAACCTAAGAACTGTCTCTGCGTCCGTTTAATACTCTCTGATGCTGCTATACTTGGCCGGTAGACAGTAAGGAGCAAGTAGCAGTTGAATGAATTACTACCACAGTGTCTGTTTCTCATCCTCGTTGTTTCTTTTGTTCATCATTAGTCCTAAAAACCTGTGAGAGGTCTCACGCAGCAGGAGGGAACTTCTCTGTGAGGATGCTATAAAAGACACATGATTATCGGGAGTTTGTAGTGTCTATGAAAAGCCTACGTCACCCTGCCTGAAAGCAAGGGCTTTGATTGAAATTGCGTATAAGCACTCCTGCTGGGATCATGGCAAACTGTCTATTTACAGGTGTGGGGGACATCACAGTATTTATAACAAAGCCTTAAAGCCTTTTGTGGCTCCAGATAGAGCTGCATGAATAAATTGCCTCAAGTGAGTGTGTTGGACCTTAAGTCTACAAGCTCAAAAATCATATTACCAGCCAACAGTAGCCCGTTGCTTATTTCTGCGTGCATTGTGGGTAATGTAGGCACCAGGTGTTTTCCTCACTTCCTGTTTTATTGTTTTAATGTTCTAATGATCCATGCTTTAACTACTTCTTGTTTTGATCAGTTCATGTTTATCAAGTTCTGCTGGATTTTGTTGACTATCTTTATGGAAATTTAAACATATACAAACAGTAGTATTAACTATTTGCTGAGCTAGTGGATTTGGTGCGACTGTATGAATTCTGGTAGTTTTCCAGGGTCTTACTGTGGTCTGGCTCTTGGATGTGGGCACTGGCCGGTGCTGGAGGGCCGGGTGGGCCAGGTAGACCCCTGTCTCCTGGGAGTCCTGGTGGACCACGGGGGCCTGAGAGGAAGCACAGATATAAGTGACAGACGTACGTTATGTCTTTGCTAAAAATATGATCTTAAATATGATCTTTCTACTGGAGAGGTGCAGCACAGTGACAGGTAATGATGAATGAGTGTGGCTGATGTGATGATGCTGGGATAAGCCGTGACAAAGTCCAGAGAGGAAACAGCAGATTAGAATAAAGTGCTGAATGATACAACGTAATAGTGTCTGGCAGGAGCGAGTGCCTTTATAGCCGTGCATTTGCACATATGGTGTAACATTAACAGGCGGACAGGGGAGGAGAAGTGTATAAACTGGCTGCCTTTGCTTCTCTGTAATTAACAGGAGGAGGGTATTTAATGGTCCGGTGCTGGGAACTTACTTAGGGACATGGGAAAACACAAATAAACACCATTAAACTATGCAAAGTGTTACTGGCACTGGTTCATAGTAAATGAAAGGTTCCCTGCACGCACCCCGCTAGCTTTCCTACATGTGAATCAGCAGCAGCCTGTAGCTGGTCCATATGGGCCGCTCAGTGAAAGCGACCCTCCTCCTCCTCCCACAGTCGTATTATTTTTTCTTTTCTTTTTTTCTTTTCTGAAGACGGAAAAAAAGAACCACCACAACAACCACATCTGACCTCATTGTTTGGACTCTCCTTAGGCAAAGCTGCCCCCTAAACACCAACCCTGGCCCTCCGAAAGACCCAGACGCACCACCTCTCTGTTTACGTGCTGATGCAACTGACAAAGACAGTCCACTAATTATGACTTTTCAAGGCAATGTTATCACAGCCCTGATTTGACACCTCCGTGGGTCGTTTTCACTTAGCCTCGGTAAACACTGCAGCATGACCGGCTGTGTTATGGCTGCACCGGGCAGAGACTGTTAGCTACAATTGGCTGCACAGTGTTTAAGCAGACAATCAAAGTGGCCCTTCAACGTCTATTTGACATATCGGGGAACACAATTTTAGTTTTTCCTACAGAATGATGGTTCCCAAGAGCGGCCGGCGGGATTGCTGCGTCAACATATGAGTCAAAGTTTGCAATATAACTCTCTGGTAATTCAGCAGCACTCGTCATAACGTACAATATCACTTATTTCAACAACACAAGTTCACTTTTCTCCAATCTTTTCCCATAACCCCCTGCTCAGAATCATATTTTTCTATGTTTTTCCATGACATTGAACACATTCCAGGCCTGCGGTTATCTTTAAATGAAGAAAAAAAAAAGAAAAGAAATCAGCACAATAAGGAAAACATAGCCTCGGATGCAAGGCACAGAACTGGTTTGGGGTACTTATAAAGTAATGGAGATAGAAAAAACAATAACACCAAAGCCATATGGAAATCATAAGGACACGGGGATTGTGTATATATAGCTCATGTTCATTTCAGATTGAAGTCACATGGCGCTTCTAGAAAAGTGGGTTTGTAGTTTAGCTTTTGCTGCAAATCTCCTCTTCACCCAGCAGCAGCCAGGCACATAGCAAGGGTCATGTGTTCGCCTGAAAGGAGAGCCACGCCCTTCATGATCCACAGCAGAGGAAAAACAGCCTATAGTGAGAGCAGATGTTGTGACACACTTATACCGCCATTTACTGCATTAACCTTGCTCACAGCTCTCTGTGGATTGACTTTTTATCCCCAACTGGTCTTTTATTATTTGTACATAACCCCTCAGCTCGGACACATTGAGAAGATTTATGATTCAGCGTCATGAGCGGCAGCAAATGCTGGGGAGATAATATGCGGTCTGAAAACAAATGCTTTTGCTTCCCACTGAAACAGCACTTTTAGAAACATGTGATTTTAAAAGCCTAAATTCCAGTCAGTTACCAGCAGGCCGCACCGGCCGCTGGAAGACTCTGAAAGGGTTAGCGGACTGACCGAGTTGTTTAAGAGAAAAGAAAAATACAATGTCAGGCTTTTGTTGGAGATCTGTCGGAGTTTTCCACTGTTGTTTGCACAGGTCTTTGGTCACTAATGAGCCATTCAAATGTATCGTTCTACTGACAATAGGTTAAGTGGACAGGCTAGTATACAAATGCCAGCACCCTTCATCTCCCTGAATGTATGTCTTTACCAAATGCTTATTGACAACCTGAGTGAACATCTACTAAGACATTTGCTGCTCTCAGCTTACAACTTTCAACTAAGGGTAAGTTGTGTTTATTTCTACTTCCAATCCTCTCTTACCTTGAGGTCCTAGGGATCCCTTGGATCCAGGCGTTCCAGATGGACCCCTTACCCCTGCCTCCCCACGAGGCCCACTGGGACCTGGCAGCCCTCGAGTCCCTGCCTTTCCTAAGAGGAGGAAACAGTCACGAGTAATCACAAAGCCTTAATCAGTTAACATCTTAAATGGTTTTTACGTTGACTGAAAGGAAACTTAGGTTGCAACTTACCGTCTCTGCCAGGAAGCCCATCTCTCCCATGCTCGCCCTGAGGACCTGTAATGAAAATAGGGAGGTGGCTTAATTGAGTGGATGTAGCTGGGCTCAAGCCACCTGGAATAAGTTCAGTCTACGTAATAGAGCAAGGCATTTTCTTTGTAGCAGGCAAATTAATGCAAAGGTAATGTAAAAAAACAACTCCTGCATAAGTGAAAAAAGTTGTACAAACCCTTTCTGTGGCACTAGAAGAAGCTGCGGGAAGTCTGATAAATTACGTTAAGTGTAGTCACTTGGTGATGACTCAGCCTCCGTTGGGAAAACGAGTTTGTAAATTAAGAAACTAAAGCAAAGCTTGCAAGTGCCAAAATGGAAAAGGTTTATCCTTTGAGTAGATCTTCCGCTATATTTGGTCATGAAGCAGGTAATCTTTAGCCTGGTCCTACCAGACCATCGTACTTCATTTCATTTGTACAGAAGGTCTGGAATCGCTCAATTGACAAACGTTAACTCATGTGAAGGCGGGTGTCTGTTGAAGTTTAAAACTATTGCATCTGCCCAGTGCCCTCTGTTCGCTGATTGGACTGGCAGAAATCTGGCGGAGAAAACCCGCGAATATACCACGGACACAGACTGACTACTGAAGGGAAATTAAAATTGAGCAGAAGTAGTAGGCGGGCGGTGCCAGGCTAGGTAATCTTGTCTATAGAGCTTAAAGCCACTATGTGCAAGATTTGTAAAATTTGAGGTTTTGGCAGCAGTAAACGCCACAAACCACTGCAACACATAGGCTTTGTTTACACTGTGACAAAAAAGTAAATTATTTCACATCAGGCTTTAACTGTGTATCATTTGGCAACACACAACTGGAGAAATGACAAACAATGACTCCAATAGCAAAAGGTTAATACGTGAGAAACTGTGAAACCGGTATCATTGTGTAAAATAAATCAAAATATCATGTTTCATGTATCAGATATGAAGAGTTAAAAAGTTCTGTAATTATTAAACAATTATTGTAAGTTTTTTAATTCATTATAATAAACAAGGATTGGTTATTTTTAGGCAGCTATGGGCATTATATGATGCTTGCAAAGGTTGCGCCACAATTGGAGTTGGATTTCTGACTCAATTATCAAAACACAAAACCCCAAACATCACTGAATGGAAATATGCAGTGTTTTTGAACATAAAAGGTTTTCATGCATGACAGCGTTATAAATGTACCTGCAGGTCCCTGCTCACCGGGAATTCCCTGGGCGGGCACAGCTCCCATCAGCGATGAAGCCTCTGGTGCAGTTCCTCCTTTACCCTGAAGGTGTCGTTGTGATACGGAGGCAGAGACAGGGAGTAATTGGACCTGGTACAGGAAGACATAAAACAAGCGTGGGCAATTAGGCAACATGCTTATTTATTGGATAATTTTTCTCATTGAATGAGTGCAGCCCATACCTTTGCCTCCAGTAAGCTCAGCCTGTCACTCATGGCTGTGATTCGACTGCAGTTGAGACAATCTAGAAACAGAAAACATTGCTCTCTTTACCTTGAGAAATCATACACTTACACATGCCTTGATGTTGTACAGTTAAAGTAGTAGTATGTCCACAGTTCTTACTAGAGACCTCTCCTGTGCGTGCAGGCTGCCGGCGTAGCGTGGATGGTTTTCTCACTGCCTCTTGAGCTACAAGCTGGTTCCCTCCATCTGAAAATAAAATGTAGAGACAGAAAAATGTCAGATAGGGATTTCTTGACATTCAAGACATTATCTTTACAGTGGGAAGTGTATATCTTCATTCATGCAAAATGAGAATTACATGGTGGGAATCACAGTTGCACATTCTCAACAAGATCTATGCATTTATTAACAACCTGCTGTCACTATTCTATCATAGAGATGTTACATTCCTAAACTGATTATCCTTATCCTTTACATTGGATGATTTATATATTATATATGGTTTGTTTATTTGTTTTTTTGCCATGACAGTCACAATCACTTTTGGGGGCAATAAGAGGTCTAGACAGACAACAAAAGAAAGACAACAACAGAAAAACAACTGAGTCAGAAAAAAAAGAGATGAATAAATGTTCAATTCAACTTCAAACGACTCATCAACAGGCCGCATGAGTTAATATGTCATTTTGTGTTAAATATAATGTCCCCAGTCCAATGGTATGGAAGTTGGACAGACTGTGCTTGGGGTTATGTGAAGATGTTTCAGCAGAAATCACTTCTGTTTCTGTCCAGGTGAGCTTCTTACTGTCAGCCTGATAGAGCTGACAAAACCCTGACAGGGTGTACAGAAGACAGAGATAGAAATCTCGGAAGACAGTTGCAGCTTTTGTCTCCAATATTTCCAAGAGACAAACAATGTGCACCCTGCGTCTCTGCCAACTTGCTTTCCTTTTGCCTTGTTTCTTTATGGAGAATACATTTGCCAAGAGAGGGCGTGTACATCAATACAATAGTTTCCTTGTGTAGGGGAATGGGTAGTCTCGGCTCGCATTCTCTCTTGCCTTCATTTTATGAAGTGTGGGAGTTTGTGTCCCTGGGTTCTGGATGTTTTGAATGAGCAGACCTTTGTAGAAATGCTAGACTGACTCCTTTTTTCTGGTGTGGTCTGGCTCTGGTTGGCCTAGGTGCACCTGATACAAACAAGAGGCTGGGATTTGCCACCTCATTAGCCACCAGGGAAGCACGCCTTTGCTATTGAGTGGCCAGCAGCCACCATCAACATCAAGTGCTAGGCTAAAATATGTCAAGAAATGGCACCTGCAGCCCTGAGCTGGAGCTGGAGAGGTATTCCCCCATAAAAGCTTGACTTGTGGTAACAATGGATGTCATAATCTCCGTCCACTGCAGACCCAGGAAAGGCAACTGGAGAGCTTATTGTCGAGTAGGAAAACAAACGTTCTTGAACTTAAGACTGGACAGCATAAAACGTTTCAGAGGGGGGAGAGGAGGAATATGAAAAGTACATAGAACACATGGTTAAGGGTAAACTGAGACTGCTGCAATAATTCCCCCTCCTCAACTTGCGTGCTCATGATTTCACTGTTTTGGGCTCTGGGTGTTTCACAGAGGATTACAAGTGTAGATGGATTTAAACCATGTAAGTCGTGAGACCTGAAATGTTATGGCAGGCTCTCGAGATTGTAGGAAACTTTTCGACATTTCGATAACAATTTAAATCTTGCTCATGAGATGAGGAGAACACACACTTGATCAGCTCTTCACTTGTCCGTACTGCACTCCGGTCTGCAGCATGCACACGGAAGACTGCAGAGACAAAGAGAGGTGTGTGTGTGCGTCCTTGCACAAGTCTCTGGAGCTGGGTTCATGTAGATGGCTGCATTCAATTATACTATGGATAGGAAATCTAGCTCCGGCCCCCGACGGCACCTCTCCTCCCTAGAGGAAAGAACATTCAAGCGCTGAGTTTCCCCCTCACCCACACTCTAGCTATTGTATGAAGCATTAAGCCGGCTTTGGCACAAGGACAAGTGTCTCCCACACACACCTCTTACGCACTTTCACTCTCACTCTCTCTCTCTCTCTCTGTCTTGCAGCCACACATTTTAAACCCTGCAAGATCTCCCTTTTTTCTTCTGCATGTCCTGTGACAGTGTGTGATAACTACAAGGTGCGTGCATGCTTGCGAAGACAGAGGATGCCTGGTGTGTCATCCACTGCTCACTCAGCCAGCAATAACATCATCACAGTTAATGAACGCCGCCCCATGGACACGGCTCATTGTATCTTCTCTTTGTTCTCTTTGGGCCTAATTGCCCCAGTGGGGGGTTAAAGAAATGTGTGAATGTTTTTGACCTTTTGCTCCCATGTTGCACTGGGCCAGATTCAGAGAGTCAGAGCTCTTTATTAGAGGAATACCCCCACAGAGAGTTCAGCGGGCTACAGACCGTCCTGAAATCAGCTCTCGTGTTCCACTTTTCACACACACACACACACACACAGCTCAGTAGTTTGTTTACAAACACTCTTTGAATAATCTTTTCCCCCTGCTGGCACAATAATCTCATAGGAAAAGATGGGAAGATATGAGAGAAGGTCACTGCGAGAGGAATTTATCCCTACTTCATAATAAGTGTGTGTATTCAGGTGGTCATGTAAAATGGCCAAAGAAGGAAAAGGGATTGTTATTGCTTAGGTTCATGTCAATATGCAATGCATATTGTGACCGAAGGCATTTTGTAGAAGCAGGAAAAAGCATCAGAACTCTGGCAGTGGCCAGAAGCTTCTTAAAAGAAAATCCGATTTTGCACCTTTTTTCTCCATGACAATTTATAGCGGAGCTCTGAAATCATTCAAAAGCCGACAGTTTACGGCACATAGTCTTTCTAAGCTGTTAGCTTGAGGGCCAAGGTTAGACGGGCCGATGAAATTGTTTGTCAAAATCTGAGCAAAAGGTCTGCCAAGCCACACATGTAGCCCCGTGGGCCTCAGATTGAAACCCTGACAAGACTCTGCTGCACATCACTCACTGCCTGACTCAATGAAAAACACTGAAGGTGAGTGAACTGACCACTAGCTGTCAAATCCAAAAAATATATTAACTTGTCAGAGTTATTCATCTATATTATAATATAATACAGTATATGAGTGTGTTTAAACTCAGTGTTCCTGATGTAACTCATCAATACAACGCTGTTTGTTCACATTATATTTTTTCATATGATTTTTCATGGGAAATTGGAAATGTTGAAAAAAATAACTGATTGAAAACTGATGTGGCTTTTTTTGCAAACCTTACCAAAATAAAGAACCCTGAGTCAAAAAAGTTTGAAATAGAAGTGCAGTACAACAATGCAGACAGAAATTGAGAGAATGGTGGTTTGCCTTGGTAACAGACTGTGTTTCTGGGCCAAAAACCACGGACACATGTATGCCAAGTGTGAACAGGGCCGGAGAGGGAAGCCCTCAATCTGAACTGACTTGTACTTGAGAGGATGCATCACTTTTGATTTGGACCCGCATAAAGCATGAACTATACCTGCTGTTACTATTGCATCATTGTTGGCAGCTATGTTCCTATTGATATTGGCCTTAAAAACCCCACTCAGAGCTCTGCTGGTACCAACAGAGTGACAACCAAGGGCACAGTGACCCGGACTGCAGCTGCACCTCTCACTCTTCAAAATAAGGTAGTGTGCATGTGGTCTGTGGTGTTTATGTGTTTGTGTGTGTGTGTGTGTGTGTGTGTGTGTGTGTGTGTGTGTGTGTGTGTGTGTGTGTGTGTGTGTGTGTGTGTGAAATGGACAGCGCATGTGAGGCAAATACACACATAGGCGCTAACACACAGGCTGTTATTATTAATGGGCCAAGTTCGTTCCTTCAGTGATACTCTCCCAGGGAAAATAAACCCTAAAGCCCTCATGCTAATAGCCCAGTTATCCCTGCCAACCAGAGCCCTTTAAACACACATCTCACACTCAGCTGCACTCAAAGCTCATCACCTTCTGAGGTTTATTTGCTCTCTGCTTTTGCAGAAAGATTCAGCAGCTTGCGGACAGACAGGCGTTAAGGAGCTTCATGAATGTACTAGCAAAGCTTCAGTTGTCCGACTCCACACATATGGTCCACAGCAGAGGCTGTGAGAGTAAATGATGACAGTGTTGAAGCAGAAGTTGCCTTTCACGGACTACCAAGGCCAGTCTGTGCACTTTCCTCAAACTGACTTGTCTCAAAGTTTGAAGTTCCTGTGGGGAGATACAGTACAAAGCCTGGCTGAGATACACACACACACACACACACACACACACACACACACACACACACACACACACACACACACACACACACACACACACACACACACACACACACACACACACACACACACACACACACACACACACACACACACACACACACACATACAGTAAGCAGACACAGCAGAGTGCAAGGTCCTGATCAATCTCTGTCCGGTCAATTAGCTGAGCTCAGCTCTGCAGCATCATTAGTGACCAGGTGCTGACAGCCAACCAGGGCAGGCGTTTGTCTCTCTGACTGAAGATGGCTGCCTTTAGATACCCCCCCCCCACCCCCCATACACACACACACACTCTGTGTACTCAAAGAGAACACAATGCACCTCAAAATAAGCCAAGCTGAACAAGGTAGCTCCTTTGAACATATGTTTGCTTAGCGAGCAGTTTCTTTTATCTATTTTTGAATCCGGAAGAGACAGATTGAGGTGATGTGATCCCAGTATTGCTTGCTTCTGCTTTGCTTCCTCTCACTTTCTCACCCTTTGTCCTGTCTGAAATTTGAGCAGCTTTAAAATGTGGGTTAAAGAATAACAGTTATTGGATCAGTGTATATATTAGTAGAACAGCAGCAGATGCAGAGTGCAGCAATTTCGATTGGCATCGGGAGAGAAAATAATCTTCCACACAGGTTGCCAACACGGGCAACCTTATTCATTGATGGTTGACCCAAATCAATCACAGCTGGTATTCAAGTGAATTAAAGCCGACCCACAGCTTCGACTTCCCACACAGATGTGCTCTGCACTCTGCTTAGTGCAAACCTGCATCTGAACCCCAGTGTTTACAGCGCTTTCCCAGGGCCGCAGGTTTCTTTTATTAGGTGACTGTCTTAAAGGGTGCAACACACTTCATTATATCCTCGCTATGGAATTGACCCCCCAACCCCAACTCTCAGCCTGAGAGCGGAGCAGCCCGCTGAGAAGGAAGCGTGGCCATGCTAAAACAATTGGTCAAATAAATGGATCCCAGAGGAAAAGGGTAAGCAGAGCGAGACTGAATCCTTGTATCCACGCCTTTTTAAAGTTTAAGTTTAAGTGCACTGACAGGCAGCCAGTCTACATCTGTTCACCTTTACAAGTCTAGGTGAGGTGTTGCAAAGACCTGCTGCAAATGAACCCAGGCTATCCTCCAGAACCCTGAGGTGAGAGCGTTAGGGGTCAGAGAGGTTCACACCTTGTGCACACACATCTCACCTCATCAATCAGCACGGACACTGAGCAGTGCAAGGCACCACACCACCTTAACCAAACCCTCCATAGAGCTAGACCTGGTTGAAATGAATTTAATGTATTTAGTCTGGTTACTGCACATAAAGAGATTAAGATTATTATTTAGGTACTGTACCTGTACCTATTTTTTTATTTTTTACAGTTTTATTAAAGTAGTGTAGTTAAAAAAAAGTCCAAAAATCACATCCCTTATATGGAGTATGAAAACTGTCAACTTTCCCAAAAGCTTTTTCAGGCATGTTGCACCATCACACAAATGGAGATAAATGCTGCAGAGGCCAGTTCAGTGTTGATCGAGATGTGGTGACCCACTAATCTTCGTCCTAGTTTGGCCCTGGCTCCTCCTGATTCTCACATCAGTCCTCTCAGCTCTCTCAGCCAATCCAGATGTGCTCGCACACACGGCCTCTAATCTTACACAGGAAGAAGAAGAGTCTCCGGCCCTCTCCTCCTACTCTCAGACAGGACTGTCTTTAGCTCACCTTCCCTCTCACACTCCCTCACTTACTCTCCCCTTTTCAATCACTCTCTCTGTTTTTCCAGGACATGCCTGTAGTGATGCCGATGGCAGTGATGGCTGCCCCTCCCCGCCCCTGTCTGCAGCAGGCGGCGGGGTGTAATTACAGAGGAGCAGTGACTGGGCTGAATGGTCTGACTGGTGGGGTGACTGCGGTCTGCTGACAGAGGTGTTTGTCTGGCCTAGAGAAATGTGCTCCCATTGGCATTCTGGGACAGGAGACTGCATGGCCTCACTGGGCACAGACAGCTGCCGGGTACAACCTCTCTGCACAGGATGCAGCACGCACCTTCCATAACCTCCCCGCCTGTCACGCTTCCTGCCTATTGTATTATTTCCAGAAGGCTTGAACCTGAGAGACCGAGAAACCACAGTATATAACTAAGCTACCCCACAGAGGTTTGGTCCAGACCGTTTAAAATACCTGCAAGGCAGTCGCAGATTGTAATTACAGGAAAATTGAGCTTTGTTTCACAATCACTCCAGCACATTGGCCTCTAATTACTGAGCGGAACAGGTAAACCACTTGTTTTGGGGTGTTCACTCCGTTTATGACAAGAGCAACATCATAAATGTCCAGAACAGCTTGAGAGGCTTTTTGTGTTTAAAAAGAGAGACACAAAACATAATGAGAATCTGGCGTTTACAAAGACGTATTCAATAAAAAACAGAGAGTTTTATGGGAATTTTAAAATGGAATAGCTCTAATTTGCTGTTGTCTCAGTGCGATCCCAAAACAAAAATCTTATTAAGCAACTAGGGCAAAGTGGAAACGATTTCCTTTGTGCCGTGAAAGCAAACAATGCTGCGGTCTGTGTAAAGTGGTCAAAGTGAGTGGCGGGCACATCTGTTGAATTGCAACATGCTGATTTGAGATAGTATGTGGTTGGGACCAGCTGAACTACAAATCCACCCGCCAGACTTTAAACATTTCCTCCACATGAAAGCAGCAGATGTCTAATAAAAGCACATGGCCGCTCACACCCTTCACTTTTATTAAGAGAAACACAATAACACAGGAGCCCGATGAAACCCGGCTCCTTCCTTGTGACCCTGGGTGACCCGAATAAACGCTGCTTGGGTAAGCTTTCCCTCCGCGTCGCCCTCTCTTCAGCTGTCCTCGGCCAGCGTCCTTTCCAGGGATATGCAACCTTTTCCCCTGTCTCTCCATCTTTGTCTCCCGTATGGTCACAACAAAGAAAGCGGTGTTAACAGGAATCGAGAGCCGCAGACCAGGACATGACTGGATGGAACCACACACTACACTCTGCCGCAGTTGTGGTGTGGCTGGGAGGGGTCCGTCTCATCTGTGACCTCCTCTTATAAAACACTCCCTACACACCGCAGTAATTAAACACCACAACTCTCAGCCAAAACTTGGCCGCAAGTAGCCGACAAACAACAGCTCCAAAAACAACCAGGACCAGAATTAGACCTAGACACACCAGCACGCACCCATGTACTAAAACACATTCACTGAGAGTTATTGCTGCTGACTAGACCAGCTTTAAATATCATGCGTGCCGCACTGAGTTGCTGAGCGCTTCATAAGCCTTTGTGACTAAAAATAAGTTAACCCCCTCAATGTTATGTGAAACTGGTTTTCCTTTAAAGGATAATCACTTTTTATTGCAACTTGGATCTCACAGTATTTGGCCATTGTTTCAGTTGGTTATGACATCCATATTAGATCTTGGATAACATTACCACAGTGAACTCTAGCAGAACGCTCGGGTTAGTTTGTTTAAAATATCTACAATTACCTGACTGCTCGTTATTGCCCATTCAGATTTTCTATGAGTATGTAGCCTTACACACCATAAGACAATACAATATGGTATGGTTATTGCAAAAATAAATATTCTAATTCTAACCTTCTTTTAAAGCCTGGCTAGCAGAAATGACCAATGTGTTACATGGAAAGGATCCGACACAATACTTCTCTTAGCTCTGCAACCTTTGACAAGATGTGGCAACCATTTTTGTCTTACTTATCAAGAAATAATTACTTTTTTATTTACTTTTTGTATTTATAACTTTGTATATAAATGTTGGCTAATGTGATATACTCATACTTCATCATTACCGTATTGTAATGTTATCCATGAGAGCAGGTTTCCTATGTCTGTTTTTATGTTTTGTTCTTTTAATTTTTATCCTGCTTATCTGCCATCTTTTATTGTGTAGTTGTGTTACTGTATACACACTAAAAACCTATAAATAAAGTTTAAAAAAAAAGAAAAAAGGATGTAGCCGTTGTACAGACTTCTCAGCTATTAGTGAGTACAATGTTTCATTACTCCATCAAAAGGTATCTTTAAAGAACCTCTAAGCTTCCAGAAAAGTGTGTGGGAACATAAAACATGACATTATTATAGTTCAACAAGAAGTGTACAGTTAGCTCTGTTGACTGTACACAGCACTCCAGAAGATCTATTCTCACATAAAAGCTGCAGGGCTCACAGACATACATCCAAACACAAGCAGGTGATTCCTGAATGTAGGCTTAGCATAAAATTATCTCGTAGCTAAGAAGGCAAGAGAAGAGGACAAAACCTCAGTTAGGCGAAATTAAAAACATATTTCTTTCGATTCCGTCTTTAAACCATTGTTCCCACCAAACATGTCCCACAAAAGTTCTCCACTCTATCCAACAAGACACCAAACAGGCCGACCTTTGAAAAGGAGTGTCTAATGCAGAGTTACTGGAGTTAGTAATTATAATGTAAATATCTGAATTTCATTGTTTACATAAATGTTTCTGTAACATGTTTCCAACTGCTGCTTTACTGTCCAACACTGAATAAGAGCCGAGTTGTGTTAAATGGAAGATTAGATGTTATAGAAAGAAAACTTTCGGAAAAAATCTGAAATCTGAAACAACAGGTTGAAAAGAATAAACAATAAAGAGATGTTGAATTGACCTGCCGCAACAGGAACAGCGGTGAAGAAGTAGAGTTTATACACACTGCAGATCACCACAAAAGCCATGCTTGGGAATTCCTGGCCAGTAGCCCTTTTACTCTGACCCTGTTCATTAGCATACAGAGGTTGACAAGCGCTCCAGCTCTCTGCCCACAGCTGCAGCCAAGCGAAGAACCTGGCCAATCCACAAACGTTCAGCTAAACATCCTGCTCCATGTCTTCTGCTGTACACACTCAGCGCTGGGCGAATACTTCCTTTGCCATGACTGTTTGAAGGACAGGTCCAATCCAACACACGGTTTATTTGTCCAAGCCTGGTCCGAACGCCCACTTATTACGGCTTATTGAGGCCTGTAGCCCTACCAGCCAAATGTGATTTCCCCTCCTGTGATATGATTAGTGTGCAAGTACACATGGGAGCGAGTCTTGTTAGGGAAAAGGTCTCAATAACCTATACTTTTCCTTAATCACCCATGTAAACAATAAAAACAATGTAGTCCCCTCTGACAACCATGCAGTAGGATCCATGACAACCAAACATTAAGAACCCCAATTGAACACAGTGACTGTGAGATAGTGACTGCACTCGTCCATTCAGAGCCAAGACAAGATTGCCAGACTGTAGCCATTCCGACTCCCTCTAGGACCATATTCTGCTTCAATAGAAGAGCCATAAACCTGCTCCACTCTTCAGGGCTATAAATGAAGTGAGAGCAGTGGACATGTGTGGTAAGAACTAGGACAAATCTTTTCTTCACTATTGTTTACAGTTTCCTCATGATTCAGCTTCCTCTCAGAGAGCATTGTCCATTTCCTCCACCATAACAAATCATTTGATTTGTCAGTTTCCTTCGGGACATCTCATGTAACACCCTAATCTCCATTTTGCTTTCATAAGCTTGGGTCCTTTCACTGCGGAGGTATTCGGCCCTGCTCGGAGGTTCGTTGAGCAAAAAATGTCGTAACTGAAAAAAGGGCCACTGTTTCACTGCAAACTTTCTGAGTCGGTGAGGAGAAAGTTTTATGTGCAACATCTTTTCTCATCAGATATTCCCCTTGTCATTGTAAATATGCTTGACTGCCAATATAAACATTCTGTGGAAACATAAACCATAGAGTAACAAAAAACCTCTATCCGAGTGTTATAGTTTCAAGAATAACCTGTTGCGAGCCATATAACACGTAATGCTAGAAAAAACATGAAACCCATCAGAATTTAAAGCCTCTTGTTTGATCCTATAACAGTGCAGGAAAAGCTCCCTCCCGCTTTCTGAAACCAAAAATGCAAGAAGCGTTCACATGTAAAGGAACCCTGTGGAGTTTTTTTTTTTCTTTACCACTGGTAGCACTCTAGAGCAATGTTTTTCAAGCGGTTCCCTTTTTTCTTTGACAAAGAAGCACATACACATCATAGACATTTCAACGTTTTGGAATATCTCTCTTTTCTTTCAATCTTCTTGCAACTACTTGCATTAGTTTTCGTGTGTGCAATCAAGTACAGCTGCATGAATGCCTTCGATTAAATACATCATCATCTTTTTGGTTTTAACACTCTCTATGACGACCACAAAAAGTCACAAATAATTTTGCCTTTGGATTTGGTTGGACAATGTGCTGTAAGACCTTTTAGGGTTCATAGGTTCTTGCAATGTATCAGTTTCACCGTTGAGACACTGTACCATATCTGTACTTTGAGAACTCCATAATAGGTTTTCTGACAGCAGATAAGCTCATGCATGAAAGGAAAGCAGACATGGAATCTGGCCGATAAGAGCACACCCGGCTCGGTGTCTGTGTGTCCGACATGCTGCATGTTTGAAGAACTCCTTTGTTTTGGAGCTTGCTGAGTCACACACAGTCTATTAGTGTAGACACACAGGCCTGACTCAACAGCAAGGTCTCAAAAGCCCCAGATCTTGACGGCTCATACTCTATCCTCAAATCAAAACTTCACTGAGATTATAGAACAACGGTTAAATATTTGAGACCACAGGAAGGAGCACCCAGGTAAGAAGGAAGAATAAATTACAACTAAACCGTCACGAGACATGAGATCGTATAGAATCGTTCGACGGATGCGCCGAACCCTCCACAACACACAAACAGTCACATATGTAAAAGCTCTCAAAGCAGAGGCAGAGAGCCAGGATCAACATCACTCCCTCCACAGTTGAGGTTCAGCGAAGGATTGATGAGTCTGCTGCACACTGCTGCCTCATTGTCTACACCATCAAGTTATTGCCAAATATGTGCATCACTCTTTACATCATTTTACATGTATGTGCAACTTTGCAGTATGTACACCTGTTAAAACACACACGCACGGGCGGGCGCGCGCGCACACACACACACACACACACACACACACACACACACACACACACACACACACACACACACACACACTTTCCTCTTTTAATATAGACAAAACCATGATGTCTTTGTTTAACCATGCTTTTATTGAGTACATTTTGTATTTTTCCTTAGTATCATGGTAAAATGTTTCAACGCCACTAGTGGTAAATAATTTTCTTGAAACTTGAACACACACACACACACACACACACACACACACACACAGGGCCGCTGCTAAGCTTTTGGGTGCCCTAAGCTTAAATTGTCAGTTGTGCCCCCCCCGCCCCCCCAAAAAAAACACCAAGATGCTCGCACCCGTAGGGCGCAGGCGGAAATTTTTTGCCCTTGCAAGATCTCTGCGACTACTTTTTGGCACATTTGCTGTAGTGAGGAGTTTTTGCGAACAGCATTTACTAACAGAAAGAACAGCTTAACTTGTGAAAAAAGTTGCCTCGTATCCTACTAACTGCCTTTGCAAAGGAATTGAGTGATAAATTCATAGACGGATTATGAGATAATGCGCCCCTGGGCACACACTCTTAAAGGGCCCCCCACTCGTAAATATCCAGTCAGGTACACTGATATTTCCATACAGATACATACAATTAATGGCAAAAACATATTAAGGAAGTCAGTGTTTCCCATAGGATTTTGGGATATTGTTGGAGGGACCCTGTTAGGGGTTTGGGGGCATACCCCCCCGGATTTTTTTTTACCTTTTTAAAGTAAAATGCATCAATCTGGTGCACTTTGAGAGGACATTTTAGAGGCTATATCAACTCCTGAGATGCAGAAGGAACATTATTTTTCAGATTTTTCTTAAACAGGCAGCACTCCTTACTCTGCAACTGTAAAAACAGTACAGTAGATTGGTCTGCAGATCCATGTTCTATGATGGAGGGGCCCATTTCAACAGATAAAGGGTGGATAGCTACTTTTTATGAACAATTTAGAATTCACACATAGAAAGCTTATTTGTGTATGTGTGAGGGGGCCTTCAAGGCCCCTCATGGAGTCCCTTACACAGAGGTAGTGCTGTTGTTTTTAACTTGCCTTTGTATTTCTCCCCTACTAGTTGAGGGGCCCATGATGATTTCTATCTTGTTACATTCTGATGAGTATACTTATATTTAGGCTATTCCTTTTTGGACCCTGTTATTGACCCTGTTATTGACATCAGTGACAGAGCTCTTTGACTATGCAACATGAAAAGTTACTATCAGTATCTCTGGCTAAGGGCCCCCCTGAGCCCTTGGGCCCCTGGGCCTGTGCCTGGTATGCCTGTGCAGTAATCCACCCCTGGATAGGTTGCACAATTAAGACAAAACAACAATGGGCCTGTTCACAACTAATTTATATCTTTTTTGTAATGTAATGATCATCATGAAGTTTTTTTAAAAACCTCAATGTTGGGGGGCCCCCGGATCATATATTTTTCCTTTTTCGTAAAAAAAAATTATAATCTTTTTGTTTGGGGGCCCCCCAGGAACTTGGTGCCCTACGCACTCTGCGTACCCTGCGTATAGGGAGTGGCGGCCCTGCACACACACACACACACACACACACACACACACACACACACACACACACACACACACACACACACACACACAGCACTGAGACCGACCACGTCTGTGATGTGAGTTTGGATAACAGTCAGTTATCCACCTGATACTTCTGCATCTCTCCTCTCAGTGTGCTGACAGACGGGGCCTCCACACTCAAGGCTTGTTGTGGAAACGCATAATCCTCCTGCTGAAGAAAATGAGACTATAATTAAAGGCAGCAGGTTCGCCTTTTCCAGCTCTCAGCTTTCTCCTTCGAGGATCAATAGAGTATCGTAAAAAACCTGTTCAGAGGAGTATTTGTCAAACCATATGGCGATCAGCTGCTTTTGATTTCTGAGTAACAGATGTTTGCAAGTGCTTCAGGTTCCGACTGACAATTGAACAGACAGTTATTTAATTACCGCGGACACAGGAAATAATTTGACAACATTCTGTCCAAATGAATGATTCTTCTGACTTATAAACCAACAACTTCCGTTCTGTTATTTTTGCACACAATTGCCACATCATTGGAAACAGATGGGTGAAAAAAACCACAGGAAAAACTGTTCTCGTAATGTGTTGGGACTTTAAACTTATTAAACCCACCTGTACAGACTGGTATGTCTAATTTAATGTTATTTTATACTTTGTTTTATCTATAATGTTTATTTTTAATTTTTGTTATTTTATATGCATACATATTACATTTTGTTTTTGTTTGTTTATCTCTCTTTTGACCACTTTGTGAAATCCATGTTTTTATTGCATTCTCTTTGTAAAATGTTTGAAGCTCCTTGTAACCCAAGTTCTGAGAAGTATTATTAAAATAAAGTGTATTATTATGAGTTACTTATAAATAATATGTAACCATATATTCTGTTATTGCCATGCCCCAGTGTGGAAGCGGGTTTTACAAGAAAAAAAAACATATTTTAGGTTTTGGACCAGTGCCCTCAGCCTTGGCACAGATTATTTGGCATCTACTTAGCTCCTGCTGCTTTCTCACATTGGCCTCTTTATTTATTTTTTATAACTGACTGCTAATTAGCATTCTACCCAACATGACCTGGCTTTCTGGCGGAGTTAACAATGCCCTATTGAGGTTTTTAGATTGTTTTGTTTAAGCACTGTACACATGCACGTGTACAGAAATCTGCATACAACTACATATGCACGCACACACCAAAACCCACACGATTATCCTCACACAGAGTGAGTAGAGTGGAGTACATGACTGTGTGAAGCTGAGCCCCTCTCAGTCTAATCCCAGGGTGAATGGTGTGCTGTGTGCCAGGCATTCCTCTGTGTCTTTCTTAGGCTTTTTGGGGATTAAACCCCACTAACTTCCAGGGGCCGCAGGGCTGGATCAAAGCTGATTGCGCTTTTTGCTTTCAGGGTGATAGCGTGTGGAACGTGAAGCCTCTACTCAGGTAGACTTGCAGGGAGGCCGCGGAGAACACAACACCGCAGTCGAGATGTGAGATGGCGACACAGGTCAAGCACACCTGGTTGGGGGTGAAACCTGCGCTAATCCAGCACAGTGCTAACCAGCTCTGTGCTGATTGATGACGGGCCTGCAGGAAGTAAGGCTTTAACTGTAGCAATACTGCAGGTAAGCTGGACCTCGGCTCACTGGGGTTACACAAACACATAAAGGGGGAGATTTTAGTTTTGGATCTCCTCTATCATACATACAGTTTACAGTTTTTCACACTGAAGACATTAATGAACATGAATTTGAGAAACTATACAACAATCTGGACCTCATTCTCCAGACCACTCAAGCTGCACCGAAGCTTTACCCCATCTGGATAATCTTACATCCAGCACAAACCAAAGACAGACAAGACAAACACGGTGACGGGTCTGCAGTGACCTCAGAACAGATCGACACAGCACATTGACCTTTAGCCTGGCAAAAAAACAACAAAAAACAACATAAAAACATAAGGTTTACTTTAATCCGTTAAAGAGAAAAAGAGGAACACCTTATTGTCACAATATAATGTGTAGCGTATTTAAATTGCCAAAATAGTCCACAGCCAGAAAAATACAAAGAGACTGCAAAGAGCTCTGAGATCTGGTCTTCTGTCAGAGATTCAACAGCGGGATTAACAAGGCTCACAATGCGAGACCCTCTGGGCACACTGAAAATAAACAGAGAAAATCCTCAAATACACACAGATATTAATGGGACATTATTGTGTCTGTGCATGTGCAGTATTCAGGGAGAAAGCCATCACCAAGGGCAGGCACACTGGATAATTACTGTATGCTGGAATTTCAAAGGCTAATCCGCACACAGCCTGAGCTATCTGTCGCATCTCAATCCTGATGACAAACATGCAGCGTATTCTGGAAACTCCCAAGGAAGTAAACAAGGTGACCTTCAGAGGCTTTCAGCACCATGCAGATAAGCACAATCATGACTGGCATGGCCAAACATATACAAAAAACAAACAAAAAAAACAATGTGGTATTCCTGGTCTTTATTTTTATCAGCACAGATGGAAGATTATTACTCATGAAGGCCTCATGTTCCCTCTGAACAGGTGTCTTTTTGCATCTACATGTTCTATCTCTGCTGTGTCTGGAGTTACTCCCCCCTTCCCTCTCAAAGATGACACCTTAGGTCTGGGCAGTGTTACACCGACATGTCTCATGTCTGCTTCCTGTTACAGATAGGAATAAAGTGGGCCCTCAAGCATGCAGGGGCAATGATTTGTTTGTGTTTTGCACCATTGGAGATAAGTATGCGTGCTCTGTGTGTTTTTGCAAAGGGGTGATAAGCTAATATAAAGAGGGGCATCCACAGCAGAGCAGTGGACTACAACTCATTTTCCAGATCGTGGTCCTGGAGCATCAGGGCATGAGAGTAAAGAAAGAAGAAAAGAAACTAAGGAAACGTTAGAAATGGGGGAGGTCTGTTGGCTGTCACACCTGTGTGTGTGAATTATGTTCAGCAGGAATTTCTGGCACACATTCACCTATTTCCAGGGTGATTTCAGAAGGTAAATAGCCTGAGGAGGTGAAAACTCCAGCAACATTTGTAAGATAAAGAACAACTTTATTGTGAGATCCACATATTTCAGCTTGGTGCCTTCATCAGTGTCATTATGCATTCCATGGAACATTTTAATAGTGTCGGCATAACAGAAAGAAATTAAGTTAGATAAATAAAAAAGCAAGTATACACATGGTGCATGCAGTTCAGTTCACTATGAAGCGTGCTTATGGGGACTTATCCAAGCTATAACACACTGTATGAAGTGCTGTTTATACTCATCAACAGTTAAAAGTTATACCTTCAAATTTTCTTATCTAAGACACAAAATATCGAAATGACAGTCACAACATTTTTTAAAAATAAAATCACTGCTGCTATTGTGCTGATTTAAAAAATAAATCGTTTTCATTTCAATTCACTGCCCATCAATTAAAAAACCCTCACAGTCAGAGTTTTTTTTATATTTCTAAACAACATCAACAAACTTTCGTACCAGTCATAATGAAAAACGATTTTACCCCAAATTCTACCATGAAATACGTAGAGACACTATGGATAATGTAAAAAAATATTTTGGGTAAGGAACTAAGTTTGAACATTCAAATCTACAGCATTTTACATTTCGTGCTTCAAAGCCAGATTTATTAACTGCAGAATGAAGGATCTGGGTGTTTTGCTAATTCTTGGCGTAGACAACAGCGGGGGAGGCTGGATGACTAGGGAAGCTCTGAGCGATGCATTTTTCCTCCCTCAGTTATATTTTATGTCCAACTCTTTCTGTCTCAATTTGCCTAGGCAGAGATGCTGCTGGGTGATGGAGTGCCACGGTTTTTAAGTGTCATCTATTCTGTCCCACTGTTCGCAAGTGCACTGCAACTTAGTGCCTCTGCTACAGAGACTGCAAAAAATAAAAGAATGAATAGGGAGTAAAGATACGAGAGATAGAGGGAGGAAGATGGGATGCCTTCTATTCAGAGTGTTATCCCTTCATCCTCTACCCCTCACACCAGAATGAGGGTCTTATCTCTGAAAAGCACTTCAACACAACATGCCCGCAGACAGAGCTGACTGTGGGAACACATGAAAGCACACATACAACACACTCAGATGAGAGGCTCCCAGGGGAGTGGGAGCAGATTACAGTATCAGGAGGAGCGAGCAAAACACACATCAAGAACTCCTCCAGAACCACCAGCGCCTTTACAGCAGAGAGAGAGTACAACAGGCTGACCGAGAAGAAGTGAACAATGCCGAGCCATCAATCAAGCTGCTCCCGTCAGCTAATAAAACAGACCGTGTGATCAAAGTTTCAGGTCGAAGGGGGTCCGCCGACCCTGTGGGGCTCCAGCAAGGGGCTGATGTGTTGGATGCTGCCCTTATCTCGGCACCGCACTACAAAGGAACACAAGCTCCCCTTCAACTCCTCCTCCCTGCTGGCATTCACAAAGTTTTTCAACAACAACCGTCCCAGCACTCCCCCACACTCACACTGTGAGAAACTGCTGATTGAGGGAAAGAAAAAACTTCAAGACAAACTCCACAGTGGACACTTAATTAACATAAATGAGTCCTGTTGAGTTCCACTAAAATACAGAGGCTGTGATTAACGATTTTACTTGAAGGTTTATTAATCGATCAGTTATTTGGTCTATGAAATGAAAATACTAGTAAAAATTATCCATCAGAGTTTTCACAATGCTTGTTTTGTCCGATCAAGAGTCCAAAGGTCTTTCATTTTACCGTCATAAAAACTGAGATGAAAAAACACTATTATTCCCATACAAATATGTTTTATATTTAACATATATAATATACTGTATATTATTAAAATACATATGAACAGTTTTGGGATTTAGGGGAGCGTTTGCAGGTCACAAAACCACACACGACAGCCAATGACGGATTACCGCATGGGCAAAGTGGGCACATGTCCAGGGCCCTGGCCAATAGGGGGGCCCTTGATTTTTTTTTTTTATTAAAAAAATTTGACGGGGGTTTCCCCCCTGGGAATGGGTCGTAAAAAGTCGGGTTGTTTTATATTCGGGGTCTTATATTCGGCCGGGACAAGCGTGTGTGCGCTTGGAGAGAGAACGATGTGTCTAGAGAAAAAAAGGCACTGGAAATGGCCAAAGAGCTCCACATCCCCGCACTGAAATCAAAGCCTCGACTCATTATGATGCGAGTCAACGTGTCAGAGGCACGAATCGACAAAGCGATCGACCTACAGTGGCTTTTCTGCTGTGGCAGTTGTAGTGAGGAGAGTTTGCCAACTGTGCGTTCCCTTTACGCACCAGTAGGCCTACCAGTGTAACGAGCGAGGCGGTTGTTTCACTTTACAGTTAGTCGGCAGTGAGATTGGGGTATCCAGGCTCGGGACATGCAATCAGATCGCGGAGCATGTCCCCTCGACACCCGTTAACGTGCAGGAATCCCCTGTGATCATTTAGTTTTAAACCACAGAGTGTGTCTGTCTCACTGAACGACACCAACACAGCGTTTCACCGGGTGACGCGCTGCTTCGCTCAGACATTGAGTGTAGGCTCCGAGGGGGGCAAGGGTGGGCCAAAAAGCAGGCGCAGAGATCTTACAATGGCAAAAAAAATCTGCTCGCGCGCTAAGCGCGCGCTCGCATCGCCGGTGTCTCTGCCCCAATCTAACTGTCTAGTAGGCTCCGGCGCAAAGAGTCTCTTTCTCTTGCGCAGCACCAGAGAGACTTTATAGAATTGTATTTCGCTCTATCTCTCTCTTTCTCTCTCTAGGCCGTGCACTGCATTATAATGTGTGTGATTGTGGATTGCACGGTGTGCTAGTGCGTGTATTTGCGTGTTGGTAGGGGTCCATGACTGGTTTGTGTCCAGGGCCCGTGGTCATGTTAATCCGTCCTTGACGACAGCATCATATATCAGTACACTTATTGTGACTCTTAAAAGGTCTTGAGTGAGACCAAAAGGATGTCTGGGGAAATACGATTATGATTAATGTCCAATTATACTGTCCTCACATACAGTCATCAGAGGCCCAGTATTAATCATTTCAGCAACTATAACATCATTACCAGCGTAACGGTAGTTTAGAGATGAGTGATATTTAGGGTCATATTAAGACGGTCGAGGGAAGAGGAAGTTTCATTATCAAGTTTCAGAAAGAAAGTCACACTAGGTCTTGTCAGAGACTCGTGGTGTATGAGGTCTTTTGGGGCTTTTAAATCATATACAGGCCAGACCCCCGATAGTCAACGTGCTGTCATTCATCAGATCTGTCCAGGTCACAGCAGCTGCTGCGCCGTGCCGAGTTTCCTGCTCCAGAGATTCACACTCCTCCGTCAGAGGGAACGGAGCACTCTGACAAATACACACAGAGATAAAACATCTGTCCAGTCTTGACTAAATATCTCTCCGGTGCGTGTGTATGTTTGCAAAGCATGAGGGTGCCAAGGGTGCACATACTGTATGTTTGTGCAGTGAAAAACATGATGTGTGTCTCCTCATCGCTGATATCTGGCAGTGTGACTTGTACTCTGGGGCAGACCAGGAGGTCTTGGCTGAGAAGAACTGATCTCTCCAGGCATCTGCTGCTGAGGTAAAAAAAAATGTATGGACGTTTTGTCCTGCTGTCTGACTCAAGAGTCCCAACATGCCCTGAAAGTCTATCAACCTGTGGCACTCCAAGATATGGAGAGAGAGAGAGAGAGAGAGAGAGAGAGAGAGAGAGAGAGAGAGAGAGAGAGAGAGAGAGAGCAGGAGCAGAATACCGACAGGTTACAGGTACAGACAGATTGGCTCCCTATAAAGGATTTCAAGATGCCATCAAAGACACCTCTCACAAGCTCTTAATCCTCTTATTCACCCTCTATCCTCTGATATTTATCGTGTTTTAATTGGTTCATAAAAAGTAACTTTGGAGAGATCAGGCTTTACCATCTGCACCCTTAACATGAAGGCTAATTGTGCCGACTCAGAGGAGTGTCTGTTTCTGTTTCATCTTCAAAGTGTTAAACTACTTATGAAAGTTGTTAAAACCACAAGTGACAATTCAGGGCAAACCAACCTTAAAACTCATTATACATCCATCTACATAAAACTATACAACAGACCCCAATACAAAAAAGTTGTTAACTTTAAAGCTTTATGAAAGCTTCAGAATCACACATGACATCATTTTGCAGTGATTTGATAAGACTTTGATTTGTATACTGTTTTAGCACTTAGGTCCTTCTCCATATTTTTCTGTTAAAATTAAGTTAAAAGGGCTGACATACAGCTGTCGAGCCCAGTTCAGTGTAAATCCTCATATCTGTGCAGAGTCAGGGCCCACTCAGCTGCAACGATTAATCGATGAATCGATTATTAAAATAATCGACAACTATTTTGATAATCGATTAATCGTTTCGAGTAATTTTTTATTAAAACATTTCCAAATTCTCTGATTCCAGCTTCTCAAATGTGAATATTTTCTGGTTTCTTTAATCCTATTATGACAGTAAACTGAAATATCTGTGTGTTTTGGACATAACAATACATTTGAGGATGTCAACATGGGCTTTGGAATCATTTTTTTTCACCATTTTCTGACATTTTACGGACCAAAACACTAATCGATTAATAATCGATTAATCGAGAAAATAATCGACAGATTAATCGATTATCAAAATAATCGTTAGTTGCAGCCCAAACTCTCACTACACCATCTTTATCGTGCACAAGTAAGTTTGTCCCCTTAAGTTTAGTTTGTTTGACCAGTGCCACTTCCTTGGCCACGGCACAGTTGGGAGAGGTGTACTCAGGCCAAAGTACAGATGCTAATGAGCTGACACAAGCACACGCATAGACAGCGATCCATGACTTCAGTTTTAGTTTTTGTGCAACCACTGACCTTATTTACACTGGCCATTTTGAACACAAATTTGGAGCGGTGGCTGGATAGGTAAATAGTATTCATTCAGGCAGACCTTTTAAAGGCCCGACGAGTCCTCTTAACTAAACAATCAAATTTGTTGCTTGCCATTGCCTTCAAATAGAACCAATTTGTTGTTTGATCTGATGCCAGACAGATGACATGACAATAATTTTTTCAGGCCTTCAAAAAAGGTACAAATGACAGCTAGACAAATAAGGCCCCAATGACCGACAAATGTATTAAGATCTGAACCTATATCCTCTTGATTTCTTAGATCCAGTTGTCTCAGAACTTGCAAAGTTACAACACAGTAATTACCCTTGCTTGAGGTGGTTCTCAAACTTCCGAGTTCAGAATGTCTTCTATGTGACTATGTGAAGCAAACAACTAATCTACTGCAGCCCTTCCTCACGCAAGTCCTGATCTAACTGTCGGACACTGAAACATTCTGCAAAAGAGATGACGCAGACAAATGTAAACTTTAAGCTCCACAACCTTCCAAACAGGTTCAGCGCTGTTTACATTTAGTGAGTGGGGGCGTTAAGGATGACTTCCTAGTTTTGCTGAAAACACATGATTCAGCTACGTTTCTGTGGACTTTTTTCATCTTGGAATATGGACGAAAATGTTACGGTGTGGCAGACAGGCAGGCAAGTAGGACCTAAACGCAAGACGTATCAAGAAAATGGTCGTTTATTTAGCTCCAAAAGATACAACAAAAAAGGCCAACAAGCAAAAAGTCAAAAAGTCCAGGAAACAAAAGTTAAGCAGGGAACAGAGGGAACACATAAGACAAGGACTCACCGACACTGACACGAAAAACCATAATGCATAGACAAGGAACAAAGGAACACAAGGAGTATATATACAAGCAGTGGTGTAGTGGTGCCTGGAGAAGTGGGTATACTCTAAGTTGTACTGCGCGCGCATCCGCTTTTGCCGGTCCTATATTTCCCATAATTGCCCTGCCTCACACAGCCACTCGCGAGTAGTGGTCCAACACAGGCCTAATGCATGAATAGCCTATAAGATATAGAGAGCGCAGCTGGCAGAACGGCTATATGTTTAGCCTCCGTGTCCGCTCCATTTACAGCCATTAGTGCGAGTGGGGGGGGGGGGGGGGAGTTCACTGTCCTGACAGCTGACTGCCGCTACGGTCTGCCGGACCATCACTGTTTGCACAGTAGGCTAAATAGGGAGACTGAGGTGGGGACCCTGGACCTACTAGGGGGGTCCGGGGGACAGCTCCCCCGGAAGAAAAAAATGCAACCTTTTAAAGTAAAATTCATCAATCTGGTGCACTTTGAGAAGAAAACTGCATGCAACCAGGCCCAGGGGCCCAAGGGCTCAGGGGGGCCCTAAGTCAGAGATACTGATAGTAACTTTACATGTCGCATTGTCAAAGAGCTCAGTCACTGATGTCAATAACAGCCTAGGGTCCAAAAAGGAATAGGAAATAAATCATCATGGCCCCTAGCAGGTGAAAAATAGAAAAGCAAGTGCAAAACAAAAGCATTATTAGCTATGTCTTATGGGCTTCATAAGGGGCCTCTAAGGCCCCCACACACATACAGGAATAAGCTTTATACGTGTAAATTCTATACTGTTCATAAAAAGTAGCTTTCCATCCTGTATCTGTTGCAATGGGCCCCTCCATCATATAACATGGGTCTGCAGACCAATCTACTGAAATGTTTTTACAGTTGCAGAGTAAAGAGTGCTGCCTGTTTAAGAAAAATAATATTCCTTCTGCAGCTCAAGATTTGATTTAAATCTAAATTTTCCTCTGAAAGTGCATCAGATTGATGCATTTTACTTTAAATCTCATAATCCGTCTATGAACCAACTGGTTTCCACAATCTTTTTTATTTTTGCGGAGAGCATGCACAAGCATTATTCATAGAAAAAAAAAATGTGGAAACGGGCCCCGAGATCGTTAAGACCGCCCCTGCACGCTTGCCGCCTTCTCTCTGCCCGCTCGCCTCTCTATTGAGAATGCATTAGTGGGCGAAACAAACGCCTCGGCCCGTGTGAAACGGCCTGAACTGCTGAACGAAGGAAATCAAATGAGGTTCTGGCATTTTCCCCAAAAAACGGGACAAATTGTGTCCCGGGAGAGATTTTTCTTTTCCCGGGACAGCTGGTGAAAAAAAGAGAACAATTTCGGGGAAAACGGGACAGGTGGCAACAAGTCCCGCAGTCGCGGCCGTTAGAAGTGGGTATACGCAATGTCGCCTGAAAAATAAGTGGGTATACGCCGTATACCTGCGTATACCCCCCACTACACCACTGTATACAAGACACAACGAGACACAGGTGTAACATTAGGGGAGGGAGCAGTAATCAAACAAGAGGGAAGCTTGACAGGACATGGGGAGGAACAAGACAGACATACCAAAATAAAACAGGAAACCCGGGTAACACCAAAACAAGACAAGACAAAGACAGACCATGACAGAAAAAGTATTTAGCACTTGGCATGGTCCCGGTCCACTAAAATGAGTCTGTCCCTTTTTCCATATTCCTGCACAGTCAACTGTACCACATTATGCCATCTACACTTTTCATCAAAAACTCTACTCCAAACTCTCATTCAAAAACATTAGCAGAGGAGAGGCGAGTGGGGTCAAACTGCGGATGATATCCATCCACGCTCCGCCTGTCAGCTGCACTGCCTCTAAGATCGATCCATCAGGCACTTCCAGAAAGGAGGGCGGCCGATTGCTGCTGACAGAAGCTGCCTCAAGTTTGGACGCAGAATCTCCCTTAAAAGCTCCAGCAAACTCAGCTGCACTTTTGGAACCAAAAGTGAACTGGCGGTAGCCCGGCTAAGGTTTCTGCACTGTCAGGTGCAGCCAGGGGAAAGGAATTCCAGCTTGGCGAATAGAGCCGCTCTGATGGATGAATGATCCTGAGCAGTGTTTGTAATTCATCTCCCAGCGTGCCCTCTCCTGTCCCTATGCGGATAAGGGAGCGTGTGAGGCCTCTATCACAATTACACATTACACAACAGCGAAAGAAGTAGTCCGAAGCTCTAACTTAACTGTCACTCAGAATGACCTCTGGAGCCTCTCTGTATCCCTGGCAGGGATCCATGCTGGCCACAGTTTCCAGTCTCGCAGTGTAGAAGAAGAGAAAACAGGACGTAAGACAGAGTGCACTCAATTCTCCCAGGCTATCTCAGTCAATCATCTTCCTAAATGTTGAGGCACTTGTACAGTGCTCTCTTTGGCTGTAATCATTATTTTGCTTATAGCTAATACTAAGGGCGCTAAAAGGGACACATTGTCCTCACTTTGCATGACCACCTCACAAAATACAGCCCTGAAGTGCCTCCGAAATTTAAGACTGACACCAAATGAGTACAACCAGAAATTTCCTGTGATAGTCTCTTGATACAGTGCTGCCACTTAGGGAACAATACTTGCCATTATTCCACGGCAAAGCACAAACCCTGCACCCCTCAATTCTCTGCCCTTTCCCCTCTTTGGCGTCCCCACGGCTACCCACCCACGCCCACGGGTTAGCGCTGCGTAGACTGTGAGAGGGTCAGATGGAGCATACAAAAGAAGGGAGCCTCAAATTAAATTTTATTTTCTAATGTTCAGTAACATTATGAAAAGATAAATGACCTCAAAGGAACATTGTGGTTATGGCTGGTAAAGAAAGTATGAGTGATGCTCATCACGCTTATTGCTTCAGTCTGTTCTTTGTCATTTGAACAGTAACATGAACAGGCCTTTCCAGTTTAAGAAAAACCCTCCATTTCCCCCTCTCCACGTCCCTTATAATATTTCTCCTTCATCTGGCTTAAAAAAACAGTGCCCTCTCATTTCTTTGCAAGTGTCAGTTTGTGACAATACTAGAAGAGGGAAAACACATCCTCATTTTGGTTCTCGCATTCGTTGCCTTTTTTCCTAGCTGGCAGCACATGAAGTAACATGTCCAGCTGTAGCCGTGCCACCCTTTCACTAGTACAGCCATCCTCATTTTACAAAACTCTTTCTCCATCTAGGAGAGAGAGGATAGATTATCCCCCCCCCCTCCAAGCGATGTTAGAGGGACCAAAGAGGGAGGCAAGAGCTGAGCTCAGACTCTTAGGAATAACTATAATTCTCCACTTTGTCTCGGGGTCGAGAACCCAGCTGGCCTCAGATTTAGTAACTCTGCTTCAATAGGGCTCTGTTTACTCGAGTAGCTACGCCTACACGGCCAAAGTGAAGGGTTCATATAAAACGCATTAACTGCGAATAATCCTTTTGGTCTTTTGTAAATAGATTGTAATGATGGGGGATGTCCAGAGAGGCTAACCATTTCGAAAAGGCTTTGAGAGGGGCCAATTTGTGTGCAGACAGTGGCTCAGTACCAAATCCTCTCAACTGTACAACTGTGGTTTCTGACAAAGCAGTATCAGAATTTGCCTAATTTCAACTGTTCTAAGTTTTCACTCAGTATAAACAAATAAGAAAAAACTTTCAAATATGTAACCACTGTGAGAAAGAATGTTTCGAAGTGAAACTAAACCTCTACTTTTTCTTCAGTACGAAGCATGTAAAGACCTTATAGTCTCAGGCATGCTCACATTTCAGCTTTGGTTGCCACGATGAGACTTGAAACTCTAATGCCGGATTGACTCTTCACTGTTGAGGGGTTAGGCCTACGCATGTAACCTTTGTTGCTCTGTCAATGCTAACTTGTTTTTTTCCATAGGGCTGCAAGTATTTATACCATTAATTGATTATCAAGTAATCAATTAAGTGTTCTGTCAATAAAATATAAGAAGATAGTGAAAATGCGTGGTACAATACCTTTTATAATTTCCTAAAGGTAAAGTCCAAGCAGATATTCAAATAGCTTGTTTTGTCGAATCAACAGACCAAAAGCCAAACATTAAGGATTTTCTATCACACATGACAAAAAAAAAACAGCACATCCTTACAATTAAGAAGATGGGAACATTTGCTATTTTGAAAAGGCTCAATTATCTTCATTGTTTCAGTAACACACACCTACCATTAGCGGCACCTGCAGCAATACTGTGGCAAAATAACAGAAAAGGCTACTTTCACGATCAGAGCTAGTGCCATTAAAATACAGTATAGGAAAAAAAAGTTTAAAAAGTATTCATCTGATACATTTGAAATGGTTTGATAATTATTAATATGTCCCAACAAAGCTGATCAGACATTGTCTCAAGGGGCCACATGTGGTCCCAGTCAGGTAAGAATGAGCCCTTTAGGAAGACAACTTGGAGGGCAGCCAACAGAAATAAAAGGGCCATGACATCATCCTCCGTCCCTCAACCTGCAGTTAATGATAGCCGCAGACTGAGCAGCTAGAGCTATAACTCTGGCACAGTAGCCGTGATTTAATGACCTGTCAGTCCATCTGTCGTAAGGCACATATGCAACTGATATACAGGGTGTATGCATGCAGAACTGGAGCGACAGCGAGCGTGTGTCTGTGTCCTGTATCAAGTTCATTGATTACGGCGACTCAGCAAGTTCAGCTCACTGCTTTTTTTTCACATTTGTGTGACCCAGGTCAACTGCGCTGTAAAAATGTGCGTTTAATTTTGGTTCAGACTGTCACGCGTCTGTCCGCACATACACGCTTGATATATGTGTCTGTGCTTGGGAGAGCAGGTGTTTTTGGTGCCTTCAACATGTCTGCGTGTGTGAATCCTAAGTGTTTGTTTGCTGCCAGGCCCTCGCTGTGAGCTCAGCATGAATGAGTGAGAGCGCCGTTAACACCTGAGGAAGCAGGAACACACAGACACCCTCACTGGACTGCATTTATGGCCCTGATTGAGGCAGGCGAGGAGGGAGGGGGAGTCGTCATGCACAGCTCGACTCTGGCTGTGGCAAGGGTCCAACCAAAACACTGGGGCTGTTAAAGCCCCCCTGGATGAGTCCCGGAGGGCAGCGGAGCGGACGGAATGCAGGCCTGGGTTTAGAGGTTCAGGGGTACGTCCTGTAGTTAATGAGCTCACCCCGCTGGGCCCCTCTGGCTCCGAGCCCTTGAACGCTGCCTCACCAGCCACACCAGCACTACCGCAACCTCTTTCCCCAGCCACAAGGACTGGACCTGGATCACTGAAGCATACCACACTTCCTGGACAATGTGCACACCGCTCTGTGCCCTCATTATGATCTCGACAAGATGTGTGTCTCACAAGCGCACATAAAGACAGTGAAAGGATGTTGCCAGTGCAATACCAAAATGGTCTGTACAAACATGTCTGAAAGTGTGTGCCCGGCCCATATGTGTGTAGATATTAAGAGAAGCCCAAGAGACATGACCCCCAGATGAGACAAAACAGCAAAAGAAATACTAGCACTTACCTAAATGATGCATGTCTTACATGCTCTATAAATCTAGGGTAAACAACTTCAACAGATTCATGAAATACACACAATAGCTGTGAACCACTGCAGTGCTGAAGACCACTATACGTGTAAAATCTGTGGCAAAGCAGGTTTATTTATCACAAAGGCAATTAGATATGCCTTATGAAATATATTAAATTCATTAAATAAGAAATGCCATCAAGTCACATATGACATATACATAAGGGAGCTTTGGATATAACAGCATTGTGGATGATTGCTTAATGTTTAGTTGGACGTCTTTCAATGGCCGAGGTTAAATGAACAATTTGCCTGTTATTGGAGCCCATCACAGTCTACTTGGGGTTAACCAATTGATGTACTGTCTATAGGATAATAAGCTTTTTTGCACCTGCAAACTGTCCTGTCTGAACACCAAGCTGATAACACTTGCAGGCCCCTTTCTATACTCAGAGATTTCGTCCAGCTCTCTTGTCTGTGACTGTAAAATCAATACAGCTGACTGTAAAGTCCCACATTGCCAGCCTGTAATAGTTTCAGCCTCATATATCAGACATTTCATCTCAAAGCAAGTTCTATTATCCTCTACTCTTTCCTCTTCTAGCCAATCCAGTGAGGTCATTTCTCTTTGCTTAGAATGATTGGCTGCTCTAGGGGAAGGCCTCCTCTGTCAGGTTGGAGCTCTGAAAGCCAACCCGAAATATCTGTAATTAGACCGTCTGCTCATCCAAAACCCTCTTCTTCACTCTCGTCTTTAGTCCAGAACTAATCACAACCATCAGCACCGCTACCCTCATCCCCGTTCAGCACCGCATCAGCCACATGAGCCAATGGAAATATACGCAGAAGACCAGCTCAGAATAGAGCTCCAGAGTCAGACAGGGGCATCGACTTTTAAATGCTTCACGTCGTCCAAGAATGCAGCGCTTAGAGGCTGAGAAACTGAGACCCCTCCACACTCAGACCCCTCCCAAGGTCTGTGATTTGGGAGGTCTGTGATACGAGAGGTCATGAATGATGTCACCACAACACATCAACACACCACAGCGAGATCTCTGTGATGTGCTGGTCTGTTTGTGGTTTAGTGTACATGGGAGTGGAGGAAGGTTTGAAGGTCGGCTTCATAAAATCCCCACCTACTGAGCCACAACACTTGAGCCTCTCTTATGTGGTGTTGTTTATGCTTACGAACCCATAACAGGGACAAATGAGCAGCTAGGTCATCAGGCTTTCAGGGAGGTGTACAACAACCACAGACTGAAGCAGTTTAAAAGAAGAAATAGCTCATCTTAAAGCAGCTGTTTTCATTGTATTTTTCATGTTTTTTTTTGCGGTTCAGAGTGTGGATTTTTACCATGGGAGTAAGGGCCGAGACAGCAGTAAGAAGGAGACATCATTGGATTTTTACATGAGTATAAAAAAGAAAGCGAGAGTGATAAAAGTGAATGAAAGAGGGAATGTGTGGATAATTAAAGTTGGAACAATTTTGTGTAAGGTGAAGGTCTGATCACTGCAGCAAGGTCAGCTGTGCCTTTTATATTAGTTCACGGACAGGGAATGGACGTAGAGTCGTTCCCCTTTTTGTTATGTGTATATTTGCCTTTTGGCAATCTTGATGTTGTCTTTTGTGTGTTATGTGCCTATCCCCCCTCTATGTGTGTGCAGAACATTTATAATTCCAGGGCATATTTTTGTATTTTAAGTTCTTATTATTTTCTTTCTCCTGTCAGCAAATTCATGGGTACTGTAACTCAATGTGGAAAAGGTTACTATGACTACTATTAAACTAGTGAGCTGGAATGTAAAAGGGATTTCTAATAAAACAAAGCGATATAAAATAATAACTCATTTGAAATCCCTGGAAAGTGATGTGGCAATGTTACAGGAGACACATTTGAAGAATGCAGAAGCTGTTAAGTTAAGACAGAGATGGGTTGGACAGGTATTTTCAGCTCCAGGTACAGGGGCCTCCAGAGGTGTCAGCACTTTAATAGCAAAACGTTTATCTTTTAAGTTAACCCAAGAAATAGCTGACAAAGATGGCAGATATATTATTATATCGGGTTTCCTACAAAACATAAAGTGCACTTTGGTGAATGTATATGCTCCTAACACAGGGCAGGCAGAATTTCTTTCTAGATTAAATGTGATTTTAGCTCAATTCTCTGCTGATCCAATCTTTATGGGTGGAGACTTTAACCTGGTTAGCGAACCTGCTGTAGATAGGTCTAGCCGCCCACTCCCATCTGATAGGTCACTCTCGGTAGCATTTAAAGATTTAAAAGAATCTCTGGCAATGTCTGACATATGGCGTGTAGTGAACCCGGGTTTGCGGGAATATACATTCTATTCTCATGCTCATAACTCATACTCAAGGATTGATTATATACTTTTGTCCCAAAACATAGTTGAGAATGTGATTGACAGCAAAATACACAATATTATTATTTCAGACCACGCTCCTTTGTCAGTCCTCCTCTCTCTCTCTCAGAACAACCATAAAAATAAACAGTGGAGATTTAACAACTCTTTACTCAAGGATGAAGAGTTTGTGTCCATATTAAAAGAGAAAACAAAAGAGTTTATTAAGATCAATCTAACTTCAGTGCCCTCAATACAAATAGTATGGGAAGCATTTAAGGTTACCTGTAGAGGATGGATTATTAGCTACGCTACAGCCAAAAAGAAAAGAATGGTGATGAAGAAAAATAGTTTGACTTCAGAGCTTAAGACATTAGAATCACAGCATATGCGGGATCCTATGAATATAAGATTAAAAAATGAAATGCTGATCTGTAAAGCAGAACTACAATCAATTATACATGAAGAGACGGCATTTGCACTGTTTAGACTTCGTCGTAAATATTTTGAAAGTGGTGACAAAGCAGGCAAAATGCTAGCCTTAAGGTTAAAACAACTGCAAAATCGGCAGTCAATTTCACATATATGTAAAAGCACTGGTGAAGTAATTTACGAGCAAACACAAATTAATACAGCTTTCAGAGAATATTATTCAAAACTGTATCAGTCAGAAGGTCCAATAAACGAGAACGAGATGGAATCTTTTTTTCAGGACATCTCCTTACCATCCTTAAAAGAGGAGGAGAGAGAAAGTTTAGAGGCACCTATCACAGAAAGGGAAATACTCTCAGCTTTGAAAGCTTTCCCAACTGGGAAAGCACCAGGCAACGATGGCTTTACCATAGAACTTTATAAATGCCTCCAAAATAATTTATCTCCACTTCTTACTTTACTATTTAATGATATATTAACTAATCACTCCATGCCACTGACTATGCGCCAAGCCACTATCTCGCTGTTGCCTAAGCCTGGTAAGGATCATTCACAAATGACAAATTTTCGCCCTATAAGTATGTTAAATAACGATTATAAGCTGTTTGCTAAAATTCTTGCTATGCGCATGGAGACCGCCATTTCCTCATTGATCCATCTTGATCAAGTAGGATTTATTAAAGGTCGATTTGCTTCCAATAATATGAGAAGACTCTTCCAGGTAATGGCGACAGCCAGCACTCTACAGCATCCAGCAATAGCCATATCGCTGGATGCTGAGAAAGCCTTTGACAGGGTAGAGTGGCATTATTTGTTTCATGTTATGTCAAAATTTGGTTTTGGACCAGTTATTATTAACTGGGTGAAGGCCCTCTATAACAACCCTAGTGCTTCAATTAGAACTAATGGAATTGTATCTGAACCTTTCCAACTTCTGAGATCTACCCGGCAGGGTTGTCCTGCCTCACCATCACTCTTCATTTTGGCCTTAGAACCTCTAGTATGTGCTATCCGAGCAGAGAGGAAAATCACTGGTATCCAGATTGGGGGTCATGATTTTAAAGCTAATCTATTTGCGGATGATTTGTTATTAACATTATCACAACCACATAAGTCAATCCCGCAAGTGATGAAATTAATTGAGGTATTTGGGAAGTTTTCAGGGTACAAGGTGAATTTTAATAAGAGTGAAGCCATCCCATTAAATACTATGACCTTTCCTTCACATCTGGGTTCAGCCCCCATTCAATGGAAGCCACAAGGTATGAGATATCTAGGAATCAACATTAAGACTCCCATTGAGGATATTTTTGATTTAAATGGCCCTGTCCTCCTTAAAACAATTAAGGAGGACATTAAGAGATGGACAGTTTTACCCATTTCATTATGGGGCAGAGCAGAAGTGCTTAAAATGAATATTTTACCTAGATTATTATTTCTTATATCAGCAATTCCTCTTAAATTCCCGCTTTACTGGTTCAAAGAAATTAACAAATTATTCACAGATTTCTTGTGGAGTAATAAAAAACCAAGAATCAGTTACAAAAGATTAACCAGACCGAGGAAAAGAGGTGGATTGGGAGTCCCAGATGTTTATTCTTATTATCTTGCCTACAATGCTAGGTTTCCTTTGTTGTGGGCCTATACAGGACAGAGTGAGTTAGGGAGTTGGAATTGGGTAGACGAAAAAATTTTAGCCAACCAAGACAAATCCCTCTCCCTAACTGCTTTATGGTATTACCCTAAAACCAACTTGAAAATAGGCAATCCTCTAATAAAATTTTCGTGTGAGGTTGTGAAAATTATCCAGAAACGTCTCCCCTTCAATGGAGCATACTTACCATCATGCCCTATATGGAGTAACCCTGTATTAAAAGCTGGTGGTAAAACATTAACAAACAAATCGTGGCAACAAAGAGGTATAAACCAAGTGGGTCAGATAGTGAAGGATGGGTATATGGTACCCTTTATTGTCTTAAAAACACAATATGATTTAAAAGATGTCGACTTTTTTGCGTATTTACAATTAAAATCTATTTTGGGGTTACTTATATCAAAAGAACCCACAGTAGAGATCCAGGATAAAGAGTTGGATATAAAACTGAGGGAGATTGCATCAGGAAAGAGAACAGTGTCAAGGTTATATGAGTTGTTGACCACTGCATCCGTTGATAACCTATCCTCTATTCAACACAAATGGGAGCAGGACTTGGGCATATCCTTGAGTAATGCACAGTGGGATACTGTAACAAAAAACACTACAACCCTATCCAAATGTGTAAGATATAAAATTCTTCAATTAAAAATTTTGCACAGGGCTTATATAACACCAAGCAGATTAAAGAAAATGGACAATTCCCTCTCTCGTTTGTGTTGGCATGGTTGTGGTGAGGCAGGAACATTGATACATCAATTGTGGCAATGCTCCGCAGTACAGAGTTTTTGGAAAGGTGTTATTTATAATTTGTCTTCTTTCTTGAATGTGAGAATACCACTCTGCCCATTAACTTGCCTTCTAGGCAGTAGAGTCGAAAACATTGAATCAACAGTCACCCAACGCATCATAGCCTTGGCTTTCCTGTCAGCGAAGCGAATTATTTTGATAAATTGGAAGATACGTAAACCCAATTGCTTTAGCATTGAAAATTGGCTGACGGACTTTTTAGACCTCCTGTCAATGGAGCGAGCAGCATCAGCTCTCAATGACCATGACTGTGGTAAAGAAGATCCCTGGAACTTTATAAGCATGAACTTAAGAAACTGGACATTTAAATGAATTTATGTATGGATCTGCACCCTCCCCCCCCCCCCCTGTGTTGTATTTTGTATTGTCCTGTGAGTTGTTTGTCTTGTGGTGTATGTATATGTTGTCTGTGATTGTTTTGTTTAAGAAAATAATAAAAATATTAATAAAAAAAAAAAAAAAAAAAGTTGGAACAATTAGTCATTGAAGGAAAAAAATAATCTGCAACAAGTGAGGACAGTTAAAGCTGTGAAGTTGTGAATTTGGTGTTTGGTTTGTTATGCATGAAACTAAATTGAATATCTTTCAGATGTTTGGTCGCACAAAACAAGCTTTTTAAATACCTCACCATACAAATGTTCTCTATTTTGTCCGCAATTGTTTTGACGGATCAATGTCAATAATCAACTTCAAGCTTAAAAATAATCACATCAGAGTTACTTGTATTTGTCTTATGAGGAGAGCATGGAACACGTGGCACATGTGGCCACTGAATGCATGTTTTGTCTTTGCTGGTTTTCACAGTCTAATCTTTTTCTTCTGTTGTTTGTATGTATGAGGACCACAAGGGAAATAATCATTTAGCCTTAGACTGCTGTGCAGAGTTGCCGTGTCTATTAATTGTAAAATAAATACAATCAATTAGTCAATGAATAAAGAACTCCTTGAGTTAAAAATAATGAAAATAATCTGCAGTGGTAGCCCTATGTAAATGAGAAAAAAATGCACTGTTCAGCTTTATGAAGGCATGTGAAGAGAGAGAAGTAAGATTAAGACAAAAAAGGGTGGATTCTAACAAATTAGAGATGGTGATTTGCAATAAGTCAGGGGTTGCGAAATAGATTACCAAACAGCCTTCCCAGCGGGCTGCAGGCAAAAATTGGGTCTGTTGAACTAACACAGCTGTATGGAACCAACAGGACCGGGAGCGTACCCGCCCCATCATTGCCACCATTGTCCCTGCACTGACGTCAAAACGCAATAATATGCTTCATTACCTTCTCAAGAGACAACCTAAAGACAGAAGCGCAGTGTTATACGGTACATACCTATCATGCCACTCTATACCCGCAAGCTGAGCCATTGTGATATGTTGACGGGCGGGGAGCAGACTGGGTTAATGCAGCTTTAATGACATCAGTCGCTGAGTGGATCGGAGATGAGACGAGACAGAGCCAACACCTCCATCAGTGAGGAGGATTTAAAATAGGGCAGGATTTTTAAAAGAGCTTTTCATTTCTTTGCATTTCACTTGGTCTTATCTTGGCCAGGAAGAGAGTGGCTTTTCTTCTCTTGGCTCCTGATCGCACAATTCGTCAGGCTGTAAAGAGCCTGTCTGTTTGTGGGTCACTCAGTCAGCAGCAGTCCACTTAAAACTACTAGAGGTGAGGGGAAATGCCTCTGCTTTATTGGGGACAGAAGAATACTCCAGCTGCTATGGCTTGCGTGTGTGTGTGTGTGTGTGTGTGTGTGTGTGTGTGTGTGTGTGTGTGTGTGTGTGTGTGTGTGTGTGTGTTTCTATTTTCATCCCTAAAAGTTTTTGTTGTAGTACTGCTGACTCGGCCCACTTTATTTCTTTTCTGACTGCAGGAAAACAGTTTTCAATGCAATCCCAGGGGAAGTCTTGGGAAATAATAAATAAATCAGTAAGCAGAAGAGGCATTTCCAGTCCAGGAGCCAGATACATAAAACTTAACTCAGAATCAAGTTTAAGTATGTATGAAACTTTCAAGAAGACTGTGCCAAATAATTGTGTGTCTGTATTTGCTGAGGCAGCAATGTATTTCAGATTTAGGAACCGAACACCAAAAGATGCAGGGAAACAAATGGAGCAATAAGCATTACAAAGGGGGGGGGGGGGTCTTCATGTATTGACAGAATATCAAATGGATAAAATATGTAATAAATATTATTATAAATAAAATGTAAAGGTCATATATCATATAAGTCTAACTGAACCCTGGCATTGGAGATTGACATTTTGCCATAACCGTGCCTGTCTTTTGGGTTTGGCCTTGTAATCTTCCAGTCAAACATAAACCATAAAGCCATAGTGAGTCATAATTATAATCCTTATGCTTCCATCATTTTCATTCCTTCTTCCTCCTGCAAGCCGTACAGTGTGCGCTCTATATACACTCTGCATGGAACATTTCAAAGTCATGTTGTAATAACATTATGATAATTACAAGTATATAGTCCAATTTAAATACCTGAATCCCTCTATGAAGTATAATTTGGGGATTTGTCATAAACCTGATGCACATACCAGCACACACTTACATAAGAAGAAGGCAGTATGGAGAGAAAGGCAGAGAAGAGGAGAAGAGACAAAAACTTCCCCCTGTTTGGTTTACTTCCTTTTAGGTTGGCCGGGCGGTATATTATTCAGTGGTGTAGTGTTGTTTGTGTGTTAATGACTATTATGACAGTTCTCCTAAGCCGAGCAGTGTGGGCTGAAAGGACTGGATGCTCCCATGTCTAATCTCCTTTTAGACCCTCAGACCAGATCGCCTTCGCTTCAGCTGCTTCCTGGCCATTTACATAATCATGAATATCAGCTGCTGTGGCCTTTTCTGCACGCTCACTGCAGCCTGCCTCCCTGTACGCATGTGATTTATGTGTCTGTAGATTTCGGCTCATGGTTGCATAAATACTGTGAATGTGATTGTGATCACAGCTGACATCAGGTCTGTTTTTTTTTATGAATGAACTGGTGCACTACACATTTAACACCTGCTTATGCAAACAGAGAGAAGTGGTCCAGGAATGTGAGGTGGTCTGAATGAGAAGGTGACTCTATTATCTGCTGGTCAGACACTGATAGTGTTGCCCTGTGTGGTCTAAGAGGAGTGCGAGTGGAGGTCACCTGCTCTTGTTCAGCCCCCTTCCCTCCTGACCTTGCAGGCTGGGGTCGCTACATACACACACACAGCTACGAAAGCTATGCTGCCATTAAGGCAGCTAATCACGCCGAACAGCTGCATCCCTCACTGTACAAATCCTCAACACCTCGCTCTCCCCACCCACGCATTCACTCTGGCAGTCAGACAAACACATGCGCCGGCGTCCGCGCACTCACTCCCACTCCTCCTTTTCGCTAATGGCAAGCTGCAGCCGACTGATGTTTGAAGCGCGGGGGGTTTAGCGTGGAGGCCTGTGATAAGCCGCGCTGAGCTGTGAAAACATAGATTACATTTATGCGGCTTATTACAGACAGCGTGCCTCTGCCTCCCTTCCAGCCGTCCCATAATTGCGACCCAAAAAAATCCGCAGAGATACGGGCTTGATGGGGACTCCTGCGGCAGGGCTTTGACAGCCATGCTAATTCCAGTCTGCGCTCCCCCATATGTTTTTGCCACAAGGCAGTTCCCTCCTGTGATAAGCTGCAGCTATATTCTTTTATGTGCTGTCTGTCTGTCTGTCTGTCTGTCTGTCTGTCTGTCTGTCTGTCTGTCTGTCTTCCACAAATGAATTCAGGGCAAAGATATTTATCTCCTAGTGTCATCTTCACTTTTAAGGCAAAAAAAAAATTAGCAATTCATTTGACAGATTTCACTCAACTGAGACTCATTGACAAATTTCAGACACTTATGCATTGCTGTACTGTACGTTGACACTGATGCAACCTGCATGGGATAGTCTTTGAGAGCCAGCTCTAATGTAATAATGTTGCTTTTATGGGTTACATTTGATATTCTTGTATCAAATTGCCTCTAAATGAGGTATAATTTTAATATTTGTGTTTGAAGTAACATATATTGGGATATCCCCATCTGAAAACAAGCATTTACTTACTTGGAATGCCAAAGCCAACCAGGCATACATTAAATCCCTGTTTCTGGCAGGCTATGAAAGAGCCTCCATCTGCAAATACTTAGCCTTTTTTTTCTCAAGCTCAATCAGAGATAAAGACCATTGTGTTCCAGGTCCACAAGTAAGACAATATCTCCCAAACCTCATAGAAAACAATTAGGACCCAGTAATTACACCATTGGCCTGGAATTCCAGCCAAGTTCTGAGGTTAGGCCGAAGAAATGAGAAAAAGAGAGCAAATGAGAAAGGTGCCTATCTGATGCAATGTTATCTGATACCGCTTGAATGATTTAGATGGTGTGAGTTTGTTTATCAGCCTGCGCAGGATGTAATGTTTTGATTTTGGAGGACACAGTTTAAACGCATTACAAGCCCATGTACGACTGAGTGACAGCATGACGTGGACTCTTCCCATAATGGTCTATGGTTTATCTTGTTTTGGTGTTGAAAACACACAAACCAAAAGTTAGGCAGAGACAGGTTATCTTTCATTAGGACGGGCCTCTTGATTTACGCATGTTGTCCAATTGGCTTGGGAGGCTCAGGGGTGAGAACGGAGGCACTCAAGAGAGAAAACAACACTTTCATTTCCATTTGAAATATAACCATATCAGTCAATGTGCTCTCAGCTTAACACGCATCCTCTCTTGTATCTTATAGCGGCCCCATCCAGTGCTGCTGGTATGGACATTGCTTAGATCTGCTGTAATGCAGACTGGCCTTGGGGAGTCAGACATGGCCCGCTGAGAGAACGGTGGAGTTAAAAGCAGAGCAGCGTGAGTAAATGAGCGTTTCAAACATATTTTCCATGGTCTGCGAAAAGCAGACAAGCAGAGGAAAAGGGGTGATGGGAGTAAAGGTATATAACCAAAAGTGGGATTTCAGTAGAGATCTTTCAAGATAGTATGTATCCGGTGTTAGCTATTTTATGAGTTTTAAAGGTCACATATTATGCTAAATGCACTTTTTAAATGTGTTCTAACATATCCATGGGTCCACGGTGTGCCTAGAGACTGCCAAAATATAAAAAAAAAATAACAATCTCTCCTGTTCTCACTCTCCCCCTTTCTGAAACCCCCACCCCTCCCCCCCAATATACTCCAGTCAGAATTTTCCCCTTTTCTGACCTCACAAACTGGAAAGCCAGAAGCTTCCACTGTGCAGCCCACACCCCTATTTCTTATTGGTCCACGGCCCTGACAGACAGAGGGCGAGGCGTATCTGGCTTCGCTTCCGGACAGGGGGCGGGGCAACTCAAAGATTGTATATTTACGAGGGGAGCTGCAGCTCTTTTTAAAAAATAGGCCATTGTGAGATTAGCTGAACATCAGCATAGTACAATAAATTATCTGAAAGTTTTTTTCAGCAAACAATTAAAGAAAAACGTATTAAGGACCACTAAGACCATATAATATGGTGTATAATAGTACCGAAAAGTGTATAATATGGGAGCTTTAAGAGAAGCAGAATGTTTTAAAAGTCTGATCTTGACAGTAGATGTTGAAAATTGCAGTAGGATGGCATGGCAGTTGTTTTATTTCATATAGCCTACCTTAAAATACCCTTTACTTTTTAATTCAGCCTGACTCAAGGTCCAACAAGAGCTCACACAGCCGTCTGGAAATCCACAAAGAAATGCGTCGAGATTTGCAGGTGGATGGAGATGCGCGCACGCACGCACGCACGCACACACACACACACACACACACACACACACACACACACACACACACACACACACACACACACACACACACACACACACACACACACACACACACACACACACACACACACACACACACACACACACAAACACACACAACCACACATAGAGCCTGCTGGACGTGAAACTTGCACCCACTGAACTATATGAGTGAAGCGTTAACTTTAACTTGGCAACACTATAGCGACAGATTTAAGCACAATCCGGTCTCCAGCCTTGCCTGTGTGGCGAGCTTTTATACTTCCTTAAAGCACCGAATGAGGCAGACAGCAGCGGGGTATCAGGTTCTGCGCTGGCAAGAGGTTGTGCTCACGCGGCAGGAGCAGAACAAAGCGTCGGTGGCCCTGGATGGCGTCCACGGTGCCGCAGAGTAAAGGCCCTGTGAATGGGACATGTCACTTCCACTCAGCGCCGCCTGTGATCTGAGCCACCCGGAACGACGCTCAGATAAGTGGCTAATCCCAGCATCCCCGCTGGCTCAAACATCCCCTACCGCCATGACAACCGGAGGGGAATCTCCTCCAGCAACAACTTAATTGGATAATTTCCTCCCAGCTTGACTGTGTGTTCCTGAGCTTTTGTTAAGTAAAGTCTGGTGGCTGTCTGACTGCGTGAAAGTGTTTTTTGACTTTGAGAGCGGGGCAGGACTGAAACAAGAGCGACATTCAGGCAGGTTTCATGTGTAAGCAAAGCAGGAGAAGTGGATAAAATGTAACACCGCAGCAGACTAAAGACCACTGGGAGGACTGAGAGCTGCTCTTAGTCCACCAGGGAGTGGGAGCATGAAAGAGAAAAACAGCCCCCTGCTTCCAGCACCACAAAAAAGTGACCACTTGAATCACTGCAAACATTTATTGTCCTTTGTGTCACAAAGCCTGCAGATTTATGTTACACCCAGGAGAGTGCTGGCATAAACAGCTCCACCCTTCTCCCCAGACTGCAGAGACACGGGTGCCAGTGCCAGAGGAAGTCATTATACACTGGGAGTGTGTGTGGTTGTGTGTGTGTGTGTGTGTGTGTGTGTGTGTGTGTGTGTGTGTGTGTGTGTGTGTGTGTGTGTGTGTGTGTGTGTGTGTGTGTGAGGTGGGCAGCTACTGTAGATGAAAAATGAAAACAGCAGTGCAAGCATGGCACTTTAAGAGGCTGAAGACTTTGTTCCAGCTGGACCATAAAAACTCAAACCCACACAAAAGAATCAACCCTCACATGGTACACTGACTCCTAAAATGAACACATTGACACTGATTAATAAAGTGGAAGTATCTGACTCACCACCAAAAAGGCAGAGGGATCGTATTTCTTCACTTCATTTAGAAGACAGAAGCGGCCTTATGTAAGCCTAATGGAAATGACTCCTGTTTTAAAGTATTACTCGTGCACGTGTGTTGGAAGGCACATGTACGCAAGAGGAACACGACAGCGAGGCAAAAAAGATGGAGGCTGATGGTGATAAAAGAGTACGCTTTAAGAGATGAAAGAGGAGAATGATTAAAAGAGGAAACGGTAAGGCAGGTAATAACCAAAGAAAAAGGCAGCTGAGAAAGAAAGAGAAAAACATTTCTCAGTCCTGGACCACAATGTCGTCCCCTCCGAGAGACTGTTAGCTGTTGTTTCATGTCTACCACCAGCTGCGGTATGCCTAACGTTGTCAAGTGTCTGTGAGTCCCGCTGTCTGCACTCACCTTCTTCACAGGCAGTGCCGCTGAATCCCTGGCAGCATTTCCACTCCAGAGAAGTCACAGTGCGGTACACCACTTTATAGGAAGGTCTGAACACGGTCCTGTAGCTGAAAAACACAAAGAAAATCTTTAATACCATGAAGCACTACCTCACCAAAATAATGGTGTCTATTAAAACCACAGTAAGTATTGAACTGAAGCTTCACTTTAGAACATTTTAAATCAAATCAAAAACCTATTTGATATTTTCCCAAATTGTCAGCTCTACACCTCGGTGCTGCAGCCATAGCCGTAAGATCCCTACTCCTTCTCACCTGCCTCCTGTACATCCCTGTGGCCAGCGGCATGTCTGGTAGACCCGCTGGAGGACTGTTCCATTCTGCACCTGGCAGGTCACCGTCTTAGTGACCGTATGAGGACACCAGTTCCTGAAGGTAGAAACAGAGTGAGGGTCAGAAATGCAGAGTGCCCAATACAACAACAGTTGTTAATTTCTATCTATTTTTAAACACCTTCAAACAAGAGCACTCAAACTGTAGCCCGTTCAGAAAAGGAAATTAGCCATGCAGTAACATAAAGCACACTGTTGTCTTCTCCCGTCCATTCCACCACCCTTTTGTTTTGAAACTTCTTTATGGTGTTCTGTTTACACGTTTTTTTCTTATCAGCCAGGAGATTTTCAGAGAGTGCATTGTGGGGCTTTATTTACACTGCTGTCTGTCCTCGTTCAACACACATCTGTTTGCTTTTGGCTCCCAGGGGAGATAAAGACCCTCAGGAGGGAATAAAGAGGAGGACAAGGTCACATATGAAGATTAGATAGTTTTCAACAGGGATTAGTGCTTGGTCATGAGTCTAGAATATTATCACAAAGAGCATTGGAGGGTCAAGTGTGCTCGTTTACATTCACCTCCAAGTTATTTCTTAGGCATCCAGAAGCTCAATTCAATCAAATTTCTCATTTGATAGAAATGGCCAGTTATGGCGTTTAATGCCACAATTAGGCTAAAAGCACCAAATTATGTAAAGGGTTATTTGTTTGAGAGCTAAATAATCCTCACAGAGAGCTCAATTACCCTCATAACAGGGGCAGATATCTGTACCTGATAGCACAGAGGCACTGGGAAACATTTATTACATTTCATCTCATCCTTCTACTTACCATATCATGACAATGGTGAATGGTGGTTTCTCTGCCTTAATGTATTCAAGATTCAAGATTTTGGATTTAAGATTATTGTATTTTTCCCGAAGGAAATTTGTCCCGGACACAATAATCATATGGAAAACACACTGAGGCTGTTTGAGCTACCATATGTTACTTTACTTTTATTAACAATGATGTGAGCAAATACCCTGATTACCTACACATGGCTCCAGCTGGAGGAGAAACAAGGACAACAATAACTATAGCCTGTGTTTACACAATCACTAGATGTATAGAGAGGGGGCCCTGCGTAGGAACCATAAAAGGAGATTGTGTGTCTTGTAGCACGAAACTACACTTTGTATGTTCTTCTGCCAAGTGTGTGGGTCGTATGTGTGTGATAATGTGTGTGTGTGTGTGTGTGTGTGTGTGTGTGTGTGTGTGTGTGTGTGTGTGTGTGTGTGTGTGTGTGTGTGTGTGTGTGTGTGTGTGTGTGTGTGTGTTTGGGTGGGGGGTGTTCACACCAAAGTCTGTTTGTCAATATGTGAGCCTATATGTTTGTGTGTGTGCGAGAGACCGTTTACTATGAAGGAAACTGCCAAAGGCGGAGGATTCAAAGCAGCCCTTTACCAGCCCCCATTAACAATCCCCACATGTTGTGGTGACCGCACACACGGACCTGAGCCAACAAGCATGGGCACCTCCATCGCATCACTTCAGAGATATTTCCTTTTGCCATGACTATTATTGATTACTCTTGATTTTTTATTTATTTGTGTAATAATTGTCAGGCCAGGGCGCTCCGGTTGTGTAGTGGGTAGAGGGCATACCATATAGGCTCAGTCATTACTGCAGGCTCCTTTACTGCATGTCACCCCCTCTCCCTCCCCAGTTCCACTCTGTCACTATCTACTTCAAACTGTCAAATGAAGGTTAAAACCATAGGTTAAAACACTGAAAATTATCTTAAAAAAGAAATAAATTGTTAAGCCTAATTTATGGTGGCATTTTGTATTCTTCGTGAAATGTGTGAAACACTTGAATCTGAGAGAACATATTCCAGGGACTATTCAAACGTAAAAACAAAGGAATGGGCAAAAAGTAAGACGCAGTTTAAACTCATCCTAAAATACGTAAGTGAAGCGAGTAGGGAATTCATCTGCACCATGTGATTAAAAAACAGGCCGAACCTTTATGTACCGTAGTACATCCATCAGCTGTGAGGCTACAGAAATGAACACAGATCTATATGATTGCCCCATGATTGCTCTCCCTTGTCCAGAAAAAATTGCTCTAATCATCAGTGGAAACATTTCTGACATTGAAGGAGCTGTGGTCAGGTAGGGCTGGGAGTAAGGAGAGGGGTACTAACCATAACCCCTCCCCACCACTTTGCCTCCAGACCCAACAGATAAACATCTGATTTTCCAGAGGACTTATCACCTGTCCACTTAGATCGACTGAAAGCAATACCTTCATTACCTACATAACTTAAGCTAAAAAGTTTTCATGTGATGCATAATTAGAACAATATTTTCTTCTCTCCAGAGAGGATCATTGATATGAGGATATTGATGCCTAAATATAATTGAATTAGGCGCGTATAGATGATCTCATTTTTGGGAAAAACACTTAAGATTAAAAATCTGTCTAATTTACAATCCCCTTAAGCATATTACTTTCCTCATGTTTTTGCTGAGAACTACTATTACGACGGGCCATTGAGTTTTGTCGGGCTTTATTCACAAAGGGACACAGGTGCTTGGTCAGTCTTTCACTCTTAAATGTTTCACAGTCAACACCTTCCTCTAACTGGAGGCACCATCGTGTTATGAAGTGTGAAACCCACCGGCACCATGCTGTTTCACCGGCAAAAGCACAATGCAGGCCCTCAGTGGGTATCGGGTCTCTAAGCACACATGGCACAGTCTGAAAGCCGGGGCCCAAGCTAAATAAATCATCAACTATCTCTTCTAGTCACACACATCCACAGCCAACAGTTAAGAAATAAATCCACAATCGTTTTAAGGGACCGGGAAAAAAAAAATCACAGCTTTGGCCCATCTGTTCGTCAGCGCTGCGGACGCCAAGACAGTGAGACGCTGAAGGGAAACAAAGACGTGCTGCAGTGCAGCCTAAATGAGTGCAAATGCTGACAGAGAGCTTGTGAACTTATCATAAAAAGCTTATATGAATATTTTAGCCTCTGGGTCTGCCCTCATTTCGCCTTGTATGCTACGCAGTCTGCATCCTTAACGAACACACTACTGAGTAGTTGAACTTTCTGCCGCCGACCGTGTGAACTGACAAGAGGGTCGATGAAACGGGGAGAAACTCCGCCCTTCCATTCACGTACTGTGGGTGGAGGAGGGACGAACAGCCAAAGATGTGTTTGAATTGCAGCATGGATCGAAATCCATTCCAAGGCATTTCTCTACAGTTCTTTTAGTGGGAAAATGACTTGGGGGAGGGGGGGCAAAAACAGATGTGGCAAAAGACCAGAGGATAAGAGAGGAGAGGAGAGAGTATAATAAGGGTCACATGAGGGAGCTTCCGATGGGAACAGAGAAGTGGAAGGAAAGACAATTATGAAGTGCCGGTGGTCCCATGGGATATAGAAGAGGCACAAGATAAATGTGCTGCAACGACAGATGACAAGGACAGAAATAGAGAGAGCGGTCACAGTGGAATTAATTAAGAAATTCCTGGAGTCATGAACTGCAGCAGAGAAACAGAACAAAAAGACAGAGGAGGCTATAAGAAAATGGTCTAAAACAAACTGTAGGTTTAATAGAAAAACTAGGACTCACAAGTGTTATTTTTTATTTGCATTAGAATAATTGTTAATTGATTAGGTAATGGAGAATATAAAAGCTGGCTGGCTATCATGTTGCAGGTTCAAAGCTGCCTTGTATTTACCTCGCGCAGAGGACAGTGGAGATCATCAAAGCACCACAATCAGGCCATGAAGGTCAGGGCGAAGTGACACATCACAGCATGCAGGCTCGGAAAAACAAGGAAACTCATTTGTCTTTGTCTTTTCAGATCTTTCAGGTGTGGACTCCTTTGCACTTTAAGTGTGCCTCCGTTGGTTACGGTTGATGGCATCTTTAAGTGTTTGAGGCGGAAGGTTAAAAAAAAGAAAAAAAGAAAAGGGAATCCCGCTCAGCTGAATAATTCTCTCATATCACACCTTCCTGATCACCTGCAGTGAAATTGGGGCAATGATAGAGATTCTCTTTTTATTATTGATTTGTCTGTCTATAATTTTTTTTTGATTAATCATTAAGTTTACAATATATCAGAAAATGGTGAAAAATGCCAGTTACAGTTTCCCAAAGCAGCTTCAAACGTTTTGTTTTGTCCAACCAACATTCGAAAACCCAAAGAGATTCACTCAAAAATAGTAGAAGACTACACAAGTAAATTTGCACATTTGAGAAGTTGAAGCCAGACTATTTTTCCTTTTTCTTTTATAAAAAAAAATATATTATTTTCCTGATTAATGGAATCTGTGGAATCTTTCTTTGATTAATTGTTTGGTATACTCATTGTGGGGTGATACTCTGCCAGTCAAAGCAGCTCTACAGTGGTATATTGTAAATTCCCTGAGAATCATCCTCATTAATGTATCAGCCACAATATCTTTATTAATGGAGCTGTGCAAATGGTGCCTGCCTCCTTATATCCATGAACATTTTCCTTGAGCTCATACAGTATTATTTGAAGTGGTTTGAATGGCCAAACCTAAATCTGTTCTGCTTTAATCTACACAGGGCTCAGCCTCCTGGAATCTCTGTCATCTTCATTTCCCATACTTAAAGAAACTGTGGATGTGGTTGAGATGGGGTAGGATTGAGGGCGGCCACAGGGTTCAGACTGCCTGTCAGACCATGACAAGTCCTCCGAGGTAGGATAAAGAAAGTGGGCGAGACAAGAAATAAAGAAGCAGCTACCCCCCATAACCCCTTGGTGTACTGAGCTCATATAGTCGTTAGGGACGACAAGGGTGAGCGAACACTTTATCAGCTCTCTACAGAGCACCCACACCAGTCAAGAAATTACTCAAGAGATTGTAATCCCCTCTGATTTGGGTAATCACTGTGTGAAGACAGGGCTGGTACGGAAAGACTTTCTCAGTGAAGATTTTCCTGTGACAAAATCCTCTCCTAATTTAAAATGAATTGTTACATCCTTTTAAGTTTGAAAACCCCAAGTTTTGGTCGTTCAATGTCAAATGGCTAATGCCCATGAGATAAATCCCATTGTCACTCTTTGGCTTTGTGCTGCTACTTTCAAAGACCCAACCAGACAGCATTTGGACCTTTCAATAACATTAGCTGTTATACTGGAACCCCAAGGTACAAGGTGGTGGTAATACTCTCACACACCGACAGAGACTTGCTTCCTAGACTAAGTCACATACATAGGTAACAAAAGTGTTGTTAGTGGTGGGTTTACTAAACTAGCTTTTTACAAAAACATAACTGTTCCTAACTGCCCCTATGGCAAACATCTTGCTCAACAAGAAGCACTACAGATTTTATGTGGGTGCTACTAGGATCGTTATACTGGTGTGATGTTATGCATCAAAGAGTTTAATCGAGCATTTATCAAGTGCTATATTTTATTGGGATATTCGACTTTGTGTTTGGATGGGGCCGCTCTAATTTTGTAATCCGTGTTGGCGCCAGCTTTCACTCTGCCACAACAACAGGAACGGCACCCGGCAATTTCAGGCAACTAGCCTTACTGCTACATCTACAGGAGCAGAGCTTGTAATTCACAACACGCTTATACGGGTAATCAAAATATAAATTTTTGGACCTGGAAACGATACAGATATCACGAAAATAAATATCACGATATTTTCTGTACCGATTTTTTAGCACAGCCCTAATATACTGTGTACCGCGATATAGCCGACAAATATCGCAATACTATTAATAGGCTGTATCTCCCAGCCCTGCCTCAAAACCGCTGACCTCTGGATGGTGACTGATTCGCCACCAGCAGCTTCTTCTCCGTCTGTCATGCTGTTCATTCCTCTACTGCTGCTTACTAACAGCAGCAAATCTTCCCAGAACAAGCCCAGATGTGGTGGAGCCCCTTCTGCTTGTGTTAAGTAAACATGTCCACAAGCCTCTGGCCCTGAGTGACAGGGGGCTGAGCAGAGAGGTGAGCCAGTCGAGCGAGGCTGGGAGCGCAAGAAAGCCCACCTGGACACACCCGGAGGAAAAGGCCTCTTCAAGAGAGAAGGGGGTTTCAGCCCCAGGCCTCCTTGGGTCCACACACACACACAGGCACACACACACATGCCGTAATCTGCACACACACACTCGCAACCTGAAAGTGTAAATATTTGTACGATTGGAATCCTCCTCTTATCACTAAGCACTAGCTAGTCTCTGATCTAAACATTGGTCCAATCCGGGAGGGAAGCAGAGCTGGTAAGCGCTCTCATATGTGTGTTTAGTCTAGTGACTTCTTCAGAAAAATTGCCTCTTCAACAACTCTGCTGTTGCATAGGGAATCAATCATTGTGTGAGACCATCGCATTCATTGGGAGAACTGTTCTTAAGCTATCAATCTCATGCACTTTATTACAGGCACAAAAATCTTCACTCCCTCATCCGACGTCTCGAACACTTTTTCAAGATGCATCCTGTCTTCACCACCTGGGATGTCCACAGAAGCAGGTTTTATGTGGACAGATCTGTGGACTGAAAGGGGTGCCTTTGAAGAGCACCCTAAAAAGGAGCAGATGTTGTTGCTGCTGCTGCTCCTTCATCTCATGCTGCAGGGATACAAGGGAACAACTCACCTCTTCCAGACAGTGGAGGTCTGCTCTGGGCAGCCCCAAGGAGAAGGTGGTTAAGCTGGGACAACAATGGGGATGGGAGTTGTGTTGAGCAATTTGTGCTGCCAGCACAGGAAAAAGGAAACTGACTGTCAGGAAGACAATAGAGCCTGGCAGATGGATGGAGATGGGAGTAGCTCTGCAGAGTCATGTACTGACAAGAGCATACAAGAAGGGAGGCTTTTTGGTTTAAAAATAGACCATAGAGAGGGGGGGTGGAGGATATCATGTGCACATAACAAGAGATAAATTAAGTTTTAAATACAGTTGCACAGCGTGTGTATAACAGCATAGGATATAGTGACAATAAAGTGGATACTTTTCTTACCTTTTCTGATAGATTGAGGTATGAGAAGCTGCTGCCGTCTGGTCTCTGCTCAGTTGCGTCCCGGCTGAGTAGGTTTTGTAAAGTCCCGTCTTCCAGGTCCCCTCTACGAACGTCGTCAGCCAGAGTATCAGCATAGTCCAAAGCAAGCTGTTTCTGCAGAGCGCGAACACGCTCTCCGGTTGGCGCGGTCCCATGTCCGTGGCATCCAACGCACGGCCAGAAAAGTTTTAGTGAGCCAAACTTCCCCCCGGGTAGAAAAACAGCAGTGAGTGAATCCAGCTCGGTAAGGGGGGGAGGGGGAGATGTGTCAAACAGCACCGGGTCGGCTGGAGAAGACGCGCATCCTATTCACCAAAGTAGCAGACATGCACTTCTTTACAGTAGGCTAGACTACAAAAAACGATGTCTGACACTCGTCCTGAAATTTTAAGTGGAACAAAGAAAAATGCCGTCCCATAAACTCGCGCTGCACGCTTGGCTCTACCTGTGTCATGTGAAAATAAAGCTTCAATACTGTGTGTGTGTGTGTTTTTGTGTGTATGTGCGTGCGTGTCTTTAAGTGTATCGTCTGCCTTTCTCTATCGGCTCTGCCTACCTCCGTCAGTCTGTGCGCGCATCTAGACGAGCCTCTGCTGCAGCGGGGCATGAAGCCACTTTTATAGTCTCCTCGGGTCTTTTAAAAGCACAGTCTGCTAGGTTTTTACCCTGCCCCGTTTCAACCCCTCGCAGATGACAATGCGCGCTCAGGGCGACGGCACATTACACATTGTTGTTTCTCTTAATGAATTGCGGGCTGCTGCTTCTGCGTAGGAGTAGACCTAATTGTTTTTTGGTGAGCAACACAGCTGCAAATAAAACACATTTTGACTAGGTCCTGGCCCTACAAGATTTTAAAAGTTATTTTTAAAACATTTGTCAGGATTGTTGTTATGTGCTTCAACATCCGTCTGTCTGTCTGTCCGTCCGTCCGTCCGTCTATCTATCTATCTATCTATCTATCTATCTATCTATCTATCTATCTATCTATCTATCTATCTATCTATCTATCTATCTGTACAGTGGCATGAGAATAGCTTATTTATATGTGCTTCAGTCTATCTATCTATCTATCTATCTATCTATCTATCTATCTATCTATCTATCTATCTATCCATCCATCCATCCATCCATCCATCCATCCATCCATCCATCCATCCATCCATCTGGACAGGAGAATAGCTGAGGTTAGCCTACCTCCCTCCGCCCATTCGTGTGGGACATGTAGGTTTATAGTGCAAGCAGCCAGCAAACCACAGGGCCTGCGCCCCTGCTACAAACTAAACACCTGGCACCGCAGTCAAAAAACTGGGGCCAAAGATGTATATCTGTGTTCAGGGTGACTACACCTCTCAGGCCGAATGTGCTGTGCTGCAGGGCTCACCAGCTGCAAAAGATGCTGCAGACTGCAAAGAACACTTGTGCAACTGTTAAGTAGTGCAGTCTTCAGTTTAGGAAAGTTGGTGTTCACACATTCACACTCACAGGGCTTTCAGACTGGCACTAATCACCCCCTTAAACCAAAGGGAGAAAGACATGCGTGCACTCGCATGGGTCCGAGTTAGCCCACCTGCCCTCAATCAAGACACACGGAAACTGGATTGGGGGTATTTGGGAAGGGCTTGAAAATGATGTGTCAAGGTTTTTTGTTCCAGGGCACCCTTGGTATTTTTTACGAGGCCACTCAGTGCAGACAATGTTGCCATCTAGCAGGAACTGGAGTAGTTTAGGGTTAATGTAAACCCCTCCAGTCACAAGCAGCTGAAAATAATTTTGACCTCTGAGGAGGGAGACGGGGTGGGTTCTTTCACAAGGATTTTTTTTCTCTTAAGCAGTTGCTCTCCTGCTCTAATCATTTCTTCCCAGACAGAAAGAGCTGCATCTCCTATTGTCCGTGAAGGTTTGCATTTACCAAAGATACGCACATGAAGTGTAGGTTCATTAAACATCACACCATTCTTTCCCTCTTTTCAACAGGGAAACACAATTCCTCCCCTACTGTGTTGGGTCATAAACACGCCCTCATCTTTACTCTTCATGATATGCACCAGTTAAAGCTGAGAAGGGGCCTTTCTCACTTTTACCCTCTGCCTTTCAGAGGGGCCCCTTTTAGGCGACACAATACAGTAATGAGAAGCATCTATAGGTCAGTCTAGTCTAATTAGCACATCCCTGCTGCACTCTCAAAACTCAGGCTACATGACGTATGCTGTACGCATTATATCTCAAAACAGTTGCAGGTTTTTATTCCTGAGTTTCTGTGACCTCACTGCCACCCCAGCTGCCAGATCCTCCAGGGCTGGAGTAAGACTAGAGTAAACTTCACCTGCTGTGGCATGCTGACCTCAGTGCTACACTGAATCTGATTTAATGTTACAATAAAGAATACACTCTCTGGTTGTACTGCAGAGAGAAGCTGAAAAGCTACTCGGGTGAAGCGGAAAACTTTGGCAGCCTTTGGTCAGTGGTACTTTTTCCACTGTATGCAGCAGCTTATGTTCCCCTTTATAGCCCAGCAGAACTAGCCAGTTTCTACAAGAATCGACCACATTTTGATAACAAAACTCAAATATTGAACATGATTAAAATTAATTGCAAACATTTATTCATTTATAAACAGTAGTAGACTTTTAGGCCCGAAAGATCCCGACCCACTGAGGCCCACCTAGGCACCTTATGAGAAATCCAAGGAGCTGCTGCCCAGTGTGGAGTGCTCAGTACTGTTGTGTGCTGCCATCTAGTGAGAAAATAAAGAAAGCAATGAAGTAGCTCCAGCTACTTTTTTATGTTTCTTTATCAATGTATTTTCAAAAACATGTACAATCTTTTATCATAAATGATTTGTTGTTTAATGCATCAAAAGTTTAATATTTTTCTCTCTCTAAAACAAACAAACAGGCATCAGGCATCCTCGCTATTAATTAACATTTTGGAGCAGATAGTTTTAAAGCCAACCAGCTTAGTGAGCCTGAGGACTGCCTTTAGTCAGCGTTGAGGCATAAGCAGACTCCCTGGAGCACCCAGTGGGAGAGATGCATGGTGGTGAACAGGTCTGCCTCAAACACCAATCCCACACCCATTGCATTCCTTCGCAAGGATGTGGTGTAAACTGGTGTCCGCAACGTATCCTGCGGTACAAGACACACAAAAATGCACACGTCAGTTAGGAAATTACCACAAAAATAGTGAGCAAAAGAACTGTGCGGAGGCCTGTCTGGTGTGTGGTCCACACCTGTAGCCTGAGGCGACGTGTCTCTATGGGGATGACTCTGAGAATGGGCAGTTCAACAACCAGAACTTTTGGTTTGCTCTTCACTAAGCAACCATTCTCTATGTCCCAGTCTGCTCCCTCCAGGTACAGGCCGGACACAAAGCAGCCTGCAGAGAAAAAAAGGCCATCAGTCTCCATAACTCATCCCTAAGTACGCTGCACATGCTGAGTGTTATTTCATTACCCTGTCCAGGTCTGTCACTGATTTCATCCTCACTGCGATACTGGGTCACCTGTGTGTACAGTGTGGAAAGATCCAGAGGCCAACCATTTTTCCTGCATGCGGCCTGGACCAGAGCAGTCAGGTAGGATTCTGGGATATGGAGTCCTGACAGCCACATAACCTTTGGCTCTCCCTCCTCCACCTGTTAGAAAAAAGATACATGTAAAGACATAACAAATATATTCTCAGCTTGTTTGTTAACTGTTCTGTGATGCCATAATAATGCAGAAAGCTACAAGAGGTTATCCGTGATAGTGTGTATCCATCCTCACCCAGTTGATATACTGTTCATAACGCCTCTTGAAGTGGCTCATCCAGTTGCCTAGGGACTTAAGAGTGTCAGGTGCCAACTTCTTCCAAATGGCAGGAATGAAACCATTAAAAAGGGCCCGAGCAACCTCATCCAACTCACTGCTCATACCAACCTCACCAGCCAAAGCCTAGGGGACACAGTAGAATAAGAACATTATCTAACCTTGTGTGAAGCACAGACACACGGTTTGTTTTTCCACATTTCTTGCCCTCCGCCCCTCCTTCTCACCCTCTGCAGCTCAACCAGAGAACGTTGCATGCGGACTATTAGTTTGTTGAAGCGCTCCAGTTCTTGAAGCAGCACCACAGAGGTCGGGGAAATGTCTATGCCAAACTTTTTACGGATCACGTCCATGTCGAATAACATTGGCAGCTTGTTCTGAATGTCCCCGGCCACCTGGCTGATGTACTCATCTCTACTGATGCTTCCACCAGATTCACCTGAGGCACAAGAGAGTGTATAAGGTCATAAGAGAGGAAGCACTTGGCGGCAAGGTGGCAAAGAAAGTAAGGCAAACACCCTTCAACAGTATGGAACTACTCCTGAAAAATAGAAAATATTACTTGCAAGGATACTCTTCAACATTTCAAACTCAATGTGGAGCTAAGCACAATGGTAAATTTTTTTTTAAATCAAGTAAGAGGTAAGAGAAATGAAAGAGGCCAAATCAAACCTGTCTGAGGCTGTAAGTCTATGAGGTGAGTCCACATGTCTTTAGCCGCCTGTGTGTAGTATCCTATCTCTGCATTCGAATGAAGACCCATTACTTCTGGTGTGTTTGACAGTGGCAGGTTTTCAATCTCATCTGTAACGGACAACAGGCTACAGCTGTGAGTGATGACAGCAAAACATTTACCTTTTTTTCTATACAGCTCTGGAAAAAATTAAGAGACCACTCCAAATATTCAGTGTCTCTCGTTTGACTATTCATAGGCATATGTTTGAGTAGAATGAACATTTTGGCTTTATAATATAAACTACTGACAAAATTTCTACCAAATTCCAATAAATTTTTTGTCATTAAGAGCATTTTCAATAAGTAATGTAGGGATAAAGATTGAAGAAAAATCCAGACTGGTCTCTTAATATTTTCCAGAGCTGTATATACTACCAAGAAAATGTTAAGTAACAAAAATAATGACTGACCAACATATACTGTCTTAGGCCCACTTGGAGGAACTTTGTAATCTACATCTTTGTTGCTGAAGAAATGGAAGCGCCGAAAGGTGTAGAACAGGAAGTCTCCAAGGAACTCATCCATGTAGACAGTCAGGATCCTGCGGTCAAAGCTATCTATACATCGCCCGCCATACATAACCTATAAAACATTACACAGACTTACTTAACTTACAGTTACAGCTAGCAAAATAATACATATTAAAACACAATAAACTCAGCCTTACCTCCCCAACAAGGTATTTAAGACTTCCCCAGGGAATATTGCTGTCTCCTTGGTTGTGAGCCTTGGTCAGGTAGGTGTCCAGGATCTCCATACATACCTGTTGAGCACAGTTATAGTTTAAAACAATTGAAAAGTTAAAAACAACACATTTTATACTACTTAAAGGGATATCTTAAAAAACATATTTGTGGACGTTACAACTAAGTGTACATGAATTCAGATCTACTTACGCAGAAGTCGGATTCATTGAAGTCGTACGGAACATTCCATCCGATCTTGCCGTACTTGCGTCTTTCTTGCACCACGGCATGGAAGAAGGACAGCACATACACTATGCTGCGAAAGGCAGGGTGCGGGCATGCAGTCAAGGTCTCGTGGGAAATTTTAGAGTAAGTGGCTCTCATGTTCAGCTTGAGGCCATTAGGAGGCTCTGTCACAACCTGCAAACAATATTAAAGTGTATGTAAACACACTGGCAACTTCCAAATCCTCTCTCTACTGTAGTTTCTCAAATTGACCCGTTTCAAAGTTTGAAGATCTAGGAAAAATAGTTAAGTATTTTTTCAGTATGAAACTTCTTCTGCTTGCCTTAATTAGGGTAATCAACATATAATATGAAAATATTTCACCTCAAACATTTGCAACCACCCCCTGCATGTTTATATCACATAGATACTGTTCGGGTCAATTTGACCCGGCAGTAAAACTGGAGGTAAAAGGGTGTCAGAAATGTCAGACTATTTCTTTCTTTACAACTTTGAGACATATTTCACCCAAATCTCACACACGCACACACATACACAGGCCCACGCATGCACACCCACACACCCACACACAAACACAGTTGCAAGTGTTATGACTTTTGACGGGAACCATTTATGTTCCCTTGGGAAAACTCCACCCACATTCAGTGGACACTCAACAGGGGAGGGGCAAAACGTATAAAATATTATCTGCATGGGAGTCCTACCAACATTACACTCTGTCAGGCAGACCTTTACAAAATGAGAAGCAGAAACAAAAGGATGACAGTCCAGGAGGGTCTGGGAGTCATCATTGATCATGACAGTGAAATAGAGGAGGATGTGTCTAAATTCTGATTCTAATGATTCTGAATTTGAACCACATGAGGGAATTGCTATTCCTATTCCTCCAAGCAAGACATTCATGTCAAAAAATTGTGAAATTCATCCCCAAATTATATGCGTCAGGCAAACCTGTCTGCAGAAAGCAGGCAGGTGAAACTCATATAATTAGAATATCATGGAAAATTAATTGGAATTGAGGCAATAAGTCATGCAAAATGGACCCAAACCAAGTACTGAGTACACATGCATGATTATACTTTATAAAGGGATGAGATTTATGTATTAAAAATCCCTTTTTTTATTGATTTCATGTAATATTCAAATTTTCTGAGATTTTAAATTTGGGGTTTTCATAAGCTGTGTAAACCATAATAATCTAAATTATAACAAATAAAGGCTTTGAATATCTCACCTTTTATGTAATGGGTCTATATAATATATTACTTTCACCTTTTGAGTCAAATTACTGAAATAAATGAACTTTTGCACGATATTCTAATTTTTCGAGTTTCACCTTAAAGACAGTGCCAGGGCCCACTAGGATGGCACTGACTCGTGTGACTGACATCAAGTCAGCTTTTGAGCTGGTCATGCCAGATTCAATACAGAAAATCATTCTCGAAATGACTAATCTAGAAGGGAGGTGTGTTGTTGGGGAAAAGTGGAAGGAGCTGGACAAAACACATTTAGATGCGTATTTGGGGCTCCTCATCCTGGCTGGGGTCAAAGGATGACTCGACAGCCAGTCTGTGGGATGCAGAGACAGGCAGGGCTATATTTCAAGCCACAATGTCTCTGGAGACTTTTCACATTTTCTTCAGTGTTTCAAAAGTAATAAAGTGGTAAAACATTACAAAAAAAGTTTGAACATGTATTTTTTTTTATGAAAAACGAGTGAATTATCCTTATTGAACCATTACCTGTTAGAGGTAAGGAACACTAAATTGCACTAAATCTTGATAGAATAGTTAGTAATGGAGTTGGTAATGACATGTTCACACTGCTTGTTAGGATTTTTTTTGGTTTAGGACATCTTTTGGAGATTTAAACATGCACCGGGTCAAATTGACCCGGAACACCATTGCTGTTCCTGACAAATGAACATAACAGGAGGGTTAATGTTTACCATCAAAACACCAATCTATCCAAATATGGAGAGAGATAACTCGTACACTAAGTTTTCCATGTTTTGAGATTGTTTTATAAATACTTATCAATATGTAACCAGACAAGTTTAACACAATTTGATATGTATTGAAAATGTGTGATTTTTTATTTTGTGCCTCTTGAATATAGTTATCCCCCCAAATCCTATTTCAGGAAATTATTCTGTCAAATACTGCATCTTCACTTCAACCCTGACATCGGGCAAATACACGAGCCTCCATCAATGGTGATTGTCTTGTTCCCTTGTACAAGACATCTTTCGGTCAGTCTGTTTTCTCTGTAAAAGGGGCAACACTATGGAACCTCTTGCCCACTAATCTAAAACTAGAGACTAACAGCAACACTTTTAACAGAGAACTTAAACAATGGCTCAAGTCAAATCAACAGTGCTCACAAATAATTTACAACTGGTTTATTGTCTGATCATGCAGCCTTTGCTTTACTCTATATACAGTATATTTGACTGTCATTAAATTGCTGCTTTGTACTCCATTGTACACTGCATTTTTATTATTATCAGTTTTTCCCTCGTCAGTATTTGATCTTGTTTCTGTCTTGTTTAGTTTTTTTGTTGTTTTTAAAAAAGCCTCCTGTGGACTGGTGTTGAAAACTAGCATTCATGCTAATACACTGAACACAATGCATCTGGTTTGTCCAATGATATTGCCATGTCCATGTCAAATAAAATCTACAATACAATACAAAAACATATCTAGAGAAAAGACTGCTGAAGGTTAAGAGAAAATGTCTTTCACCTTTAGAGACTTTTGCAGTATGCCAATGGGGAAATCCGTTATGGGGTTGGTGGTGATCCACAAACGGAAGCTGGGGTGGGGCTTGGTGATCCTCTCTAAGGATTTTTCCAGGTCCTTCAGCCACTTCACCAGCAAATGGCAATTCTGAAGCATCAACCACTGACCACGGGCCACCGCCATATCCAGCAACTGCAGTGCCACCTTTATGACAGGTACAGAACACAAATACCCATTTTACTTTACATCTCTAATCAGTGTGACTACTTGATGTATACTTATTTCACTTTACTACACTTAAAGCTTCACAGGTGACATGTGGAAATTAAGTGGTCTGTACCTGCTCTTGACCTTGGCCCATAGCGAGGAACTTGAACTTGCTTCCTCCAAAGCCTGACTTATCTGCTAGTTTCATGAGGTCACTGCCTGGGTCAGAGCCAGGGCTCAGGATGAACACAATGGGGGAGAAAGGAGTGCTCTGCTCATGAATGGCATCAAAGCTGATCACAGGAGGCTGTACATATCTGAGCAGAAATATAAGAAAACATGTGGAAACTCAGGGCTTGACTTCTCTCGGTAAAAAAAAAGTGATTAGTTAACTTAACCTGCAACTCACTGGTGTATATAGAAAACAGACACTCTATACATAGTTATATATTCATATACATATGTATATCTTTGACAAAATGATTGCCATAGAAGCAGTCTCACTTCTCGCCCATAGTGACAGTGACGTAGTCAGTCACAGCTCTGTAGACTCTATCAACACGGAAGCAGCGCAGCAACAGCAGCTTCTGAAAGGGGGACAGGCTCTCCTCATATTTCATTGGGAATAAGGCCTGTTCTGGTGCATCCATGTCATACCACTGAGGAGGAAAAGAATGAGCATTAAACTCTCAACTGATTTGGTAAAAATAATTGAATATGGCTATTCCTGTGACTGTGGTCACTTACAGACTTCCATTCGCTGAGATTTTTCTCCACGTCATCAGGCAGAGAGCCAAACTGCTCAGAAAAGAGCTCTGCGATTTTCACTATGTCCTCCCAGCCCTGGCTTGGAAGCCAGTCACAAGGTTTTCTGCGCGTGCTCTTTTCCAGGGACAAATTACCTTTACACATGAGGTGGAAAAAATCACATTGATTTTTGATTGTGTGCCTACACATGTTTGGGATCAATGTAATCTTCTTAGAAATGTTTGAATATTTTAACTTCTCTAGATATCTCACCCTTGATAAAGAACTCCAACTCATCCTGGGGTGCCCCCCCTTCTGCCTGTGCAATCTTAATGGTCAGGTTAAAAGAAAAGAGCAGCTTATGCCTCTCAAACAGACCTGAGGAAATGCAAATAGTTTGTGTTATAAGATCTACAAAGTAATCATAAATACCCAGTATTGAATCTTTATTAGGTTACCTGTGCAGCCGTAGTTATAAACACTGTATGTTAGAGTGTTCATGATATTCTTCAGTCTCGTGGGCAGCACAGAGTCAGGCAGAGATTTGCGCAGTGCGTAGCCAAACACTTCCAGGTAAGAGGCTAGAGAGTACTGGTACATGCTGTTTACCAGAGCCATTTCTGTCAGTACAAAGAACAGGATAGCGCCGCGCTTGGCAGCAGGTCGATAGCCATCTCGGAGCTTATCAATGTCAAAGGATGTTTTCACGGCCAACTTTAGTTTCTCAAATACCTGATGATAATTAGCACAAACAATGGTAAATATATGATTAATGACTACAGTGACATTTTTTAAGTTCCCTGACGGTTTCCAAACTTACCTCAGTGGATTTTGACTTTGCTTTCTCCAATGTGTAAACCAGCTCTGTGTTATCCAACATGTTGCCTGTAGATGTGGCCAACTCTCTGAGTAGGGAGTCCCCGAGGTTCTTCAGCAACTTCTTATTGTTGCTCGTCTCTTGAATCAAATGCTCACGCTGCTCCTCCAGCTCCTTCTTTTCAAAGCCCATGATAACGCTTAGTAGCTGGTCCTCCAGACCCTTCAGAGTCACTACACGTAACATGAACAGACATTTGGCGCTTTTCCACTGCGTGCTATCAGCTCAACTCGACTCGACTCAACTCGCATTTTTGGCATTTCCACCGCAAAAACATGGTACCTGGTCCCTGGTAGCGGCTGCTTTTTTGGTATCGCCTAGCTCTAGGTTCCAAGCGAGCTGAGTCGATGCTAAAATTTTAGTTAGGCAGACTGCCGGCCACTGATTGGCCAGAGACTACCGGCTTCATTCTGTTGTATATTCTCCCAAACTCTTCCAGACTTTTCGAGTGTATTTTGCCGCGTGCAGCCTTCTCTGGCTCTCTTTCATTTGATTTGCATCACAGATCCGAAAAAAATGTATGAAATGTCCATATATTCACTAAGCTCACCCAGTTGTGTTGGTTGTTGGGGATGTCACTTTAAACATACTGTACACGACACGAGAGGAGACATGTAGGGCAGCTAGCAGCTATATTGCCTATAGTAGCCAGCTGGGACTGAAATTATAGCGAGCGATTACATCACACGCCTCGGACCGCACTGACTGCCTCAATAAAATATTCAGGCTGATTTGATGAAAGATTTTTGGCGGTTGGTTCAGTTAATAGTACAACTGCTCGTATTTTCTGCTTTGCTACTTGGCGGAGTTGGCTTTCTGCCCCTTTGTATGACGACCCCTTCCACGTTCAGGAGGTACTATTTGCAATGGAAAACGACCCGTGCTGCTACCAAAACTAAGTTGAGTTAAGTCGAGTTGAGCCGAATAGAGCCACATGTGCGGTAGAAAAGCGCCAATTGACAGACGAAGAATTAAGTACATGCTGCCTAATTGTTGCAATCAAAAAACAAATAAACTTACCAGTATAGTTAATGACCATGGCTTTTCCAAACACTGATGGGGAAAATTTGGGATTTCCCAGTTTGGTGTTGAGGTACAGCTTAAAGTTGGGATCATAATCAACCTCCTTGTCACCCAACATAATGACCTGTCTGCCCTCCGCTCCCTTTACATTCTTTTCCAGGACATTATCAATCACAGGGTCGATGTATTCATCCACATCTTGGAAGAGGAATGGGAAGCCATATTTGATGGCCATCTCTAGCTGCTTTAGGAAGTCTGGATCATTGAAAGATGAGATCTGGAAGAAAGGATGATCACACTGTCACGTGTCGACACTCTTTCCAAACCACTGATTCTGGGGATGTCATCAACGGAAAGCTGTCTAATTCATTTATTCTGACACTAGACCATGACTCGTTCTACCTTGAGGTTATTTTTTTCTTCCTTTTTCTTAATCCAGTTGAGGGCTTGCTGCTGAGGGTCGATACACATGGGAAATCGGCTCCCTCTCGTTGTGAGGATTCCATTCTGCACTGACAATTCATCTGGAGGCAAGCCCTCTGAGCCCCATCTGTAACACAGGGTTAATTTGAGCAAAGCCAAAATAAAGGAGAAAAAGCATATTTGCCACAAAGGCTTGCTCTGCTACCACAACATCTACAGTAATTCCCATTGTATAATTTCAACTCGTGTTTCAAATATTAAAATCTTCAGTGAGCACACATTCCTTCTCACCTGCTAATTTCTACCTCATCAGTGAGAAGGTTTTCCATTTTGAAGGGCTGGCTCAAGGGAATACCTCTCTCCAGCACATCCTTTACCCAAAACTCGTGTACCATTTCATTCCTGAACTCCCAGCTGAAGGCACCTTCATAGCTCAGAAAGGCAGCAGAGACCAGACAGTCGCCCAGGAGACGCACACGTCGCTGCTTCAAATCCTCCAAATCTTGTGTCCAGCTGTGGGCAGATAAAAACAGATATAGGTGGCGACACAAATTAAGATTAAAAATAAACAAATAAGCAACTATCTAGCAGGGTTAGGCAAAGGTTGCAAGTGCCGCACTTCCATGCGTTGCACATTTTCCAGCCTCACCGTTCATTCTCAGAGCTCAGGCCAGAGATAAGTTTGTCGGCAGCTATCAGCCTCCTCTCCATGAGCTCAGCCTCCTCTTGTAGCATCTGCTTCTCAGTGATAGCAGCTTGGTACTTCTCTCCAAGGGCCTTGAGCTCTTTCTGGATATTGTTAAGCTCGCTCTGAATGCGTTCCAGCTCCCGCTTACTCTGGAAGAAGTTCTTTTCCAGACGTGCCACCTGAATTTTTTTGGGGAAATTGTTGAATCTGTGTTCCATCTCGTAGTAGAGCATGATAGAATAGCATTAACAAACTTACATTACCTTCTCTCTCTTGGGTTTTATCTCCCTGGCAACATCACAGTAACCCATGATAGCCTCGACATACTTCAGCAGTCCGGAGCCAGCCCTACTGATGGCCTGCATCTCCTCAAAAGTCGTCTGGAGGTTCTTTAGGAAGCCTAGCGGGGGAAATTGTAAATAATACAACTGTAGCATACTTGGCAAAGGTCACTATCATATGCAATGCATTGTTGCTGTTATATGCACCATTGTATCAAACCCATTGATCATGACTTACCTCTAACAGTCCTGACTTGAGTGTTATTTATGGAATCACAGTCCATCTCCATTAGGGAGCGCAGGAAGTTAGCCTCTGACATCATCCCCTTGGCTGATGCCCAACTGATCTCCTTGTAGCCCCGCATCACCAGGATGCACTCACAAACCACCTGCACCTGTTTGGGTGGCTTGGCAAAGGATCTGCACAATGGAGTGGCAGGAAAGGGCTTTTTTGGTCAGGTATCCTGGTATTGCATTATTGATCAGTCCATCCAAAAGCTATCAACCCAAAACAGGGTATCATCTGTTTTCTTTACAGAGGTTTAGTATGGGGGTCTGCATTATTACACTTATCACTGTTTATATAATCATTCATCCGGATTAATTTGGCCATCATCGCTAGCCATTTCAACAACAGAAGGATTCTTTGAGTAAAAAAAAAAAGGGAGTTTACCGGATCTCGGTGACATCAGATTTTTCTAGTTCTTGCAGGGCTTTGCGGGCTGCCTCTAATGCCGGCAGAGCCTCAGCCAGGGAACTTTCAGCCTCTTTCTTCTCAACGGCGATCACTTTGTTCTGCACTTCAATCTCTTTGGCTTTGTCCTCTGCCAGAGTCTTTTTCTCCTCAGCTAAGAGAAACAAAATATTGATACGTGGTTTGTAACAGCTGTGTTTGATTTCAGAAGCCTCCAGTACACTGTGTTTATTATATCCCAAAGAGATGCAGGTCCTCGCTGACCTATGGTCGTGTTTGTAGTGATCTCATCCAGCATGGCCTCACAAGCTATGGACTTCTCAGCAAGGACCACCTTCTGCTCTGCAAGCTTGATATTCAGCTCGGCCAGCTGCTCACTGGCCTCCTTCAGTTTATCCAAACCCCCCTCTAGACGCTTGCACTGAGCTGGAACAGGAGAGAACAACTTAACAAAACAAGTCTCACAAATCCTCAAAAAACCAGGCACCAGTCGGAACCTTCCCGCAAAGGCAGAAAATAAATACAGTATCAAGTTCCGCCTTCTCACCCAGGATATATTGGTCCTTTTCCTCCAAGAGGTTTGAATAGGCGCTGATGAAGTCCAAGTAGTTCTTTGGAGTGACAAAGTTACAACGCCTGAGTTTCTGCTGGAACAGCTTGCTGTAGTCACCCACAGAGCTATGGACCATGCACACGTGAGTTATCACTGCCGCAGAGAGTGACTCAGGAATCATTGGACTTTCACCTGAAGAAAAAAAATCAAATAAAGAACAAAACTCCAGCTGTAGGTCTCATCACATTTAAACAAAGAGAATTTAATTAAATAAAGATGTGAGTGAAATTACACACCAAGGAAAGACTGAGCTACTGCAAGCAGAGCCTGTGGAGGCCATGGCAAGAACCAGTCTATGACAGTATTGTTCATCAGTCCTGAGGAAAACAAATACAGTATAGTTAGATAATTAAAATCAGAAATTATATTCAAATCTAGTGAAGCCTAACATCATATTTTACCTGGAAAGTTCCTGCAGCGTGTCCTCAGGGTGTCTCCCACTGGAGACATGCCTAAAACAATGTGTAGATTGTTGGCGCTCTTGCTGACAAAGAACTGCCACACACTCTCTTTAGAAGGGCCTGAACCATTCTTGAGAGCTTCATCACGAAGCTGGTTGAGAACTGACTCCTTCTCATCATCAGGGAACAATGCAGGTACAATGCCTATAAAGAGAGCTCATGATCAGAGTTACACAGCAGTGGATTTGTAAGAACGATACATGTAGTGTGAGCTCTGTGTGGTTAAAGTGGTATCCTACCTGAGGTAAGCATGTTGTTAATGAGTTCCAAGAAGCCTTCCTCAGCAACATGGGCATCAGTGAAGAGGAACACTGTCTTCTTATTTTCAATGCCAAGTTTCAAATACAGTGTTTTCAGTTCGTCACGGAAGTTTGTCTCATTGTATCCTCTGCTCAGTGTTATCTCGAACACCTGGGAAAAGCAGATTCGATATTTGATGCTTGCAAGATTTCTTTGTAAATATTTTTCTACATGTAGTCTTATAAACAGTGTTGGGAATAACGCCGTTTAAAATAACAGCGTTAGGTAACGCCGTTCTTTTTTCAGTAACGGTGTAATCTAACTAATTACTTTTTCCGTCGTTACAACGCCGTTATCGTTACTGAACCTTAAATGCGGTGCGTTACCATGAATTGATTGAATAAACTGTGTAATCCGAACCCACCCCTAGCTCCATACACAAACTGCTAGTGAGGAGACTGGTGTGTTTTAAGTTGTGTTTTATTCAGTGTGGATGACATTATAACTGTCAGTTAGCGCCGTCACATCAGTCAGCCGGAGCGCCTGTTTAGTGAAGTTTCTTTTTCTTTCTCTCTCTGTTGTGTGAGCGTGCACGTTGCCGCAGTAACCACCTATCAATCCACAGTTGAAACGTGCTCTCCCTGAGTTTGTTTGCATCGCCCTTGTGAGTAAGTGCATGGAGTTTCCCGATCTCTATAAATTATAATTTATGCACGTTATTAAACGGCCGCGATTCGCCGGTTGCAACAGCTGTTTAGCGTGTCATCACGAGCCGAATATTGCTATTGTTCTTTTCCTGGGATCTGTATTCTGCTGTGCATGTTAAAGAAGGAAATAGACATAGGATAGGCTACATCCTTACTCCTCCTATCATCGTCTCATGCTTCATAGTCTTTTTTTTTTTTACAGTAGGCTAACACAAATAGTTACTTTCCCTGGTAAGTAGTTACTTCTATTATAAAGTAATTCAGTTACTAACTCAGTTACTTTTTGGAACAAGTAGTGAGTAACTATAACTAATTACTTTTTTAAAGTAACGTTCCCAACACTGCTTACAAACATAGAAAATAGGTATAAAACACTTTTAAAAAGGTATTTTTGAAGGTTTAGTTCAATGCTGCTTAACCCTAAATTTCTCCTTTACCAGCTTCAAAGATAGAAGACAGCTGTTTCCATATCGGAAGACAATGTCACTATACTATTTTCCAAATCATCTTTTTGATTATTTCAATTAACTTATGATTGTACGAGTCATATATTTGAAGCAGGTCAGATTTTGTGACTAGTGCTATTCACATTGTTAAAAAGTATTGTATTTTACAACCTCACAGCCAGCAGCGAAGGCAGCGAGCTTTGTAAGCGACTGCTTCCCAGAGCCCCCCACACCGACGAGCAGTGCATGGCCACGATCAATGCGAATGATGCGGTGCACACGGGTCAGATGTTCCAGAGCGTCATCAAACAGTACCAGGTTCATCCTTGACTTGTTCTCATTGTATTCCTCGAGAATTTCCTGCAGAATGCAAAAACAAATTGGTCTTTCAGTATATTTAAAGACAGAATATGTGAGAAAATAATGGTAACAAATAGGTAAAAACTATTGTTGCATCATTATATTACAAACTCCCATCACTGGTAATAACAAAGGAAATAACTTGACATTACCTGAAACAAAGCTTTTGAAGCATCATAGTCCTGTATGTCCTCGTAGACCCTTGGTTCAGTGTCACTGAGGGCTGTCCTGTAGTCTCCAAAAAGGATTGGGTCCCTCATGACTGCCTCCATATCCGACTTGAAATGCTCCTCAATCAGGTTCTTTATGTGGCCTTGGACCTGGTGGCAAAACACATGAAATACAACAAAACCAAACAATTTAGTATACAGTAGATTTTGAGCCCACATTTGTAATAACCGTTTGAAGAACAATCACATGTATTGTAATTGCAGTCAATATACATCTACACTAACTATGTACTACTAATATTAATAAACATTACCAAGGCTTTGTCAGTTTCATCAATGAGTCTGTCGTAGTAGATTCTCATGCACTCATTTCTCCAGACACGCACAAACTGCGTGACAGTCAAAAACCTGTTAGAGAAAAGTCAGGTGAAGCAAAGACATTTAGATAAATGGAGCTCTAATTCTAAATTCTCTCAATCTGTTCATAGAGTAAAAGCACTGGATCCGACCTTTCCGGTTTGGTGAGGGTCAGCCCGTTGTAGACTCTTGACAGGTCCCTCAGGTTGAAAATGTAGTGGAACTTGGAGGGAGTTGGGGGCAGATCTTTGATGATGTTGTTGTACAGTTCCAGTGTGCAGATGGTGACTTTGTCACAAACCTTCCGTATGGCGTCCTCAAATTGCTAAAATAATTGATCAAGTTTATAAGATAAAGATCATATGGATGATTGAGAATATGATGTGTATTGATTTATCAAAGAAAGAGATACTCACTATGGTGTGGCCTTTGATAATAGAGGCATAGATAAGGTGGAGAGACTCCACTTCAGGAAAAGGGATGCTGAAGACATTGAAGAGCGAGACAAAGCGGGTATCAACCTCGTTCCTTCCACCCCCTGCCTTTCCCATGGCAGCAATAAAGCCGAGGTCCTTGAGGACTTTGTAGTTAAGCTCCTTCCCTCGGTCATATATGCCTCCTCTGTCCAATAACAGCTTCAAAAGCGCGATGGGTTGTTGTGTGCCGTAACTATCCACCTGGGAGATCATATGGTATATTACAGGAATATCAAACATGCTGTCACTCACGCAGTTAAGGAGAGACAAGGGACTTGGGTTGTGAGCTTGGAGCAGGTACCTTTGGCATATTCATGTCATCCATAAAGACCAGCAGTCTCTTCCCCATAGGAGGCCCATATATCTCTTTGGTCCTTTTCTCCACATTGGCCTCTAGGTTCCTCTGCAGGTCCATTGATGTTGTTCTGGATGAGAAGTTGATGATCAGAGTAATCTAGAAACACAAGGAAAGACATGTAAAGAATTCAACCTCCAGAGTCAAAAAAGGTACAAATGCATGGTAAAATGCTATGCTCACCCTTGAATCTGAATTTAGGTTTTTCAGGAAGTTAAGAATGGTGGCAGTCTTGGAGGTGCCAGACTCTCCAACCAGCAGCACTGGCCTCTTTATCTTCACCATCTGTTCCAGGATCCAGCTGGCTCTCGTGGTGTCGATAGTTGGCACTGAAGCAAAGGTAGGAATGAATGAAAGTGGATGATGGGGCTTGTATGCAGGACATTTGATTTGTCCTCACCTCACAGCTAACAGAATTGACCTTTACCTAGAATATCAGCAAACTTCATTTCAGTGTTGTGGATGTATTTTGTTACCAATGAACTCCAGGTAACCCACTTCATCTGTGTTCCATCAAAATGGAAATCATACAGAGTCGGGAGGTATCCTGTATGGATGCAGACATTTTCTTTTTAATAATAGGAATGAAAAACTCTGTTTCATTACATCATAGTATTTATTCAATCAACCTAAAACCATCATGATATCGATAACGTAAGCTAATTTTATAAACATTTAAGAACAAATTCCTGCTTTTTACCTGGGATCTCACCAGGTCCAGCCAAGGCTTTTTCATCCTGCACTGTGCTTAGGCAGGAAAGCTTTTTGATTAACTCATCAAACTTGCTCCTGCCGCCCTCCAGCAGTGTGGCCCCTAGTGAGAGGTACAGAGCTTCTAGGAAGAAACACTCCAGGACTTCAGCACTGCTGCCCTCACTCTCAAGCAGCGCATCCAGTGCCAAGCTCAGCTGGGTCACCTGAACACACACATCCCACACACGCTCAATCGGCCAAGTATTCTGTATATGGCACTATAGTCTACATGCATGATACAATAATACCATTACTGTAGTAAATTTGAGAAGGAGACAAACTTACCATGTTCAAATCTGTCTGAGGGACAACAGTCTTCAGTTTCTGGCCCTGTTTGCCATCAACAATACCATCCACAATCATGTCAATAGAGCAGTGCACATATTTCTCAAACAACGAGTTGAGCACTTCCTGTTCCTAAAAAACAAAAAAGATTGTGTTGAAATGTTTACCAATTATAGGTAAGTACAATTTGTGCGTATGTTTATCCTCTTACCTTGCCAGGTCTATCGATCACCCATCTCTGCCAGTATGGGGTGTATCGCAGGTTCTTGGGGTCAACAAAAACCATCCCACAGCGGGAAACAGTTGCAGGGGAAGCATACTGCAGGTCTCCAACCTGTGACGGGAAAGTTTTCTTACATTACGCTCCAAAGTTGCTTTGCAGACATGTGTAGGGAATGGTTATATTGAAACTCAACTCTAACAAACCTCGAACAGGAGGGCACAGTGACCTTGTAAACGGATCCGTTCTCCATTGGCTAAAGTAAGGATCCTGTTGTCATCCATCACTGAGTTCATATTCTCCACCCACAAAGCATCCACATCCCCATCGAACAAGATGTACCTGTGAGTAAAAGGTCATGTAGCAATCCACATAAATGATTTGATGTTGTTCTTCTCGATAGTACATATTGCACATCTTAATCAACTGATTTAAATGATTAAATGGCTCCTAAAAGTTTTTTTTTTAACCTTCGCTCTTTTTTGTCAGTTGGCTTGTTGATGTCACGGAAGATGTTGGATAAGATCCCATCAGTCCAGTCTCGAGAGTCAGGGTCAAGAATACCATACAGTTCAATGACACTCATGGCTTTAGGGTTCAGAGGATACATCTTGGTGTGCAATCCCAATCTGATGATAAGATAAAATAAAGGTCACAATTTTCTACACAAAAGATCAGGAAGGTGTTCTTAACCTTGATGATGTAAACGGACACTGACCTGGTCTGAGCTTGACATAATGTGTTGATCACAACTGATTTCCCTCCTCCTGTTGGGCCCACAATCATAGTAGTGTGTCTAGTCATCATCGTCTCATACAACTGCACCACTTTATCCACCTGAAACCACAGACAACGTAAATAAACCCACATACTGAAACGCATGTAGTCTTTGCCCCTGAGACTGAATTATCTTTAAGTTGCGTGGGAGAGAATCTAATATTTAACCCATGGCACACCTGGTTAGCCAGTATGAGATATTTGTTATCCTCCAGGTTCTGCTCCACAGCATCATTGAAGTTGGGATAGCGAACCCGAGGGCAGTCCAGCCCAGGGAACAGATCTGAGATCAGCCCGAGGAACAGAGGCACATCCTCAAACACAAACTTTGGCAGGTTCATGTCCCTGAGAGCGCGCATCAACACTACATCCTGTCAATGTGACAAAAGACAACAAAACTTTTAAAAATCTAAAAATAAAAGAACATGATAAATATAGTCACAAGGATAACAGTGGAAAATGCCATACCAAATCAACCTCTACGTTTTTCAGGGAAGATCACCCAGCCAATTATGATCTTTGATTTAAGTGACTTCTCACTTATTACTTTTTATTGTTTTTTCAAAGGGTCACAAATTAATACCGCCTTTGTTCCATATTGAATGTAACATTCTCTATTCAAAATGGCCTTTGTTCTATACCTCACAGAGGTCTGGTGATCCTCTCTTCAGCTCTCCTGCCATCACTAGGACAGATTTCAGTGCTCGCAGGCCAAAGTCATAATGAGACTGTTTGGACAGCTGCTCACGAGCCAGCTTATACAATACTGTCATCTTCTTTGCCAGCACCTGAATTCGCAAAAGGAATAAATAAAAACGTTCCATAAGAACTACACATGTGTAGGTGAGCCATTAACAGTTTGCTGTGCAGACTTACAGTTTTTTCCATGTGTGTACTGAGATCTCCAAATAAATTGTTTAGGTAAGAGTAATATTGCATACACATGGTTCATGGTACATTTTTAAGGATGAGACCTCATATGCATCCCTCACCTTGGCATATAGGAAGCCCTCAGAAAAGAGCATGATCTCACAAATCATCTGCAGGTCAGGCACAATGACCACCACAGGCCTGAAGAGGGCCTTGACTGACTCTGGCAGTTCCGTGCGTCCTGCATAACCTGGGTTCATGGTGATGAAAATCCCTATGCGCTCGTCCAGGGCTATCTCTTGCCCTTCAAACTGATGTCCATAGTGAGAAGGAGGTGGTTTAGGAGGAATATATGTCAACACATTTTCTGCATAGAGGTTATTTCAGCTGTAAACTTGAAATATCACAAGTTACATAACCTGCAATCTTTGTCAAATGTCTTTGAATTCATATGAATCATTTCTGATGTATTCATTATTGGTTCTGAATTACCACATAGGACATACCTGAAACCTTTTAAGGTGCAATATGAGAGCATTGCGGATAGTCTGGATTTGGGAGGAGATGACTGACAACACAGATGCATCGATGCGATTGAACTCATCGAAGCAGCCCCAAGCTCCACACTGGGCAAGGCCAGAGAAGATCTTACCCATAGCCTGCACACAAAGAAAAAATAAATTTAAGGTAAGAAGTTACTGACAACTAAAAATGAGAGTGGCCACTTTGTCCAGCAGAGAGCTCAAATGTAAAACTAGAAAAAGCATTTCGAGAAGAAAATGCGTGTGTATACTGGAGGCTGAAAAAACTAGCGCTAAACTGGATGGCTGAATGAGTATAAAGATATGAAAAAGTTGGAAAATGTGCAATGAAAAATGATGCTGAATAGGAGCTGCAAAATAGTGCAAATAATGCAGAAATGTTAAAGGAGCTGAATATAGTGCTGAAAATGCAGGAATGTCAAATGAACTGAAACACAAAGCTGAAAGGAATTGCTGAAGGGAAAGGTGTTGAAGATAATTGAAGACATTAAAGTGCTTAAATAGTAGTATAGGTTGTACAATTGGTAGTGGTAGTTGAGAGACAGGCACAGTCGGCCATTACTGTACATTGGGCCTAAACACGCTTAGTCATTGTAGGAGAGAACTGCAGAACTAGTCGAACAAAACACCAAAGCATAAATTCTGTAGGTCACATTGTTAAAATGTTTGAACTGTGAGCACCATGGGGCTTAGCTGAAGATGTACATATGGGATTCATGTGGATAAAGCTAAAAATGACAGAGAAAACACAGTTTCAAAACATAAAATTTCAATTTTTTGGCAGAGTCCCTAATATGCTAAGGTAAGCATATGAGCTGAAAGGTGACAGATTTGTCAATGTTTTGATATATATATTGTTTGTGAGAAGTTAAAGGTGGAGTTGAAGATGAAAATATTTTGAAGAAGCAGGAACGACAGCAGAGCTAGAGTGGGTGACATCATGCACTCTAAGGAACGCAATACACACCCATTATAAAGTCCAAAAGACGCTGAAAAGAGCATTAAACTTAAATTGTCCGTATTCAAAATGTATAAAATATTTCAAGAAGAAAAGTAATTTGGTTATAGTCTAATGTCTTGTGACTTGTTGACATGTTGAATGGAGTGTGTAGCTAAAATTATGCCAGAGGAGTAGCATTTCAAAGGAGGAAGTTTTAGAGGATTTGAAGGCAGCTCCCATCCACTTCCATGTTAAATCTTCTTTTAAAAAATTGTTAAAAAGCTGATTATTTTAAATAGTTAAAAAGTTACAAAAATTTTGAAAGAAGTCCAAAAGTACCAACATTTTGGTATTTGAATAGTTATAGCTGAAGATTTGCCAAAAAACGTACTGAAGAAAAATAATAACTAGAAAATCCAGCAGAGATTTTAAAAGTACGGGCCCCCCGGCGCGGACCGCCAGCCCCGCATCCGTGGTTTTATGATGATAGGACCTATGGTCAATGAGTTATGGCCAATTAGCTGCTAAGCCCCGATCCTTAGTAAATGTTTTGGTCAATGGCGGCCATGTTTTTCAAGCTATCCTACTAATCTTTTATGGACATGTGTATGTTAGTCCCCCAAAGGTTTGTGTGAAATGTGGCGTTGATACAGTAAAATTTGCCAAGTTGTTGTTAAAAATATGTTTTTCAGTTTAAGTTAATTAGCGAACAATATTCATGGACGGACTTATATGGTCCCAGAGGCTTTTTGTAGAGTACCCTCAAGTGTACATGTGTGAGAAATGTCAAGTCAATCGGAGTTACGGTGTGAGGGGCAAACTTTTTTCAGTCGGGGCTTAATAACAGTGCCACCTTGTGGACAATCCAAAAACTGTATAATAGCACACCCCGTGGGGTGGGGGCGCACGTTCTGTGACATTTTTTGAATTTCTGCGCATTACGGTGTGGGAGGCGATAGAGCTAGAAAAACCACGGAAGTAATAATGAGAAAAAGTATGGTGGATAACAATAAGTTACGGGCCCTCAATACTTGATGTAACTAAAAAATAAAAAATCATATAACAATAGTGTGAAGTGTGCGCTTCTTACCATGTAGTCCATGCCTTCGCCGCAATTTGTAACAACACAGAGTAGGCCTAAAGCTTTGGCCAGATCTTTGGTGGACTCTGTCTTTCCTGTACCAGCCGGTCCAGCAGGAGCTCCACCCAGGTACATGGAGAGGGCCTACATCACAAAAATACAAACCCACAAATATGTACAGACATCCTGTTGTCAAAACAAGCATACAGAACACTTTACACATGTCTGCTTGGGTGATTCATTCATTTATTTGGTTGATACAAATTTGCAAAGTTTCTCAGACCTGTGTGAGGGTGAGGTAGATTCGATCGGTCAGTGGAGTTATAACCAATCGACCGTTCAGCCCCATGTATTCATAGCCATAAGAGAACGAAGCACTGCACTGGCGCACACATAGGTTGTCAATATCCCGGACCCAGTAGAATCGTAATTGGCTTTCCCACTCAAACTCTCTTGCGTCCATTATACTGGAAAGAGAACACAATTTAGTTAGTTTCAGGTTTACCGTCAAAGTGAAAATGTACGACAAACAAAGTTCAAACTGGCAAAGGTCAAGTTTACCTGTTCAGTACAAAGCTGTCTACAATATCTCTTGCATGGACATCGATGATAAGAACAGTGTTTATCTTTCGTCTGTCATTCATCTTCATCGGTTGTGTGATGCGCTTTACCAGCTCATTAATCTGCTTGTGCATTTTCTTAGCATAGACCTTCAGTGCGAGCTTCTCTCCTTTCTTGACATTTTTAAAGACATCCTCTACCTCCCAGGTCCACCACACTTGATTTGCAGCCAACACCACCATGCCCTGGTACAGCAACATCCAATCCACCCTGAGAGACATTGGAAAGACAAATTAACTGTGGCTTGTTTTTACACACACACACACACACACACACACACACACACACACACACACACACACACACACAAACACATACATATACAATGGCAAAACTGCTCACACACATGTAGTATCAACACACACCTGCACCTGTCTTCACAGTAGCGGAAGATTGCTTCCTTTGTGATAAGTCTGTTAGTCCGCCTCATCTCCAGAAATATCCCCGTCATCCACTCCTCCACCCTGCCCTCCACTGAGATGGGCGTCTTCAGCTCCATCACCTCACCCTCAGCGGACACCATGGCTCCAGCTACTGGCTCCCCATTGCTTTCCACATCAAACCTCAGAGCTGCGATGTTGTCATACATCTTGTGGAACAAAAGCAGAGAAAAAAATCTCTTGGAAAATGTTTCACACACATGGAAAGCTGTGACCATCCTCATCACTCATCTACCTTGATCACGTGTTCCTGGACACAGGTATGGTCACTGCTCCCCAGAATGCTGAGCAGTTCATCATCGGAGATGAAGAAGAAGCGAGGAAAGGCGTTCCGCTTGGAGTCGAGGTAGTCGTTGAGACTCTTCTGGCACCTCTCTAGACCATCACTCAGGGCCTGCAGGTCTGTTAGCCGGTTGGGAACCAGGCAACACCTCTTTATGCTTGGACCCCTCACTGTGTCACCCATTATCTTAAAAAAACAAATTGAGAAGACGATATTATGTTGAGGTGTCAGGAAACAGATAACTTTTATTGCATCGGGCCAATGTTATGGCAACACTCACTTCTTTAAACTTTTTGTCAATGATATCAAATTTCTTGGCTTCCTCGGGCAACTGCGTGCTAATGTCTCCACCAATGAAAATGCTCTCCAGGTACATCCATTTTCGTTGTACAAGCAACCAAACCTGTGCAAGAAATATTTTTTCAATAGGGGATTTTATGGATCAGAAAAAAGTTGAATGGGAGAATTGGCTGCTTTCTCTGACCTCTATGGTCTCACTGATATTGGAAAGGTCTTTTTCCCACTGTTGTATTGGGCCAAGGAAAGGTCCAACAAAACGACTGCCCGCCATGCTCTGCAAGTTCATGGCATCGTTGTCCACATTCAGCAGGATCTCATCCACTGCACCCAGAATAGAACCACGTTCCTGGGTGCCTTTAAAATAGGGCAGCACACTAAACTTCATGTTTTCCCAGGTCTCCACCACTTCCTTCACTCCCTGGAAGTACACACACACACGCAGACATACAAATGAATAATATTTATTATGAGTGTTTATGACTTCACCAGTAAAATTATACAACTGATCTTGACAGTTTGAGATAATGATCTTAGATGGACACTTGCCTTCTCAATACTGAGCTCTTTGACAGCAGAGGTCACAGTGTCACCTATGACATCTCCATATTTGTTCAACTGCATAGCAAACATGTTCTCCAGAGTGAAGGTTTCAGCGTTCATCTCGAAGCTAGTACCGGTCCTTGCCATCAGTTCCTTCCAGTGTCTGCAGTCCCAAATTTAACATGTTACATTGTTCACAGTGTTTCACTGGATCTTGTCCGAATACACTTTAACACATTCATGGTGCTATTTATTGACATTTTCATTTGGGTGTCAGATTTATTCCAGTAAGGTTCTGGTGTCAATCTGCAGACTGACCTGTCTCTTAGGGCTTCATTCTTGAGGTCCAGCAGAAGAGGCAGAGACTCTCTGAACTCCTTCATGCGTGCCTCTAGGAAGAAGGCCACAGGTAACGCCCGCACGTCTTTGGGCAGCATCCTCAAGCGTTTGATGAAACCCTCAATACCATCCTGTAGCAGCTGGATGTTCAAATCCACCCACAATGTCTGAGACCACTCTGCCTTTGCATCCTATGAGGGACAAACACAAAAAATAATGGAAAAACCATGTTGACCAGAATTAAAAGAAATGTGTCCAAAATATGCAATTTTAATTGTTAACCCGGCCCCCACATCTGACCTTTTGTGCTTTATAGACGTCATATATCTGTCTCAAGCCATTCATGTCCTTCTGCATGCTGGAAACGTCTGGGTACCCTGTGACTTTTAGGTCCAACAGCTTCTCAGCGTTAGCTAGCTCCTGACGTCCTGCCACTATCTTGGCAAGGTCAGCCTCATAGGTTCCCAGAATGCTCAGTCCTGCAAAAAACAGAAGAGAGAGGTTCCTCAACTACACTTGACGATTTAACACCAATTATTATTGTTCTGAATATAACAACTAAAGGCAGGGTTCATGTGCACAAGTACCTTTCTCCAAATCATCTCCCACAGCTCCCGGACCATGCATGTTGAAACTTTCAGCAAAGATGGACAACTCCTGCTTAAACTCTCCAACCTTCTCCCCTGTAATCTGTGTAGTGTTATGGAGGGAGAATAATTAGAGACATGTAAACTGTACCTTTCTGTTTCAAGAAAATTGTGTGGATTTGAGGTGTTACCTTAGTAAATGATTTCTTAACATCTGTCAGACCTCGATCCACCTCTCTAGATTCTTTAACCAGGTCAGTCCAATACTGGCCAATACTGGCCACCAGCTCTAGTTCATCCTCTCCAACCTGGAGATGGAAAATAGTATAGAGCACAAACACATCAACAAAGAAAACAATATCAACATATGATTTGAAGGGGACAAGGATTCAACATTAAACACACAGTACCTCCACTTTGTACATGGCCAGTGTTCTGTATCTTTCTGCGATATCAAGAAATCTCATCTCCACGTCTAGAGAAATGTCCCTAATGTCTGCAATGGTGCGTAGGACAGACTTCAGGTCTTCAAAAGTATCAGGGCTCTGTTTCAGCTTGGTAGAGTGTTCCTGTTTTAGAAAATAACCATAAGGATTAATCACTGTATAAGATTCAAATCTACTACTACACATGAAACAAATAGTGTAGCAGAATTCAATACCATGAGTTCCTCTCTCAAGTTGAAAAGATCCTCTTTGGTAGGCTTGTTGAGCAGGCTACCTAAAGAACTGATCCAGGACTCAGCGGTCTCCCGCACTGTGAGAGCCAGGGGCTCCAGGTTTAGATGGATGATGTGCTCAGTCTTAAACTGAGGCTCCAGCATTACCTCCTGATTGATACGAGAGAGGAACTGCAGTTTATCGTCAAACATGACACAGGATGGTTTCCTTGCGACAAACTTTTCATTGACAATGGTTTTGTTCCTTTCCCAAAGGGGCCGATAGCGTTTCCAGTGGTTGAGGTACCGATCCAGAGAGAATAGCAGCCGCTGGACATTCTGGGACACTGTCATGGCGGTCTCATTTATCTGAGGATTCTGCCACACGTCACTGTGGAAGCTAAATGTCACCAGTTCGTCTTCACCACTCATACGTTGTTGAGGGCACTCAATGCAGGTGCCACGCATCCAACGCACAAAGAGCTGAAACATACAAATAGAGGCAGAATCAAGGACTGTTATATAATTCAAATATGTTTCAGTGATACATAAGAGAATCATAATGATCTCACCTTGGTGCTCTCTACACAGTCTTTTATACACTGCATGATCAGCCAGTAGATCTCACTGCTTTGGGGCTGCAACACAATCTTAGGGGCAGACAGGATGGCATCAATTTGGAAAAGAGGGGTGCCTCTCATAAGCACCATGTTGAAGGCCTGAATGTTCCTTATTGTGGAAATCAACAAGAGCAATGTTACAATGGTTGACCCTGATTTAGGTTTGTATTTCAAAGGAGCAGAGATTATTAGTGCTCACAAACTTCAACATTAACATTATGCCAGTACCTCAGCACCATCTTTATGAGGGAGTCTAGCACCTTGCGCTCCCAGTACATGTAATAATCCACCATACATTTGGCTTTCCCAGTGCTGGTTTCCATGATCAAATGCTCTGTCTTGGTGATGAGGGGTCCAATGTCAGCATACTTCCTACTCAGCAAATTCACAGTCTTGGCCCGCTCTCGCTCAATACGTTCACAGAACTCCTTAACACCTTGAAGAAACATGCAATTAAGTCAGTGAGAGACCGTTTTAACTATATAATTACTATATCCAATAAATAATATCCCTCTATCAGCTGTACCTGGTAAGTCGTTTTCTTTATCTGGGACTGGACATTTCAGTAAATTGGCCATCACCATGGATTGCAACTTGGCCTCAATATCCCTCTCATTTTTCAGAATCTGATTGACAACTGCCTCAAACTTAGAGACAGTCTGAATGCCTCGGTTGATGAAGTCGGTGATACCTAAATCCAAGCGCATTTTGAGTGATTTCAATTTAACAGACATAACTAATTTCATCAGACCAAAAGTGTGAATGAATTTGATTAGATAGAGATTTCAGCCTTTGGAAGCCCCCATACCTAAAGAATTCCAGTTTAGTCTTTTGCATCCAAATTGCATCTCGATTTTGACCACTTTGATCTGTTGAGCTAGCATAAGGAACTTTGCCTCACTCAGGCTGTCCATCACAGCATGGTAGCGGGTGACAAGGTTTTGCAGACCATCAACATACCTGAAACAAGTTTGAAACCGGTCAGGCCAGGGATTAAATCAACCAGTGGTTTTGTGGTTTGGTTTAAACTCTGTATTCAGGTGCAGGTGAGTATCATTACCTGATGTATTTGTGCTCCTGTAGAGCAACATTTTGAGCCTGATAAGGCACAGAGTAGCCCAGGGACACAAGGTTGTTTGACTCAGAAATGATTTCCTTGATCTCTGGAGCATAGTTTACAACATATCGTACACTCTTCTGATGGTTGATTTCAATTTGTGGGACATCCTGCCAATGAGGAAAATCAAAACAAATGGAGGGAATTTGAGAGTTATAAAAAATCTGGTTATCTATATTTTGCACAGTACTGAAGTAAAGTATAAGTGAGTAAACAGTGAAAGAGACGTACTAGATTTTCCTGGTTTTTGATTTCACTGACCAAGAGTGATCTTTTCATGTACAATTGCAAGTTGAGTTCTGTCTGATTCATCCAATGCTCATACTTCCTCGAACCATAGTCCCTCATCTCCACTGCCATTTCCGTGTACTTGTCCTTAGCCTGAGCAAATTGCAACAAAAGTCACGTAAAGACTTTCAATAACATTTTCGTGATCAAACAGATTAATATTAACAGTGCTTTGCAGCTGTGCAACACTGAAGTAACTCACCACTTTACTCTCTTCACTCTCCATCATCTCTGGCACTTCCAGAAAGGGAAGGATAGTGTGTTTGAGGCGATGGAAGAGAAATCGCACCCATCTCATGGCCCCTGCCACAGGAGGTTCATTCTTATTAAGTGGTGGTTTGTCCTTCTTTGCCTCAAAGATTTCCCGTATGTTGTCCACCTACAACAAAGATGAAAAGACTTAGGCATTCCACGGAAATGCTTGTGGCAGACCATGCTCACTCTATTAGTCAAACATCAACTTTCCTCTGTTTTCTACAATACAGTACCTCTTTGCAATACTGAGCCAAGATGTCATTAAACTTTCTCATCAAATGGTTGTTGATAGCCTTTCTTGAGCGGATGTGTTTGAATTTTAGGAGCATGCTGAAGGCAGCAGCTGAAGAGCGCAGGGTCTTGAAAGACTGATCAATGATGTTGATGGCCTCTACCTCAATAGCCTGAACAGACACATGTAGAAAGTGAATCAGCTTGATAACTGAGGTCCAGCCCGCAGAAAATTGAGCAATTTAATTGGTGCACTGCAAACTGACACCTACATAGACATGCTTAATTGAATTGCTAACATTTTCACAATTTATTATTTCTAGATATTCTGAACCCACCTGAACCATGGTGTCGAAGTCTTGCATGATCACTTTCCAGCTGCTCATCTTACAGATGTTGAAAGGATTAAAACTGACTTCCTCAATAGGCAAAACCAGACTATCTACTCGGCACAGTACTTCATCGATGCGTTTAGGGTCACCGGTTACACCTTTCAACTCTGGACCAAAGATGTTATAGAACTCCTCCAAAATCTGCACGACAAAAAGATAACAATTTTATTTTTCAAACTGAGTTGCTTTTTGTACACATGTCCAGAAACTGAGTGACAGGTCAGTATTTATGGAGTGTATGTACACTGACCTGCAAAACATTGTACAGGTCCTGGCATACGGAAGCCATATATTCAGTCCTCTCAAACAGTCTCTTGCGGTCAAATTCCCAGCGTTGATTCCTGCCTGATTCTTCAATTTCAGCGCGCACCTCAAAGTAGGAGGACTTCCACTGGTCCAGAACCTGCTTAGCATCATGCACCTTGGATTTGGCCACTTCCCTTGTGTCTCTGTCCAAGGCACAGAACATTGTAAAGTTACACTGAAACCACAAGACTACCTACATATAGGATGATGGATTGGGAGTAAATGCTGACCAATGTTGACATTATAGAAGTATACATTTAAAGGTAAGTATCTAAGATCTGAACCGCCAACGTGAAATTTAAATGTATTCACACACATACTTGAATATTGTGTGGACATCAATTACTTGATCCACACGTTCACACAGCTGCCAGGCAATACGCTCCATCAGGGGCACCATACGCTCGTTTGTGTTATAGTGGCACGAGATTATCCACACAATCTGCAGGCTGTTCATCAGAGGACGAATCACCTCCAGGATAACACCCAAATTTGCTCCAGTAGCCAGATTCTACCACAGACACAAGTAAGTTTGATATTAGGGATGGTGAGAATAACAGAAACACTCTGTAGTCGCTTATTAGATCAAAAAATATTCTTGGCAAGAATTTTAGTGTAAACGACTAGTTATTGGTAGTAACACTCTTCATTGTTATTAACCAAGAAATTAAGTCAATGTGAAAAATGTTCAGCGGTAATGCATTTATTAAAGGATTCACCAAGAAGTATCTTTCCAGTGTGCTAAGGAAGCGTAAATTATCGTCAGCCTCCACGCGGTATTTAGTAAGTTCAGCAACCGTTCCATCCAGGGTCTGAACAACGCCTGCATCTGCTTTGGTCATCACGTCCAAGATCTTCTTTACCATGGGTAATTTCAGTTGCTCACTCAGCGCACTCAGGATGGATGTACGCTCCTGCCAAAAAAATATCTCAGCCATAGGGCCGGGTGCCTGGAGGAGAATGGAAAGTGAATGTTTCACAATGGTCTAGGGATTTCACTGTTTATGTTTTATGCTTTCTTTTAGCTACTTATTTAATTTTGAGCTGACAGGGATTTTATTTCTTGGTAATATTTCAAGTAGCAGCAATGATACTTGACCCCAGGTCCTTCTGCTCAAGATGTTTAGCTGTGACATAACTAAGCCGGCCTGAGTTTAAACTCAGACTATCGGGAGTCACAAACCTGTGGCTTTTTGTTTAGCTGCTCCTCAATAACAATGGTAATCTGAGTCTGCCAGTTCATCACACACTGCTCCAACTTCTCCACCATCTCTGGATTGGAAAGCAGTACATCCACCTCCGGCTCCAGGTCAAGGTCAGGGATGTCCAGCGTAATGTCATCTGCAACAAAGAGACAGATCTTTAGAGTGTATTGGTTATAATGACACATAAATAAGCATTAAAAATAAGCATAAACAGGAGGATTGTCCACTAATTGTAACCCAGCCAAAATGTGTGTTTTATCTTCCCATGCATCAAAAGGGAAGGGAAAATGCCCCTGCATAATTTCCAGCTGCAGGAAACTCTTTACCTTTAGCAGTAAACAAAGTTCTCTCATGGCAGGCATAGCTCAAAATATTTTTCATAAAGTGAGGGAATAATGTAGAATTTCAAGGAGGTTGCTGGTTATATTGCAATGTTCAATAAAATGGTAACCTTTTTTTAAAGCTTTTTTTAACAGTAAAATACTGATAATTGCCTTAAATAAATAAAAAAGAGCCCTTGTTGTATCTAATAAAAACAAACCTTGAATCTGGAGGTGTTGGAGAGTTGTGTTGACCATTCCCAAATACTTGTACGCCCTGTTGAGCAACTCATCCCGAATCGTGCATTGTCCCTTTGACTTCTCTGGACCCTCCCCTTCACCTTCTCCACTAGCCTCCCCCCCTTGATAACCTGCACCAGTCATTTTCATCTGGTGAGCACTGAGCAAGGGTAGGTACACCTGACAAGAGAACCAGTCAAAACAATGTTCTTTATTAAAAAAACTAGACACATTATACATGGTTGATGTTGTGGACAGTTTTTCTCGTAATGTGTTGTTACATTAAGTTTTGGCCTGATTGTTTTTGAATTGTTTTACACTTACATTGGCAAGATCGCTCTGCAGCACAAGAAGTGGGTGTCCATCCTGCAGGCCAGTGTCAAATAGCCCGGGCATCACGACACTGGCCTCATTCATGTCCAGTGGTTCGACCATGGTCTCTGTTTGGAAGACAAATTATAAACACTTGGATAATCCCTTTGAACATGCTCATTTGTGAATGATACCGAACCATCGTCTCACCCTTTGTGTTCCTGAGAAAGTAGAAGACGCGGGATTTCAAAAACCTTTCAGGGTATTCGTTCACTGCCACATGAAGGTCTGTGTGATAGACCACTTGAAGCTCAGTCATCTGAAAAACACGAAACCAGACATGGGTTTAAAAAAAATGTCTTTCTTTTTCTTTTAGAGTTTTAAAAACTCTCAATTAATAATAAGAATATGTGGCACACATACTACATAGCCACAATTTAAGACAAGCAGGTAAGAATTAAAAGTTTGATCTCACATGGCTGGGGCTGTTTTCATCTGAGTCTGAGCTCTCTGCTCCACATTGGGTCAAGGATGTGTTATTAGGATCTGCAGAGTCTCTATCTTGTCTCTTGTCTGAGGTTATAAAAGTTGTAGTTAGATGCAGTATTATTATCGACATATACCATGACAAAAATTCAAACAATTCTACTAAAAAAAACGGTCTCTTTCACACTTTCTACACCTTCTCTAGGACTAGTGTTTGCCTCTAATGTATTGCTGTGGCATATAGGCTAGTATTCGGATCACAGAGGTACACTTTCTACAAGATAATTAACCCTTTCATCCAGATGCTTGGAGGTTACTGTGACTCTAACGTATGCTAATTAGCTGGCTACAATAGGTTTTATATCATATTGTTTGATAGCTACAAGAGTGACACGAACTGCTGCTACACCTGTATCGACTTTTTTTTCTTTTCTTTACAGTCTATCTATGCTGGTGTCAATTTACCGACAGGAACTTCTACTTCAATTTCTTCCTCTCTTATGATTTTGAAAAACAGAAGACAGGAGGGAGAGTCTTCCTCCGAGACGACGTTCAAAAAGCGGATAATTTTCTCCTCTTCTTCTCCATCTCTCCGAATGAGAAGTTCGTCGAAACAGTTGGAACCGTCCGGTAAATTCAATCCGGCACATATGCGCTGTCGGATCCACTCCACTCGTAAATCGTCGTGGACCATATTTTTCAACTAGCATTACGTTAATATTTGGAAAATAAAAAACAAAAAAGAACGCAATTATTTTCTGGTTACACCTGTCGCCATTTGAAACGGTGTCAACATTAACTTGCTGTTGCCAGTTGCTTTCACAACTATCTTTTTGTAGGGGCCTTCCGTTGCTATGGGAACGGTCAAACGTCTCGCGCTCATGAGTGTGCCCAGAGTGAAGACTGGAAGGCGGCTATCTGTGTTCTGAATAGAGATATGGCCAAGCCAAGAATCTGAAGTAAATTATTTATCAATATGTGAAGTTGACATGATGGCTCCCTAGCTGCACATTGATGACATTATCGATGTTCAGAATGCATAAAATCAATTAGGTAAATAATGGAAAATTATCAACAAATTGTCTCATCAAAATTACTTTAGACAATAAAAAGTGGTAAAATTATAATGCAATGCATACATAACGCACAGGCTACATAATTTATAGTTTTTTTTACATGCAAGTTAAAAAAAGATTAGATTTTTTAATGCTTATCTAATATATTTTTTATTATCAGGCCTCTATTAGACTTCTCTCTCCCATAGGCCTAAATTACTATTTTAAATTTTTTTTTTTAAATAAAATTTTTCAACACACCCAGCCAGGTTTATCTGAGCCCGTTTTAATAGTAAATATCAGCATAGTGCATGTCGTTTGTTGGTTTCCATGTGTATTTCTTTAAATTTCATAAATGTTTATGTTTGTATTACTCTGCTATTAATGGGGTGCTATATAAGTTATCAAAAACTGATCAATCAAATTATTTATTTTATCATCTGCTTTAATTGACATATCAATGATCAGTTTATGAATAAGAGATGTACATATATGGACCATTACTGTTTCAGACAATGGATTTCATAAAAGTCATACAAAATGCATCTTTTCTTGCAATTCCTTTTCCAGCATAGTGCACCAAGGCTTTGAAGTCAAAGTACCTGTATTTGTATGTACAGTACATTTAATACAAATAGCATCAAAATAAAGAAACTTTTAAGAAGAAGCATAAGGCCACCTTCCCAGATTTAAGTTTATGAATTTGATTATATTGTGCTGAAAGCTCTTAAATATATTTAAAATGTAAAACACTGCTCCATGAAGTGAAGCTGTCAAAAGTATTGGTGTTAACTTCCATGCATTTAGTCTGCCAGTTACAACTCAAACAAATACAATTTATTATTGACATCAGGATGATTTTCAAAAGAAAAAGACCATGGAGTGTTTGTTAGTGAAAAACGGATGATTTTCAATGGTAAAATTAACCTCAAGAATAGGGCTGCATTACAAGAAAACAAAAACCTCTCCCCCCCCTCCAACACATAAAATAATTCAGTGTTAACTAGTAGGCACATAGTTGCAAATCAAACATCACTCTGCCCAGTAAAAAAGTGAGTGAGTGACACTTGTATAATAAAAATGTTGACCCCACTGTTAAAACGTGACACACAAGGTCATGCAAATTGTTGCCATTGAAAAAGTGCAGACATTTTAATGACAATAAAGACTCCTTCCCTTGAAAAATAGAATACCCAGTCAACAGTGACAAATTCAAAACATTTGCAAATAATACCAATACCTGATTTTAGTCTTCTAATAAAATGTAATACAGCCTTAAGACTGTGCTAAACATAGATATGGAATACAGGATCTTTCAAAGCAAGGGGCTCCTGACCAGCAGAGCTGAGTCAACTAATGAAGGATTTTCCATTAATGGAATGTTAAGTCGAACAGTAAATGGCAGATGCATAGGCACCACTGTGAATGCATTAAAGTAAAAATCATATCCCATTGACATTCATCTTTAATTTTGATGCAACTTTTTAAAAATATAATAAATTAAAAAATAATTCTGTAAAAGTATATACACACATCTCATCACACACCTGCCCGAGCACTTTTCAATACTGAAAAGTCAAAAATCCTTTGCAGTGGTTTTGGTACCACAAAGTAAGAATACAGTATGCTGTCATTGGGTTGTACTTCTGTAAGGCAGTCAGTGCAACAACACATTGAGCAAGAACTATGTTACTGAAAGGCGGCTCACTGCCCAATGAATGGAAATAAGATTTGCTTATGGTAAAACACAATGAAAAGATAAGTCAAAAATAACAATTAATTTACACTATTATGTCCAACATTAATGACAAAAATAACTACACACAACTCATCCCAAAATCACATATCTTTTACACTTTTTTTCTCTTGGCATGTGGTCTCGATACAAGTGACATCAACAAAGGCTAACAACAAATGCCTAATAAGAGAACTGATGGTTTAAAGTGTACAACTCTCTGCAGAGAGGGCAACCTGGTAAAAAAATACCCTTTGATACGTACATTTCAGAAAACAGTCACACTCTGCTGTGGTTTCTATTCTTTACACTGTTGAGGTGGGCAGCTTTTTAAGTCCAAAGTTTGAGAAGCTCACCAGCCACCATACACTTTCTTCATATGACATACGTTAAAAAGATCACCTCATGATATCTCTGGAATCTGTCTTTCTAAGCACAGGACCCCACTGGCTTGTTTTGGCTCTGTTAACCACCTTACAGTATTACCGGATAGTGCCTTCACAGTAAGCCATCATTCTCGAAGCTGGAGGGCATTAGCGAGAAGGAAAAGGGGCAAAACTTGATCCCAGTCCCACTGTAGAACTTATTTTGAAACTCCACCCTGAGAAAGAAAGCAAATGCTGCTATGAATATAAAACAGTGAGATAATTCATAGCATGTTGTCCCTGTCAATGACATGATACGTTACTTTAATGGTCACTGTTATCTTACCAGTGCAGTCGGAGGGCATGAAGGAATGCAGACAGACCCTCCATTACCAGCAGGATGGACACAGTGAGAACGGCAAAAATGCCAAACACAGGTACCAGAAATAAAACCCCGACAACGGTGTCCATTCGTAGTCCTACTCGCATCACCATAGTCCACAGCACCTCTGATAGCTCTATATAAAAGGAGGAATAGAACATGGGCTCCATCCATTTAGGCAGGTAAAACAAACAGAGATGAAAGCTATGCACCTTACCACTGTGCATTACAATACATTTTATACTTTTATACTATTCATGGGTATACACAAGAACAAAAGTAAATTGTGGAAGAGTGGACAAATGATTTGTAACAAGACATTCTAATTCCCTCAAGTTATTTATAAATTGATAAACTTACTTCAAGGTTTGCTCACACATGTTTAAAGGAGGGACAAACTACCAGAATGTTATGCTGCAAAACATCATACTCACGGGCATGTGCCAGACTCAGAGCCCAGAGCCTTAGATAGGAGGCTGTGTTAGAGATGCAACCTAGGCAATACTCTATAGTATGGATGGACTGATGCAGAAGCTCATCTCCAAAGTCAAACTATTAAAACAACAAAACAAAACTCAGCATCAGTGACAGAAACAAAACACAAAAAAACAAAAAGGGTTGGTTATAAGTAAGTTTTAAGATGAACGGGTTGGGTAATGCTGTGGTACTGACCACTTCTGTGGGACATTCTCCGCTAGTAGAGAGATCGTTGTGACTGCTGCCCTCCTCCATGTCATGAGCACTCATCAGGTAGAGCTCGTCTTCACTGTTACGCCGCACACGCTCGTATCCCTGAGAACACCAATAGAAACGCAGTTCCAGAGTTTCATCGAATCAGAATTGCATATTTACAGAGAAACAGTACAGTTTGTCAGAGAACAAACATTACTTTGATGCACACATTTCACAGGCAGACATGCATATCAAAACTCTCACCCTGTACATTCCAATGCGCTGGCTGCCATTGTGAAGCCAATAAAGGTAGAGGGGTTTCCCGAGGAGCATGACAGGCACTGAAAGAAGAGCAACAACCAACAAGAACACCTGCAGGCCAGTCTGGAAGAGACAAATCAATTTTGCATTATATATCGTTATGATCTGTCCTTAGTGACATCTGTAAGTGGTGAGGGCGTGGTTTAAGCTACTGACCTGTCCGGGGTAGAGGGGCTGTGTGGCATCACCCTGCATGAGGAACATGTTAATGAAATGGATGAGGATGCTCGGGGCATGTCTGGAGTCCTTTGCAGAAAAGACCAGCCACTTGTAGATGATCATGAACACCAGGTAGCCAAACAGGCAGAGCAGGAACAGGAGCTCAGGGAGAAATACCAAGTACAGGTTGTGCTTTTTCCTAAAGTGCCTGTTTTTGATAACAAAAATAAGGCAGGTTATTATTATTAACATTAAAGGGCTTCAAAAGGTCAAATAAAAATAAACAAACTGGTACCTACAAGTGATTGAAGGTGCTGAGGATGACCCCGAAGCTCATGTGTATGATACCCAGTATCACTGACATCTTCATCTTATAGGAGTTCAGAAATGTGAGGCGGTTGGATGCCAAGTTCCAAATCTTTACAACAGAAAAACGACATGTGCTGTTATACGACGGGTTTTTTTTTCATTGGAAAAAGATCAACTCTATAATGCTGTTAAAACTCACAAAAACAATATCAATGTGTGTTATGCTCATTATTTAAGCCATGTAAGGATGCCACCATTGTTTGTGGAGGGAATCTTATAATCATTTTTACCCTAGTGATTTAATAACTTTATTCCAAGAATCCGACCTCATTTCTTTTAACCACACAACGTGTGTCTGTGTGTGGGGAAAATTACTGCTTATCAAGCAAACTGCTGTTTTTAATAACATTGCACTGATCCAATTGACTGTATCAGCACCAGACAGGACTGCTCCACAGTGATGGGTTCTCCATCTTCCTGGTTGGTAAGATCTACGGATATGATTTTACTATATTACTAGAATTTCATATCCCTTCTTGAATAATATTTATTAAAATGTTCTGGTATGAAAAACTCAAATCTCAATAGCATGGTGCCCAGCAAATATACAATGATTCTTATCATTTCTACTGGGCGATGTATTAAGCCTTTAAACTACACTGCATCGGATTGTTAATTAGTATTATTAGCCAATACAATGAGTTTTGGAATGACTAGCAGCAGAGAAAATGTGAGGCCAGTGCATCTAAAAGCTCTTTAACCGAAATGTAAGTTAACTGTAAAACGCCATTCCATAATCGCTCAATTACAAATACCTTGTGTGCCCCCTGAAGATTTAATATGTGGCTGAAGGAGCTAGGAATGTTTTGCATCTAGAAAAAATGTGATTAGATATGTCAAACAGGAATTGACTGTTTCAGAAAATCCTTAATTTGATTGAAAAGTTAAGATGAACTATTAATGGTTTCACATGTTGACCATGTCTTAATGTCATAAGTTGCATCTTTGATATTTTCATTGTAACCTCTTTATTGTTTTTGTGTGTGTCACAACCAATATTGTATGTTAAAAAATACTTTGTTCTGTAAAGTAAAGACTAATGTGCCACTTCTGTTATTCATGGATGTTACATCTTGTTCAGTGAAGAATCAGTGACGTGCAAACTGCCAACACTATGCGAAACGATAAAATCTATGTATACAAGGAAGTATCATGTCCACTTACAGGGTCGATTCCCAGAGGGTACGGTCCTCTGAAAACACCCGTAACATTTGGATCCAGAGTGAGAAATTTATTCCCACGGATGTCGACATCCCTGTTAGGCACAAATAAAACCACCAGTGTGGGTTAAATGTGTGTCATTGCGAAACCAATTAACAAATCTTATATTTACATCTTCAGAACACATACAAGAATAGGTAGCTCATTAAAATGTCTCCACAGTAAATTTAGTTTTGGTGCATTTCTGGGCCTTCTTAGCTGTGTTTTATGTTACAAAGTCCTTCACGTCATGAAATACTCACTTCCACACTCCTGCGTCAATCATGGCCTTCACACTCCAGCCAGACTGAAAGATGTTTATGGACTTTGAGAAGCAGTCATTGTATATCAGGCCAGTGTAGATGGAGAAGAGGCCCATCATCAGGATGATGTAACGCCCCTCAAAGAATGTGTTCCAGATCTACAGGTGTATTACACATAAATTGCTCAGTTGGTTACACTTCTGACACATTTCATGTGCTGGGGTTAGCCTTAAAATGAGCATCAGGTTTTGTTTTTAAAGCTTACTCACCTCATTCCTGGTGTTTTTAAGTTTGCGGTTATTCTCGTACAGCACCATCCAGAAAGCAAAACCAGCCATGATGGCTCCATGACCCAGGTCGCCGAACATCACAGCAAACAGGAATGGGAAGGTGATGATTGTGAAAGGAGCTAAAACATGTATAAAAGATGAATAGCAGAAAAAGTTAAATTGTAAATGGATCATAGAAAGATTTTTTAAATGATATATAAAAAATCAATCGATCACACAAACACAAAGGATCCCACTCACCAGGGTTAACTTCCCTGTAGGTCCCCACGCCATAGGCATCAACAATGTTCTGGAAGCCAGAGGTAAATTTGTTGGTCTTTATCAGGGTGGGGGGAGTGTCGTTGGTGGGGATACGATTGACAAAGGAGGGAACTGTTGCTCCGCTTTTTCTCTGAAATATCAAAATGGAAACAAAATGTCAGCATTTTACCACAAACTTACGTCACCTTCAAATATTTAAATACGCACTGTAAAAAAGTAGGCAACATATGCAAATCATCAAAAAAGGTTCAGTGGTTTTGGCTTAATGTAATCATGAGAGACACTGTTGATTAATAAACCTCTTTAGGAGCAGTTATTCGCGTTATTGCACCTATGTACGTCATTATCCCAAACCAACACTCCTCATTCTGCAAACTGAACCAACCGAGGCCATTCAGTCTCCTTGCCAAGTCATGTAAAAAAAACAATATATATCTTATGTTAAACTTGGCAAAATAAAAAGGATGTAGTACTTGCTATGTTAAGATATGATACGTTATGATTATACCCCAGTTCCTGAAGCAATTTGAGTAAAAAAAGAAAGAAAAAGAGGCCTGCAGTGAGGCCAAAGGTTTTCCTCACCGATCCTTCCTCCAGCGCCCTCCGCAGGGTGGGAATGTCATCGACAGGACACCACACCTCAGCGATCAGACACTTGTTGGTGACATCAAAGCTACAAAGGTTCAGAATGTAGTAGATGGCCTTCATCTTCTTGACCTGAATGACCCAGGTGTAGACGGATTCTGAAGCTTTAATCAGAACCTGTCTCAGGTAGTCCTCTGTCCGGTGAAGTACCTGGACACAGTAAAGCGGACAGGACTGTTAATCTAGCGCGTTATATAAAACAGTTATTTAAAGGTGCACTATGCAGTTTTAGGTGAGGGAGATTTGTTCTCGTTTTTAGAGCCGGCAGACATTATCTTTACACCTAATTCTTAGTAGTTCTATCATCATAAATCAAAACAAAATGATTGTGAGGCACCTGGAACCAAACGTAAGACTAGAATATAGTTCAAACACTGTAAAACAGTCACTTTTCAGGTAGCTTTCTAACTTCAAACAGTGTTCCACGGATCCAATTTTCCTAAGAATTTTTTTATTTCTCTGATACAGTCAAGTAACATACTGCACCGTTAAGACTTAAAAAAGGGGTTAATTTAAAAAAAAAAATTGTCTTTTATATTTATATTTCTAAAATATGTATGGAGAGTTAACAGAGAAATAAACGAGAGGCAGACAAAGTTAAGAATGAAGCATGAGGAGGAGAAAAAACTGTTCAGCTGAGGCCTCATGTTGATCATGTGCTGCAGGGGGTGAGTGCAAATCTATTTCTCAGTCACAGTCAAATGATTCACAGTGCAGTGCCCCAGACAGAGACTTTACAGACCCTGTGGCTGCCAGGACTGGCTCACAAGAAGACAAAGTGGGTTAATCTTTCAGAAAATAAATCAGCCATTAAAAATGTTAGCTTTTTCATTCTTTGACCACAAAAAGGGCCCCTTGGAAACACAAGAAATTCAGCAAGCTTGTATTGAAAAATGTTGTATTCCGATATCTTAATACCCAACACAAGCGGGGGGGTTATACCTTATATGTTAACAGGAAGGTGACAGCAAACACATTTACAAGTTAACATTTATTGAAATATAGAAAAACATTCCGACAACTTTTTCTGTCACTTATTAAACATCTGCATAATTCGATTATTTGTAAAAACGTAAGACGTACTGTGTGCAAGTCCTGTATGCGAGTTTTGAGTCCTTCCACAACATCATTCCTCTCCTCATTGCTACTGGGATATGGATACACGTGACAGTGGTAGCTATGGAGGGAAAATGTATGTTATTCACAACTCACTACTTCTACTAGTAGACAAAAAACAATAATAATAATGATATTGTATATAATATTAATATTGTAAAATAACTACCAGTCACAGATCTTCTTTACTTTCTGGCCAATTTGGTCTCCCCAGTAAGAGATCAGGAACACCACGCTTTTGGTTGGCTCACCCTAAAGACAGAAATACGTTTCATAAAAATTAACCAAAAATGTGTAGTTATATTTGCTTGTAAAACGGTTCTCCCGGGGACCACATTTTCTTTTTTTTAGCTCAATGTCAGGCCTCTACTTCTCATACAGGTCACACACACTTGGAAATGTTCCTGATTTTCCGTGAATGAAAGTTTGCCCTGACATTCCATCACTGATCAGTGACAGCCCTGCATGCCTTTCCCCTGGTCAAGCAGAGGAAGTAGTTAATTGGATTAGTGCTGTCCCTCAATTTGAAAAGACAAGATCATAACACTGGCAGACTTCACAACGGCTTCACCAACGTCATTTTCAATGCTCGACAATACACTGCAATGTTTCTTTTTGAACTCCACTGTGGCCGCACTGAAAAAGGAGTGACTATTATATGTTGAGTGATATTTAAATGCATGCACCATCTAATATCAAGCTTAAAGAATGTTCTTTTTTTCTATTGCTAAACTTCTGTTATACATTTTAAAAGTTGAAAACACAAACTATACATGGCCTTAAACAGGGCACAGAACATAGTCAACTGTTCGTTGTATCAACTAATTAAACTGTTTTAGTTGCACACCAATTTAAATCTAAAAAACAACAACAACAACAAAAGTACGGAAATAATAAAACAATGATTTTCACACAAAATTCCTTATCATGTGCAGACACAGACGTTAAGATCCAGTCTGCTCTTCAAAGCATTTCTTGGATGAGGGCCAAAGCTGATTTAAAGTAAGTGGATCAAATTTAAATGAGTTAAAGGAGTTAAGTTTTTATTGTCTTGTTGCAACAAATCTTGCATCTAGACAGGAACCCAACTTGGGAAGACAGATGACGACATGTTTTCTGTGCAAATGCTTGTTCCGTTTCTTCTTCTTTTCATATTTTTACAACACACTGTCATGCAGACAAGATGTAATTGAACTTTAGCGCAAATCAGGGAAAAGGTAAGCTTTGAAGAAAACCTACCGAGTCGGGATCTTCCAGATACTCCTCGACCTCGGCATAGCTCAGGATGGTGTAGCCTTTGCAAACTCTCCAAAGCATCCGCTCAAAGGCCTCAATCTTCACCCTCTGAATGAGCCCAGAGATGAAACTGCAAGAGAACAAGGACAACGTTAAACACCATCTGAACATATGTGACTTTTAGGGACCACAAATGTTTAACTTCACACTAGTGATATCATTAAAAATAAATCCCAATAACATTTCATAAGTTCATCTTCCACAAATTACCAGCCACAATAAATGTTTATCTGGGTAAATACATTTGGAAGATATTAATGAGGGAAACTGTATGTGTTTGCACGTGTGAACACGCTTACTGACACGTCGCATTACACTATTGTAGTGACTGCTACGTGATGTCTCTCTTTCTCCTGTGAGTCATTCATACTAAAGCCAAGATTAAACAAACTAAGAATAAGGTTTTGTATGAGCAGAAAGTTGACGACAAAGAGCCACAGCTGCATTTCAGTTATTGAGACTTGCGAATTTCTTGCCCGTTTGTGTGTGTGTGAACTGCGCACAAAGTTTGTCACTGAGAGAGAGGAGTAATGTGCGAGAGAACGGACACAGAAAACTATTGATCGGAAAAATAAAAGTGCAGCTTGCCTCATTTTAAACTCTCTTTGAATGAATGGCAGCAAATGTGCAAACCATTTCCCTTTTCCTCATGATAATATTGTTGTGGCTTGAAAACCACCCATTATTCCACTCACATGATCCGACCAGCTGCCTACTATCAACTACAAAATGAATCAAATAAAGCTGATATGGCTAGCAAAAGTTCACCACTCACCCCAGTTTGGCCCCTAGCCTCTGCATGCTGCTGTAGTCCATCATTGTGTCTTTTTCTAGGAAGGGAAACTCCTCGTACTGTGCCTGGAGCGGCTCTCGCTAAAAGAGAGGACAGGATGCAGGGGAGTAAAGAAGAAGAATCAAAAACAAATCAAAGAGCACATTTAAACGACCATTTTGTGTCCAGCCATTATCTGCTGTATGAACAAGACAAGACAGCAGCAACGAAAATGTGACTGTAAAGAAATCCAGCTACCTGACGGGATGAAGCACTAACCTCAGAGGTTCTCTGTACGAAGCTGCGGGTGATGCGCAGCATGTGCGTGTACTCTGTGAGCTCCAGCAGATTCTTCTGCAGCTTCTCTTTATTCCTGGTGACTTCACCTAGTTCCACTTCTAGCCTTTGCAGCTGCTCCTGTGAACACACACATACACACAGTCAGGGATATAATAACATATGACAAAATACATTTGGGAAGTAATCCACCAACTTTCCACTGACGTGAGCAGAACGAAGTAAAAGTTGAGTTACAGTGGCATTCACTCACCAATTGGTTTAGAAATACTGGAATATAGGAATACTATCATATTCGATTCAAATATAAATGATGATACATAAGCAACAAGTCACTAACCATTATACCCATGACGTGTTTGGGTAAAGGAGCAACTGGGTTGACTTCTCCCTCTGGCAGTGAAATATCTGCTTTCTTGACTTCCCTCAGAAGGTATCCTGTAAGAAACAAAGAGCAGTATTTTCTAAGACACAAAAAGATGATCAATACTCCAAATAGCATGCCCAGCCTTTCCTTGACACTGGGTTTGAAGCAAAGACAAGAGTTTGTTACCTTCTTCTCTTAACGTAATAATGAAAGGTTAAGTTAACCGAGGATGGCATTTCATTCAACTAAATCTACAACCAGCTGACATTTCTCGAGACTGCAACCAGCAGGCTCTCAGTCAAATACAGTGACAGGGCCTTCTAGCTTCATCATGTATTCTTGCTTCGCTTCTACAATCCCATCACAGCCTTGTATTAATACTCCTGTCCGGGGCAAAACAATTGGGTTTCCTAAACCAAAAGCTTGACTGAGACTACAGTTACAATTAAAAGACATATCATACACTTACCAAGGATCCTCTCCATCTCTTCACATTTTTTGATCTCGTTGACATGTTTCCGCTGGAATGCGTTGACACTGGGATTGAGCTGAAACAGGTGCAACAGACACATTCAGTCAAGGTTTGAATGATTAACAACCCTCATTCTCACTCATCATTGATACACCATACCACTATCTCCAGGAGGACACACACGGTCATAAAACTCACTGTAGGGGACACTTTTACAGCAGCATTTTTCCACGACTATGATCTATATGGGGTGTTGAGGACGTTTGCCTTTTGTGAGAAAGATTGCCACGTCTGCTTTGATCAACGTAACACAATCTGCGTTGGCATGCCTGAGCTATAAACCCAGGATAACAAACAGCACTTTGTCCAGTCAGTGCTTCCGATGATAGCAAACTCGAGAGAACACTTTCAAAGTTAAAACCAGACTGTGTGAGCTTCAGCAGAGGCAACTTCGGTACTTACGTCTCTGAACTCGACAAGCCCCAGTTCTCCAAGTTCATTGATGCAGTCGTACGCCGATCCAGACTGCAGAAACAGCTGGGCCAGGCACATCTCCTCTCCTCGGAGCAGAGAGCTCATTTTGACAGGTCTGCCTCCTCACAACGACGTGCTAATATTAGCGAGCTAACTTGTGCGGTTTCTGTGAAACTGTATTTCGTCAACGGCGGTCAGTCAACTCTTTCTTGGTGCTTCTCATGTTGTGGCCGTGGTGACAACATAACAATTGACTCGCATACGGGACACTTGAGTTAGCTATCGTTCCCACAGAGGTTGCCTCTGTTAGCTAGTGGGCTAGCCGGTGAGCGCTTTGTTGTTACGTCTCCGATCATAAAACTTGCTTCGTCGAAGTTAAATCCGAAACTATGAAGAAATTAAGGCCGCTGGCGTAGCACATCCAAACATGCAGTCACAACTGTTCACATGATAGTTTAAGAAGTTTGAGTAGAGGTCCGCTTCCCGTATCCATAGTACTACACGTCACTTCAGCTCACACTGTTGAATACGTCCAACTTCCACAGCGGCGATTTTACATTTGACCAATAACCACGTCCCCCTGGAGTATGCGCACTACGCAAAAGATTACACAGGCCTGTGCTGACTTTACGCCCTCAACGTCGTCTGAAGGCGAATGTATACAAACTGCACATGGACGATTGTGATCAACCACACAATGTTTATTCTGTAAATATTTATATGTTTACTCTGCAAGAAAAAAAAAGTATTGTATCATGACTGAATTAACCTGTTAGAGGGCCCAAGGCAAACTTTTGTTGTGTAAACTGGCTTTTCTGTAAGAAGGCGAAAGCAAGCAAAACATAACATTAGGTAGAACAAGGAAACAGCCAGGAAAACAACTATTTTGTAAGATAGTCCCAGAACCTCAGTTTTGACCCAATTCATTAGGTTGAAGTATTTGGTCATCCATGCAATGAGGTTAGAGGCAGCGAAAGGGCTTAGAATCATAGGGAGCAACAGCTATGTTACGTTTGGTCTTGTCTGCGTAACATGGAAACAATGGTGTGCTTGATGACCCCTTGTTGGAACATCTAAAACCATTACAAACATTGACCCGGGATTGAACCTTGTAGTACTTAGAAAACAAACTGATAAGTGGAACTGAGAGGAGATTAGAGGGCTGCACTAGAGGCCTACACACTGTTCAAACCTATTAATACAATTGTTGTAATTAATATGATAGAAGTCATAGAAAAATATCTTTATTACCAAATGGTGGACAAATACAACTATTTACATTCCAAAAAACAGTAAACACATTATATAAATATGTAAAAACTATATCATTATGAACAATGACTAATAGAAAAAGGTGTAATAATGACATCATGTTGATTATCCTCCCACGCTCCCATTATCCTTCCATCTGTGTGACTTCCTGCTGCACTCAAAGTTTTAGAGGGCAACTAAATTCCACGCCTGTCGGATTTGTCTCCATGGAGTCCCAAGAATCGAGGCAGTGATAAAGAAGAAAACTAAAATAAGGCCCTTAGCCAGTGACTGGGAATATGGCTCACCTGGGGAAGACAAAGGGAAAATATGTCAGCAATGGTTTTGTCTGTATAATATGGAAAACAACCAATCTTCACTCTGATGAAATAAAGAACCTCAATCACTATCAGTTGTCCCTACTATAAAATCTGAATTAAAAACATATACATTATTCCCACCTGTGTAATGCTTGGTGATGGGGAAGGCAAGCTCAGGCCAACACACGTCATTCCTGTTACAGTCGTACTCTGTGAAGTTGATCTGAAACCTTGTAAACAAAACATCCATCTCTAGGTTAGAGTCAGTAAGGCAGCTTATACATTAAAGTCATATATCTGGCTGAAGTTAACAACCATATTGTAAACTTAATTTGATTGTACTAAAATTAGTAAGGGAGCCTTGCTGTTTGAGGAATCACCTGGTTTTGGGTGGTCCTGTGTTGACAGGAATGTCAGTGAAGGTGACGGAGGAGGTGATGGGGAACAACTGAGGCTCCGCTGGGTCAACACATGGAGAGACGTCACCTCCTCCACAGCCAAGGGCCCACGTGGAAAGGCTGTAGCTACAAGTTAGAGGGGGGAAAACATTACCGATTCACAATGCCTTACAATACTAATGAGAATTGGGATATATGGTAACGTACAATGATTAACACCTTCACAAGGATTGAGAATACAATTTACACTGTGTGCACCACAATGAGTTAACACCTGATACACACCTAAAATGCAAAGCTTGGATTTCCCGTTGAGGTACGCCATCTACCAAGCCTGTGATAAGACTCCGAATATGGATATGCTGGTGGGAGGGAATCCCGTAGCACAAACTTGTGGACTCCATAGTTGTGCTTGAGTTTAGCGTCGCAACTGGAATTTAAATGTTGTGTTTAACATGAAGTTAGAAAACGAATCAAAGAAAATGTGTCAGAATGGTCTACAATTTGCTTTAAGGTACAAGAATAGAAAAAAATAAAGTTAATATCAATAACATGTGCATGATATTTTTACACAAACATACACGAGCAAAAAGAAAACTCTGCATAAGTTGTTCCTTTGCACAATTTACTTACAGCTTATGTTCACCCAGTCGCTCATCACCAGTGGATCTGGGTTTCCACTCTTTGCTACATGTGTGGCTGGAATCAAAGCTGTCTGGAGGGAAGCAACAGTCTCTCTACAGAAAAAAATAAAGATTTAACTTCAGCACACACCAGCAATGGTTGGAAATGACACAGGCTTCTCCCAAAAGATTATAAGACGATGTACAAGAGGCCTCATTGTGGGAAAAAAATATTTTTCAGCTTTTATTTACATTTGAACAAAGAGTGGCATGTCCAAAATTATTCATACCCTTCTGAATAGTCAATAGAAAAGCCTTTATTGGCTATTACAGCAATCAAACGCTCCCTATAATTACTGGACAGCTCTTTGCATGTCTCCACTGGTATAGTTGCCCAGTCATCTTTAGCGATAAGCTCTAACTCTTTCGGGTTGGAGGGTCTCCTTAACATCACCCTGGTCCTTAGCTCCCTCCACAGATTCTCAATTGGATTCAAGTCAGGACTCTGGCTGTACCACTGCAAAACGTTAATGTGTTTGTCAGTTAACCATTTCTTCACCACTTTTGCTGTGTGTTTTGGGTCGTTTTCATATTTTTAAAAACACAAGGGTTGCGTTCCGAATCGCATACCCTTTCTTTTTTCTATTCTACGTACTACATCCGACGATAGTAGGCATACTATTGGGACATACTTTACTCTCTTATTTCATCATAACATTGCGCCTTGATCTTGCCTCTTGCCTTTATATCCGGCGCATCCCCGTTTGTTTTCATATGGAGGCTTCGTCGATGTGACGTCACTTCACGTGCGCACTGGATTGTGGGTCAGAATCGCCCAAATAGGATGCAGTTTTCAACACTAACAATCTTGCCCGCATGAAGTAGGACATCCGAGTACTTCTAACCATCCTAAATCTGGCTACAAGAATCGGGACATCCTAAATCTTTTTTCTACATACTATATAGTAGAAAGTATGCGATTCGGAACGCAACCAAGGAGTTCTGCATGGCAGGAAATCTCAGAGGACATGGTCGGAAGCCAAAAGTTACACCTCTACTGGGTATAAGATACTGACCGCAGGAAATTACACAGAGTCAGGTTCTGTTGGCTGACAGGAAGCAGACATCCTGATGTGGAATTCTCCCCAAACAGAACTGGCTTCTTCTCAGCGGTGGGACACAGCCCATCACCCACTGTAAAGCAGGTCACAAAAAGGTGTGCTGTCTTATGAGTCAATTATTTTTGATTAAAATATACACAAAATCACTATTATGTTACATGCATTGAGCAAATACATTGAGAAACACGACTTAATGGGTTTTACCCGGTTTCCAAATATTGATTGACGTCCTCAGAATGGAGCCTGTGTTATTGTCCGAAGTGTCCACAATTGCAGCAATAACAGGATATCCCACCTGATAACCTGTCATTTAAAACATTGTTTGTAACTCGCTGTAACAGATACTGTGATCAGTTTTCTACAACACCATTCTCATGAAAAAGTATTTTATCCTGCTCTCACCTGGGTTCCCCGAGTTAGGCTCAGCCATGAATTCTCCATTGAGAAACACGGCAGAATACCTTGTCGTTAACACCACTGTTAAAAAAAAAGCCCAAACTACATCAAATATATTCTATCAACTAGAACGTATATCAATCACAAGCAAGAGTTATGGGCACTTACCACTGCTATTTAAAGTGATGGTCCCAACAGTGCGTGTCAGTTTGACTCTTGTGATGCCATTTCCTTCCCAGTAGAATTTATAATCTAGCGCTAAGGTCACATTCTCACATACCAGCATCTCATCTTCAAAGAAATATCAACAAAATGTCAACCTTGAGATAATTGACAGTTGCAATATAAGTTTTTCCATAAATGATATGTTGTAATCTGCATACCTGAAGAGGCGACAGCATCTGTGCTTGAAATAAACGGGCTCAAGTCAAAGGCCACCTCATCAGTTACATTCACCATAACCTCCCCTGAAACAAAATGATAGAGACATGATTTCAAAGAGCTCTAGAACATATCAGAGTGTTGCTAAAGTAAATTTAGGAGGTCAAACTTACCCCCTTCGCCATTCTTCAAATTTATCCTAAAATCCATCTGTCGAGTCTGCAACGGAGATTCAGTTGGACAGGAGTGTAGTAGAGTGGCACACTTCACTTTGAAATTTTTCAAAAATGCTACAGGAGCACTGTTTACACACTGCCCGAGCAACTTCTGTAAGACAAATACATACAGGGCATTAGTTGTGTCAGCTTTGGCAATACATACTATGAAAATAATAAGCTTAAAAAAACATAAAACACTAACCCGGGGAATAGTAAAGTACTGTTCATTTAAGGTGAAAATGGGACTTCCTTGAGAATAGGTAATTTGCACAGTTGGTGTAAAAACAGGCCTTTGGAAGGATGGACCAGGTTTAAATGTACTAGACAGGTCAAAGGGCAAAAGATTAAAAACAATTATTATGGAATCACACAATAAAAAACACTTGAAATTCAAACAAACAAAACATTCATTTAATCATTTCTCACATTGTGTCTCCCTGGTAAAACAGTCCAAGGTAAGGGTTGTTTTTAGGCGGAGAAATGACACATAAAAATGGAAACCAATCTGGGGAGTTTTCAGAGGACTGCACAGAGCACTGATAATCTGGAGCAGGAGAGACCTGTCCACCAAATGGTCCTGGGAAACAATGGGACACAAACAGCTTCAAATCTTCAATGGAACAGTCCTGTAAAAGAAGAAGACAAAAAGTGATTGCTATTATGTTGGTATACAGTGTATAATAAAGTGATTGTTGATTAATGCAGACAGAAATGCATAAGCAGTAAATGCACTGTTCTAAAGTATTGTAATAATCAAACAGATGTAAATAAATACCTTGTCACAGCAGCAGCGTACATCACATGTGTTCAGTGTGAGGTCGCAGGGACAGGAGCCAAGTGGGTGGTACACTTGGTTTGAAATGACTGTGCTGTTATCTGAAACAGAAAACAGCACATATAGGATATTTATATTTTATAGAATTGTTACACAATCTTAGCATGAAGGGGACATTACGAAGGGATACAAGTTTATTTATTTATTTGTATTACCGGATCCAGCATAATCAGGCATCAACAGGGCGTGTATCTTGGCCTGGATCAGCAGTGATGCCTGAGGTGTGCCACCAACACAGGCAGACACCTGAAGTGTCTCCAGCACACACAGTGGCTTTGGACAGCATTCTGTGTCTGTCTCATTCTCGCCACACAAATGGAGACTTTTATCCAGTTTCAGCTGAATAAGCACAGCAGTCTTGGGCACCAATGTAAATAAATACATAATTGTAATGAGGCATAGGAATATGTACACTATAATATCACCTCTAAAACAAATTATGTCAATGGCTTCTCACTTTAGCATTATTTCAAAGATGATCAGTGCATATGATAAAAATTAATGTTCACTGTATGATTGGTTTCTTACTTTTCCCACCTGCTCCCTTGTGAGCACCCACTGCGTCACCTCAGCTACACACGATGGAGAATCAACGCTTCCTGTGAAAGAGAACACACTTTCACCAATTACACAATCACAGTTAAGCCACATCGTTGCTTTCCTTCTCTCTTTGGGTGAGCCACAGAACAAATGTAGCCGAACCGTACCTGTTGTATTAGAAGCAGAAACTGTCCTCACATTCAGGGAGATGTCCGACGTGTTTCCGAGCAAAAGCGCAGTGACCGTCGGCCCAGTTGCAGTGAGAAATGAGGGCTGGAAAACTGTTCAAAATAACGGTAACATATGCTTCATGTATTAGTATATCTATCTAATAGCTTGTTAATTTTTAACTGCATTGTTGCCTTGGAGTTAGCTTTTGGCTAACTAGTTATATAGCGTTAGCTGGGTTTACTTGGGTAACATTTGACTATTTTAGCTTGAAACTGTGCATATTGAGATCTTACCGACAATGTTTTGCGTCTGAGTCAAGGAAATTAACATTAAAACCCAAGCGACATGGTGTGAAATGGATGGGAGAAATAATAAATCAACCACGTCAGCCATTTGGTTAACTTCAGGTCGACATATTTGTAAACTGTAAACGGCGTCTTGGCAACGCAGCTCTTCAACAAATCACAGAGCACATCTTCTTCTTCTCTGGATTTCATGGCGGATCGCAAACCAACGTAGGCCCATGTGCATACCGCCACCTACTTTACAGGAGTATGTGACACCAGGCTTCATAAACTTCAGGTCCCATTCTTAGATCATAAAATGAGAAAGAAAATATGAGAAAATAATGATAATTATGTTCTACAGCATTCTACAGTTTTCTCACTCATCCCTCACTTATCCCTGTTCTGTAAAATAACTTGTCCGGGATCTTCAATAACAAATCGGCAATTAATTTAGACAAATGTGTTTTCTAACTGGTTAAATTATCTGCAAGAACGTGACGACATTTTCTTAAAACGTAATATTTTCAAATAGACTAATACATCTCCATTTCAGTGAAAGCCAACAAACTTTATATTTACAACACTATAACCAGGGTGGTAGGTACAGTCACATCTTTACAGATTGACATAATATACATAGTTTGCACAGCTACTTTCTTGATGTAAAGGCGTCAATGTACTGCCAACACATTATAATCATAGATAATATAGTATATACATGTACAGTATATTATACATAGATAGTTTATATAATTATATTATACAATTTTATATTATGGTATTATAATGCCATAAACAACACGAAACCCCGCCTCTACGTGGCAGCACGTCGCTGCAACTCAACAATGACCACTGGTGTAAGGATAGTAGAACGAGAGCTATGTCACGTGACTTCTGCTCCAACGTGTTGTCGATGTGTCCGGCAACATGCAGAGTTCGTACAGTGGAGTTAATCAAACAATATTGTCGTTTGAAGAGCTGACAATTAGTCTGCGGGATTGTGCGACCACTGAGGACCAAGCACCCGAACATGTTAGCCAAACACTCAGGCTTTTCACTGATAAACTGTCCGAATCCTCCAGGTTGGTACCCGGTACATCCTCAGAATGTGTAACCACAACAAGCCAAACGGTTTTTACTTTAATTTTTTATACTTACTGAATAATTGTGCTTGCGTGAACAGGAGTAGCGTTAAACGATGCAAGGAGCGCTGTTTGGAGGAGGCTGTGCAGCTGCTGAGGCAGATCTCGGAGGCGCAGCTTCACACTTTAGAGGAGAGCCGCCTGCTTCTGCTCGTCAGACTCGTCATCTCCATGCAGCTGCAGGTGGTCAACATCTCAATAGCCTTTCGGAAAGTGGACCAGGTCAGCCCTTAGCCTACAGCACTATATAATGCTTTAGAATAACTAAAAACAGAATCACAGTCAAACTTTATATTCCCTTGACAGATGTTGCATCATTTGGCAGTGGTGGACCACCCGTTGGTTTTTAGAGAAACCCGTGACTGTTTGCACTCCATAGTCAACGCTGACCAGGTACTCATGACAGCTCTCACTAAGCTTTTGCTTGTCTTATATTTGCTTAATGGCGCAGATAAGTTTACCCTTCTATATTCCTTTTCAGATGTTGTCTTTTGAGGATCTGCAGACAGGTTGGTGCTGGCTAAAAACAATGTTTAATTAATTTTACGTGCAAGCTTTTTAACAATTTATATATTTAAACCTTTTTGTAGCCTGTATGTTTCTGGAAGAGAGCACGGTTGGTCGTGAGGTGTGGCGAGAGTCACACCTGTCCTTGCTGACCAAAGTGTCCGAGTTGTTCCCTGTTGTGTTGCGGCATGAATCCCTCGGAGACGGACCGCTGTGTTACATTGCTGTCAAGGTACACTACATGAAGAATCGTTCGGTTGCATTGCATTCATCCTGGACCCACTGTGCGCTCTTTCTCACTGACCTGACAACTGTGATTCCTGCAGGTGTGTTTGCAAATATTTCAGCTGTTGTCTAGTGAAGTGACTCCACTAGTGTGGGACAAGGAGCCTGGGGGCCAGACAGTGCAGAAGATCCTGCAGGCTCTGATGGACATCATACTTGGACAGGTTTCTTATTAACTCATTATTTCAGACTGAGTGACTTATTCAAAAAAGACATCTGTCTTTTTTATTTTTTTAACAGTCAGTTTGTCCCTGTTGCAGTGCAGCAACAGGGACACTCGTCTTTTGGCAGGCACTGCTGTGGCCATGCTGATCAACACAGCGCTGGAGTGCGGGGCTGGAGAGGCCGCTGCCTGGAATCTGCTCCACGTCTCTCACCAAGGCAGGCACCAACACTGCTGAGCAAATAGCTCTTGTACGATATCAGCAAGAAAAAGGAGCAGAACTGTACTTTATACCACACATTCTACAAGTGAGTGTGAATGCCTTTAGGCCCCTGACAAAGTAGCTGTTATTTCTGTTCATTTTCAGAGCCCTGGCTGCTGACTGTTGGTGCCCTCCAGGTGCACTGCAGCACTACAGGGAGGGACGGTGTGGGCAGGCTGGCTGTGAGCAGGGGCCTCCTGACCTGCTGTCGACCTCACTTCCTGCTCAGTTCACAGCCGGATGCCACAGAAGTATATCTCATGTCAAAAAATATGTTTTCCTTTTTCTTTTTTTCTTTTTTGCTGGCTTTTATATAACTAAATCCATCCGTTCCTTTTTTCCAGATGTGCTTACTCCTGAGTGGTTTGTTTCCTATGGTCTATGCTCTGTGTGAGGAGAAGCTGGACTGTCACTACATTTCCTTTGAAGGTGACTGACAGCGTCCAAGTTGCTGTATTTGTGCACTCGACTGGCGACCCTCATCTGTTCAAATGTGACATGTTTTTGTAGTTTTAACGCTGTGGCTGAAGAGAGTGAGAGAATGCCTGGCTGAGATCTGGGAGATGACGGGCGTTCGCCTTCTGCCTGATGACAGCAGCCTGCAGCGAGAGCTCCTTCACATTATCTGGACCAATGCAGAAAGCCCAGTGAGTTGAAATAGAAGACATCAACAACATCGTATTACTGGAAACAATTATAAAACCTTAAAGTGGCTACGAGGAACTTATAAATATCTTTAAAACAAGACCATCAGTGCAAAGGAAGCACTTTTTATATAGTTTTTATTAATGCCTTTGGTCTGGTCGCACACCCAATCCGATTTTCGGCATGCGCATGCAGGCTCTATGGTCACATATATTAGTCGCAGATTTCAGTGTAGCGCAACAACGCGATTTGAGTAGCCTATCCCTCCAGGTAAATGGGGGAGCCTTGTTCGGGATAGTTATTTGTTGTCATAATGGCTGATAACGGGGCAGAACCATTAAAGAAAAAAATAAAACAACTAAAAGCTAAAAGGGAGAGTGATAGATGGGCGGGAGGAGGACGTTGCCAAGCAACGTGTAAACAATTTAACGGGAGTGAACTAGTCCTGCAGTGTAAAGTTTACTTTGCTTCATCATCAGATGACCATTATTCATCTGAAATAGTCATTATTTACAACAATATTAACACATTACCTCATCGTAATCCATACTGCCGTCTTTCGTTCGTTCGCTTTCTGTGAGGGCACGGAATCTTTCAGCTCTGTGAGAGTGGTTAGTGACACTGCATCAACTCATTGCAATCAGGTGTGTGTGGCACTGACTGGCATTAGTTGATGCAGTGTCACTCACTACTCTCACGGAGCCGAAAAGATTCCGTGCCCTCACACCTTCAACACGGACATGCACTATATATTGCGTCCTAATCATTTGACACTCGCACCGGCCGGCACGCGCTAGAAAACAGCTTTACGACAGCAGGCATCGTAAAAATACTACCGCTTTTGTCCAAAGAGGCCGCCAACCGCCAAAGTTCCTCGTAGCCCCTTTAAAGTAAAAAGTCATAATATGACTGCTGAGAATTTTAGTTTGACATTATTCTAATCTGACCTTGAACCATTACTGAACCATTTTCCCCCATTAAACAGTTTTGTTTCTGTTGTCCCAAATTGCCCAAATATACCTCTTAAAATAGCTGTTCATGAGCTGTATATAGTTCTGTTCATAAGCCAAGTTATTTCCCAACATTAATAAATACGTCAGGACCATCTACAGCAACAGTCGTATTCTGAAATGTTCCTCCTAGAATTCAGGGACAGACCTTGTCACATAGTGGGCCATGTCTTAATTAAAAGACAGATTTCTGTACGGTTTGTTCAGTGACATCTGTCTCTCTGTGCATTGGCAGGTGGAAGGTGTGTCAGACCTGGTGCGCGGTGCATTCTGTCTCCTGCTTGAGCTCTACGAGATGGACTGTGAGCACTTTAGTGACACAAAGAAGACTCTTTATTTTACCTTGCTTCGACGGTCAATCAAGCTACCTTGGGAAGCCAAGGCCAAATATCATCGCCTCTGTGCCTTACTGCCCTACCTGGGCACTGACACGGTGAGGGTTTTGGTTATTACAAGGCAAGGCAAGGCTAGTTTATTTATATAGCACATTTCAGACACAAGGCTATTCAAAGTGCTTTACATGGGCATAAAATACATCAAGATTAGACATTAGAAATTGCATTTAAGAGATAGTAAAAACAAAGAAGATACATCAAGATTCAAGATTAGACAGCGATGTAGAATGGCTGCAATGAAAATTACGAGACTGACTATATTTATTTTCTAAATAGCCTATTTAAATTAATTACTGTTTCATAGTTTCAAACTAGTCAAAAACAATTGGGGAATCTGTATTCAAAAAACCCAAAAAGAATGTATTTCGAGGCAAACTTCGCCTAAATTAAACATCATGTAGGCCGATCATATCCTGACTGTTCGGACTGAGGTCTCTTTCCCCAAATTCAAGTGTAGATGAGAGTTGGCAAATACATACCAGTTGACACAATATACAGTGTTTATTTATGTTACAATGTAGGCAGTAGGATGGCTTTGACACACGTTTTTTCTTCAATGCATCAGGTGCTGGATCGGTATGCTGAAATCCCCAGTCATCTCCTGAAGTGCTTGTCGACCAATCACCTGTCCCCCTGTGCGTCGGAGCTCTACAGGCGTCTGATCCAGCAGCAGAGGAGAGAGCTGCGTGGCGACGACTCATCAGAAAAGTCTGAGCTGGATCTGGGCCGCGTGTGGGCGAGTCGTTGGCGTCCCTTCCTTCACCAGGCGCTCACGTCCGATGTGACTCTCCTACAGAACAACAGCTCCATGTACCTGCTGCCCTGCACCTTTCAAGTCTTCCCCTCCGCCGTGGAGCCCCTGCTGGCCTCTCTGGACCCGTTCGCGCCCGGCCACCTCCACGCCTGGGCATGCATCCTGAGCTCCTATCGAGCCGTAACCGCATGCTCTCCCTGGGCCCTGCAGGGCAGCTCGACCCTGGGAACACTCCGGCTAGCTCTGGGATCGGCCAAAGACAAAGTCCGCATCGCCGCTCTCAACCTCTTGTGCTGCAGCCCAAAGACCAGGGACATCCCCACCTCGGAGGAGATGTCCATAATGAGGACGTTCATTCCTCAGAACCTAAACTGCGAGTCGGCGCCTTTTCGCCAACACTTTCAGGCGGCTGTGAAGAAGTTTCTGGTTCATATCAGAGACGGCTGCTTGGCGCACATCAGAGTACAGAAGGGCAAAAAGAAAGGAGATGCCACTGCCCAATCAGAGAGGGCGGATGATGAACTGGGGCAGGGTGTAGGTGAGATATAACACACACATCATAACGGTTTTACTGTACATTCTTTTGTCCATTGATTTATCCTACTATTTGGTGTATTTGGTGGTTCATTTAGACTGTATATCTATACAGAATGTTTCAAAGGTCTACAATACATACCTACATTACATGTATTGCAGACTTTGTGGCAGTGACTAAAATTTGCTCTAAAGTCATTAAAGCAAAATAAGACATCCCCTATACCGTAATTTAATTTTCACTAAAATACTGATTCACGGCAACAGTCTAAAGAATCAAAACACGATAAGGCCACTTGGCATTCAGCCTAACATTACTTGCCTTTATTTGTAATTTAAAGTTTTGTCTTTTCCTATTTCCTATCCATCACAACCATGCAGCGTTTGTGGAATGGTTGAATCAACTTCCATACAGTTGTCTGGCACCAGACCACAGTTACCAGAGGAAGAAGACGGCGTTGCTCTTGTTGTCTGCGGTGCTGGAGACCTGCACTGACACGTGGAGCCCGGACAAAAAGAAGGGACAGCCTCCAGGTCAGTTTGGATAACCAGTGATCAGAGAAAACAGTCCAAAACAAATGTATCTATTTACCAATATATCATTCTAGTATGTATATGCATAATTCCTCTCAAATGTTAACTTTTTCCTTTCCATAGCTTTATTTGAATTTTAATGAGCTTCATGAAATATTTTTTTGCAGCCAACATGGGCTCTCTTATTCACTTTGCCAGACAGAGAGGACAGTGGGATTTCACCTGCAGGACCAAACAGCTGGTCCTTATTAGCTGCTTACAAGATTCTACAAATGAGGTTGCGCTGCCTTCACGTGCTTTGTGTTTCTTTTATAAAGTTAAAAACTGCGGTTGAAGTTAGAATATTTAGTAGAATAAAAACAATAAGAAAAAAAATTATTATTTATTTTTCATTGACAGATTCGAGAGCTCTCAGCTGGGCTGTTGTTGAGATTTTTCCCGCCCAACTTTCCGGATGACATCGCCGTGGTTCTGCTTACGCAAACCAAACAGCTCCTGTGCAGTCCCCGTGTGCAGGAGGCTCAGATGGGAGCGCTGATGACGAAGGTCCTCCTTCAGAAGTAAGCTCTCGGTCTCCTTCAGCATAATGCCGTGCTGTGTACATGACGGATCAGCAGCTGTCACCTGTTTTTATTTGTAGGTCACGAGACCGGGCCGAGGACTGCAGGCTCAACAGCAGTGTGGCTGTCTGCAGTGGAAGTGACCCCGCCGCCTCTTGCATGGTCAGATTCCTGGTGAAGGAGCTGGAGGAACATTATCTGACGGCCAAAGCTGACATGATGCTTGCCGCCAGAACCAAGCCCATACATGGTGAAACTGCGTGGTGTAATACTCACTCAGACATCTTCCTTAATCGTTGGTAGTTCTTTAAATTCCAGCCATGACTCATTTTCCAGGTGTTCTGAGCGCCCTTCAGAGGTGTGTGCTTGAGGCACCCGGCAGTGTCTGTGACACACTGGACCACAGTCTGACCACGGAGGTGCTAATGCTGCTGGAGAATATCTCTTTGCTGCTGCTCGGGGTTCTGTACGGAGACCTGGACGTCTGTGCCACTCAAAAGGGTAATCTGCAGAAACAAGTGATTTGCAGATGAAGTACATTACATTATGTATGACTATTATGACTCCGCTCTTTTCTTTTCTTGGTTAGATGCCCCTCCTTCTTTTTGCGAGATGGGAAACGCCATCAGCTCTCTGATAGCTCAAGCGTCAGGCGGTGGCGAGGGGGACGGAGAGGAGTGTGTGCTTCTATCCGAGGAGCACAGTCTCGTCCTAACCTGTTGTTGGGTCTCGCTCAAGGTAAAAAACAGAACCAGATGCACTGGATCTCTCAGGAAGATTGGGGGGAAATCCTGACATTTTATTTGACTCCACTTGTGTTTTTCTTAATAGGAAATAGGAATCTTTTTAGGTTGTCTGGTGGAGAAAATTCTGTCAGAATCCAAACCCAGCAAGAGTCTTCTAATGAAAGAGGATCTAACGAGAGCATCAAAAGTGTTCAAGAATATTTTTCTGAAATGCCGTCACTCGGTGCGTCACGTTTTAGAAATCCATTAAGAGGTGTTACAGCTGCTGTCCAATTCATGTCAATTGTTCTTCTCTGAAAATCCTATTTCTCTTCACCAGGGGGCGGTAGAGGGATGCGGTATTGGTTTCACCAAGTTCAGTTCCTCTCTATTGGGCAGCAGTGATCCAGAGCTCAGGGATATCCCGACCCACATCCTGAAACAAGTAAGTGGTGCCTCATGCTTGTGTGTAATATTAATAAATAGAGATGCCGGATTTTTATCTCACTTATATATGTCCCTTCCTGTCTCTTTCCAGAGCTTGCAGGTGGTGCAGTCCCCTCGTTCTACGTCCGTCACCCGGCGGGCTGCAGGGTTGCCCATGCTCATCCTGTGTGTTCTGTCGGCAGCGGAGGCCAATAAAGCGAGAGCCCTGCTAGCCCACAGTATGCAAACTTTACTGGAGACAGCCAACACCCCTCTACCTGAGAACTGGGACCAAACACTGGACCTGCCACAGGTTTACACACACAGCAACAACAATGAGGATGATACTAGTGTTTGACCGACATGGTCAGCTTATAGCCTGACCTGTCTTTTCACTTGCAGGTATGTGCGGTTCACACCCTGCAGGCTATGGTGCGTGGTTCAGGTCTTGGGGTAGCTCTGCTTCAGTTTGCTCCTGCTGTAGCCATCTTGTCGCTCACTCTGCTCAGTTCTCCCTGCTGGGCCATGAGGAACGCTGCTCTGCAACTTTACAGTAAGACACAGACCCATTTACAACTTTTCTTTACAGTCTGTCCAAGTTGTTTGGCTTTAATTAATACCCCAGGCGCTACGGTAATCAAACCCTGTTTGTTTCCAGGTTCTCTGTGCTCACGGATGCTTGGCCAGAAGCCCAGCAGCAATGAGGGAGCCTCTGCCCAGCATGGCTTGTCCCCCCTGGCCTTCTTCTTCCACTACCCTGCGCTCCAGCCCTTCCTCCTGGGCGAGCTGAGGGGGGCAGCACACGACCTCCAGGGTCCAGCTACTGAGGCCAAGCTGCACCTCCAACCCTCACTCTTCCCTGTCCTCACTCTGTTAGCCCAACTCCAGCCTGGTGTGCAAGACTCAACAGAGTGAATACTGTTTACTTATTACTAAGTGTATTCAATGCAATACTTAAATGTTGAATTATTGCTTCGAAAGGTTAGCATTGCATACTGTATTTATACAAAGCAGTTGGGAAGAATTCAGTTTTTTCTTTTTTTTCTTCTCCAGAGCCTTGTCAGAATTCCTGCCTCCTTTACTCCAGCTGTCTGCCAGTCCTATTTACAGTGTGAGAGTGATGGCCTCCAAGGCTTTGGTTGCCATGACTCCCCCCTCAGAGTACAGGAACATCCTCATCAAACTGACTGCTCAACTGCCCGGCCCGCTGCAGCGTTGCTGTCACAACCGGCTCCACGGACAGCTGCTGCAGATCAAAGCTATCGTAGACAGAGGTATCTGCACGGACAGGTGAGACCTTTAATAGAGCTGTTTGTTCATTCATCAGACATCACAATGAAGTTACATTTCAAATCCTGCTGTGTTTTTCGGCCCCCAGTGCAGCTTCAGCTGAACTGCGTGAGGTGCTGAGCAGGGTGGAGGGCTCGCTGTGGCTGGTGACCGGAGCTCAGCGCTGCCCCCTAGTGAGAGCAGCCTACCTTGGGGTGGCTGACTCACTGAGAGGATTCTGCTGTGCAACCTACCTGTCAAAGCTCGGTGACACACTGGTGCGTGACCTCCAAACACCTCAAAAGCAACTTCAGGTGGGCAAATCACACGCTGACGTTTTAGCCTTTAATTGATTGTTATAGAAGTGAAATTAGTCTCACACGGCGTTCCCTTTTAAATTGAATCCAAAATAATATTGAATATGTCTCATATTTAAATTTTTGGTGGGCTTTTAATTTGAAACTATACATCAGAATGTCTTGAAACTTCCTGGGTGGCAATATGAGGCGAAATACGTGTACTTTAACCCTGAAGTTATATTAGTGTGTGGAAACAGGGCATTGTTCAAAATTAAAAATTTCAATAAAAAAATATTAGCATAAGATGACATTTGTAAATTATTTTATTTTGATACCAGTTCTGAAACGCTATTACCGTAATGGCTAGTATATACAGGTACAGCAAAACACTGGGTCGCTGGCTTTACTGTTGTTCTCGACATGTCAGCTGGCTTGACTGCAGTTCCATGGCCTGCTCACTAGCGCCTTCCCCAAGTAGGCCTACTTTTATGCAAAGCTTCCTGGATGATCCATCAAATATTATTTCTAATGCTTTATCTTTGTCATCTCCACAGGTTGGATTGTCATCCTTCCATCGACAGTCCATCCACTTTCTTTGTGCAGATCCAAAGTGGGCATGTCAAATCTGGGATAGCTTCTCGGCACTGAGCCCTGACCTGAGGCTATCATTGGTCACGTGGGCGGTGGATGGGCTGTGTTCGCCACAGACCAGCTTAAAAGAGGTGATCCACAAGGTGTTGCAGGTGAGACAAGGCTTTCGCAAGAAGAAAAACAAAGCGTTCCAAAAAAAACAGCTCTCATTATAACTAGATTCTTATGGCACAATGGGAGGAAGTTGGCTGAAATCCTACTGAGAAAGGGTGTGAGTCTACAAGCTATTATGTGGTTTAATCAAGGAAACTTGAGGACAATCTGTTTTTTTTATTACTCGATCAAATCTGTAGCAAGTTACATTATCTTGACCACCCACCTGTGGCTTCTGATGTACATCCTGTAAAGTGTTTGATTGACTCTCTTTACAATAAGATTGATAGTTTGTCCAAAGGCATTGGGTAAAGATCGGGAATACTGTTCAGTTGGCCTTGTTTCTATTCCACTTATTTTGTTTGACTAGAGGACCTTGTTGTTATGTAGCTTATTTAGTTTTACTATGCTAATGATGAATGTAATGTTATTTGTATAAGTGTAAACCTTCAGAAATAACACTTGCTTGTAATAAGGGAAACAGGTTATGGGATTATTATTTAAAATAGGAAAACTGGTTCTGTGAACATAAATTATCAACAAGGTGTTTTGGATTGTATATATATTTGAAATGATGGCAACTCCTGAAATAGTATCCATTGTTCCATACATTAGAGTGTGATAATAAAAGAAATAAAAAAATAATCAAGATTGTTTTCCCAAATGAATAGGATTTATGGGATGTGTGTGTGTGTGTGTGTGTGTGGGTATACCTGGTTGACGGTGTAGTGCTCTCCTTCTCCAGTCAAACCTGAAGGAGGCGTTGTTGAGCCAAAGTGTGGAGTACCGTAGGACCTACCTCGCAGCCGTGGTAGCTGTAATGGCCAGATGTGATTCTGTTACACCCCAACATCTTCCTCCGTCTGCCCCCCTGGAGGAGCCAGTTCTGTCTGACTGTCTGGATTTGTTACTTGGGGACCTGGAGGACCAGCGAGGAGGTCCAGAGTTTCTTTCCCAGGCTTTGTATGCTGCTAGTCTGCTGCTTTCCAAGTGGTCAGACTCCAGGTTTGACATGTTTTACTGACCTTAAAAATAATACAAATGCAGTATAGAGTCACATACTGGAACCCTTCGACTTAAAATCCTGACTTTGTGCTCATCTTTGTGCAAATCAGTCTAAAGATATCCGCAGTCCAGCGCTGGTGTGGGGTCCTGGAATACCAACGGTCCCCAGACGCCCCTGAAGTGCTCAGGACTGCATGTGCTGATGCTCTGTGCGTCGCTGCAGTTCCACTAATGAACCACGGCCTGAGAGCACGCAGCACTCTGCCTGCCGTCTGGATCAGGTATAAAGGAAGTCAAAATGTATCTGTCAATCAAGTGATGACACTCGGATGAGCAGAAATGACAAATGTTGAATCTTTACGATTTTAGGTTGATCAACACGGGCCTGTACTTGCTGCAGGACCAGGATCAGCTGGTGAGGATGAAAGCGGCATCTTTTACCTCCATGCTGCACCACACCAGACGAGGCGAATCGCAGCAGAGGAGCGTCTACCTCATGCAGGTCAACCAGGCTCTGCCGCTCCTGCTGGACCTACTGCTGGAGGAATGCTGGGATACTCCTGGAACCTTGGAGGTGCTGCTGTGTCATCTGCCTCAGCCTGACCTCAGATCAGTGCTGAGAGAGGCCTCGGATACAGGGTGTGTTTCATCAGTGAATCAATAACCATGTTAAAAAAAAAAATGTAAAGAGCAACCTTGATCAAGTATGGCTTAAATGTTTTTTATTGCTCTCTATTTCAGGTGTTCCAGTCTGTATGAGCAGGACGAGGCCAATGTGTTTGCAGAGCCCTCTGTGATGTCGGCACATGTGTTGCCTTACCTCCTGCAGATGGCCGACAAATGCTCCGAATCCTCTGCTCTGGCCCGGAGCCTGAGTGTATGGGCAGAGGAGAGTGCTGCACAGGTGCTGGACAGCCTTGCGGTCTGCAAAGAGCTGCAGCCAGGTACTACATGAGCCAGTCATTCTGAGTATTATACCCCTTAGATCAGGGGTGTCCAAACTACGGCCCGCGGGCCAACTGCGGCCCGCTTTTTATTGGCCCGCGGCCGATTTTAAAAATATAATGCAATATGGCCCTTTGCATTTCTTAGTTAACCCACTTGTGCAGGGGTGTCAAAACTGATTGATTGGCCCTTGGCACATTTTAAAAATATAATGTAATATGGCCCTTTTAATTTTTAAATAATCTAAATGCACTCATTATATTACAGAGAAATAGGTCCCATAAAAGAAAAAGAGCACCAAGGCCATCCCAGAGGACCCTGCATAATATTTTAATTTAAATTAATATTACTATGGAAAATCCATGTGTCCTTCTCCAATAGCTTCTAATTCATCTGACACAGTGTTTACATTTTTTTTCATACTAAATTTTTCAGCTTTAGCCTCTTAATTTCCCTCTCAAAGTGCACCAGATTCATGCATTTCACTTTAAAAACTTAAAAAAATCTCCCGGGGGGGCATACCCCCGGACCCCCCTTGGAGGGGCAGGATCTCGGCTGGCTACTATTTTCACCAAGCTGGACATTAGACGTAAAAGCAGAAAACACTGGGTCTATCGATGGCATTTAACAAGAGGGGGATGTATCTTTTTAATGTACAAGCAAAGTGTTGCCGTGAAGAAGGATTACAATTTACGAAGACACTATGAAACTAAACATCAGAGCAGCTACATGTCCTGATAAATGTGTTATTTTTGCAAAGTGGCCCGGCCCTTCGTAAATTTTTCTGTATGTGGCCCTCAGTGAAAAAAGTTTGGACACCCCTGCCTTAGATAGTCAAATTAGTGTGTAGAGGCGTTTTTTTTAACGGGTCTTTAAATACGATAAAAATAGGTGATTGCCCACTTTCACAGTTTCTGATTGCCAGCACACAATGTGGTGCGTCATGTTTGACATCACGACGTTGGTGATGTCACGAATGCCCTTTGAAAACAGTGTAGTAAAGAGCAGAAAGCAGCATGGAATCCATGAGGCGGTGGCCAATGTTACTTTGTCATATCTTGTACTTTCGTACCTCTTTCAAATTGTAGAATGTAAAGCATGACATCGCTGTTGCATGCTGAACCCACAAACAATAATATGTGTTCCTCAGTTGCTGGCGTCGATGCCCATGTTATTGCACAAATTATCATCCTGGTGTAATGTTCACATTGATGCCAATAAATACCTGGGTCTAATGCAGAGTCAATTGACTGCCAATTCACACTCTATAAAAAAGCCAGATGTAAGCGGGTTTAAGTGTTTTTTTGCCAGTGTGAAAGGGGCTTAGGAGTGTTTTTGGTACATGCATGCATGTCATGTCTCAACATTTCTGTGACACAATGTGCTGATTTCGGCTCGCTCTTTCTCTCTAGTTGAGTCATTGACCCCGGCCTGGCTTGCTCTCCTCATGGACTCCCGTTTCCACAGCACCCTGTCTGGCCTGTTTGCCAGGGCCACCTTTCTTCTGCGGTTGCTGCAAACATCTGATGATGTACAACACCTATGTGATCCGTCAGCCCTCCACTCGTGTTTACAGGGAGTTTGTAGTCTTTTCAGTCAGAACGGTGTTCACTTTCCTCCCACTTTAACAGCTGCTATGGAGAGCTATGGAGAGCTGCCGCTATGACCGGCTCTTTCTGTACACTCAATAAGCAAAGACTTGTGGATATTTCAGGAATCCTTGTGACATTTCCATGTGCAGTCTTGAATGAGTATTGCAACTGCTGATGCCACAGTACACCAGCACCTGGCAGGCTGACAGAGTTATGTGAGAGCCCAGCGGCTTCTGTCAGCCGTATCCATTTTCGTGTTACCTACACAGAGAAGAGAGCCAATGGGCATCAGGGGCTATGTACACATGACGAGGACAGTTTAGCAAAACAGGAGCTTCTCTCTACAGGGCCTATTTTTTCTATTTATTTTTCTACTATAAATACATACAATATAATACATTTTCTTTAGAATAAAGCTTTTTAATGCAGGAATAGCCTCATGATCACCATCACCCCAAGCAATGTGCTTCTTACTTCCATAGAAGTTTTCCCTGTCCTATGTTTTTAAAATTGTTTGTTTTCCATTTCTCAGCAAGCATCAGCAGTAGCAAGGGGTCAGACCCAGGCAGTGATGTAATGCAAAAGCATCAGGGGTAATTGGCTCCTTGGTGCCCAGCAGGGGAACACAGTGTATGGTTTAATGGTCCATTAGAGGCCTTCTGCCTGGATGATAAGTGTCCATTTTCCAACCACACGAGGGCTGAAGATGATTGACTGGATCAGATCGAGAGCAGGCAGTCGCTCGGCAACGGACCGCACTCTACAGCAGTCTTACATCATCAGATAGCCCACTGCTTTTGTTTGAGATGGGAGGCTCTCAGTATTAGACAAACACTGACTGAAAGAAAAAAGTGTTGTACTTACATGAAAGTGTTTGTGCAAGCTACGTTAGGCTTTTCATTTAACTTACATGGAGTTTGTTTTTTATTGTTTAGTCCTCACAACTTGAGATATGGTGTTTGTCAGAGGGTGATTAAATTCTCAGACTAGACGGCATCCAAACAACCAATTTATCAACATGTGACTGTAAGCAAGCAGAGTTTTACTGTTTGACATACCTCCTTAAATAGATAAGGTGCCTCTATTCAAGCAAAGGTTTCCATTGTGTATGGATGAAGCTTTGTGTGTGTGAGTATCTATGCAACAGAAATGACATTAAAGTATAAATGATTCAGACACATACGCCTCAAAGAAGGTTTGTTCCTGTTATGTTTTTGATGCAGAACATAATGTCATCATGATAGATAATAAAATAAATAAAGGTGCAAGGATAAAAACTCTGACAACATGTTTGGACAAACCTTGAATGATATTATCAAGACTTCTACCAAGGTTACATTATGCCACATGTAATGACACCAACATTATGCGTTCATTTCTGTTACAGACTCTATGGGAGTAACCTGACAAAGACCAAGACAAAAACAGTTAGTTCTGTTTCATATTTTCGTGAATAATTTAAACTTCAAAGGTCATGCCCCTATTTTGAAACACTAATGGGGCCTTGAACTTTGCTGTACTTCAAGACAAATGAAAATGTGTTAATATTCCAGAACAAATTGTATCATTGTAGTGAATCTGTCAGAACAATGTGTGCTATACTGTGTCTTCTGCCTCAACCTTGGAGACAAAGTTGGACTTTAAAAGTAAGATTGGAAATTCCCTGAAGAAAATTACCATCTGGCTTAATAAAAAGCCTTTGCTGCCATGACTGACATAACTGAGTCTCTTGGCTCTCGGCCTGCCTGCTGCATAGTCAATGATTAACTTTGGCAACAGGGAACAAGGCCAAGTAGGTGCAATCACACTCACTGGTTGTGTGTATGCATGTATGTAAACATATGCAGACGTGTGTGTACCATTTGGAGCGTGAATTAGTTTTTCCACGTTCAAATCAGAAGTTGCAGACGGATTCCAGGAGTCAAATGTTTTGTATTGCACAAATGGAAATATATCCATTCCATCTAATGTGAAATATTGTGAGATTGTAGTTCTGCTAAAAATAAATGTTGGTCTCTCCTATTATCAGGGCTACATTAGTATCATTTTCCAAAGCTTTTGAGGGCTTGAAATCCCCAGTACAGAATATTGCAGACAAAGGGCACTGTTACATTCCCTGCAAGCATTGCTCACTTGAAGCAGTGGAGACTGTCAAAAAGCAATAATGTGAAGCCTGTGTGGGCATGGCAACATGCAGGTTTTTGCTATGAGTGATTTTACATTTTTTAAACAATAATTCGATTATTTTGAATATATTAAGATAATCCCAAAATATCTAACAGATTTGAGCTGTGGCTTCCACTCCTGACAGAAAGTCTCAAACGAAACATTTTATTGACATATTGACCAAATCTGACTTCAGTGAATCACTCCACATCACCTCAGCTTAAGTGGTCATGGAGGTCCATTTCTGAAAGGTAATTTGTGATAACAACGAAAATGGCCATACAAATTCAAAATCATCATGTAGCCTACTTAATCAAAACTAAGAGGAAAACATCTTGGCTTGTAGAGTAAGATTTATGAAATAGTAAATTTTTACAATGGGATAGTCAAATTTACGATTTTAAATAAATTATTAGATAATCCTCAGCAATTTTACTTGATCACTTGACATCAGCTCAGTTCAAGTGATAGAATTCAGTTTGTGCTATGAAAAGAAACGAAGTTTGCGATTTTACAATAAATGAATAAATCAAAATAAATAACTTCTGCACAAATACCTCGAGTATTTTTATTTTCAGTTTAATGATTTGAATCCCAGGTATTTTATGGTGGAAATAGGCTTCAATATATTTGCTGGCCAAGTCCCAAATGTTTTCCCCCTTTTCATCGTGTTGTGACCGTTGTGACTTGAGAGTTCACCATGTGCATGCCGGGAGAGTATGCACCATAGATAGTAGCCTATAATAAATAAATCTGCACCCATTTTGTAAACCTGACCTGAACGAGCAGAGTGTGAAGGAAGGGACAGATGCTGTGTGTTTGCTTTAGTAATTGCCCGAAAAACACGGTGAGCAATAGAAAAACGGCTTATTGAACAGGGAGTGTGTCGCGCAGTGGCTGCCCTCTCTACGGGTCAGGCTTCACGGGGACAAATAGGCCTACTATTGGCAGCTGTCCTTTGTCAGCCTCTGGAGAATCCTCTTCTGACCGAACGGGGGAAAACATTACACTCAGGCAGGCCGCACGGGGAAGTGAGGGAGTCTGGGAATCAGGACATTTCGGACAGATGCACAAAGTATTCAGAGTTAGAAAGAGTTAAGACGGGGATTATAGGGCTACATGGAAAGTTGACTCGGTGTGTTTAAAAAAAGAAAGTGGAAAGCAGAGCAGTTATTTATAGAAGACCACATAAAAATGTAATGGGCAGCATGGAAATTATTGTTGGATGGGGAAAGGGGAAAGTGTGGGGTAGAGGGAACCATACAAATCTGTTTTATTTTGTGTGTTTTTTTGCTGCTTTTAGCTAAATGTGAACGAATGAACTTTCCATGCTGACTGTTATTCTCCAACAAAGGCCGCGTGCCATGAGAAGTTGCTATTCAGTGCCTGTATAACTGATTTTCCTGTCTGTGAACATGGTGATGCTCTAGGACCTGGAGTTTGTGCTGCTCCTCCTCCCTCTCTCTCTACCCACGGAAGGCTGTTTACGAAGAAAGCTGAGAGCTCCTCTTGAGAAAAACAAGGGCTGGGACTCGAGCGAGTGGAGCAGTGTGTCTGATTCACTCTCAGCACAGGCTCTTCGTCCATTTTGTGTGTTTCTCATCCTCATCTCTTCATTGTCTGTTTATTTTTATTCTTAGTTTGCTAATCAGGCGGAATCATGTTGTCGGTGTATTCAGCCCGACAGCTCTGCAAAATCTTTTTCTCAATGCACGTTGTTTTCCTGAGCGTGGCCACTGTGGAGAGCGGTGAATCCAATGCAAGCCAAAAAGGTAACAAAAATAGATGATTACATTGTTTCACTTCAAATGATATGCATCGCATCATGGTGATATTGATCATTAAGGCCTAATTGTTTTTTCCGTTGCACAATCCCTCACATGTTGTGTTGTTATTCTCAGACTGCCTGTCGTCCAATGGTGTGAAGTACAGAGGGGAACAACAGATCTCCTCCTCAGGTCTTGCCTGTCTGAAGTGGGCCAACTCTACAAGAGACTATGATGTGTCCATCCACCCTGACTCCCAGACCGGTAAACAACTTCATTTATTGATGTGTCCTCCGAATGCATGGATCAGTGAAGAAAAGATTTAAAGTTGTGATAACTCAATTTCAAATATCACTGGTGAGGATAACAAACCTGTTTGTGGAGAAGATGTTGATACAATGTAATAACACAGCTTGTGTACACGATGGCAGGTTATTTTACAACCATGCAGAGCAATAAAAAGACAGATTATATATCTACAGCACACACTTCAGCTACTGCACTACTGATTAGTCTGTTCGTGCTGTTGTTTTTCGATGGCTTCTTTTAAACAGTAGCTGCCGTTGCCTTCCTTTGTGCTGCTCACGGCGGCCTGTTCATTGTGGTGTGATGAAGTGTTGTCAATGATTAATGAATCCAGGATTGTACCAACAAAGCAGGACAGACAGGCCTATATTTCCAAGAAGCAGCTGTAACGGAGGCGTGCTGTTTTTATCATTCCTCCTGTAGGTATTGGAGATCACAATTACTGCCGAAACCCAGACTCCTCTGAGAGACCTTGGTGCTACATTGCTGGCCCCGATGGGACGGTCCAGAGAGAGTCCTGTGCAGTGGACACGTGCAAAGGTAAGCCAACAGCGTACACACACCGTATGGATGGCCATCAGCTAGAAGACACCAAACATTGGTAGAAAAGTAGCCGGAACTGAGGCTGCAAAAGTCCCACTTGGCAAAGATACATAAGAATGTCACTTGATGACAAAACAACACAGACATAGCAGGATTTCTTCTCAGACTATGTTCTGTTGATGCTGCTGGTACTCTCTCTTATCTTCCCTGGGAGGCTTTCATTATTTTCAAAAGTTGTTTAGGGAAAAAATATCGAGGTGAGATGTTTGCAGCTTTGCACATGCTCTCATTAGTCAACACAAAGAAGATGCAGCCACAGTTCAAACTTTAATGGGTCAATGGAAAGTTTACAAAAAGTTTCCTCTTGGCTAATTTTAACCACAAATAAAGTTGACTGTATATTATCCCTTAATAAGAGTGTTAGTCCAGTTAGTATAGTAGGTCAGTTAGTCAGTGTTAAGCCACCACGTGAGAAGTTTCTTGTACTCTGCCTTTTGTTTCCTGTTTGACTCCGAAGCTAACCCAAGTCTCACAATAACAAAGGCCTGCAGTCACATGTCAGAAAGTTCAGTTTAGGGAGAGAGGTGCTGCTGACCACGCCCCGAAACACAGCTCATTGGCGGAGAGAAGCAGTCTTCCCATGGAGACGGCAGCTAATTGGTTGCTTTGATTTACGTCTTCATGCCATTTAACTCAGGCAGAGTTCATAAACAACAAGTTGTGCACAGTAGAGAGAAAAAAAAGAGTTAAAGACCAGATGTTAACATCTGGGGCTGAACCTTCCTGTCTCTTAAAAAGCACAGTTGAGTAGCAGAGTCTGTTTGTCTGGCACACATAAAAGCGCCTGCATAAAAGCAATCGCTCTGTTAATGCTTTTTAAAGGCCTTTCTCTTTAGTGTCCGTTGGCAGTTAAGAGGCAGATATGGAGGAAATCCTCTGCCACAGCTTGTGTTATTTTATATTGCAATATCACTTTATATGGTGTGATCAAGGACATTTACACAACCTTGGTGGCTAATGCAGCAAATGTAATAACTATGAATGGAAGATTCATATATAAACATCCAAAATCAAAGCAGTTGTGCTCATTGATTTGCAACATAACCAGCAGTAGTCTAATACACCATGAGATATTTAAGGTAGGGGATACCACGGAATGAATGATTTGTTTTGCATGCTGTTCCTCACGTGCATATTTCCTTTTTTTGTGATCAACTTTCTATTATATTTTACGTGCACATTTACTTTAATGTTACTTAGTTTCCATCAACAGCGGCTTATTTAACTCTGTTGTTTAATTGTGTCTTTAGAAGATGCCTCCACCGTGGCAGCAGAGGCTGGAGCAGGAGCTGCTCCCTCCACAGAGAGTGTCCAGCCGGCCCAGTCCGGTTCTCAGGGAAAGGTTGAAGCTGTGAAGCCAGTGATGGGAATCAGCCAGCGTGTGCGCACAGGGCCAAAGAAGAAGAAGGACCTAGGCGTGCTTGGTACTGTGTAGTTGTTGTCCAACACATGCATGAATTAATCTCATTGCTACATGAACTAAACGTGTATGTATGTGTCAGTTTTTAACCTTGTTTTTTTTTCAGGCTACGCCATCGGCATCGTCATGATGGCGATTATAATCATCCTGGGGGTGGGCATCACACTTGGCTACTTCTATAAGAGGTCAGTATCTGAGTCACAGTATGATCTTAAGCCGTCACACACTAGATTGTGTTGATCTAGTAACTGTTGCATGAAGCCCGAATGTGATGTCTCAGACCCTTCTTGTGTCTTCCTGTTTCCACTGACACTCGTAGTGTTGTTGTCACTCGCTCTGAACATGTGCAGGACAATTGCCAGCGTGATAAGTTAAAAACTACGCGCCAACATCGAGGGATCGCTTGAGTTTAAGTCATCAGCTGTTCCACATTCCCCGACGGTGGTCTCTGTTTATCCACTCCGATGTAATGCGGCGATGTGAACACCCCCTCATCGTGACATACTGTATAGAACACATGGAGGGACATAGCAGGGATGGAAATGCCTGCCGTCTATTTTAAGCACTCATTTTATAGTCTTGAAAGTGAGGGTAGCATGGCAGAGGGGTCAGTCTGAAAATGAGAAGCCCTCAATTTCACTCCAGTTATGTGATATGTAAAGATTCAGTGTCAATGTTGTGAAAGAGGGGACTCTGATTTCTCATTGGCACAGCACACAACACCCTCAGAGATCTGCGTTTGGCTGTCAAATGTTATTACCAACTCCCCTGTCATTGTCTCTTAGTTTAAGGAGGTGATTATCAATAAGGAGGTGCAGCATATTATGTTAGATGGTTTATAACTGCCCTCAGTATACAGTGACATCACTTTCAGTAATGTGACAGTTGTGTGGCAAGCATGTATCCCTGGTGTATTGTCTGCAATATAACTTAACTGCCCCTCCACTGGCAAGGATTGGCTGCAGACTATCAGATGCCTTCTGTAATATAGATGAAGGCGACTCTTTTCATACTGCACTCCTCCAGGTCAGAGAGGGTGTAAACACATACTCCCCATTGGGAGCAGGCACTGGGCCAAACTGTCTCTGCAGTGACTCAAGTGTTTTGACTCCCTGCCTTTTGGATCTCCACTCAGAATGCACTGCTTCATTATGTTAAATAAAAGTCACGTCAGATTGTCAGCTTTATGTGACTGGAGTAAGTAACAGTTAGTTTAGCTTCGTCCGGCACATATGTCAAAATCGCAACAATTTTTTACTCTGGTTTTTGAACAAATTAAACCGAGATAAGCTACAACATGCTAATGTATGAGCCTTATAGGTGCTATAACCATAGATATCATCAATGAATATAATCAAATAATCATAAAAATACTCTTAAAACTCTTGAAATGTCTCTAATGCATACGAATAACTTTACCTGACAATTTGATAAGGAGCTTTAATTTTTGTTGAATCACAGATAGGACACACATGTTTTTACTTTATAAAAAAAAATCAATATTTTAAATGTACTGTTTTTGTGGGGGATACAATGGACAAGCTAAGTCTTCAGCCATGTTGGCAGGTTTGGGATTTTATAATGACTTGAAGGATGCGGTTGTGAGTGAATTCAAAATAAATAATGAAATCACTAATAGGACTGTACATTAGCGAGTTATACCGCTTTTTCAAGTCGCTAAAATGAAAATAATACTGATTGTTCCGTTGATGAAAATTCACTCCATCAACATGTTTTTTTATATTCCTATTCCCAATAAGTTTTAATATCCTCCTTTTCTAGTGCACTAACAGGATTGGTATTCATTTAAATCCTGTTTAGAAAGCAAAAAAAACATTTCTAGAAAATGTGAAAAGGCGGAGGAGTTGTAAAACCTGTATGTGTTTGGAACCAAAACAGACCGCACCCTAGTGTAAAGAACAGGTGTCGATATACAGTACAGAAGAACAGAGTTGCACAATATGCTGCAGTGAAGAAGGCAGACGGGAAGTGTTTTCAATCTGTGTATGGGCCTGTTTTGGCTTCAGGTCAGTAGCTTGTGCTGCTTCCCATCACCGTGTTGCCTTGGAGTAGATAAAATCCTCGGCAGCTTGTCAGCTCTCTCTTCCCTTTCACCATCTGTCCCCCTTGTTTGGCACAGACTAGCTCTTGTTATAACAGCGCTCTGCTATCTTGATACAGTGTGTTATCTGAAGCTCCTTGTCATTAATATTTAGCTTGGGTGGCCCCCAAAAATGGTGCTGTACATGGTATAAGCGCCAAGGCTACTGAAGGCATCACTATAAAGGCTAATGTTATTATAGACAGCAATATTGTAAATTGTAAATGAGGGTCACCCCTCAATTGGTCTCTCGAGGATAAATAAAAGTTAAATGACAAAATGAAAAATTAAAATATAAGACTTGATTGCTTATTTGCATTATAGCTTTGATCTTCAGCTCAGAGGAATAATCAAAGAGGCTATAGCCTATAATCAATATTATTTTATTAACATTGGACCAAACTTACATTGGACCATACATACATCCTACTAATTATGTATGTGAGGAGCTTATCCCTTAATTCTGCAAATCCATCGAGTGTTTAAAATTGTTTTAGCCTATTGTTTTAGTTTTCCATTGGACACCTTAGTGGGACATCTCACATGACCCCCATAGTGACGAATTTAGCAGCTAAAGAGCAAGATATTTTCCTAAGGAGTTGGTGGAGACCAAAAACAGAGACAAAAAAAATTGTGTACAGTAATACGACTCCAAATGAAGGAATTGTTGCTTCATAACTACTAGATGTGTCAATAATTCAAAATACAAATTTGTGTTATTGCCGTTTTAAACTTTTAAGGGATACATCTTAGGGTGTATTCACAGTGGGAAAGTTCGCTAGTTCACTTGCTTTGGTCTAGACCAAATAGAATTTAGATCTTTTTTGTTTGGTGTGGTCCACTTTCATATTGCCTCTTTTGCAAGTGAACTAGCAATACGAAGTAAAACAACACGTGATCTGAGGTCATTCATTCATTGGACAGACATTCTGGGGTAGAGAGAAGCAGGAAGAATGAAGTAAAAACTGTGAAATATATCATTGATATAATATGGGTTTAAAAATAATAAAAAGGCCTACATCTAGCCTATAAATAAAAACGTCAAATTATTGTTGTTTCATATGCTTATGATATGTAGCCCTATAACAATGCCACGTTATGTGGCTTGTAGCCTACGATGTGACACATAATTTTTACTGTATTTTTGCTGCTGGACGCGCGGCTCACGAGAAGAATAGGCTCAAGCTGACACTCAGCTGATTTAGCAGTGTGTCAGCAGGGTGTCAGTTCGGCGCAGCTCAGCTCCAAACGGACACAGGGATAGTATTGACGGTCCAACATGGTAGAAAAATAAAAACACACACTTCCTGCAAAGCGCGGCGTGAACCTGTTGGCACTGTGCGGGAGACGCTCCCCTCTCCTTCATCTGATCGCTGAACACATCAGCATGTTTACAAAATGTAATATATTTGCTCGGGGCTCCCGGTCAAACCACAACTAATCTTCCTAACAATGGAGACAACAACACTTTCCCATAATGTGAAGCTGACGGCGATTTATTAAAAAAGAAAAGAAAGAAAAAGCACAGTGCCTCCTGAAATTGGGTCTGATCGAGTCCGGCCGAATTCACACCACAAACGAACTGCAGCAGAGTGCGTTTGGAAGCGCACAGGGTCTCAGAGCTCTTCTTAGGTCCGCCCGATGATTCACACCTGCCTGCAAGATGCGCACCGAAGGCGGAAGTGCACCTGGGTTACACAAACTCAACACGGCAGGTGTGAATACACCCTTACTCTCTACGTTTCCAGCAGCCTCATGAATTCTTTGTGTTTTTGCGTTTAGGGGTCGGGACTTGAAGAAGCAACACGATCAGCGGGTGTACGAGCGTGAGATGCAGAGGATCACCCTGCCCCTGTCTGCCTTCTCCAACCCAACCTGTGAGCTGGTGGACGAGAACACCATCGTGATCACAGCGGAGCAGGACAGCAGCCCCGTCTTGGAGAGCGGGGAGGGCGGGGACCCTCTCATGGGCCAGCAGGCCGGCACCCCCGGAGCATGAGGAGCCAGTCTCTAAGTCCTAGAAACAGGACTGTGATATGTTTTATTTCCCTCTACATGGACCAAAACACTCCCCATCTTCGTCTCTCTCTTCTCTGCTTCCCTGAGTTACCTCTGTTTTAAAAGGAGTAGGGGAGCAGCGTTGCTCACTCCAAAGACTTGAACTGAATGCTGTGTGCTTTGTGTTACCGGTCCCCATTTTTGGTTTTCATAACATTTGAAGCATCAATGAGATAAGCCAACAGACAATGGGCACACTCTTCACAGCTACACACCATTGACGGGAATCTGTTGATAATGGCATGAGATCTTAAATGTTCCTACTTGATACATTTGATATGAATGAAACAAATAAGGTCATGCTGCCTCCTTAACAGAGACATATCTAATCAAACGGATGTTGATTAGTAGGTGTTCTTTATGGTGTGTGTTGAAATCAGTTATTTGTAAAGAGATGGTGTTTTGAATGGGAATGTTTTTTGGTAAGTTTCCATGTGGAGAATATGCTTTTCACAGGAGTTGTGTGGTTACATGACGAATATGAGATTTTCTTTTTGTATTGACCAGCTGGCCTTTGCCGAGGGAGACATGAAGACATGTGTATGTATAAAGACCGCTTTGTCTTGGCGACACACTGGTTACACAGATGTTGTTGTCCAAAAATAGTCCCCTGTCCCCCCCTCAACTCTGAGACAGGATGAGGGAACATGAGGTAAAACAACAGTCCAACTAAAGACAATCGAAATTGCCTTAGCATGATAGTGAATGTTTTTTTTTTGTCTTTCTACTCGAGTGACAGGCCAATGCAGTTCCACAGCACTACGCCAGTCATTGGCAGACACTAAAGAGGACTTGAGCTTTACTTCCACAGGTTAAGGAGTGCCAGGAACTACACAGAGGGCTCTCAGGACGCTTGAGAGATAGTAGTTAGCCCTCAGGACAAAATAGCACTGCCGCAACACAGAGCAGATGGGATCAGTAAAAAAAAAAAAAAAAAAAATCCCTGTAAATCTCTGCAGAGCAAGAGAGCGAGTGTGTTGCAGTGCTGAAGAATCCTGGTCCCTAGATTAGATTCAGACATTTGAGTTATGTATTTGATGCCTCAGGGGAAGAAACAGGAACCGTGTAGAATAGAAACAATCCCAATTCGTTGTGTGTTCCTTCTGAAAACATTCAGATACATGAATGCATGTACATGGGTACCTGCTATATGTCTGTAGTCAGGGGCCTTCTTTTTCTTTTTGCATCTTGACGTATAACTACTGATTGAAGAAGACATATAGAAAATACCTGCCTGAAAAAAGTAATCCTTGTACACACAGAAGTTTGTGTGGCATGATGCGTCGTTACTTCTGTACATCATTGTTTTGCCAGTTTTTCTGTCGATCACTCAAAATGTTGTTGCTTTGTGGCCATTGCGGGATCCACATCAATGATAATCTTGGGATACTGCTGCTCCATTATTTTGAGCATCTTCGGCGGTTTGTAATTGTTTTTCATATAAGCGGCTTGTTTAATGTGAACTGTTGTTCAGCATTTGAATTAAGTGCTTGTATTTGTGTGAATGCCGATTTTCACAGCTGAGACTGAAATAAAATGTCAAACACAGACGCTATGATGGATGTCATCTGTATGTTTACAATTATAAATATACTGTGTATATATATATTATACAACAATTCCTTAAGAAGTATCTTTACAGTTTTTCTCAGTCGCTTTGGTGCTTTTCTCAGATCAGAATGAAAATTCTCATAACTATTAGTTCAACCTCCACAACATTTAGTCATTTGAGCACATCATAGTAGCAATTTCTCCTTCCTCTGAACAAATTGCAAATGCTTTTGGACATATATCAGTTGCTTTCATACAATTCTCTGCTGTTTTATAACATTGTCATTTGCTTATGTCATGACAGTCAAAATTAACTATACTTATGGTTGCTGAATAGTCGTTCCCAATAAAACTAATAGTCTTCATTTCATTGCTTGAGTCATTACATACAAAATTGTTGAACTAGTTATCAAATTCTGTCAAGCACATTTTATACCTTTTCTTTCCTCGCTGCATTACAAGGGATAATATCTGTTGTGATGTAGATGCAAATATGTGGCCAGACAGACGGGAATGTCTGGATGTGCCAGAATGATTTACTGATATATGTTCAGTTACAATATGTCCTGTTATATTGTTCACATTTGTGCACAGCTCTACCAAAAGGGTGTTTTTTTATTTCTAAATAAGTGACTGAAGTGTATTTTTCTTTTGCACAATGCTGTAGAATTGCAAAGAGCATATACAGTAAACATGTGAAACATACATATTCAGTGTCTTGTACTCACTTACTCCCCTAACTACAGCAATGTGTAACTTTACTGTAGTTTTCAAATGGCTGTACAAGTAGTGTATAGTGCTGTCTTGAGCATTTTCAGGTAGTGTCACCGAGTTCTGACCTTTTTTTTGCATTGGAAAACACTGAGAGAATAAACTGTCATAATGAAAACATGACAAAGCCATTTGACTATCTTGTTCATAAACGATGGTGTCAAGACTTCTCATTTTGATGACACTGGCAGTTTCATTGACATGAATACTTGCTTTTGAGGAATAGACTATCCATTTTGAGCAAGTGACATACTTTTGCAGGTTATCCACTAGGTTTTGCAGTTTGCACTAATTGTTTTGAGAAATGCACTAACTTTTTGCACCAGCTCCCTCTGTTGGTGGTTCCTAAGTAAATCTCTTGAGTCATCTAAAGCATGTTAAAGATTATAAAGTAGGAAGTATGAGAGGACTCAAAGAGATTTGAAGAGGCTAGTGGAATCATCTGACCTCTTATACCTTAATAAAAAACAGCCTGTTACAAGGAAGTTTTGATCTGTAGATGTTATTCAGCACTTTGATAGCAACACACTTGATTTCCTTTGTCATTATTTCAATTTGGACACGAGACGGTACATTTTAAGCCAAAGACTTCAGCAACAATGGTCACTGTTATTTTATTATTTAAGGTGCTAAAAGTAGCAGATATAAATTGGTGAATGAGAATCATAATAGGGCTGCCCACATTACCAGGCTCAAAAGCCAATTCTTAAATCTGCTTTTCTCTGACCAAAAGTCAAAAATAGTTTATGTTGTGAAAAGGTTTTGAATTTCTTTTATTTTCATTTACAAGAGGACAGGAATTTATTCCGTTTGAAAATTTAAAACAGTCATTTCTTAATTCCCAGACAAATGATAAAATATATTTTAAGTTTGTCATGTTTTGCTGTGAACTGATTTATTTTAGGAGAAGACAAAGGAACCCGTTCCTTTCATGTCTGATGTTCTGCAGGGTGTTTTTAAAGCAAACACACGGATCCACAAGCTACTGAACTTTGATCCCGAACTGTAACAGAAAAGCTGATCCTTAGTGACAAATTTATTGAAGAAGAATGACCACAAAAAACAACTTTCAGAAGTTTTATTTATGAAACACTACAGTGATATAAATAATAGTGGTTACCATTGGTCGTCAGTACCTTGCATGATGATCGCACAGAGGCAAAAACGTCCCATCAATGACGAAATGTCTTAAAAAAAATCTACAAATCTAGTGTTATCCCATTAGAAAATGTGCCATAAAAATGAGAGGCATGATATGTACATATCTATATACACTGTTAAAAAAAATCCAGTTCTTCTGTACTCAGACATCTCTTGCATGATTACCTCATAATAAGTGATAACAGCCCTACTTTCCAAAAGAGCTTCTTCACTCTTTTTTTTTAAACTAGGCATTAGGTGTTTGAAAAGAAATGGGAGCCTGGTAAACTTGAAAAATCTACATAGTGTTGACTATAATCAGACTACAAAGTACAGAACTTTACTTGTAACCATCTCGTCAAGAATTGGAACAGCGGTACTTACATTGTTTTTAAAAATATCATCCACCATCTTCTCAAATCTCAGATGAAAAGTGAGTCAAGTGCAGTAAGGTGAGTCCTCTAATGGCCAAGGACTGAACAACAGCAGAACAAGTTCACAACCAGAAAAACAAAGCTGCTGTCACTAACTGTCTTCCACCTTGTAAAGATGCTTGTCTTCTATCAGGGAAAGGATAAGAAAAAAGTTGCTTCTCGTCTTTATACACAATAAACATTAGCACAGCCATGCATTTGTTGAGTGTATGGGCAAAAAAAAAAATTTAATTAGAAATTAAGTTTTTGAAATGTGTCTTTCCACTCACATTGTAGTTTACTGGCACTCTCAGTGTTGACAAGGGGATTAGTCCAGCTACCTTAGGTTATCCAGTTCTAATATGGCTCGAGTTTTTGTCACCCACAGTATATAAGTGCAGCAGGTCAGAAAAAAATACTGAGAGGCACGCAGGTCTTAGGTGCCATTGTCTGTCATGCTGGAAGTTTCTGGAGAGGCTGTTGGTGTCGGTGTTGGTGACAGATCTGCACTCTGGGCTGCCAAGCTGTCTTTAGGCCAGTGCAGTTGACTCAGCCTCTGATGCAGTTCATCCAGTTCGGCTGGCAGGGGGATCCCTAGCTCCTGGTTGAGGGACAGGGCATCCAACCAGTCCTCCAGCTTCTGGAAAGGTGGACTGAGGGAGGAGCAGTGGCAGGAAGAAAGAAGAGGGAGGGCACACAGAGGGGTTTAACGTTAAAACCAGACTGACAAGGTTGAGAGCAACCATGAGGAAGCAATCTAGAAGCCTGAGGCGTGCCTTTGTACAGGCATGTCGAGATGGCATCCGAAAATTGTTTTTCCCCTTTCCCTTCACTGGCACTAAAGAGGTCAAGGCTGAGTTCCAATACCCATACTTCCCTGATATTTAGTATGGATGTCCCAATACACTTAGTCAGATGCAGCATGCTTAAAAATACCTGGATGCCCTGCTACATCCGGTCGTGACTTTCTGACCCACAATCCACTGAGCACAGGAAGGTAAGTCACAATGACGGAGTAAAAGTATGTCCCAATTGTATGTCAACTGAATACTAACTGCAGACTTTAGTAGTAGTTTGTAGGATATTAAAAATAAAGAGTTTGTGATTTGGAACGCAGGGCAAAAAACAGCCGATACTGTCTTTATTGTGAAGGCTGGACACTTTTCTTTGAAGGGTGATAAACAACAATACACAGCTGTTGCACATCTCTTGGTTTTGCCTTGTTCACGTTGTTAAGAAGCAGTGCTCTGCCAAGTCAGCAATTTCTCATGATAAATAAAAGTATAAGTTATATACATTACGAACAAAGCAGGTGCTCACCGGTTGTCTGGTGTGAGGTCACAGCACGAAACAGTTAGTGGAAAGAAAGATGGCGGACAGTCTTCAGGGAGGAACTTTTCCACAAACTTGCCAACATTCAGGCCAAAGTCCAGGGTCCTGGGGAGGCAATCGGGGTCTGCATAGACCTTGCCTATCATCTGGATCATAACAGAGGAGGTCAAGGTTGATCAAAAGGTAAAGAGATACATGCTTCAAAAATACAAGGGTGAATACTTGAAAACACAACCCCATAACATGAAACTACACTGATTTCTAAAGCACGTTAGGTCTATTGAGACTTCTTTGGTAATGAAAGTTGTGTTGTCATATTACAGCTTTGAGGAGAAGCTGTTTTGAAAACTTGTTGCAGTTCATTGAAGCTTTCTCTTGCAAGATTTTAGAATTGCCTGTCAAAGCAGTTTAATCACAAGCTGAGGAAGCTAAATAAAATCAGCACGTTCTTACCTCACAAAGTACAATCCCAAAGGAGAAAACGTCCACCTTCTCATCATAGCGTTTACCTGAAATGACATCAAGAACAATGATCAAGTAAATACAGTCACTGAGCCACAGAGTAAAGCCAATCCTCTTTATATCAAATTACCAATTTTCTTCTCTGCAACTCACCATTTAGCATCTCTGGAGCCATCCAGTAAGGGTTTCCCACCACAGTGTAACGCTTCTTTCTGTCAACGCGTCTGAACACCCTCTTCTTGGTGGAAGCTTTTTCTGGTGGAGGCTTAACTTTGTCCTCTAGTATGAGTCGGGACAATCCAAAGTCAGCAACCACCACTGTGTTGTCCTGTTGAAAGATGACATCAAATGGTTCACTTGGAATCTTTAAAATAAATATTATTTTCATATATAACCTGTTCTGACGACAGACTGTAGACAGAGCTTTGAAATATCGGATTAGAATAGGTATAAAAAGAATACCTATACCTATAAAAAGAATAAATGCTCTCTGAGACACTTCAAGAATCTGCTTATATAATGCTAAATTTTTATATATATATATATATATATATACACATACACACACACACACACACACACACACACACACACACACACACACACACACACACACACACACACACACACACACACACACACACACACACACACACACACACACACACACACACACACACAAGAGTCATTTCAAATCACAGGGCTGGGAACCATTTCTACTCACACCTGAATGCACTGCAATTTGTACTCGGTTCATTACACGTACAAATTGTTCCAACCCTTTATGTCACTGTCTGAACTTAAGGGATGGTAAGATGCCTTTTCACCTACCAGTTTAACCAGGCAGTTGTGAGAATTGAGGTCTCTGTGTATGATGCTCATTGAGTGAAGGTAGGCCTGAAACAAAGAAAAAGAGGAGGGTAAAATGAACACATGCGCAAGAAAATTCCTGTTCATATTGTAAAACCTTTACACTTTTCACACATCGTCTATGACTTACACTCTCTTTGACCCTTAAATGAGGTAGAATAATTTTTAAATCAAATCTTGTCAAATCTTTACAGTACAATTTAAAATTTTGCAATCTGCCTTTAAGTGCAGCCCTTAATATAAATACATGTCAACTTGTGAACCACAAGAAAAGCTCTCACATCTACTGTATCTAGCTGTGAGCAGTTTAATCAAAGTGTGCTTTCCCCTTGTCGGATTAACTCTGTCTAAATCATTCCTAGAGAATTGAAAAAGTTAAACTGCGACACATTTGTGGTGCTAAAAATAGCAGCCGAAATGTTCAATAATAGTAATGTAAGCAAGAGGCCTACTCACCATGCCAGAAGCGATGCTCTTTGCAAAGCTCACTCTTTGCTCCCATGGAAACGGGTCCTGTTAGTCCAGAGTAAGGAAAAAGAAAGAAAGAAAGAAAGAAAGAAAGAAAGAAAGAAAGAAAGAAAGAAAGAAAGAAAGAAAGAAAGAAAGAAAGAAAGAAAGAAAGAAAGAAAGAAAGAAAGAAAGAAAGAAAGAAAGAAAGAAAGAAAGAAAAGAAATTAATAGAAGTTCCCCTCAGAGGCCATAACAGAGGTAAACTATAAATACTTTTTTAGACACAGTACAGAATCCAACAATAAAGGTGAACAAGTGAATAAATACCAAACCTGGCCCTCCCCCCACATACTTGGAGAAAAGAAAAAACAAACACTCTCCCTCTATTCACTGAGCCGTGTGTGTTGAGCTCAACTGCTTCTCAAAGGGGTTAGAGTAGTGGAGCACAGCTCTTTAAATTTCACCTGGAAAAACTGTTTACAACATTTCTCATTCCAGGTCTTGGCCAGTTGAGTTTATTTCAGGTCAACACCCCCCCCCCCCTACACACACACACACTCCACTGCCACCACCAGGGTTGTTTTTTTGCTCTAAAGTGGAAGATGGTTAAGTGAATCAGCTAGTTTAACTCACAGTGTCTCTAATGAAATCCTTCAGGGTGCCTCCCTCAATATACTCTATGATCAAATTGAGCCTCTTGTCCTTGTAGAGCACCCCGATGAACTTGAGAACGTGGGGATGCTCCAGGCATCGCATTACTTTGACCTGAAGATTAGGCAGAAACAGAGGTAGGGTTAATGAAAGTCCACAATTGCAATCTGATAAATCACTTATCAGATTCCACACTAACGCGCCCCACACACATCCTGCGTCTACCTCTGGAGCGCGTCGCCTTACCTTACTGCTGCCTCTCTCGGACTTTTCTCGGACACACATGCAACGTCTCAGCAGCTGCTGCTGCTTGTTGGAAGTTTTATTTTGAAGGGGACACACCAGGAAATGGTGAAACTACAGCGAAAGCTGCCAGTATGAAGTCAATATGACTCTCAGCAGAGTATTTCAAAAATCACTTTACTGATTTATACGGGAGAGAGAGGGGGGTGTGGTCGGGGAAGAAGAAGGCCGTAGACACAGATAGAGCAACGGAAAACTGTTGCGCTCATCATGATCTTTTTTATTTCTTCACTATATTGGATCTCTATATGTGTCATTTATCCAAAAATGAAATGCCAGAACTAATTGAAAATTAGGTTTTGAATCCCTCGGATTTTGATTGCACAATTACATCGTGAAATAAAGGGATTATTTGCGTATACGACTGAGGGATGTTTTATTTTGAAATAAACACACCGGGTAAACGTGTAACTAGAGTGAATGCTGCTGGTATGACTGTCAGCAGAGTATTTCTCTATCAGTTAAAGCACAGAGACGCGAGAGAGACGCGCTGCTCTCAGAAAAAAATAGGCGAGCCTCCTGAGGTGAAGGGGAGCGGCGCTGCAGACGTGCCTCCGACGCGCCTCAGCAGTGCGTCTGAGGTTGGATGTGTGCTCGCTCTACGTTGATTTCACAGTCTGTGACCAAAAGTCAGACGCAGACGCGAGGTAGACGCGCAGTAGAGGTAGGATGTGTGTGGGGCGCGTAAGACTTAACATACAAATCAAAAACAGACTAATTTTTAACCACAAGACTGTGGCAAAAACCTTAAAAAAACAACAAAGTACAAAGAGGATATTGTGAACCATGTGGCGTGCTTTCAGTTGTGAGGGTAATAAATTACAGACAGCTTCACGCGGAGTCAGAGGAGGACTCTTTTGTCTGTGAGGAAGCACAGGCCTCTTGCTGCAGATTACCAACCTCCTTTAGGAAGGTTTTCTGGGTCTCCTCATCACAACGGATCAGCTCCTTCATCACCATCACCTCTCCTGTGTCTTTATGAGTCACCTGTTAGTGGGACAAAGGCAGCATGTTTAGTTCTTAAAGCCCATTGCACGGGGAAGCAAAACAGTTCTGAATGGTAGAAGTAAAATACATGGGAGAAGAACTGATGACAGCAGGACCTTGATAGCCCGACCGAAGAAGCCTTTTCCCAAGATCTCTCCATGGATGAGGTCACACGGCCGGAAGATGCGATGAGAGCAGCTACTGTAGGATCTCAAGGACTCAGAGCGTCCAATGTCTCGTGTAATAAAAGGCATATCTTTAGGGGAATGGGGCCCGGGTGACTTGCATGTGCTGTTACTTCGCCTGAAACAGAGAAAACATAGTGGATACATTTTTTTTTACAGATATTACTTACACTGATCTCCAATCAATTACAGACCCACAATATGTAAGCTGCATGTGTATATGCGGCAGTATTATTATACCTCAAAGACCTCCTCTTCAGAGTGCCGTCATCTACCACGTCAGTCCTCTCCAGGACGGCACCAGAAGGGGAGGACATACGCATGCGGGAGGTGGCTGGGACCCCGAGACGGTTTCTTGGAGATCCAAGCCGGAGCCTGTCCAAACGCTGCCTGACCGGGTCATACTCTATAAGCAGCTGCAGCGTGTGAGTGGTGCGGTGAATAAGATTATCCACCTAAAACAAAAGGCAAGAGTTAGTTTCTCGACATATATCACACTTTTATGTTTATGCTTAAAGGTGAAGTAAGCGGTTTATTTATGTTAATATAAGTGTTAAATCGCTCTTTAGTCATATAGTGATCACTTGCATAATGTGCGCGTTTCATAAAGCCGATCTCTCCGTCAGCTGCTTTGCATGTAATCGGCAAATAGACTTATTGGAGGATCCCAACATTTTTATCCAATCACAAGAGAGAGCGCTACAAACCGACACCCGTCTCACTCATGGTCTCACTGCCGGTGCACGCCAGAGCAACAGATGGGTGAATGTTTATGCGCCTACAATGGCGGAGCAGGTAAAAATCCTTCCCAATGTCCGTTTTGATGGTTTTTATCATGTTTTATTACAATCATGGATCTGAGATGATGCTAGATAACTCGCTGCTTGAAGACCGCAGTGCATTAATGTGGTGACGTAGGGACGAGCGAGGGGACTGCTAACTGCAGTAACTGACAGGAAGTTAGCTAAAAGAACCATTCGGCTTACAGCACCTTTAAGTTTATAGGCGAGAATAAATAAATAAATAAAGCTTCTAAAATGAAAACAAAATAGGTCCATAGATTGAAGCCATAATATAATATTGAAATGTGTTACAACCGAAACAGGATATCGAAAACAAAACCACAAATAAACAATCAGTGTCAGCAGTGAATGATGACAGAGTTGATATGAATGTAATGGGGTGAGGTTGTGGGAATGAACCTTTAAGCACAGTCATTCCACATACCGTTCCTCTCCCAGCTGAAGAATGTATAAATGATGGAGGGATGTGAGGATTGCCAAAAATCACAGGTGCAGCTGTTATATAATAAAATAACTTTGCTTAGTGCATTCATGGAATGGAACTGCCTTCATAAGTGACACAAACAGGATTAATTTGATGAATTTCACATTATGTCATTCCATGTCTATCACAAGAAGAACACCCACCTCTTCCTCCATCAGCGTCCCGACAGGAAGGCCATTTATCTCCAGGATCCTGTCCCCGACATGGATAGCATTTCGCACCTCTGGACTAATAAGCATTCCTCTGACTCTGGAAAGACACAAAGCCAACACGGATATGTGAGCATCACAGACGATATGTACTGAATTAAAGACATGCAAATTAAGGGGAACTGTATCAAACCATTACATCATACTAAATAATACGTAACAAATGTTTCATGCAGTGGCAGACCTACACTCACAAGTACACTGCTATTTAGAAAACTTATATACAGCCTTATGTAAAGAATCCTCATGCTGTTCCCACACAACAGCAAGATTAGCCTCCATCAGGTCCCACTTACTCTTTGACTTGAACGCTGGCTGAGCCGTTGACGTCCCGCGACACCGAGACCGAGAGGCCCCTCTTGCCGTTGGCTGCAGAGGGCATAGAGATGAGGGTCACTGTGTGAGGCAGGGAGTCTAGGATCGAGTCCTGTGGACGCTTTTCCAACATGGGCGTAAGGACCACCTGCTTGTAGCACTTCCCACTGCATGCAACAGAAAAAGGGGTGAATCATTGCATGTATGGACATAATCATGGAATAGTTACTAACTAATTATGAACACTCATAGCTGAACATCAACTTGATGACACGGTTATTCTTCAAATCTGTCATTGAATAAGATTAACTGAAAGAATAAACATTTAATAAAAAAAGAGTGAAGATATACCCTTATGTATCAGAATAACCTGTCATTCATGTCTACATAAAACAATGCTGGTCCTGTAACAACTCTACAAAAAAGAACATGTTGTACTATTAATTATTTAATGTCACTGTGTACCAGCATCACAACCTTTACTTTTACACTATACAATTAGACCACACATTGAGACTGGTATTGTTGACCCAGAAAATGTTACGGCAAAAACTGCCAGCTGCGTTTAATCCCAACAATAAACGGCATTATTGTGAATAGCTTTGAAACTGCCGGTGAAGGGTGTCTTACCAGTAGAGTTGCGATCGCTCGACTAAGGCGTAGGTATCCCCGTCCTCAATCACCACCTTGCAGCTCAGACACTCAAAGCACTCCGGGTGATACTTGTGTTCTCCGGCCACCTAGAAATCACAGACAAAATGCGTCTTCAAAACATACACGCGGCTCAAAAGAAGAGAGAGGGAGAGTTATATGCCGACGGCGTGGTTTCTGTCGCGTCATGAGAGTGTGTTGTTGTGCCTGCTGTTGCCGCCTGCTGTGTGCGGTGACACAGTGGTAACACCTGCTTTACTCGCACGCTGTCTGGAATCTGCTATGATGTCACCTCCCTATACAGGTGTGTGAGTGAGCCAATGGTCTCGCTGACGTTCACGTCCGTCATGTGACTCCTCTCTCACATTAACAATGCTAGAGAGATTTTCCCTTTCTGAAATCTACGATACACTCCCTTTTCATCTGACATTTCACTCCTCATGTATTATGAGATAATGCGTACGGCCTTCAGCAAAGCAAAGAAAAATATTGAGTTCAGGTTAATTTATGAAATATAAGTGTTAAAATAAAGCGGGCAAGGAAATAATTCAGTTTACAATGCATAATTACAGGAAGGTTTTCTTCAATAGAGATGACAATAGCACTGAGTTTTAAAAACTTTTTGAACATAGGAAGTCACCCTCACTGCATACAAAATGGTAAAAAGTATTTAGTATGATTTATAAATCTTTATGGAGTAGAGTATCTGTAGTTAGAACACAAGACCCCGACATACTTTAGCATTATATAATAACAGGAACTATTAGACAACCAAACCCTGACTTTAGAAAGCTATTGCCAATTTAACTTGTTAAAAGTATTTCGGTTTGCCTTTATACTACTGAAGTTGTTTCACATCCAATCAATTTATTTCAATTGTGTCCAGCTGTAAGCAATTCCTCCATTTCCCCTGAGCATTGCATTGTGGTAGAGTAATGTCTGTCAACAGCTCACTCAAATCTTAAGTTTTTTCTTTTTCCAGTTTTGACAGCATTTTACTTTGTCACCGGTATGGTGTGTATACAGCACATACTCAAATCCTGCTCAGAATTAGTATATAGTAAGCACTATTTGGGACATAGCTATAGAATCACTGTTTAGTTATGTGCTATTTAAGAAGATTGAAAGGTGCAACCATTTTTTTCTTTTCTCCGCAGCCTCTGAGTCAGTGTGTCGTGCTGGGAAAGGCTTCCCTGCAGAGAGTGATGTCAGACAAATCATTGGGACATATCAGGAGTCTGTCTGTAACTCCCTGTCTCAAAAAACAGAACTACCACCAACGACTGCAGTCACAGGTTTGTACAACTCGTAATACAGAGCTGCACAAACCTAGCAAAAAAAGTCGCTCTCGTTTAGGAGAGGGGAAACACTCTGAAACTGGACGACAAAATGCTGATCAAAAACTGTTCAAATGTAATAACCATCAATAAACTAACTGACAAATAATTATAATCACGACAAAAACAATAGTGTTCTGGACGTGAATGCCTGAGGCCGCAGCTTTGCATGAGCCTCCTCTGCAGATGGACCACAATGATTCTCTTTCTGGCTGAGTGGCTGCAGTGCCAAATCCGCTCTGCCAAAAACACTTGGCCTCACTGGCTGATGAAGCGGATGCCAATACTAAATAGAAGAGTCCATTGTGTGTGTGTTGCTTGGTGGCGAAAATAAAAACTTAAGTCTGGCTCCATGCTAGACAAGTGACCCCAGGTTGTGACCAGCAAGAGCTGCTGCCACTCTGAATGTCATGTTTCAACGTGTAGATACCAAATTACAGATGGCTGATGTTTGGATTCAAGTCAACATACAGAAGTATCTCTGGTGCAGGGATTGACTTTTACTATTAGTTATTCCTTACTTTAAATCTACCTGAAGCTTGACTCAGTGTTTAACTGTTACTTAATGAGATTAGGTTCAAAGACACATTGCCCTGTATAGCAACAAAAGCCCTGACAGTACTCAATTGAGCAAGGAAGGAGGAATTGTATTATTAATCCAACTTTTAATTTGTAGAGCAAATAATGTGTAATTCCTTCTTTAGAAAAGTTACATAGTTTTGCTGCAACAACAGATACTTCCCATCAGTACAGATGAGTGGTAGACTCACAGAGGGTTACATAGAGCAACCTCACCACAAAGGACTGGACATGATGGGCTCCAAAACCACCTCATGTTCTAGCGTCTTTCCACTACATCCTGAGTACTTGTGTAAGCTAACTGTGGAGAACTTTTGTGCAGAGAGGGAACATAATGGGGCCTCGAGGGGGGAATTCACAAGTGAGGTCTACAAGCCCAACGTGCTACGTCGCAGCGGCAGCCAATGTAAAGTATCACTCATCTGTAAATGTAATAATCGCCACAAAAACATCCGCCCTGCTTTTTAATGCATGGTAATATTAATCTGGAGCAGTAGGGATAGACTCCAACACGGAGCAGTCACACGCTCTGTGGGCATTCTGGTATTATTTAAGTAGAGGAGGAAATTGCTGGCAATCGTTCTTATACGATCATGGCAAAGCAGACTCTGAAATCCTGGCAAACACGTATCGCAACAGCGGTCTCATAGTTCTGAGTGACCCAGCTTTATTAGATTGAAATCTCAAGCACTCACGAAGCAACAAACTAAATATAAAACAAGTCTAAAAGAAAGGCTTACAGCCTGTTCGGTTGGTATGCTCACTGTACACCAGAAAGATACAGTGATAAAGACTGGTGAGAAGAACCCACAACTTTCTTTGTCAAAGGTTGGCTTTAGTGTTAGTTGCCATGTTACTTCAGCAGTTTAGTGCTGAGGAAACGCTTATTAAGTGTTAACTAAAGCATTAACTAACTGTTATGCTTACTTAACGCTTAATTAAGCATTAGTTACCTAAGCATAATAAATGCTTAACCAAACATTAACCAACCGTTAATAACTCAGCATAAACAGTTACTTAATTCTTAATAAACACTAACAAAACGTTAATAGCATTAACTAAGAATGAATTTACATTTGATGAATGTGCCATATTGTAAAGTGTTACCAAATCACCTGACAAAGGTCAAGTGTTCAACGACAAGTGCAGCTGACTCACCATGGTAGGTCCAGTCATGAGAAGAGAGCAACCATGACAGAGCTCTCCAAACTTCTCCCAGTAGTGGTTGCGACAGTACAGCTTGCCATCCTTCTCATAGTACCAGTTTGTCAGGTGGTCACAGCACACAGAACACCTGAGAGGACAAAAACAACTCTTGGGTCAGGTTTGCACAGAATAAAAGTAGATGAACAGAATCAAAACAAGAATAGAGCGAATAGGGTTAAACAAATCGCCCACAAGGTGATGTGGCAAAGACACCAAAGCCCGGCGTATGTTTTCAAAGACATTGATCATTCTAAAAAGGTATGATGTGAGACAAAGATCTTAATGAAGCAAGCACTCATTGTCATTATACTGCTCTGTTGTCTCCAATGTCTTGTATATACGTAGGTTAACATCAGCCACTCGCATGGAAAGCAACGCAAGACAGTAGTGCTACAACAAAAGTATGTTCATCGTTTATCTACTGTAACCTTTGATTAATCAAATGATCTCCACAAGCTTAAATAATATTGCAAATGCACTAGTTGCCCGAGGTCTTACAAATAATCCCTTTTTCTTTTCTTTTTTTAAACACAGAAAAGCAGAAAATAAGGACACATTCGAGGCTGAACTGCCCTAATGGGTTTGAAATTACTAATACAATAACTTAAGATAAAAGACTTTGGAAAGAGTTGAAAGTCCATATGTCACCCGAACTAGGTGACATATGGACATATTTCAAACCCATATCACATTCAACACATACCAGTGAGTGTCGTTCAATGATTAAAGACAGCATGTGTAGAAACCATGACTCCCACTGCAGAACAAACTTTTAACCCTGAAGTCGGGAAGGACAGGAATATTAGCTTGGGGCATATTCACGACGACGGCAACATGTACTTTTCACTCAACAAGGTGTAGGGCGCAGTAAATACTTTGTTCTGGAGATGTGCTGGGTCTTGCATGTGTGTGCTATGTGAGAAAAACAACAGGCACAGAGAGTTGTTCCACTTTTGAGAAGAGACAATCTGGCAAGCCCTTGGTTTTTAGCCTCTGCGCTCTACCAATGAGGCTGCCAAATACTTTGCCAATTTCCAGTACCTTAATAGGATCCAGTTGCTTGAGGGACAACTTTGACAACAATTTATATTTTTAGAGCCGTTAGTTAGAAACAGACTCTAAGGGGGCCAAAGACCTTGGATCATCTGGTTGTTTAGTGTGCAGTTAGTTCAACTTCATTGTGCATTTTCTTATCTAGGTCAATGTAAACAATAACAGAACATCCTTTTAGCCTTTTGGACAAAGGTGCAAACAACAACTAGCAGTCAGGGACATCTGTCACATTGTATGCTGATCTAACCCTAACCCTTAACCACACACACAGTTACTATCTGCTGTCTGCAAAAACAAACAACAGTTTAAAAAATAGCTAAGAACTTGCCATACATCATTACATTTTATTGCATGATGATACTCCAGCGACTGATGGATCAAAGCTGTCATCTGAGGGAAAAAGATTGTAGAATTTAGGGGACATTCCTGGCCCCGATTTCGGGACAAACTGTTCAGTTAGGAATACTTAAGTTGCTAGCAGACTGCAAAGCACCAGGCTATGAGCGTTTCTTAAACAAGCTGCACTGGTTAGACTAAATGGTGGCAGCAGGTTCAACTGCCAGAATACAATCAATGATGAACTGCTTTGTTAGAGTTCAGGTTACTTTAACTTCTACAGAGAAGCTTTTGCTCCTGTGTGGCATCTGCAGTCAGACTTTGCAAATGCTCAAAGCTGAAATAGGCTTCACAATAAAAGGTGATCAAGTTCCAGAACATGAACATGTGTCACTCACTACTGGTGGACATTGTTTTGTGCAAATGCAAAACTGATGCCAGCACTAATCTCTTCAACTCTAGAATGAAAACAAAGTTGCTCTCAAAATGACTAGAATAAAAATCTTCAACTGATGCTGTCCTGACTTCCTGATTACCATCTACTTGTAATGCAGGGCTTTACATTTCACCCAACATCTCAGAGCTCTGCTGTTGCTGCTGCCATCTAGAAAAGGCTCTCCGAATGCTCACACTCTTATGTATATGATGATATTAAGAATATGACATTTACGTGTCGCAACAGTTCCAGTATGGAGAGGAAATGTCATGTCGGTAATACATCTTTGAGATGGAATGTGTTTTTTATGAATTCTAAATCTTATTGGTGCAGTGCTGTCCAGCAGCCTTAAGCCCAGTCTCTTGCATAATGTTCCTCTCTGCGCTGCAGGTATAATTGAGCCAGGCTTATTGACTCTGGCAAAGATTCCACATATTTCAAAGTTTTCTGGCATGAGTTAAGAAGGAGCCATCTTTTAGAGTGAAAAGTAGAGAGTGGTAGAAGAAGTGGTTGTCATGCTATGGAAGGGTTTAAGTCTTTACCATGCACGTTAATGCCTTTACCACAAATAATGTCAGGAAACAAACAGTCCAGACAAAAGCAACAAATATTCAGAATGAACAAGAGATCGGTGTAATTAAGATTTCCTCATGTCAGTGTGTGCTAGCCTCATCATAAACTCTGCTTGCGTTCCACAAAGCAGAGTCTCTGAGCTTTACATCCGAAAATCGGACTTTAACAAACAGCTCCTGCTCTTCACTACGTGCAGTTATCACAATAAAACTGTTGTCGTCTCAATAATGAGGAGTTTTGGTCCTCGAGTGCCTGATTGGTCACACACTGACATGATGAGGGGAAGCGGAGATGAAAGTTCACTGAGGTAAAGACTGCATGAGTAATGATGGCTATGCTCCTCTGGCCTCAGCTGCATTAAAGGCCAAACATCTGATCGGTCTTGGATATTATCTCATCACAGATAACACTTTATTGCACATTAGCAGAAAAGTTATTACAGTACCGAAATGCCAGAAATACAGTGCCTTTAAAGTAATTTAGAAACTGTGCTGCCATTACAGAATTAGTCCACCTGACACCACCGATGGGTAACTAGAGAAGTAGTAGAAAATGGCAATGCATAGATTGGTCCCAATTCTTTGACATGAAGATCTATGGGATCCTGATGAAATGTATGTGCTGTGATTAGTGTGATAAGCTTTATGTTGAAATATGTTATTATTTACTCTCAAATATTGCTATCACTATCTGCCACAAAGATGCAGAATTGGCCAAGCTACTGCAACAGTACCAGAAGGATTAGTATCAATACTGCCTAGCAATACCAATGCTCCTATTACAATATAATCAGATCAAAGAAACATATGTACAGATTAGAGAAATACTCAAAATAATACTCAGGTGTGGCTGTGGTTCTTTAATGAACAATTCAAATGGACCTGCCTGCGCAAACACTTAGAGTAAACATTACTCATTTCCTTAAATTCACATTCCTGCAGGAGTGTATTCCTTTGTTGGAGTACAGAGGGAAGATAATAAGAGAGAGGGGCCGTAAATTGTGGCCCTGAAGACCTGAAGGGGGAGTGGTTCATGTTCAATGGGGCCTTATCTTTGGGTGTGTTCCCAATGTTCTCCACAACAACCTCTTTCCCTAAGAGTGGGCAGAGAGAGAGAGTTATTTCTCCATTCACGTCACCAAGGCAGTCCTATAGCTATCAGGCCTAGGGCACTTTCTAATAGTGAGCTCTGATTTCTATCAGCATGCCTTTCCTAGAGCTCGGGATGAAACTTAGTACATCCAAATGGTTCATAAAAAAATCAAATAGATGCACTTTTTACTATCAATTAAAGTACTAAATCTGAAGTTGAACATAAGGAGGTATCCGGCTTCATATGGACTAACTGTCTGAGTGGACAGCGCACTCACATCTCTGAATCGCTGTCTAAGAATGCAGAGCAGAGCAGAGTGGAACGTGCCGTTACCTATAGGCCCCAATAACACCGCCAGGTTTACTGGAACAAAAGTGACATCAGCTTGTAAGAATGTTACACAAGGTGAAGATACATGGAGGGCAATGTGGTAGCATGTGGACAGTGGACAATAGAGAAAACTGTAGGAGTTCTCACACTAACAGGGACATGTTATTGTTGCTTTGGAATAATCTTAGCAAATTCAAAAGTTTCAGCTCTTTATCCAAAATATAAGTTTAGTAACACAAATGTGAGCTGTGATTAGAGTTTCAAATGACTGCAGCACTGGAGATAAATAAACCCCTGTACTGGGGGAGGAAGCCAAAAAATGTGAGGGATGGAGAAGATCAATGGCCATTGGCCAGTAACGGAGCTGTCTAATGGGATTATGTGTGTTATTGAATAGTCAGTATTTGGAAAGGGTGAAATCCCAGGTTAAGTAAGGACAATGTGCTGCTACATGTCGGCTCCAAACTTCAAGAGAGCGATAAATCAAAACAGTCAGCATTAAACTTATTCTATTCTTAATTATTTTTGGACATGCCGGAAGGCCTCCAGAGCCTCATACAACAGAAGTATTTTTGTATACTCTAGAGTATGTGGCTTCTGGGGTAAGAATTTTCAAAGATTGAGCCCTTTGATCAGGGGTTGACTTGACTGATGCCGATTTCGTGATATTGTTGTTGTTTTTTTCATTAAATAAATACAACAACATTTTTGGAAAGATCTGGAAAATACAGTATTATCTGGCACGGGAACAAGTAAATGATGCTGATAACTAAGGGGGGAAACCTTGCAAGTGTTGGTTGGCATGTACAAACTGTACATGCCAACCAACATCTAGCCACAGAATCAATGCCCCACACACACAGACATAGGCTATCTTCTTCTCACTATGGGGCAGTGACCTGTGAGCGCCAGAGAGCTCCAGTGCAGCAATCATTAAGCCACAGATCCAAGGTACAGAGTCCTTTGGATAGTCGTATTGACCCCGCAGGTCTGTCAGCTGTGACAGTGGCAGGAATGACAATCCTACATTGCTCATTTTGTAAAGAGAGGCAAAAAACAATGGCGAATTGTTCAAAACAGACCCAAACTCATGTTTAGGCTACAAGACAGAAGCTTCTGGGATTATCCAGGCCGTTAGTAAGTGCACCCAAACCGAGAAAGCTTCCAGCTGACCAATAGGGAAAAAAAGAAGAGAAAAACAAAATCGTGTCCATGACAATGCAATCTGCTCAACCCTCTTCTCTGTGAAAACACCATTCACTTCTCACACAGTGGCTTTGCTAATTAGCCTACAGTGCACGGAATGATTTCAGACGTATGCTACTTTAAAAATCATGAATTTGAAATCACTTACTGAAAGCAGGCGGTGTGCCAGGTGTCCTGTAGTACTTTCATTTGAAACGAGTCTTCAATTCCCCCCCCACAGCTCGCACAGTAACAATTGTCTGTACCTGCAAGCAACAACTTCACGTTAAAACACTGTAGGTTTACAACTCCGGTTAGAAATAGGCACAAACTGAAGAGCTAAAGGGAGAGTGAGTCGACAGGTAGATAGCCTACGTGTAATAATAAGAATACTGAATGTAAACAATGTAACCTCTCGTCGAGTGTAAAGTTACGACCTAAGAGATTCCTCACCTTCTGGTTCCTCCATCTACTCTCTGAAAGTGGCGTCGATATTTAAATCCTGTTTTTTTAGTTTTTTTTTTACAATCTGTTCATACCAAAAGCAGAGCGGGGTGCTAAGATCATGCTAGGATGCGCCGCTTCAAACGTTCGTTCCTCCCGGTCGTCCGCCAAAGCACTTCCAAATCTGAACACGACGGTGAATGAAAAAACAAGCACGAATCCCTTTAATTGAGCACAGTGAAAGGGGGAAAGAAGGAAAAACACACTCCTCCTGGATGGAGCTGCTTTCTCGCCGCTGGCAGGAGAGCTGACGTAATGCAGTCTACACATTCCTGTACGGAGAGCGGAAGGGCTCAACTGCAGCACCTGGGAGCAATGGAAGTAGGCCGGAGCAGGAGAACGGAACGCTGAGGTTTTGCCACAGACTCTAAAAGGAACGACAGTGGCGCCACCTACTGCCATTATAACCACACTGCAAAACCTTCTTCTTCCACTTCTTTTTTGGTTTTATGTCGGGTGGCAAGCCTATGTTGGAGTATGAGCCAGAGTTATCTATATCGTTTCCCAAATCAGCCCTTTCAAAACTTGAATAGAAACGCTGAGGTTGTGCCACAGACTCTAAAAGGAACGACAGTGGCGCCACCTACTGCCATTATAACCACACTGCAAAACCTTCTTCTTCCACTTCTTTTTTGGTTTTATGTCGGGTGGCAAGCCTATGTTGGAGTATGAGCCAGAGTTATCTATATCGTTTCCCAAATCAGCCCTTTCAAAACTTGAATAGCCCCTTACCTGATGTCAAATAGGCCTACCACCCCCTCTATTTCCTAGTCCATATTTCCCTCTCTTTGTTCCCCAGAATTACATTATATTATATTATCATGTAGGCCTAGAGGTACAGTAGATCATAGGGTCCCCTTTCCTGTAGATTAATTTCCTTTTTAACATCTGCAAATATATTAAACTAACTAGGATACTGCCCATTCAAGCCTTACCCAGAAGAACACAACCATTAACCCTAAAAGGTCAGCTAAATTACCACCAATATTCTTCTTTTTCCATTATATGTATTGTTTACAGTTCACCGAAGCATTTGCTGTATTTATATTTCCCTCTTCCCTGTAAAAAACAAATTAAAAATGTTTTGGACCGTGTTAGGGAGCAATGCAAACCCAGAGTCAAATTTATTGGATGTAGAAACTCAACCATGTGATATGGTCACACTCCTGTAACCAGACATTTTTTCCACACACAAGAGTCTTTTTGAATTATTCAAAATATTAAAATGTAAAGCCTTCCTGAAACTGCAAGCGATACAATTCTTTGGTCAACATGTTCATATGTGGACGTAAACCAAATAGAAAAATGCTTTGTGTTTTCCTATTATTTAGCAGAGAGTCTTCCGTTCACAGAAATCTCCGGATTTTGCATGATCAGTATTCATCAGCTATTGTCTCTTAAAAGAAGGAGAAAAAACAATGACATACATGGTGTGCGTATATAATTTGTGTTACTGTAATCTACACTCAACAAAAATATAAACGCAACACTTTTGTTTTTGCTCCCATTTTTCATGAGATGGACTTAAATATCTAAAATTCATTCCAGATACACAATATTACCATTTCTCTCAAACATTGTTCACAAATCTGTCTAAATGTGTGATAGTGAGCACTTCTGCTTTGCTGAGATAATCCATCCCACCTCACAGGTGTGCCACATCAAGATGCTGATCTGACATCATGATTAGTGCACAGGTGTGCCTTAGACTGTCCACAATAAAAGGCCACCCTGAAATGTGCAGTTTTGTCTCACAGCAAAATGCCACAGATGCCACAAGCATTGAGGGAGCGTGCAATTGGCATGCTGACAGCAGGAATGTCAACCAGATCTGTTGCTCGTGCATTGAATGTTCATTTCTCCACCATAAGCCGTCTCCAGCAACTTCGCACAGCCATTGAAGAGGAGTGGACCAACATTCCACTGGCCACAATTGACAATCTGATAAACTCTATGCGAAGAAGATGTGTTGCACTGCATGAGGCAAATGGTGGTCACACCAGATACTGACTGGTTCTGAGTCCCCAGACCCCCAATAAAGCAAGAAAATGTACATTTCAGAGTGGCCTTTTATTGTGGACAGTCTAAGGCACACCTGTGCACTAATCATGATGTCAGATCAGCATCTTGATGTGGCACACCTGTGAGGTGGGATGGATTATCTCAGCAAAGCAGAAGTGCTCACTATCACACATTTAGACAGATTTGTGAACAATGTTTGAGAGAAATGGTACAATTGTATCTGGAATGAATTTTAGATCTTTAAGTCCATCTCATGAAAAATGGGAGCAAAAACAAAAGTGTTGCGTTTATATTTTTGTTGAGTGTATGAAGCAGCACCAGTTGGTGAGTGAAGAGTTTCAAGCGTAGCAGCACAGATTTCATAATCAGTATTATATTAGGATGAAAGTCTATGGCTTGATGTACATTAAAGGTATAGATTTTTTTTTAATATAAGGTATATGTATAGGGGAGAGTGGCCTAAGTTGTGCAACTTTTCACTCAAAGTGACTTTAAAGTAAGGCCTTGACAGCAAGGTCTCCAACTCAAATATGTACATATATTTCAGGGTGTTGTGCATCCCTGGCAATAAAAACTTTGGATCAGGAATAAACTGTTGAAGAAATATAGCTTTCGGAAAAAAAGTTGTCTTGTTGCACAACTTGCCCCCGGTGTGGTGTAAGTTGTGCGGTTGGAGAGAATACCATGGGGTAAATTGTGCCATTGCTATATATTTCATAAACTGTAATGCAAGACAAATCCATTAGACAATCACTTATTTAAGTTGTATTTAAAGTAAATAGTTGACAAAGATTGAAGGACAATTTTCTTAAACAAGGCCTAGCAGATGTAATGGTTTTACCTGCAAAGCTCACAATGACAAAGTCACCATCATCATCTTTCTGGCCATCTGAACTCTCATCAGTGGTGTCGTTAAGTGGAATTGAGATGTCACTCTCTTCTGAGCTACTGTAGACAATCACTTTCTTTTGGTGACCAGCGTATACAGCCATGCCACTCGCACAACTCTCAGAAATGTACTTTGCACTAGTTGCTCCGGGCAAATGTGATTCCCTCTACATTTCTGCCTTTAAATCAAGGCTCAAAACCCATATGTACACCCTGGTGTTTCCTCCCCATTAACTATCTTACCTCTGCACTACTATCTGTGTTTATGTGGATGTATGTGCTTTACGTCTTTTATTTTGGTTATTGTTATTTTACCTTCATTGTTTACCTACTGAATGCACTATGTACAGCACTTTGGACAGTGCAAACTGTCATAAATGTGCTTTTATAAATACATTTTACTTACTTACTTATAACTCACCTAGGCCCTTTGGCACAAATCACCCCAATCCCAGAAATTTGGATAATAAGCATGATGCAGCAATTTAGGGCTGACATCATGCTAACTGTATAGACACAAAGTGTAGCAAACTAAAGCACTAAAACATGTGTCAAATGTTTTCAAACTTGTCTATAAGTGTTCAGACACAATAATCAAAAAACCTTGATCATGGAAATTTTACTTTGAAAGGCAAAACACAGTTTTTTGAGCTTAAATGTGCTATATCTTATTCCTTGTGTCTCCCTTCTTTACAGGATGAGTCAAATGGATGGCTCTTCTTAAATATGTGGTCACATTTCCAATTTCTTCCACGGTTTTCTAGAAACAAGGGGTGGCACAACTTCCAAAATGCACAACTTAGGCCACTCTCCCCTATATATATACACAGTATATATTCCTTTAAAAAATGCGTTACCTATGTTATTTTTGTAGAAGAGTCCTGCAATGGGGTTTGTGTCCAATCTTCAAACTGGACCGATTATTTCTGAAAATACATTTGTATTTGTTATATTCAACTGCCAGCTGTTGGTCAAAGCATTCTTCTCTTTAGTGATACCCAGGGCCAATTACCCATTGAGGATGCTTTTTGAAATGCTGCCTGCATGAACAAAAATCTAAAAACAAACTATATGTTTTCATTCAGTTTTATGAGCTCATGGTCAATCCCGTATTTGCACCATGCTTTAAAAGCTTGATTGGATTGTGATCCTGCACCACTTGGTGGCTTCAGAAAGGCATTGTTATGTCTGAAGTATCAAGCGGACGATTTTAGGTCATATATGTGTAAGATGATGTGATTAAGGAATGTGTTTGATATTGATGATGAATGACACATGTTACTGGACTTGTGCATCATCAATGTGTGATGAGGATTGTACGTTTGTAGATGGTCTAGGTGAAACTACTTTAAACACAGGTTAGTAATATAGTCCAGTGGTTAACCACTTAGGATTTAGGCCTGTCCCAATGGGTCACAAGATAAATCTGAAGGCTTGTACGATGATCACTGGAAGAGGGAAGAAGAAAGATCAAAGTTCTGATACACAAATTTGTTTCAGCTTCAATAAAAGATAAAGAAGGCACCTGAATCAGAATAACAGAAAGTAGCAGTGTGTGGCTAATACTGATATCCCCTGTCTGTCGGGTGTTTTTGTGCGTTGTATAGATGACTTGCAAATGCAAGTGCAAGTCATCCATAGGAGTCAGCCATTCATTATGGGAGGCTTGATGGCTTATCAAAAGTACGGCTACACCCAAGGTGGGCCTCAATTTGTTTTTGTTTTTTTATGAAACCACCTGAGGTAAAACATGCTTCAAAAACTGCTAACAACTCATAGCATTCTGTAACACTGCCCTAACAGTTGGGAACTACAGGTTTAATCTTTAAAATGTATGAGGTTATTATAGGTTTCTTTTAAAAATGTAAATCTGATCAAAGTAAACACAGCTGTCAAGTGTATCGGAATAAATCTACAACATTTTCCTTTGATTTAGTGGCTTATGGGGATAAAAAGGCATACAAAGGGGAATGGAGAAAACTCCTTTTCAAGATCAACACGTGCTATAACATGCTAGAGGTCTATTTGAACAAGAATGAGGTTAGGCACAAGGTATTAAAGGGCCCCCAAAAATGTAGTAAAAGACTCATCCAAAATTCACCACAGAGTGCAATAATTGCAAGTCATTAAATTACACATAATATTGCAGAGCAGTTTGTAACAACACATTTCCAAATGGGGGTTGGAGATCTGCAAGAAAATACAGAAAAATATTTGTGTTTTGAAAAAATACATTATTATTTCATTTTTGGCACCTAATTAATTCCTACAGTTTTCATTTGAAGTGTTGAGCTCAATTGTTATTAATGAAGATTATTCTTAACTTTCCAACTCACCAACATTTTTTTGCATTCAAAACTGATGGATATGCTTAAAACCATTAATAATTTCAGCTAGAAACTCAAACTTTTAAACATTTCAAATTGTTCGTACATTCTAAGTATAATTCAGCTTTCAAATCCCATTGAAACTTTTAAAAATAAAATGAACAGGTTTCAGATTTCATAAAGGGTGTGTACTGTGTAGGAAGGAATGATAGAGCTAGAGTGAAGAGCAGTTGTAACACTTTTAGATAATAATAAAAATAAACACTGTGCTAGAGGGGAGACTCCTTCCAATTGATGGGATTGGGCCAAACGACTGGCCCCTCAATTGAAATCTCCACAGCATTTATTCAGTCTCCGTGAACTGCCACACCAACATTTTCAGCCACACCGTATTCCCCTATGCTTAAAATTGCCTTATGCATAATAATGTCAGCTGTTATTCTCTTAGTTTGTTGTTCACCACATCCACATTTATGTTGTGGGTAACCAGTTAGCCAACTTTGGGTCAACTTGGACTTTCAAATCTTCCTTCAGTCCCTGAGGAGTAAGTGCAGATATCTGCTGAGCCTACTGTCCATCTCCACAGCACAATAACAAGCACATCTAGAGAATCAGCACTGATACCAGAAAAGGCTCAAATTGGCAAGTGGTAAAAAAACGAAAATATGACATCTAGGCCCATATTCAATGTAGGCTATAAACATCAGATGTGATCCAGAGAGTTGGCAGATTTTTAATGAACTGTACAATTAAGCATCCTGTCATGACTCTTATGGTAATATAATGGACATTTGTTACAAAACAAAAGGCCGTTTAATCACACATTTTCATAAAGTTTCTATCAGCCTACTTTAAAATGAAAGTGTAGGATAGGCCGCCTATCTATCCCAACTAAAGCTAAACTCAATAAATAAGTTAAGTGGACATTGTCCAGGCCACGCTTTAATCATTATTATTATTATTATTATTATTTATTATTATTAGGGATAGTATAGCCTAAACGTAGCCTATTGTCTATACACTTTACGTAGAATATCCTTTTTTTAAAACTCTTCTTTTGAAATGGGGTGTAACGCTAGCGGAAACCCATCCACACAGCGGAGTCAAATAACAGTCAGCTTTTATTTTGGTTTCCTGGCTTTTGGCTTTGATATACGTTTTTTTTTTCGCCGAAAAAAATTTACATAAAATGGTAGGCTTTAGAAAGTGTTTTATGTATATATATAAAAAAAGATTTCGGAAAGTAGGCATCCTTGCGGCACCTCTTCCTGTTCTCTTGACTAAATGTCAAGTTCAACTCATTTACGTGGCTTTTATTTTGGAAAGATGCGTAGCCTTGCACACATTAACCCGGCTGGCTTGACAGCAGCCGGAGCAGTGAAAATGGGAAAGGACCTTTAGCCAACAGCTATGACACATTATTTAACCAAGACTCAGACTTGTCTGGATGTTGAACAGGCGTGTTGGGATTTGTGCATGCTGCCGATCATTGTGCTACAGGCGAACCGTAGCCTATCTGTTTCCATGGCGCATCTAATTGGCTTTCATTGAATAACCAGTCATTGTTAAGTAACAGACCTTTGATAAGTCGGTTTCCGGGGTCCTATTGGATAATCAAAGGTAGCGGTTATATATCTTAGGATAACTTAGGCTACTCGTCAGGTCATGGTCCATTTGAAGGGAATCAATTAGGCTAAATCATTCGTTCAGTCGAAAATTAACGGGATTTGTTATTTCTAGAATGTATGATAGGCTACATTGTTATAACGAAAACCGTCACTTTACTCTCACCGCTGACAAACTACGATGGAGGTCGGAAGCCAAAATGATAAGATACCCTCTGATGAGAGAGAGTGTGCTCTGAAACCCTTAAACCTCAAACTGATCGCCGAGAGGACCGCGCAAGCCAAGGCGCAGAGACCCACATGGAGTGGCCGACTGGAGTTCATCTTTGCATCGGTGGGGTATGCGGTGGGGCTGGGCAATGTCTGGAGGTTTCCCTACCTGTGCTACAGCAGCGGCGGAGGTAAGATTTGCTGATTTATGTAGGCTGAACTGTTGTGATAACAACGACGATCCTACAAAATAACCTGCTCGATTATAGGGATGTTTAAATGACTTTATTGCGCATGGGCTACTTGAGGATGTTGTTGTATAGCCACACTAATTCATATAGTAGCCACTAAATCAGCTTGCATCAGAGTAGTAGGGCAATGTAAACGATTGCAACTGTTCTGACATGAAGTCCACTTTTTTCTGATGCCATAATGTTCAGTTTTACAAATAGATAATTCAGTAATACATTTCAGCATTGTTTAGTTCTGGACTGTTTATAGTCTATAGTGGAATTAACACATTTCAGTCAATGTCACTAAAAACTTACAAAAAAAGGAAGAAGTTATTGCTGAGCTGTTGTATTGAATTGCTATTGTACATGTGTACATAATACTTTGGCCAATATATGTCCAAGAATGTTCATGGAAGTATGTCAAAAAGCTGAGTCATTCCTTTACACAGCTCTTTAAGTGTGTAGCAGTAGAGCAGTCACGTGCAGGATGACTGACGTCATCTAGATCATGAATGGCATTTCTTTCGAACAATAGAAAATAACAGTACATATGTTTTCAATGCAGGTTAGTGATAAACATGTCAAAAGATTGTTAGAGATTGGTGCCTTGAACCAAGTCAGTCAAGTCAGTTTTGTGGGTTGTACAACCCATTTCACACATCACAATTTGCTTCAAGGGGCTTTGCATTCTGCTGTATATGCACCACCCACAACCCCCATTCATCCAAGTAAAAAACTAACCACAAAACCTGTTTAGGAGGAAAAAAGCAATTAAAAAGTTACTTAAATACATACTGTACATACCTTTTGTGAGCCATTACAACCTAGGGTTTCAAAGGGGGTTCTGGAAACTTTCCATGGGAAGTTAAGCTCGGGAATTTTTTGAATATTCAAAATTGTGAATTATGGGAATTAATGGGGGTAATTTAAATGATCTGTATCATATCCAAAACATAAATACAAATATATAGACATTATGTTTTGCCATAGTGAGACATCAATGCTACATAATACAATTAAGAAATGTTACATTTCAACAAATTTATTTGTAAGTAGAACTTTTATCAAGTGTTGATTATTTTATTGAACAATTATTTCACTGAACATGAATGTTGAGTAAAATATTACTCATCCCGCGACCTCACCAATTTAATAAATTAAGTAAAATAGTTAGAAGGATTTAGTGCATTTGGGTTGCCTGGGCTTTTAAAGGCCAACCTTACATTTAGTAAATTCCATTTTATACCCATAATTCCTGTTAATTCCCTTACATTCCCGTTAATTCCCATGGAAAGTTTCAAACTTTGAAAATTCCTGGAATTTTGCAACCCTATTACAACCACATCCTTGTTTCAAGCATGAATGACTGAGCAAATTTAAATGTAAAAAACTATGAAGCTGTTGTTAAAGAAAATCTTCAGTGCTTGTTTTCCATTCATTTGAACTAAATAGACGTAAGCCTAATGCTTGTATTAAGGGGTGTAGCCGTACTTTCGATAAGCCATCAAGCCTCCCATTATGAATGGATGACTTCTATGGATGACTTGCACTTGCATTTGCAAGTCATCCATACAACGCACAAAAGCACTTGACGGACAGGGGATACCAGTATGAGCCACCCACTGCTTCTTTCTGTTCCTCTGATTCAGGTGCCTTCTTGATCCCTTATCTCACCATGGTGCTACTGTGCGGCATTCCTCTGCTCTTCATGGAGTTTGCTATTGGGCAATACACTCGTTTAGGGCCAGTGCATGCTCTCGCCAAAATGTGTCCCTTGTTTAAAGGTGAGTAACAGTGCGGGCCAAAGCCTCCTCTGGTGGGACGGGGATGAACATCTGATGAATTTGTCCTTCATTTAAAAAAAGAAAATGTATACATTCAAAGTCTGCCAGGAGCTTTATGGTTGTGTGCATGCAGCTCACACTATAGGTGGTTACCTCATTTCTAAAAATGTAAATTGATGAATTACATTTTAATCTTTGAGTATATCAGTAATAAAATCAGGGAAGTAGTTACTGTAAATGTAATTGCTTAGTATAGTCGGTACTATGAAACAGTTTCCACAATCCATTGGTGAGCAAAGCACCCCCCACCACAATCCTAAAACCCCCTACCCCCAAAAAAAGAAAGTTAATTATTAACTATCAGTCTCAGGAATCCCAATTGAGCACAAACTAGTAAAGTATGTTAGTATGATCATATCAAATTATCTGAATCATTGCAGTAGCTGTGTAATCACAGTCAACAACAGAATAGTTTTTTTTGGGTGTTGAGTAAGAAGATAAATTAAACTGTAAACAAAACTACACTAGTGGTGTATGGAAATGCTTGATTAAATATAGTACATTTTCAGTCATAAACACAATGTGAAAGTTTGCACTAGTTATTGTAAGTCATACAGAAATCCATGCGCGTCGCTTTTTCCCATTAACAGTCTGTGAGAACAAAGAGCAGGAAATACAATAGTGTACTGAGTCACAGGTGCATTAAGAAAAATCAAACAAACAGCAATATTGTATTCTATTGTAAGTGCAGTGGGTTCCTCTTAAAGGATGAATGCAGTGAACTTTGCCCTGTACTGCCTGTAGAACCCGTTTGCCCAAATGTAATCAAACCTCTTCTGATGTCCTCCATGTCTACAGCTATAAAGCCCTGCTCTTCATTTGACAGGGCGTTTAGCAGGCACGTATAGTTTTAAATTGCTTTGCATACAACGACTTGTACGACTTACAATAACTAGTGCGAACTTTCACATTGTGTTTATGACTGAAAATGTACTATATTTAATCAAGCACATTTCCATACACTACTAGTGTAGTTTGCATGCCAAGCAATTCACAGCAAACTGTAATATAGAGTATATCTAATTTAGAGGTAAAGTGGTATTTCCATTATGTTATCCTGTGCACAGTTTTTAGTTTCTTACTTGTGTGTCTCGCCTTCAGAAACTAACTTTAGAGAAGGGAACATCTTAACTTTTCCTATAATTTATATTCACCAGTCACTATTTCAACTGTGCACTCATTTCATACTTGGAAGGGCTGTATCATAAGTGAAATAACCAGATTTCAATAAATGAAAGGCCTATATGTTGACAAGCATCTGATTGGTTTTATTTTTATATATTTTTGTGCAGAACTTGCATCGTTTCGAAAACTTTCTTGGATCTAAAAATTGCGGAACCCCTCACTCACAAACCCTTTCCAATATGTTCCCATTAACTACTGCACTTTATTTAATGTAATATCCCTAATAATCTCTTGCTTTTGTGTCTCTGTATATCCAATTCAACTCTTGATCAAAAATCCAGACTAAACATGTTAGCTTTTTCTATCTTTAAAATAGTGAGGTTAGAGGACTGTGTTGCACATTGGAGCACTTTCTATTTGCCACTTGAAATGAAATCTTCCCTTTTCTTTCTGATCAATGGATTGTTTTCACTTGTTGATGGATGAGAACTTGTTATGCCAACATTGCAATGACTGCTGTAATCACTGTCGTCTAATATAAGTGGCTGAAATGTGCTCACAGTCTACAAAGCAAATCCTGTGGATCAGCATTAAGGGTTGTTTGTTTAAAAGCTTACAGTGCCAATCAGATACATTATGGAATAGTATTAGGGCCAGGGGTGAGGGAAAACAAATGAGAGGAGGATGTTTTTTTATATACTCCAAGAAAAAAGTAGAATCGTTGAGAATAAAATTGACTTTTTGTCTGTTTTTTTGGAAGTGCATAATGAAAAAAAAAAAAAACTCCTCCTATATAATTTTTTCTCACCCTGTCCCAAATGCTATATAATAAAACCTACAAACTGAGTTAGAGTTCAACCAAACTCATGAATAAACTGAGCACTGGCATTCACCTTGCAGCACTTCAAACTAATGACTGTACAAATAAAACAAGAGCCCAGCCATCAACAATCAGTAATTTTGGGTGTGAATTGAAAATGCTGCCTGTCTTGTTCTAACTTGAGATTTTTCTCCATAGTTTTCTCATCTTCTTAAAAGCAGAGATTATCTACCCGGTCAAAACGTATGGGTCCTTGCCTTGATTTATCCCTCATTTCTCCCTGGTTAATGCTCTGTGGTAAACAAGGGCCAAAGGCAGGTAGTTTTTTTCTGTACGTTCCTTGAATGATTTCCCTGTGCAACTCAGTACAGTTTGCTTTGATGTTTTTGTGATCCTTCATTGAATTGCCCACAAATGTCTGTCACAAATCAACAAATATGCTATGTTTAATTCACTTCAGTAGGCTTCACGTCAGCATGTAAAATGTATGTATTTAAATATTCTTCCATTCAGGTGAATTTTCTAATTTATCATAGTGATGACTTTCGCCATAAAACAATTAACTAATAAAAAAGACACAGGAAAGGATAGCTCTAACGTATTCCCTCAATCTGTGTCTGCTCTGCCATGTTTTTGACTCCTGCAGACCGATGTGTTTTGTCAGTTTGAAATGGCGCATCACTTTGAGTGTGTCTGGTGTACCAATGGAGCAGTCGACCATGAAAGCTAGATGTTTAGAGTGAACGAGGCAAACAGGCAATCACAAAGGAAGGAGCGCTTAGCATGGACTGTACACAGTGGTTCTAGCTGATCCTTGAGCTCAGGGGAGGTTTCATTGGGTTCCGTCATCATGTTGACACAGAGCTGTTTTTCAGCCGCTTCTCCTTCCATATAACCAGATAGTGACACTGGGACCAGTGGAGCAGGGCATTCCAGTCATTGACTAGGAAAAAACAAAAAAACAAAAACATTTTTCTGAGGCGCTTTTACATCGGTGAAAAATGGAGAACCAAATCCATTCAAAGGAGGTTTCCTTCCATGCTTAAACATTTCCCATTTATGTACAGGAATAGCAATAGAAAAAGGAATATTCAGACATTTTTGGAAATGCAATTTTTTTTCTTTCTTGTTGAGAGGTAGATAAGAAGATCAATGCCACTCTCAGACCAATATGGTGAATACATGTAGCTGCAGCCAGCAGCCATCTAACTTAGTTGAGCATAAAGACTGGAAACAAGGGAAACAAGCTAGCCTAGCACAAACATGAAGTGTAACAACATCCAATTGCCGTCAAAGGGGTTTATGTGCTGCAGCTGGAATATTAAGAGGACCAGTTGCCAGGCAAAGACCTGAGACGCCAAGAAATTTAGTTCTGAAATAGAATTTGGAATAGCACATAACCCTCGTAAACGGAAAAATGAAATGTATTCGTAGGCTATATAATTTAAACCTAACAAGATATGACATGTTGACTATGGAGCATTTAATGTGCCAGTAGGTGGATTTTATTGCTTTTAGACGGATCCAAACTAGCTGTTTTGTACTTTTTCCAGTCTCTATCCTTCGCTAAGTTAAGTGTTTACTAGTCCCAGACACATATTTACCATTCATGTGAGAGGGGGGATGTCTTCTCATGTAACTCACTCTAAGACAGTGAATCAACATATCCTATCTCCCAAAACTTTGAACTACAGCTTAAAAGTATTAATATCATAATATAGAACAGTTGTTTTTGTTGCCAAATTTTCGAGAAATTTGAGTAGAGTCCAGCTGCAGCCCCGGAGACAAACACCCTGGCGTGACAACAACACCCAGGCGTGACGGAAGTAACTGTGGTGTGACGGACGTGATTTTTGACTATTTAGCTTCCATGACATGTCTGCTACGTCACTCATTTGCTCTAACCCTAACCACCCAGCTGTGATGCCTGAACCTAATCCTCAAAACAATATAAATAACACAAACTTAGTAGCCTATCGGTCTGCGGTCTTTTTTACTGTTCGACGTGACGTACTCAAGATGGCCGCCGCGGTGTTCCGTCAATGTTCTATCTATATTCTAACCTCTCCCTGTCCCCTTGCCCTAACCCTAACCACCCAGCTGTGATGCCTGAACATAATCGCCAAAACAATAGAAATAACACAAACTTAGTATCGGTCTGCGGTCTTGTTATTGTTTGACGTTGTTTACAACTTAGAAGTTTATGACGTTGCAAAAATAAAATCTACAGGTAATGTCCTCACACCACAGTTACTTCCATCATGCCTGGGTGTTGTTGTCATGCCAGGGTGTTTGTCTCCGGGGCTGCAGCTGGATACTATTGGGAAATTTGGCTGAAAATGTCTTATTCCAAGATACTTTCCTGTATTTAAAATGGTTCAGGTTAGAAAAACACATATGCTAAAACCAGGTCTACACACCCCATTCTGAAATCTGAGAACACAGCCAAAAGCCACAGGTGCTAAACAAATGAATAATTTAGATCTGTTGTAGAACTTTGATCTCAACTTTACTCGTTTGGTCAGGGGCCTGTTATATTCCCAGGCCAAATGACAGTGTGGAATTTCTAATCCATGGCTCTAGGAATGTCTTTTATCTGTGTCCGAGTTTGCTTCACTTCATCTTGGCCTGTACCAGGGTTACCCCATGAGCCTGCCTCGTCTCTGTTGTCTACTTTTATTTGAGATGTAGGCTCCACTCATAATCCTGGGCCCACATAATTGGCACCTCGACGCAAAATATCAAGTATTAGAGTTTTGTTTTAAGAAGTTAAGTGTAGCCTAGCTACAGTGTTTTAAGAAGTAAAGTGTACAGCTTCTTCCCCACAGCATACTTTTTGCAGAGCTGTTCTTACTTTGTGTGTGTGTGTCCCCCACCACCCCATGTGTCACTCGGCAGGTATCGGTCTGGCCACGGTAGTTATCTCCTTCGTGTTCTCCACATACTACAATGTGCTCATGAGCTGGGCACTTTTCTATCTCTTCAACTCGTTCGGAGGGAGCCTCCCCTGGAAGTCCTGCAACAACACCTGGAACGTTGTCGGAAACTGTTCCAGCGGTTTCCCCGGCAACAGCACCGATCTGCAGTCCGCCAGCCAGCAGTTCTTTGAGTAAGATCAGTTCACTGGATTTTCAGCTTCAGACATACACAATATGCACCACTCAAGCAATTTCTTTTTATTTCTGTCATATCACATTGGATGTGAGTTACTTTTGTACACTAGTAAGGTGTAGCAGCATTTGCTAAGTATGTGGAGGGTTTGTGCTTTTGTTATAAGGCAATTTGTGTTAAACTCTTTACTCTTAATATACAATGTCCCAAGGTAAACTTAATTTTAAGCTGATTTAGTCACGGTTATTTGATGTTTAAAAAAAATACTGAATGTTTGTCACCACGTTACAATAGTTGGAATCACTTGCTATGTGTATTTTCATGCTGCTAATTATTTCTGTTTTTTTCCAGTCACAGGCTTCTGGAAAAAACCAGTGGCATTGAAGAAGTTGGTGGCCTTCGCTGGGAACTCTTTGGCTATCTCTTTCTTTCCTGGGTCATCGTTTATTTATGCATATTTAAAGGAGTCAAATCTACTGGCAAGGTCAGAGTAACAGCTGTTTTTCTGTGAATATCTGTTTATGCATAGTGATGATTATAATAAATGTTGTGTCTGTCCAATTTTTCCCTTCATTGCTTGAAAAACCCCTGTCCTCCGGCATTTTGTCTGAGTTAATGTTTGCAATTGACCCATGTCATTGTGTTAAGACGAGGATGTTATTAGGCAAGGAGTTAATTTTTGTGCTGATTACAGGAAACCAGTTTATATTCTGTAGTCTGTATGTATAAAAGAAAATATGTGCCATTCACTTTGTATGCACCATATTTTATGCCACCATATTTGTTTTACATTTGGTATTCAAAAAAAAAAGTTAATGTGATATACATGGAATTTAACCTGACTTCATTTAACAACCTTGTTTAGGTCCGACTTCATCCTCACTGGTGCCACAGTTGCTCAAGTGCTGCAACGTAAAGCACACAGCAAACTCAAATGTTGTTTTGTTTCTGCTTTTTACTCTCTGTGTCACGCAGGTTGTGTATTTCACAGCTGTGTTTCCGTACTTCATCCTGTTTGCCCTGCTCATTAATAACGTACGTCTTCCTGGAGCCAAGGAAGGTATCCTCTACTTTGTGACACCTGTATGGAGCAAACTCTTTGAAGTGAAGGTGAGACTGTTAATAAATAAGTAATGTCAAAAGGTAGTCACTTTGCCTCCATATCGTACCTTACTGTATAACGCATACCTACCTACTCATTGATAACCTCTTACAAAACATAAAATGGTTATCTTATCTTATAAAGAATGATAAATGGTATCAGTTTTATATTAAACTATTTATTTCAGGGAGCAAGGAAATTAATGCAATTGTCAAACATTTTCTGAGATTCAACCCTCTCTTTCACAGAATATGCTTTTATCTTGTGTTTTCTGAAGCGTCAAACTCAGCAAATGCCAGAACCTTGAGTGAATGAGGGGGAGAGGTCATTGCTGTGGCACACTCAGTTAACCGCTTAATATGTAGTTAGGCCTAAATAGTGAAAAGCTTGGCTTTGAAGATTTTTTAAGGGACGGAAAGCCAAACTAGTGTGATAGTTTCCCTCTGATGTTGAATAAAGCCATGTCAGGGGCTTTGAATCTCCCAGAATAGTCTGTTGTGGCCACAGCTGTGTCTTTCTTAACCCCTTAATAGCACAAGAGCAAGAGAGCTAGATACTTCCCAAGTAGGAAAAAGTCAAACCTCGGTTTAGCTTCGGGTCTAAGGGCAGAGGGTGTCATATTGTGTATGGACTGTGACGCCCATTGAGACAAATGGCTATTTTTTATATTGGGCTGTATAAATAAAAAGATATTTGATTTGATCACTGTAAATATATACATCCAAGATCACGCACACTGGAAGACAACATGCATACAAATAAAGTGTTATTTAAAATCTTGGGGTTTTCTCTAACATTAAATATTTGCTACTACATCAAAGTCTTTTAATAGATTTTACTGACCAGCAGAACCCCTCCACTATAATCACATTGGGATTAAAATGTTGTTAAATCCTTCATCAACCATAAGTCTCAGCCAATTCAGATAGCAACACAACCACGGAAATCTCTTATGAACCAAGACTGTCATGACTGTTGAACATATCCCATTACAAAAAGGTTTGAAGTGAATGGTCATGCTCTCCTTTATGTCCATCATAGGTTTGGGTTAATGCAGCTGCCCAGGTGTTTAACTCCATCGGGATAGCATTTGGCTCCATGATTTCCATGGCTAGTTACAACAAGTTCAACAATAACATTCTGAGGTAAGGACATGTTCCGATATTCTGTGTCGGGAAAAGCTGTACCATCTCTTTGATCTTCCAGGAAAATGTGCTTGAGTAAAACCATGCTTAGTTAACGAATAGTGAATTACGATGTGTTTTTGTTGTACATTATATTGTATGTATTTATGGGATTTCACTCTCTCATTTCAAAATGCCTAAACCAAACATGTCATTTTGTAACAAAATTAACCTTAAATACAACTTATTGACTTGACTCAAAATACACTAAACATAATAAGTTATATTGTCCCTTTAACACAAAGGAATCCAGGACCATCCAGTACAAACCTTTGATGTGCTGTGAGTTGAATAGCAGTGTTCTTAGTGTTCTGTGATTGTAAGAGCAGCTTCTGTATGAGTTTCTGTATGCATTTTTTGCTCACAGCAACAGAGGAACAAAGCGGACAAATTGTTTATGAAAGAAGCTCAATCTGTGTTTTTCTCTCTCTGAATTGTTCATGTTTACTGTGTGGCAATTTGCCTATCGTGCTCTCTTTAAGAAAGATTACTCCCAGAAGCCTGCAGAGAAATTAAATGAACCCTGCCTGCCCCACTCACTGCCAACCACAGCCCACCACGGGAAAAATGGAGACAGTTTGATCGAACATTTGAAAGGATCAGTCTAATTTAGAACAAGAAGAGATGAAGGTTGTTTGAAGGGCTCAGTTTCCCTGTGTGGTAAAGAAAAATAGACCAGAAACCCTTAAACTGCTCTATATTATTTAACTACCAGAGACACTTTTTACTTTAGTTCCCAAATGTTTCAATTATTTCTGACAAACTGAGAGTGTGTTGATCTAGTAGAGAAACTGAAAACAGCTGTTTTAGGGATCACATGGCTGCTTCATAATCTAGTTCCTTCCTTTTCCTACATTTCTTCGATACTAGATCTCTGACACTGATCTTTTCTTGTGTCCCCTTCTTTCCCAGGGATGCTTTAATTGTGTCATTTACCAACTCGTTCACTAGCATCCTGGCTGGCTTTGTGATCTTCTCAGCTATTGGCTACATGGCTCATATACATAACCTCCCAGTGGACAACATAGCTACAGATGGTAAGCTTCAAGCCTGGAAAGACCATGGAATCAAAGACTTGTTTTGTTTTAGGCACCTAAACAAGATGACAAAATGGTGGACTTGCTGTGATAGAGAAGGACATAATAATACATCTCAAACTCTGTTGTATCTAAGAACTTGTCTTTGGTTTCATCCTCATGGGAGCATTTTTTTCTTCTTTCAATGGAAAAACAAGACAAAGATTTCAAGATGTGCATGTCTGAATTGAATATCTGACTTCAGGACGAATAGTGGAAGTGTTTCTTAAAACAGCACTCAGTTTACTCATCACCACTCAGCCTGTAAGAACAGTTGTATAACGTCCAGTAGTGGTTTTGGGCACGGGCAAACCGGGCAGACGCCCGGCCCGGGGCGTTATTTTTTCATGCTGCATGGGGGGCGCACAAGCACTTTAAAAAAAATCATCTGCACTGTGGTTTTCTATATCATATCACTGTGTGGGGATTGGAATTGGCAAAACTTACTTTGTAAATATTACTGTGATGTCTTTTACTGTGACATCACAGTAATATTTACAAAGTACGTTTTTTTTAACCCTATATTTCTCTTTCTGTGATGTCACGAGAAAGAGAAATATAGGGTTAAAAAAAACACTCTTTCTGCCTTTTCTCAGGCTAGGATGAACCGATTTAAATTTTTTTTGCACATTTATACTACATAGGATCTCAGAATTCAATACACCTTCATATTCAAACCGGTGAAGTAGGCCTTTAACAGAAAGTCACCATTACTAACTGGATGTGCAGAGTTTGAAAGAAGCGGGCACTTAAGAAAGGTCTAATGAAAGACCCCTTGGAGTGTGATTTTCGGAATTATATACAGTAGCTTGACCATCATTGGAGAATGGATATCTCTTTTCTTGGTTTTCTATTGTTGAGATAGGCAAGAATATTGCAACTTTTCATTGTACATATCTTGTTCTTAGGAGAATGTGAAATGTATATTTCTTGTTTTCGTAGGGAAAAGTATGATATTTTTAATAAGACAGGCAAGGTAACAAGTGACCTTTAATATTAAGGTAGAATCACTAAAAGTGTTGTATTCAAGTTATTATCCTGAAATATATACATAATTGTGAATTCCTAAGGCCTCTCTGAAAAGGCATGCCTGGGCTTGTCCTGGGACAGGTCAGGGGTGAGAGAGACAAGGGGGGCAGTGGGTCCTTGAGCTGGACACACACACACCCTCATCTTTACCCCCACCCTCTCTCCTCCTAATACACACACCCACTCTCTCTGTCTGCAGACTATATAAAGCCAGGGTTTTGAGCAAGATGGGGAGTTTTTTGGGAAAGCTGCTGCTGTGGGTTTTTGGGGAAGTCTTGACTGTTCCACTTTTTTGTTCTTTTAGCATGGACGAAAGACTTAGAAGAAAAACTCGAAAGAAACACTCTGAATCTTTTTGAGTGCAAAATACTTAGAAAAATTGAGGGGTATTGGTATTAGTTATTTTTTCTTTTCAAGAAGGGGAAGAGGCTCGGAACCAATTCTTCCTTTTCTATTCTGAGAAGTTTGGTAAGGGACCATTTGGGTGATTGATAATAACTAATTGATGAACCAGGTTGTAAAATAGCATGGAGTTGAGGTTGAAAAACTGTTGAACCAACTTTTCCTGATTGTTGTGTCGCAAAATCAAGCTTGTCATAGCATTTGAAGATATTCAAATATATATGACAAGATTGAAAGAATCGGCCAACACCCAGAACTATTGAAGTTGTGTAGACAGTGGACAAACTTTTACTCCTGATCTCTTGTGGATCAACCAAATAAACTGTTGAACCAACTTTTCCTGATTGTTGTGTCGCAAAATCAAGCTTGTCATAGCATTTGAAGATATTCAAATATATATGACAAGATTGAAAGAATCGGCCAACACCCAGAACTATTGAAGTTGTGTAGACAGTAGAGCTTTAAAAAACCTGAAGATGAGAATACTCCTGATCTCTTGTGGATTGAAAATGGGAGAACTCATGAACTGAATTCAATGTGAACAAAAGACATACAACACATAAGTTAAGTCTTATACTTCTCTACATATATTAACCACATTAATGGGAGTGTAGGTACTTATTTTCCTTCCTTTCATTTTATTTTCTTTTTTTCTTTTTATATTGTGAAAGTATAATCTTTTTGTATTGGTAAAATAAAATTTCTTGAAAACGCTATAACTCTTGAGCCTGAATCTTTAGTTTAAAGTTGGGAACAAGGACCTAATTAGGGTTTTTCTTTAAAGAGACCGCGGCGCCTCTGAGGTAAGCAATTCAAACCTACACTACGGCTACACTACTGATAACAAAGAATACACATCCCATAAACACACTCCTTGAATTAGGAGGGAATTGCATTTATCTATTGGCCTAAGCTCATCCAGGTGTATGGACTTAGTGAGGACTTAACGGTAGTCTTTTGAAGCTAGGGGTAAATGTGAGGTATTCATCCACCAGAATAATTAAAAACCTATTATCTAATCTCCTCCTTTCTAAAAACTTATCAAGGATAAAGGTCTGAAACCTGGACTTAACCTAGGATAAAATTAGAAGAGACAATTGTAAGGGTCGTTAGGGGATCAACACAGGGGGAGATTTGGAGATAGGCAGGGGTCAAAGGGTAACATGCTTTAAAACCAGAGCCTTTAAGGTAATATATGGTGTGAAGGTTTTTGGTGAAAAGTAAAACCTTTTGGGAATTGTGTAAATCAGCTTTTGGTCTTTGTTTGCCATAAATAAAGAGCAGGGGTCGATGAACACATAAACTTTATAGTGGAACAGGTTCAAACAAGGAACAAACGAACCTGGCAGGCTATATATACACACAAACGTCCTGATATTAATTTAGGGGTGTTTAAATCTGGTGAAGGGAATACCGGCATAATCATTACTATCTGTCTCTAGCACACAGCACTTCTTTGCAATGCATAAAAAACACAGACAGTTCTGGTTTCTGTTAAGAAGTGCATTATGTAAAACAGAGAGAGATTGTTCCTGTTCAGCCCCTGGCTCAGATAAGCAACCAATCAAAGCGCTGCATCCCTGTTCGCTCTAATCGAACTGTCAAATGACGAGTGTGTGACCAGACCTCACTGAAAAAATGATTCGCTGACCTTTGGTTAGATTTGAATCAAGAGTTCTGTAAAATGTTTGAGTGTGCAGACACGAATGGCTAATCAATGGTGTATTTTTTGGTATGCCTCATAAGTCTGTTGAAAAGCTGCTTCAAAATCATGTCAGTGTTTGAGAGACAGGACATTCCTAACTCTTATTTGGTCCACATTGTCTTTCCTTTAAATAGAACCCCATCGTGGTCTGGCACTAAGCCCAACTTTTTTAACTAGTAACTGGGAAAGCAAGTGGTTGTAAAGACAAAACCACACAATGTGTAACATTTCTTACAGCATTTACACTCCAGTTACAGAATTTCACTGATTTGGTACATGGATATCTTTGGCTATGGTAAGCCGCAGTTATCAGAGATCAGCCCAACAGGTGATTGCGAAGAAGTATGTATCAAATGTAAATATATAAAATACATCTTCACCTCATCACTTGATATTCTGAGAACAATACCGTGACCACCAGATCTATGGCAAAAAAAATCATTGTGTTGAGGAATTGGAAATCAGTCACCCCTTCATCCTATGGTGACTGGATTGAACTAATGACCGACATGGCAAACTGTGAAAAGGCTGTTACATACTCCGCGAGAAGAAAGAACAAAGTTCTCGGTGACAGAGCTGCGAGAAGTTCTTTCTGGTCTGACATTACATACTTCACGAGAACTCAACTGCCGAATTCCTCACCGCGGCGCATTGTTACCATGGTAATTTACTCAGTAGCGCCAGCTGATTTCACTTCGCTTTCCTCATTGACTTCAGACTGACCAATCACACAATAGTTCTCGGACAAGCTGCGAGAAGAAAGTTCGGCCCGGGTGATGTGTCAAGAACAAGCTGCGAGAACAGCTAAATAAGAGCTGAGAGAAGAAAATGACGTCATTTTCTTCTCGCAGCTCTGTCACCGAGAACTTTGTTCTTTCTTCTCGCGGAGTATGTAACAGCCTAAAGGGTTACAACATTCAGACTTGCTTGACAACAACATGCATTTCTAACTACATGGACCCCATTCCTGGACTATATTAACAATAGACAGTGACCGAGCACATTCCACAAAAGGAACTTCAAATGGATAAAACCCAGCGATAATATAGGTGTACATAATTTGTATTATTTATGTAATTTTATTTTTGATTTTTTTTCTCTTTTCACCAAAAGTTGCAAGAAATGACATGCATACATTAAGTAACATGAGCTATAATAAATTAAAGGTTGAGTCGGTGATTCTGGAGAAATAAATAACTTTTTGTTAGGATCAGTGAATATCTCCTCATGACCCAATACCTGTCCATATTGTGTGTACACTCAGGGGAAGTCCGTAGTTGGTGCACGGTCTAGACTCTTGTTGCTGACTATGGTGTCCCCATTGTTTACATGCCAGTTTGCAGAGCCTGGACCGTCTTTTTCTTCGGCGGAAACATTTCTTGTGTGAATTTGCTTGTGTTAATTGACAGTGAATAAATTAACTAGCATTTCATGGCTCATGTTGTTGAAGGTAAAGTAGCCAGTTATCCTAAAGGGGCTTGAGGCAGTGGGGGATGATGCCATCTTAAGTAACTAGCTTCTTGTTCTTGAAGGCCACTGTCAGTTCTCCAACAGGGAGTGGTTACCAAGGGAGCATTACAATCTAGAATCTCACCACTAAATGACTCTAAATACCCTGATTTTACAAACTGTGCCTTAAAATTTAAGTCCACGTGTGGTGACTTCTTGTGGCCTTTTGTTTTGTGTGTGATACCTGGATTTAGGCTCAACCACAGCTGAAATCTAATAAAAAATTAAATGTCATTGATCCTCGGAATAAGCTAAACTACGGCTTCTTTGGATATACAGTAGCAGTTGTGTTATAAGGAATAGTTTCACATTTTAATTTTTGAATGCTTGCACTGTAAATATTTAGCCAAAGCGCAATTCTATTTGTATAGCCCAACATCAAAAATCACAAATGTGCCTCAAGGCAAATCTGTAATCACAGTCTGTACAGGATAGGACACCCTGCCCCTTACTAAATCCAGCTGCTGGTTATCTTAGTTTAGCTTAGCGTGAACATTTAGGGGAATAGCTAACAAAGACTCCAAATATTTTACTTTCTTAAGCCTGAAAAAGTCCAAGCAGATAATTGTTTGGCAGCTGTGAGCTGAATATGTGTATCTCATAGTACTAACAAAACCTGTATCGTCTTTCAGGTCCTGGTTTGGTTTTTGTCGTGTACCCTGAAGTCCTTGCCACTATGCCTGTCTATCAGCTGTGGGCCCCTCTGTTCTTCCTCATGCTTCTGTGTCTGGGTCTGGACAGCCAGGTAAACATCTCCAACACTCACATAAATAAAGCGTTTGACAGGAAGATAATTAGCATAGAAAATTTGAATTTGTGTTTTTAGCAACACATCTGAGCTCTTGCGCATTTGAATATGAATGTGTCATAAACATTTATACCATGCGTATAACTGAAGTCAGTTAGATCTTTTTCTCTCTGACTTGAGTATGTCAGGAGCAGTGATGCCGGTAACGCGTTACTTAGTAACGCGTTACCGGCATCGGACCTCTTTTTTCAATAACGAGTAATCTAACGCGTTACTATCTCCAAACCAGTAATCAGATTAAAGTTACTCATCAAAGTCACTGTGCGTTACTTTTTCTGTCATTTTCCTTAGTGAAACATTTTACATAACTGCACAAATGACTGCGATTGCGATTTAATGTAAATAAATGTGCGCGCATGTGTCTCTAAACGCTCCAACTGCTCCAACCGCTCCTCTCGTCTTTTTGGTAGCGCCCCTCGTCTCTGACATGCAGCGTGTGTGTGTGCCTGTGCCTGTGTCTGTGTGTGTGTGTGTTTGTGTGTGTGTGTGTGTGTGTGTGTGTGCAGCAGCATTACGGCCGAGTCTAAGCTGAACTGTGGCGCAAAACAAAGTTTTCCCCCCGATGAAATATAGCGTCTGCTATTGGGATATTTAGGATTCGGGTATGGTGACGTTGAAGAGATAGAAGTGTTTAAAACTTGGAAACTTATAGTCACGTGGCGACCGGTGGCCGCACACACCCAGTCTATCAACCTATTATTTACTATCTATGCTATCAACACGTGAGACATCGCAGAAAAGTCAAATTAATGCATGAGAATGAAGGGCCAAGCACGTTAACTTTAAAGACACTGCTACTGTCTTTGCACTTTGGAGGAATGCATTTATTTTCATGGGGGGAAAAAGGTTTTTTTTATTACATTTTTCAAACCATAATTTTTATTATTTTGAAAACAGTAGGCCTATAGGCTACTAGCATACAAGCTTTATTTTATATATTTGAAATTATTCTTAATATGTGCATGTTTTTAAATTGAGATGAGTTTCAAAACCTATAAAGTAACGTTTAAAGTAACTTGTAATCTAATTTAGTTACTTTTAACATCAAGTAATCAGTAAAGTAACTAAGTTACTATTTTATGGAGTAACTAGTAATCAGTAATCGGATTACTTTTTCAAAAGTAACTGTGGCAACACTGGTCAGGAGGAAGTGACACTCATGGGGAAATAGGGCAAAACGGATGTAGGATTACTCAACTAATTGTAGGCAAAACAATTACAGAACATTTCTTCCCACGGCTATGCACATTCAGAACTCTTTCTTTGTAACTGTTTACCTAACTGTGTCCATCTGTTGACCATTGACATGGAAATGATTACTCACATACAATGCATCAGCACTATTGTGATTTTGACCTTGGAGTTTTTTTTCCCTTGGATTTTTAGTGGCACATTGAACACTTTTACATTGTCTTCCTTTAATTTAAAATCTTCAACTCATGAAGAGCTGGTGATTCTACTAGTTTACAAATGTATCTCTTCCTGTCTCTCTAAATGGTCACCGTCAGGTCAAGTATAGTAAAGATATAGTGTAGGCTAATATATTGAGTTTTGGTTATGATACCATTTGTTTTTCCCTTTTCTAACATATTAACACACTGTCTAACCAGGTCAAAAAAAGTCTAGATGCAAAAATGTATCAAAGAAAGCCATAACAAATCAATAGGGAACCACGGTTTACATTGCAAATGGGATTAATGTTATAAACACAATAAATGTTTTCTCCACAGTTTGCCACAGTTGAAGTGGCTGTAACGTTCCTAAAAGATGAGTTTGGCCCAGACATCCTGCGCTTCTTTAAGAGAGACGAGCTGGTGACCCTTGCTGTGTGTGTCGTGTGCTTCATCCTTGGAATTCCACATATTACCAGGGTACAGTTTGTAAAAGCAAATCTTAGAGAAATGTGAAATATATTTGAGGATATTTGCATACATGGGTTTGTGTGTCACTGTGTTGACAGGCTCTCTCTCTTGTTCTTCCTGCACAGGGAGGCATCTATGTGTTTCAGCTGATGGATCACTACACCGCCGTGGTTTCCCTCATTACCCTGGCTTTCTTTGAAGTTGTAGCTGTCTGCTGGATTTTTGGTAAGATCCACATCAGGTTCGTTAGCTCAAACACAGAAAGATGTCCTGTTTTAGGCAAACGCTTAAGACCCCTCATCCTACAGGATTTGCTGGCTGGTTAACTATTAAAAGGAATTCTGAACATTTCTGGACTTCTGTATGTATGTGTGGTTAATGGTTATTCCGGGTTTTTGTTCAGCACCTTGTTTTTTTTTAATCAGGTGTCCCAAAAATGTCTCTAATGGTCAAAAGGATGCAAGGAAAAACTCCAAATATCTTCTTTCGTATCTGTTGGCTCGTGATCTGTCCTTTGTTGGTGTTGGTAAGCTTAAACTATCTGAAATTTGTCACGGTAGTTTCTGAATTATCATCTAAGACTAACAATACAATGATATTGCTTAAGATGGTTATTTAATGTTGTTTAACAGCTATCTCTTTCCCTACATAGTGTATACTGGTCTCCAGCTTCGTCCAGTATTCTCCTGCCCGCTATGGGGAGTACACGTATCCAGTTTGGGCTGAATTGGTGGGCTGGGGCGTTTCATTGCTCTCCATAGTGTGGATCCCAATTGGTGCTATTCATGAAATCTATAACAACAAGGGCTCACTTCGTCAGGTGAGTACCAGACTCATTCATACGACAAAGGAAATTGTTAAAAAAAAAAAAAAGGTTTATCGCTTGTTTTTTTCATTGTGCCCATCATCATAATGAGGAGGAAATGTCTGTCTAGTCAACTTTACAACTTGTTTTCTTGTCTGAGCTGACCAACCGTGCTCACATAGTTTTCTTAAAGTGTGTTTGTTTCTAAAATGTTGCCTTCTCGAACCCCCAGAGACTTGAAACAGCCAGGATTCCCACGATAGACCTTTCGGAAGAACAACACCTGGACAACCCGGCATCTGAACCCTTGTTTACTTCAGTGGCATGACAGGGAATATAGCTACTGTTAGACAAGTCTGTCTGTATGTAGCAGACTCTTTCATACAGTGCTGTGTGCATACATAGTCTTTAAGTCTTTATAGTATCTTTAGCCCATGCTACATTTGTGAAAAAAAAAAAAAAACGCAGTTGAACCCCGTCACATTGTAAAAAGTGTATATTGAATGTTTGTCTACCAACTAAAGGTTCATTTAGTTGTATTTAGGTATGAGTCTGAATATGCCATGGCTAGAGTATACAGGTTTTGAACCTTCAACCTTAGGATTGAAAAACATAGCATACTGTATAGTGTGGGTGCTTTAAAGGCCACTTTTCTTGATCAAGAACATCCCAAAGGGGCTGAAGAGGCCTGCCCCATTTCAAAGTTTCCTCCAAATGTTACATTTATTAAGGTTATCCCCGTGGCCCCACCCATAGTACATTATGCACTTCTTGTTTAATGTAAAATTCAGAGAATCTTCAGAAACGTCAAATAACCTTATCTCAGTTTACGTTTTAGTTTGGCAGCCATCACCTGGAAAAGACATTATAAAAATAAAAGGAAACACTGCAATATGTTAATCACTAGACAAAATCTCCCCGCTGTTTATGATTGCAGCCTGGCTGTGTTGCTAATCCGCGGTTGACTGGATGTTTTTAACATGCACAGTCAACACTGTTTACTAGATGCCCGTCTTATCCTATGCTGAGCTAAAGAATTAGTTTGTTTCTGGTATTTATAAGTCTTTGACCATTTAAAGGCACATAGATGCCTTAATGTCCAGATATTGACACGGTTTATAAATATATTATAGCATCTGATGTCCATAACTTTACAGTGCCTGAACACCGTTTACAAAACTTGAAAAAACATACTGGCATATACATACTGGCATATACAATTTTCTGCAAATCTTCAGAAAAACTTCCCTCAAACACAGGGCAGCAGGTGTGTTATATAACAATGTTATATCAATGTGTTTTTTTTTTTTTTTTTTTTTTTTAAGGTATTTTTTTGGCATTTTTCATGCTTTATTTGACGGTGTAAGACAGAGGTGAAATGGGGCAGAGAGGGGAATGACATGCAGAGAACGACCGCGGGTGGGAATCAAACCCGGATCTGCTGCTGGGCCCGGCCCGGGGGGGGGGGGGGGGGACGCCCTACCAACTGAGCTAAGGGCGCCCCCATATCAATGTGGTCTGAGCTCTGCAGGTGGAGGAAGGAGTTGATATTATTTTTCAGTGATGCATTTGACTTTATTTCTTATTATATTGGAGCAGGCAACTCACAAGAGTTTAGGAGATTTAAAGTGGTGCCTTTGATCTATACAGCTGATTGGGCTAATGAGGGCAGATAATCTTTATACATGAAACACCTATCTGGTACCTCTCAATTGTCGGCCCAAAAGCTGCAGTTAATCAACGACGATTTTATCTCACATGTCCAACAGAAAAGAAGCCAAAGAGTTCACTTTGGTGAAAACATTATTTATATTAACTCGAGCTTTAACTTTGAGAGTGGGCAGTGATGTTAATTAATGTTTATAGTTAGATTGTACAAGAAGTCTCAATTCTGTGAGACAACGGAGAGAAAAGAGTTCAGTAAGTGTTAGAACTGTAAGCTTCGGGTTAATATGTTATGTTGACAATCTACCTCAACTGGAATTGACCGGACACTGTATGTGTACATGGGAAAGTGAAAGATTGTCAAACCCTTTTGTACCCTTTATCTTGCCTTTTAAACATGCTCTGATCATGAATGTACATTTTAAAATACGCTAAGAACAATTTGAAGATGTTTTCTTATCAACGATCTGTGTGTGTTGCATCTCATCTCTATTGTATAGAGGTGGAACAGGCTGTCACTCTAGTTTTGTATTTTTTTTTCATACTTGTGCAGTAAACTAGCCCGTTGGTGGAGAAAATATTTAACCTGGGCCTTAAAAAGTCATCCTTTTAAAATTTCAGAGAGAAGCATCTGTGTCATGGAACTTATAATCACCTAGACGTGCCTTTCTTTAAAAAAAAAACAATTATTTTTAGATATATAATCTATATTTAATGAGAACCAAAGCTTTTATTTAAGATGATGCATACTGTTTATGTTATTGTTATAAAATGCCTTTTTATTGTCTTGAATTGTAATTGATGTTTAAAATATGCAAGGGTGATTTAGAAAGACTTACAACAAATAAAAGGTCACTGTTTACATTTTTTAGTAATTTGATTTTAAATATGAAGAAGTACAAATTAGGGTGATTGGCTATTAAGGTGAGACTCTTGTTTGGAAATATACAAAGTCTGGGTTACTTGAAGAAAAAAAAGTTAAGAAACCATAAACCATGATGTGCTGGTTTTCATCTCAACTGAAAGCCGCACATGCTGATAATACTAAGTTGATCCTTTGCTCCATGCACAGAGAGACATTTTTTTTCCTCTTGTTTAATAAGAACTATCAAAGTTTAATGTTGATGTTTCATGTCAATGACTCCATGTTTCTTACTATTTTTATCATATTTCTACGTTGGTGATTTTGTTGTCTAACATATTGTTGAATAAAAAAAAGCCTTAATATTTTGCTCTGGCATCAGAGAATAACTTTGTGCTAATTATTGTGTCATGCCTATTACTGCCTGAGGGAGTCACTGGGGGGCAGCATTGCAACAAAAAAAGTCAGAGAGCCCATCTGAGCTGCTTCAGTGCTACATCTGTTTTACTACTATGCCGCATACATCTGAAACCAATCATTTTGTTAAAGGTATTTAATTGTTAGCCCACAAATATTTCAGCAAGGGAAAAATGTAAGACTCATGTGTCTCATAACATAACATAACAGCAAAATACATCTTGACTGTTTTTAGTGGTTTGTTTTATGTGTTGTATATACATTTTAATGAATACCCATTGAATTACAACTTTTCAGAATGACTGACAGTATATTGGTGCCTCTATTCATGTTGAAGTAAAGAACCAAAAACATACACATATAACTAAATTAGCTGTTTTGATTTAAAAAATACAATTGATTTTATAGATTACATGTGAACAAATGCTGTTGGCAATGGAAGGCCACGGCAGGACATTTTTATTTACTAAGATATTATTTATGTATATGTCAGTGTGGAATAGGGTTGATACTTTCATATACACTGCCCAACAGCACTATAAGTGCATGTATTTATGTACTAGTGTGTGGTCAGTGTGATGAACACTTTGATCTGCAGAAACACTGTAGCAGGACAAACCTGAATGCTTTGCTCTCAGAGGTTCGGATGTTAATTAGGCCTTTGTGTTAGCGTGGTGCTGCAGCAGCGCCCCTAGCAGAACTGTATGTGAATCAATACTCCCTTCCTGCTCCCCTCATGACAGAATGTATCATATGCACTAAATTAACACAGGGAGTGCTGTTTGATCAATAGCCATAGACAGTGCAGCCCAAAGGGCAGTAAATTAATAGTTGCACATGGCAGAGGGGAAGCATTTGTGGGCCTGAACAGGCAGTGAAGGGGGCAAACGGGTCACCATCTAACTCCTCTTATGGGATGTGAAGACATTCATCTGTGCCATGCAAAGAGTTAAACCGGCTGTTTCAGATCTCGCTTTTCTATTCTCAAAGCAGTGTATGTGGTGGTCCATGATGTCCAATGATGCAACAGATCATCACTGCTCCACATAGGCTAACTACAGCTTCATGCCATGAGCATTTGGAAAGAAGTGTGCTTGCCGAAAAGGCCAGAAAACTGGCACACACTGCTTGTGAATAATCTTGAAGCAGCAAATATTTCACTCCCTTGTTCTTCCTGTGCAAATTAATTAATCTAACATTTACTTTGCACATACACTACCTGACATTTAAAAAAATACCACCTTTTAAGTAACCTTCCTTCCAAAGTAATTTGAGCAATAGTGTCAAAACCGCCTACAGTAAGTGAACACTATTACAAAACAATGCTGCAACACGTCCCCTTTGTGAGAAAAAATATGAGGCTTGAAAATTCTAATTACTTGAAAAAGTAATTGTGATCAACACTTTCTACAAATCCATAGCCTAGAGTGCATAAACCTAATTACAGATACAGGTTTTCTTTCTGTGCCCATTGAAGCGTTTGTTTGTTTGTTTTTGAACGACAAGTAACAAAATCTCATTCTCATGATAGGGGGTTGTGTCTCCTAAGGTAGGGTGTCAACTTGTTTAGCCAAACAGCCGATAATTAAACATCAGTCAAAAGTAATTCAAACACACACACACACACACACACACACACACACAATGATCTTGGTGGTGTGCCTAATAACCAGCTTGTAATTAATCACATCACAGTTTTTATTGGTGTCTGTTTGTTTTCTAAGCCTCAATGAATAAAAATATAGATTTCAAAGCAGCTGTCAAACTGCAGCTCAGTTGTGTCACCATCATCCATTCTGAGCATGCCCAAGAGAGTTGACCCATTTCATGCTGCAATTCGTCTCTGTGACATCCTCCTTCACTTCTGTCTTATCCTGCCACTCTCACCATACATACTTTCAGATGACCTAAAAAGGGAAGAAAAGTTCATTTCTGCGTTTGCTCGGTCCATGTTGATCAAAAGGAATGAACACTGCTGTGTGTTTGAACTGGTTTGTGTTTGTTTCAATGTACAGTACCTAATGTAATTGATTAATAATTCTTAACTTAACTTAACTCATTTAACCAACCTCACTCGTGCTAGGAATAAGTTTAAATGACTATGTTTTTGTTTCATTCAGCACACGTCTGCTCTGTAAACAACACACCCTGTGTTTTTTTCTTTGAGAAAAATTCAGAAACCAAAAGGGATACTTTTATATGGTTCCCCGATGGCATTCCCTTATTATGCATCAATTCTGAAAAAAATGTGTTATCTTATCCAACTAGGCTACGTAGATAGAAAGTTTATTTCAATACAGCCAATCAAATTTGCCTAAAGCACTAACTGAGCCAGACAGCAGCTCACACAAACACACTTTGAACAAAAGTCCGCACTGGAATGAGGTTTCACTTCCCCCATACATGTTGTGCTATCAATAATTCTGTTGAAGCATACTGACCCCCTTACCTATAGAAAAATGTAAATCAACTGGACACATTGCCAATATCCAATCCAAGGCTTCAGTAGTTTGATCTTTCCTTATGGTGTCCCCCAGGGATCAATGCTTGACCTCTTACTGCTTTCATGATACCCTATTGAGAGATGTTGCAACACTATAAAGCAGGCTTGACTCTAAAGACCCATACAGACCAGACAGAGACCTTTGATGTCATCGAATAAGCAAATCGACTCCAAAAGTGGAGATGACTAGCAACAGATTTCCGTCATTCAGTTGTTCACAAGAGTCGAGGTGGAACAAGTTCAGTGTGGTTATTCATGTGCGATTAGGTGTCCCTGCGTATCTCAGGTCAGGGTGGTAATCTTTCTCTATTAAACAAAGATAATCCGAGTTACACGTTGTTGATAACCACTAATCATAGTCAGCCAGTTCAAACATATTTATGACTATGAGAGAAAAAAAAACTGCAATGTCACTTTGTAGATGATACAAATGTGTTAGATGACACAATTTTGTTAGTGTGTTAGCTTCAATTTGAATTGCATTAAAATAAAGGAAGGATTTACAATATTGTGTTAACAAGAGGACTATATTATGGAAAACAAGAAAAATCAATTTAATTTGAATGAAGGCCAACACAACACTATCAGGTCGGAAAATTGTTGCAAATGTAGGAAGGCATACAGAATATTAACCACAGGGCCAAATTCAATACCCTGCTAGCTTCATGAAAGCAGACGAGACAAATCAAAATGCATGTTTGACCTCATTAGGTTAGCATGGGAGAAGCAGGTTATTCCTGCATCTGAAGCGACAAGAAAAAAAGGAAATATATTATCTTTGAAGTAGCGATGCATCGAAAACAAATCAGTGAGATAAATACACCTACAACATCAATTCCATCCTCATCCAAAATCCAATGAAATTCTTCACAGTACGTTCCTTTGAATCCAACACTGCTGCTTTTTTACACCATCCCCCAGGATGCTCAAAGTAAGATTCTCTAAGAGTCCAGGAATATTCATATTCAACCAATAACAGCCTCAAGCTCAGTCAGGGGACTTTTTTTTAAGACATACAGTTATCTCTGTATTTATATGCAGAAGCCAATTCGCTAATCCAAAAAGTGTACAGCAAAACAAAATCTGCCTTAAGTTAATTATAATGAATGGAAAAAAATAAAAAATAAAATCATATCTAAAGTATATCCACAACTCTGATCTTTGCTGATCTATGCAGGTGTTTGCAGGTGGAATGTTATGAACTTGGAAACCGTTGGATGGTGAAAATAAATAGCTAGAAAGCGATATGAAGGCATCGTCCTTTAAAAGAAAACAGACTCTACATAAGTGTATAACAGCAGTTCATTTTTGGGAGGAAGGCCAACTAATGCCACAAGCTGTAGCCTCATTACCGGCAGGAGGTGAGATCTACTTATCTTGGGACATGTTTTGTGTGCACTTCCCAAACAGCCTGAAAGAAGCTCTACAAAATCCTCATTAAACAATGGCAACTGGTGCAGCAGGCGCACACCGAAAGCATCCAAGCCTCAAAAGCTGTTATCTGCATATGAATAGTTGGCAAGATACACTCATTAGCATTTTTGTGGGTTGAAATGGAAAACATAAATAAACAATTATGCTTATTCAGACATACGTCACAAATCCTGTGTGCATTTTATATACAGACTGCCGTGTTAAACGGTCTGGGTACTATCGTATAATTCCGTTTTTCATTGATATCAAAATTTAAAAAACGGAAAACTTCTGTTGGTTTCAAACCAATAACGGACTGAATTGTTTGCACAAAGGTAAGCACTGCAGTAGGCCTATAATTTAAAAAAAAAATCCTCTCATCTCCTCTCCTCTAATTTTTTTTATTTTTTTTAACAATTGAAATGAATAGACTAAAGCCAACAAAATAACATTTTATATCTATTTATAACAGAAGCCTATCTATATCAAAATATTTATATATAAAACTGTATTTTTAGTTATGCTTTATTTTATTTTAAACAACAACTTTTCCGACATCAGCTAGCGTTGCAAAGACTTTTATTTTGACGGACACAATTTGACCACGGTACCGACACAGGACCTCCTTCCTGTTTGACACCACGTGACTTGGTTTTTCGTTTTGAGCACAAAATCAAAGAAGGAATCAGCTAGCAGTCATTTCCTTCTTCAATTAAAATGGAAAATGGATCAAAGGTATCGGCGAAAACGAAAAACGGAGCACATTGGGCAGTTCTGTTAGTTTTTCGATTCAGACAAAAAACCCAATTCAGTCCGTTATTGGTTTGAAACCAACAGAAGTTTTCCGTTTTCTTTAACACATAGTCAGCACCAGACCCGTATTATTCTCACAATACTCTCAAAGAAACTAAAGCAAAAGCATTTAATTAAACATGGGCTCTTGTACAATTCTCAAAACACCTCTACTGCTCCTTTAAATGTCGTGACGGGGAGGGATCATGGGAGGGATGCGTCAACGACTATGGGCATTAGCATGCTAGCGGGGATTAGCTCGGCCGTTCGTCAATATAAACGGCTTATTCCGTCTCCCGACACATTTAAGGCTGTTACATACTCCGCGAGAAGAAAGAACAAAGTTCTCGGTGACAGACCTGCGAGAAGAAAATTACGTCATTTTCTTCTCTCAGCTCTTGTGTCTAGGTGTTATTCAATGACTTGTGAAAAGTATTTGGACCCCTCAGGTAAAACAGAAAACAGGTGTACCTTTTGTTGTTATTTCTCATTCTTATAAAGTGGACAGGGTCATTACTCTGTTATTTTCCTGAGACTACAAAGAGGTTTAAATTCGTAACTTACATTTTTGTGTTAAAGAATTTCCCTTTGGGGACAATAACGTCCAACATCTTTGACTTATGTCTTCAGGTTGACACGAGCAGCCAGGTACAATTTGAAAAATGTTCCATGAGTTTCATGTCACATACTGAACATACTGTATAGACCAGACCCAGGTGTCACACCTCAGGGCATAGGCGATATCTGTGACAGTGTCCTTTGTTGTTGCCTGCTCCTGTGATAAACCTAGTGAATACTCAAGAAAACCAATGTTATTTTGTAAAAATCTGTTGAATATTAAGCAATTGCTTGAGTTTTAGGGTAAAACAATAAATATGTAAGTAAGTCAGAAATGTGCTACTATTTTTGAAAATATATACAGTATAATAATCACAAAACAGTCCTTTTTCAGGGGCCCAGCCATTTGTGTGGGCGGGCCTGACTTCTACCAGTAGGCCTGTATGTGTTCAAGAATTGTATTGTTGAAATGTTAACACAAATAAAGATATTAGGCCTATTTGTGTATGTGTTCAATGAAATAATTTTCCGTCTGTTTGGGTCAACAAATATAGTTGAAGAGAGGTGAGCAGCATCAATAAAAAAAAATCCTCTCATGACTGCTGTTTATCTGTTTGAAGTATTTTTTTCTTTTAAATTACGCAATGGGTTAGCAATTGGTTATACTGCATCATATAGCCAACAATGAATAACTATTTGACAATAGCCTATCTATATATTAAACTGTTTGTAAATAAAGCTCTGTATTCTTCATTATTAAAAAAAAAAAAAAAACGTTTTCCACACATCAGATAGCAATGCGTTACAAATGCACTCTTATTTTGAAGGACACAATTTGACCACGGTATCGACACAGGACCTCCTTCCTGTTTGACACCATGTGACTTCGTTTTTCGTTTTGAGCACAAAATCAAAAAAGGAATCAGCTAGCAGTCATTTCCTTCTTCAATTCAAAATCGAAAATGGATCAAAGGTATCGACGAAAACGAAAAACGGAGCACATTGGGCAGTTCTGTTCGTTTTTCGATTCAGACAAAAAAAACAATTCAGTCCGTTATTGGTTTGAAACCAACAGAAGTTTTCCGTTTTTTAAATTTTGATATCAATGAAAAAAGGAATTATACGATAGTACCCAGACCTTAAACCTTTGAATAGGCTAGAGGTTGAATACATCTCAAACCAGTGGGATTCAAGTCACCAGGAGTATATATCTTTATCCTCTGCAAAGTAAATACAATCAAACCTTTGTTTGACACATTTTCTGTGCTGATCGTTTGCTTCACCGTAGATGACTGCCACCACAAGCTGGCCAGATGTGTCAGTTCTGCCTGGAGACTGTGTAGCGAAATGCACATCAGACTAACCACAAAACAGTGCAAATCTATAATGAGCACTGATTCTCTACCACTCTTCTATTTGTACTCATTTGTTAATACCATAAGACAAGAGTCCGTGCAGACTTCAGAGAAGAGGTGTTATGCCTGCCCTGCCTTTAGAAGGTATGCATAACATAGAGAAAAGGAATGTGAAATTAGTGCCTTGTAATAGCACAAGCAAATGATTTATAAAATCACTGTGTACAATACAGCACACATTTTTTCTGTGCGATTGTGTTTAAGCTGCAGCATTGTGTGCTACACTGATAGCACAGCAAGGGAAACAACACTTCTGACCAGAACACCCCAAACTGTGTCACATGTGTCCAATGAGATACGACAGGGCAGCCGAGTCAAAAGGATCAAATGAAACTCAGTGTACAAAATCATTATTTTTTTATAGTGACTGAAAGATGAGGGTCTCCTGTATACTACCCCGCGCTGCAGCACTGACATTGAGATGCTCACTGAATAGCAATGACAGTGAGTGGTTGATTTCACAGCCTCAGTCTTCAGAGCAGGATTTTTTTTCTTGTGCAATCTACACAAAGAAGAAAAAATACCCATTTGTCCGTTGATTGCTGCGTGCTACTGGCAGGGATTTAAGTTGAATGCTCAGGATAATCTCATCATTTATTCATATTCCTAATTAATTCAGTGTGCCCTTTAAATAATGCAGGATCTATGTTTTTGGTAGTTTTCAGAGAGACTGCTGAATTATTAATGCCATCATCCATCACTAGGTTTAATAGAAGACTGCTACCTCAGTAAATCCTGCTCCACCTGCTCTTTCCTGTCTCTCCCTCTCACTCTCTTTCTCTTTATCTCTCTCAACGAGAAACAGACCAGCCGGTACCTGCGTTCTTCAACACCCTCCTCTACTACATTATCTGTATCCAAGGACATTTCATCATCATTCGTCACGCTACAACCCAACATGTCATGCTGCTACCGTGCAATGCCTGAAACAGCCCCAATCAGGTTTCACAGAGCTGCATAGGTATATTAACTGAAGGCTAGTGAGAACAAACATATTTCATAGATGGGACAGTCCACTGCCATTCGAACATACTCAGAATCACTCAGGATTAAGATTAAAATCTTTATGCAACAAACACATGGACTTTTGTCTGTGTTAATGGAGCCGACAAAGGCTTATCAGTAATGTCCTGGCCCGCACAACCTCTTTGAAGGGCAGAGTTTAACTGAAAAATAAGTCGCTGTCGGTCATTGGTGCTTGATGTATGACTTCCAGTCGTTCACACGTTTTTTCAGTTTACCCAAACTGTCACTACCAAAACCCACAGATTATGGAATGACAGTGATGCAGTGCATACAATTATGATGCAAATGAAGCCTTTGCCTCTGAGGGGACTTAGCTTTGCACAAAGAGCATAAAGAATATCAGAAAAAAAGCATAAACAACAATTCAAGAGAGCTTATAAAATACAGAATCGATGGGACATAGAGTTTAAGTTCATACTAGTGGGCCAAATTGCCTGTCTTCCCTACACAACTATTACTGAATATCTAGTGAAATGTATGATGGAGACAGGAAGCCAGAGGGATGTGTATGTATGAAACCTCTGAGCCATCTGTTTGGAGAACTGGAGATGACATTGAAACAGTGACCATTAGTAGGCAACAGTCACAAGAGAACAGTCGTTAGCAGAAGCAGCAGCAGCAGCAGCAGCAGCAATGTTACTCTTTAATCACTCATCATGCAGTTGATGAGGAGAATTGCTTAGTGGTGATAATGTCACTTCGTAGTCGTAAGGAAAACAATCTCGGAGACTTGGAGAAGCATTTTATGGCTTTGTGCTCAGTGTCTTAATCCCCAAAGGGGCTACACCAGGAAAGAACAATGAAGATACATACATCTTTCCTCTGAGTCAGAAAGAAGTGGAATAGAAATACATTGCTTTCTTCATTACTGCAAGTAAATTGCAAGTGGTTCAGACAATGAGAATGAACCTGTGTGGACATTGTCAAAGATGAATTTAGCATGCAGTTTTTTTCATCAGTAAGAGCTGTGGAGTAGGAAGCAAGTGTTTCTTTGTGTAAAGGTCAAACAGAGTACACAGCAACTACACTTATTGATCGTGTTATTCCTGGGTCAAATCAATGAGAAAGGAACAATGAGGTTTTTCATCAGGGGTTGTTAGCTTAAAGGTGAAGTAAGCGGTTTATTTATGTTAATATAAGTGTTAAATCGCTATTTCTTCATACAGTGATCACTTACATAATGTGTGCGTTTCATAAAGCCGATCTCTCATTCAGCTGCTCTGCATCTAATCGGCAAATAAACGTATTGGAGGATCCCAACATTTTTATCCAATCACAAGAGAGAACGCTACAAACCGACACCCGTCTCACCCATGGTCTCACTGCCGGTGCACGCCAGAGCAACATATTGGTGAATGTTTATGCGCCTACAATGGCGGAGCAGGTAAACATCCTTCCCAATGTCTGTTTTGATGGTTTTTATCATGTTTTATCACACTAATGGATCTGAGATGATGCTAGATAACTCGCAGCTTGATGACCAGGGCCGGCGGTAGCCAGGGGCCAGGGTGGGCCGTGCCCACCCAAATGAGGGCTGTGCCCACCCAATCAATTTTTTTTTTTTTTTTTTTTTAGGTGGAACTCCAGACCCAATATCGGACAGACCTGTTCATTCACTGTCCAAGAAAATGTAAAATAAAATTCAGACAATTAGTTAATATACTAAAGAATATACCATTACCATGCATTGCTTCTAATTGTATTATTGGACAGCCTGCCTCCAAGTTACCCACCCGCTTATAGTGGTCACTGGTCAGCAGAGCCGGCCCGAGGCATAAGCGAAATGAGCGGTTGCTTAGGGTCCCGACTGCCAGGGGGACCCCCCCAATTTTTTTTTTCATTTACTTTTTTTTTTAGTTTGTGTGTTTGATATCAACATCATATTATGAAAATGTAAATTATTATACAATAAAAGGAATACAATGTTTTGGTAGATAGTTAATAGCTTAATAATTTAATCAGTTCATCTGGGAGGTAATCCGAGGTTAACTGATCACGTCACGTTCAAGTCCATGGCATGCACAGTGTGTATTGAGTTTATTTAAACATATTTGGAAATGGGGCTGCCCTCAGTTGCCCATGCTCTGTGTACAGTATAGCCTATTTCAGCCTCGTCTGTGGAAAAAAAGATAACTGGACAACAGAGTTCTTCTGCTTCGGTCCTCTCACTGCATTTAAATTAATTCATTATATTACAGAAAAATATGTCCCCTAAAAGAAAAAGAGCACCAAGCCCATCCCAGAGGACCCTGCATAATATTTTATTTCAAATGTATATTTCTATGGAAAATCCATGTGTCTTTCTTCAACAGCTTCTAATTCATCCGACCCAGTGTCTCCAAATTATTTGTTCACACAAAATTCCTCAGATTTAGCCTCTTAATTTTCTCCTCAAAGTGCACCAGATTCATGCATTTCACTTTAAAAAGGTAAAAAAAAATTAACATCGGAGCCAATAGTGGAAAGACTATATATCTATATAGTGTGTATAGTATATACTGTAGCTCTGGACTAACACCATCCAGGTTGCCCAGTCCCAAAGCTTTCTCTTCTATCAGCTCAGGCTGCCTACAGTTAATACTGCGATTTAAAAAAAAGATACATTATGTTGTGTATAATGCAGTGGCGGCTCCTGACAATAATCTCAGGGGGGGCAATTGTTGCCATGATGGGAAATATGACCCAAAATTAACCTAAATCAGATAGCATATGACAATGTCATATTGCATTTAACTGTTTGTTTTTCCTGTTCATCTGGCATAACCACTCTGGCAACATTAGACAAGCATTGCACTGTACAGTATTTTTGGAAATTAAGTTAGTTAATTTCTTGAATAAAATTATTTTAGCTCTAAAATGATTTAATTATCCGGCTGTGGCCATCACAGATAACTTGTCATCTACCAGTGTGCTCCTCAGATAGGCTTCCTTTAAAAGTTAGGAGACAAAAATGGATGCTGGCATAGCATGTGCAACATTAACAGTGCTAATCATCACATTGGTTTGGGTTACTACTGTCTACAGCACTTGGTAGGCGGGTTTATGTCGGACGGTGAAAGCAGCTGTCAGCTAAACGACGATCAACAGCTGATCGCCGTTCAATAGCCGATCAGCTGTTGAACGGCGCTGGCTCGTATATGCAGATTGATGTTTAATGTTTGTTTTACCTTTTCTGAGAGATGATGCATAGGGGTGACACCCAAAGTTATCCATGCGGTCTCTGTGCTGCCATCAGGATGGATAAAAAGCCAGTATACAGTCCATATCATCATGCAGCGGCAGCAGGACAGAGCGTTAGCGCATTAGCATCCTGCTAGCCTCGTTAGCCGTTCAAACGAGCCCCGTGAAAATCCGCGTTTATAAGATCCCCCAATCCATCTTGGTAGATACTTGCTTGATGGTTACATTTTGTCTGGGAAAGACCTAGTCCGAGTCCGATCAAGTAAGTAGCTTGCCAGCCTAGCCTGAGTTGATATAAAGTTGTGTTGGTCTTGAATATGACCGCTCTGGGCTGCATACTGGACATGTGACTGTATCAGTCACTGTAATTGGTTTATTGTTTACTGTACGTATGACGACAACACGTTAGGGCGTGCACCCCCGGAACCCATAGAGATTGCATTGCGAGGCTTGCAGTTTGAAAAAAAAAAGTTTTACATTGATGTCTATGAGAGCGCTGGGGGCGATTTTCAACCAGCCCGACATCGCCCCAGAGTGACGGTACAGAGCACAGACGCTGATTGTACAATGATATTCAGACTTAGATGCAGGTAAAAACTGTATTGAAATCATAAATTATGATTATTAATACAAAAAAAAACAAAAAACATCATTATTATTCATTATTATATTTTCGTTTTTTGCTGATATGGCTCAAGGAGGGCGGCGCCCTATCGCCCTCTATGGGCGAGCCGCCACTGGTATAATGTATATTATATGTTATTCATAAACATTTTGGAAAAATCTCCCACACAGCAACACTCAAAGTGTATTTGCATATTGTGTTCTACACAATTCACAGTAAATGTGCCAAAAAGCAGACGCAGAGATCTTACAAGGGCAAAAAGATTCTGCTCACGCGCTCTGCCCGCGCTCGCATCTCTCTGCCCAGTGTGCCCAACAACATTTTCTACAGGCCCACCCTAATCTAACTGTCTAGAACCGGGCCTGTTGATGACCACAGTGCATTAATTTGGTGATGACGTAGGGACGAGCGAGGGGGCTGCTAACTGCAGTAACTGACAGGAAGTTAGCTAAAAGATTGTTTTCTCCTTTAGTTTATACAGTATCATTTTTCAAACTACACAGAAATATACAGTGAACCTATGCAGGAAAAAGAGAGTGTGCAGTTTGGTATAAGCTAAGGCCGGGTTGGTTGGACTCAAGCGCAGAGACAGTACTGGTTTCAAGGTTGCTTATTTTAACCAAAGGGGTCTGGACGGAGGTCAGGCAGTGGGCTGGTAGGCAAACTGGGAACTGCCAAATGGTGAGCTGGTGGCAGGAGAACTGTGACAGAAGGACACAGGTGATAAAGCAAGGCAACATGCAGACGGAACTGCAAACAGGTAAGTAGGCTGGAGAGTGACTGACTGTGTGAACAGATTCTACAATCAGGCAAGGTCTGGAAGGCCGAGCTGGGTCTTAGTAGTAGAGCAGAAGATTAGGTGACTCCGACACACCTGACTCCAACCCTGCAATCAAGCACAGTGAGAGAGAGAGAGAGAGAGAGAGAGAGAGAGAGAGAGAGAGAGAGAGAGAAAGAGAGAGAGAGAGAGAGAGAGAGAGAGAGAGAGAGAGAAGAGAGAGAGAGAGACTGGGAGGCAGAGAGCATGACAGTATAATCATACTGAACTATAAAAACACAAAACATTTTACATGGAATCTTAACTGTAAACTGAACAAAAAAATAAACGAGATCTTCACACACACAAACCCTGGCAAAAATATTAAATAGTTCACATTGAAATTGATTGATGTTTACTTAAAAATGCGAGTACAGGGTGGAAATGGGTATGAGAGGGGGTGATGACATGCAGTCAAGGTCCACGGGTCAGATTCGTCCCCCGACCACTGCGACAAGGACTGAGCCTACCCACTACGCCACGGAGCGCCCCTAATCAATTAGTCATGAGACAGAAAATTACAGTACCGCAACTATTTTGAAAATCTATTCATTATCTTAGTCTGTTGGTCGATCCACCAATTTAATTCTGACTAAAGATTGCCATTAAGTTTCGGTATTCAATGTTCCCCAGAGGAAGAATCGTAATGACATTAACGACCTTCCTCTATTGCCACCCTCAGGTCAAATTTAAGATGTTTCCAGTACATTGATCTAAATGACTTAGGTGACAAACCATCAACATGGTAGGCATTGTCAATGCTAATGCATTTAGCTAAAATCTAGGCTAGATTGGTGGGATTGTACATATAACTGTCTTTGATATAAACTTTGGTCTCTTGCTTTGTGCTAGAGAAATCTGGCACTATACAGTATTTACAAATATTCCAGTGATAGAGGAAGATATCATAGAGCATGTTACATCCTCTGGATCATGTGCTGCTTTTGCTCACAAAACCCATCTGTGAGTTTGTGACATGAAACAGGACAATCAGAAGAAAGATTTAATTGGTCACAATCTGAAAATATAGGAACATTCTCTCCATCCCCCTTTCATATCACCGCCTACTTATCCCCATGAAAGAGCGGATACATAATGAGCCCATTGTCGCATTTTCACTTTTGTCTTCTGCATCTGCATCTGCAGGGTGGATAAAACCCGGGGTGGTCAAACACAGGCCAACACATAATGCACACAACACAGCGACTGCTGACTTGTGATGCAGATGTACAAAGGGTTGGTACTGTGTTGGCTGGCCCGAAGTTTTATCTCTTGCAACACATGATCTACACCCCCACTTCTGAGAATGCACGCTTGTGCTCAATCTCAGACTTGAGAATTACTTGAGAAAAAGATAGGAGAGATGTTTGGATATATCAGCACAGCACAGTGTATCTTAACTAGCCTGCAAAAATCCATTTGCCTTTGTCAAAAATCCGCCTGATCATTTCAAGATTCAGCTTTTTCGGGCTGGCTTCCCATCCTGTCTGTGTGATTCAGCAAGAGTAATATCACTGCCGCACACTGGTGATTTCAAGTGTCCCCTCTTAGTTGGAGTCCTTCGCTGAGTCACCTTGAAAGAGAGAGAATAATTGTAGGTGACAGCACTACCGGCGACAGCACAGACAGCAACCAAACCCATGAGTTGATGCTTCTGAAATATGCAGAGTCATCTCTGTTGTGTCAGCACATCATCCCTCAGGGAAGGACCAGAGTTAAGCTGGTAATAACTGAGTGGCTTATTCAGTCTGCAGGTGCTGAAGCTGGAAGGGACTGAGTACGCATTGAGTAACCTCACAGGTGAGAGAAACCTATGATACTCTTTCATTAAAACGTAATATTTGTGTTAGACAGTCTCCCAGGTTGATTGGGGAGTCTGAGCTTCTTGTGCACTTTCTATCTGTGTTCTAATGTGCTCTTTGCTTGCATGTGAATGTATATTTGTGTGAATGTCTATTTGTATAAATGCCCTTTGAAGATCTGTGTAATTCGGTAGGTCTTAGCCATTGATTTAACAGCTGTAACTGTCAGAGAGAGGACGATGAAACTGATTGAAGCACAGAGTTTGCACACAAGGAGATCCACAGTTTAACAGACCAGATGATAAGCCCGAGCAGACCCTAGAAATCCTGCGTCTAGTTGGGACAGACAAAATAACCTGAACAAGGTTGGTCTGAGAGAGGTCAAGCTTAAACTAAATAAAAGCAGAATGCAGAGCAGGCAAAAACATCCTCATTGTTAATCAAAACATGAGAGCAGTGTGGTGTATCAGTTAGTAATGTTTGGCTCATAGAGAGACAGCAATGGCTAAGTTTTGAATGTTTTTGTATTTACCAGGGGCGATTCTAAGATCAGAGCTTTACGGGTGCCTGGCACCTGCTCGCACCCCTTTCTAACATTTTAAGTAAAATGTTTTTTGTTTGTTTGTTTGTTTTTTACCTTACTCACTCATCTGAACTTGCTTAAACATTATGAAGGATGGTATAATGTACAAACTTTCATCTTAAACATTGTATGGGCAGTCTGTCTCTCAAGTCTCTGACTGTGGCTGACTCCTTCAGTTCCCCACATCAATGTCATACACTGTTGTCTACAGAAATGTCTAACCATTAAGTAAATCAGCACAAATTAAACACAGAGGTTGCGTTCCGAATCGCATACTCTTTCTTTTCTCTATTCTACATACTACATCTGACGATAAAAAGAATCTAATTAGGATGCAGTAGGCATACTATTGGGACATACTTTTCTCTCTTATTTCATCATAACATTGCGCCTTGATCTTGCCTCTTGCTTTTATATCCGTCGCATCCCCGTTTGTTTTCATATGGAGGCTTCGTCGATGTTACGTCACTTCACGTGCGCACTGGATTGTGGGTCAGAATCGCCCAAATAGGATGCACTTTTCAACACTAACAATCTTGGCCGCATGAAGTAGGACATCCGGGTACTTCTAACCATCCTAAATCTGGCCACAAGAATCGGGACATCCTAAATCTTTTTTCTACATACTATATAGTAGAAAGTATGCGATTCGGAACGCAACCAGAATGTGCTTTGAAAAGTTCATGAAATGCCCCAAGGGAGTGGTTTGCCTGGCATGGGATGAGATGCATATCCATGGTGATTTAAAAGCTGTCAATCTTGCTCTTCTTCTGACACCCAACAGCAAGGAGGTATGGCTGCCAACCTGCTCCTGAACATTAGACAAAAGACAAATTATGAGAATCACCTTAATAATATAATTACATTGTGAAAAGACTGCAAGTTTCTCAACTGCATCAGAGGCACTAACTGTTGGAGACTTCGGCCCTGGTGTTGGTGGAAGGAGATGTATCAGCAACAAGGAGGACATTTCTTGGTCGTAGGCTGAGGACAAAGAATCACATGATATAACTGGAAAGTGTTGTTCAAACTTCATTGATAATGTTTGAGTTGATTTTAGTTAAGCTACCTTAGCTAGTTACCAGTGTAAGCTATACCACAGACTCCTAAACATGGCATTGCAAAGAGTGTAATCTCTGTAGATGTTTCACAGTAAAGACTGCAGTTCATAGCAACAATTTATAATTATTTCAGTAAATTTTATCTAATTGTACTTGTCAATTGCACGAGGAGAGAAGATTGGCGCTGACTTGTATTCTTGTCTCCAAATGCAATGGTGAAATGCATGGGAGGAGCTAAATTAAATCTATGCAGAGTTTATCTGAATTGATTTAACTATGACTTGATTAACTATGAGAAATAACCCCAAACACTGAACACTAATCAACACAAACACTGTTAAAGTAACACTTGGGGAGTTGAAATCAACTCGGAAATGTTTAACCTACCTGTGTATAGCCTATAAGTAGGCTAAGGTTTAGAGTTCTGCATCTGGTGAAAATAATAACAATAATTGAAATAGTGAATAATGATAGAAATAGTGACTTTATGTTCATATTATTATTGCCTTTTCCATTTCCTTTTACTGCACACTGTGGTAGACTATATTCTATGTCCTGGTCTGGTTGATTAGCACTCCATGGATAGTGCATGTTCTAATCTACACAAGAGTGCAGACAAGCAGGCTCCAACAAAGGGCCACAGCCTATACACTGATAATAACACTTCATATTGGTTCAACTTTCTTTTTTAAATCAACAGTATACGAGTGTTTTAGATAGATGACGCGTTTAGTAGTTGAGAGAGATGTGTTTGGCCCTGCTCTGCAACAATCGACCTAGTGTGCTCGAATGCGCAAAAAGGAACCATATTGTGACACTGACTCCAGTCCCCACCACACCAAACCCAACTTCAATCAGAAAGGGAGCGTGTGTCCGCGCCAAACATTTCATGTGCTGTGTTTATCGCAGAAGAAGAAACAAGCAGAGCTGACTGCGTCTGCCGCTGTTTCTCCGTCCGTGCCTGCTTTGCTGTGTCTCTTTAAGTACAGCAGGCAGTGCTGTTGGTCCGTGTGGGAGCGCAGGGCGCACGGTGCGGCGCAGCCTCTCCGCAGCGTCAAACAGCCTTCCGTCACATTGGGTCAGGCGACAGAAAAGAACAGGTCGATTTGGCGCCTGCCTCACATCCACGCTTTGACCTGAACAGCTGACTGGAGCGAGAATAAGAGGGGGACCGTCTGGTGTGGACCGGGTGAACCTACAGGGCCATTATAACTCTACCGCATCCATCCTCGACTGAAAGCAATAGGTGCGTAGCGGTTTATCTGCAGTAGGCTACAGTGCAGCAGAGTATCTAACAGCGCCGAGAAACCTCACGAGAGAAAGAGACTGATAAACTACCGTTAGTTTTCTGCGGAGGAAGGCACCGTGAGAAACGGCTCGTTTGAGAACAGGCTGTTGTTCAAATGTGGCTTGAATGGCCGTGGATAACATCATGCCCGAGCCTGGGAGATGACCACCATCCTCGGCTGAGTTTCCTCGTGTGAACTGCAACATCTAATCATCTGCTGGAGCACTGTCTTGTGTTTTACGGTAAGGTGAAATCCCTACCAAAATTGCTCTTGATTTGACGAAAACATTTGTTGGGGAGGGAGGGGGTGGTAATTAAGCAGCAGTGCTGTAACATGTGTACACAGGTTGATTATATGACATGGACACTGCTGGTTAACATCCCTGAAGTAAAACCAAAATCATCAAACCCAGGACTGTGTTCTCTAGTATTTTATTTATGCATTTATTGTTTTGAATAAATTAGCTGCCACTTCTTAAAGGAGAGAGTGAACAGTAGGCCTATCTGCAGTAGGATTCGTCTATTTAAAGGCTGTGTTTTTATTAGACTTGAGCCTCATGTGATAAAAATACCTGAGGAAAGTGGTGCCAAAATCTGTCCTCTCTGTTTCTGTACAGTACATAGTTTATTATTCCATCTATTTGACCATTGCAGTAGTTGACCAATCCAATTTAGAGGTTCATGTTAATATGATTGTGTAATATTTGCACATGTGGTGTTTGTCAGCTGCTGTGTGACGGATTGCTCTCTGCTCAGTACATTATCATGCTCACTGAGCAGTAACGATGCATTAGTGTCTAACCAGGTGCTGGGTTGGTGGCCCACAGACTGAATCATTTTCCCCCAAAGTGTGAAGTCGCTGGACTCTAATTAGAGGGCTCCTGCAAATTTTTAACCAGAGCTGCAACTCAGACTCAGGAAACAGGCGCTAGCTGAACTGCATTTCCTCCACTCATTTGTTTCTTTAGTTTAAACCTCTTATGAGGAACTTTCAAATTTAATTAAACAGTCAATTCTGTAATCTCTCATACCTTTTTCCTCTGATGATCATAAAGGACCTGTAACAACGCTATTTTTATAAAGGCTAGTTATTATAAAGGCATTTTCAGAAGTCTGATTTTATAATTTTTCCTAAAAGATTCATCGTTCCTGATCATCTTCAAACAAAAAGTATTCTGTGGTTTCAGGTTGTTGTTTTTTTTCCAAGTTGGAGGATTTGCTGCTTTTCTCTGTTTTGTATCAATGTAAATGTAATATATTTGTGGTTGTAGACAAAACAAGATATTTAAATATGTCAACACAATCTCTGGGACTCTTTCACTAATAAAACACAGTTCATCAGACCATAGTTTAACATACAGTAAATGTTCTTATTTCAATATTAGGCTAATCCATAGATATGCAAGTTTTGGTTCTCAGCAGTCTACTCCTAATGAAATTACATGAAAGTATGCAAATCCTGAAGCCTCCTTGGTCCCTCATTGTTTCAGATGGCCTCGTTGAACTGTAGATCACTGTATTGAACCGATTGCTCTGCGTGAGAAGAAGCGGAAGAACATAATGTTTGTTAAGATTGATCACGATGCTGTTAAAATCAATTGATGATCAGAACTAATTGCACACGCAGCTGCCGTTTCAGCACTTGGCATGACAGTAATTAAAAAGCATAGAGCAGACTGAGAGGGACCTCTCGCTATGGCAGCGCAAGCATTCGGTTCATAGCTCCTGAATCTGGAGCAAGCAGAACTCATCAATACGATGAATGTCACTGTGAAATGAAAATGAAAAGCTCCCCTTCCTTCTAATTCTAATTCAACCCTCTGGTAATGGGAGTTTCTGTCACGTTGTATTATTGCAATGTGGCTTCGGCTGCACGTGGCAGAAATCCATCAACACTCTTGTGGCAAAATAAAAACCCATAGATTTTATTGTTGGTAATAGGGGCTGTGCTGTCCCGTGAGCTCAGTCCCCCTTGAGGCAATGAACTGACGTCAGAGAAGCATTGCAACTGCTGAAATTCATATTTGTGGACAAGAGGGTGGTGTTTCCACTGCTGCTGTTGTTTCAGTGAATAATCAGGGTCAAGCTCTCAGCATTTTGCATCACCATGAGGAGCCCCTCTGGAATATGAGTGTAGCTTCGGCCTGGCAAATTGCACAGTAAAGACTGAATCCTGAAAGACATACATGCTCTGGTAAATTGAACGTTGAATTTCAGGGGAGTTTTTCACAGTTGAGTTTTGCCTTGGCTGCAGAGGAGAAGTTGAAAGTGGCTGAGATATCAAGTCCTTTGTGTAGCAGGCGGGCTGGCTGGCAGCAGAGCGAGAAGGCTTTGAATTCCTACTGAGCTTATCACTTCATCGTCTTGGCGACCTCTCAGGGACGTGCCATGGATCATATCCAATGGCCGCAGGCTTTGAAGATGGCCGGAGGAACTGAAAGGACTTACAGTTTGCATGCTTGTGCTAGCCATTACGATGAAACGACAGTGGTGCAGTGTGAGTTGTGTGTAGGCGGAATGGTGTGTTCGCTCTTGAGCATCAAGAAAGGATGTCAAGATCCTCATTAGAGCGCCTACAGAAATAGCTTGGCGTTAAATACTCTGCTGTCTTTGCCAAAGGCATGTTGACCGCCATGCAGCATTCAAAAGCAGAATAGTAGCTCCATTGCTTCAAATTCTCTTTCTGAAACACAAAGGGCACAGCTTCATGTTTTATGTATAAGTATAGCTTATCTAACGTTTCCTCGAAAGAAATGATGATTTTGGAAACAGGATTATCTTTAAAACCGTGTTCCGGTTACACATATCCAAGGAGTGGGTCAGCCTTGCTGCATGCACATCTCAGCCAGATTGTCAGCTTATAGGAGGATTATTCACAGCGGACCTCTTCAGTAAGACGTATCCACATAATCACTGCCTAGACAGGTGGTCAGGAAATGCAGGGTGGTAGACATCAGACCAACCTGTATGGGGAAACCCAAAACATTAAGTTTACACCCAATCTGTGAGCTTTGTTGATAGTTATTAACTATAAGTAATATGCATCAAGTTTTTAGAAAATGGCACCAAAACAACTTCGGACAAAATATATTTTAGGCCATCTAATGTTGAAACCAAATTTTAGGGATTACTTTTTGTTCTATTTTTCTTTTCTTTCCATCCTAAAAATAACTTTTCAAAAGAGTTAAAGATGCAGGCTTTTCTCCCAGACAGGTTTACATGTTTGTGTGTGGGTGTCTGCTTGCATCACTGGCAGGAAAAAAACACTTAGGATAAGTGTTTATTCCTCAGGCATGGGAACTCAAACTAATTGCCAGAGTCATTAGATAACATTATTACTGTGTTTTAAAGAGAATATCTTCATAACACGAGTAACAACTTTATTATGGTGCAACACAATATCTGTTGTAATTTAATCTTAGTCTTAAATCTTTGTCTGTTAATTACCCTAAGGTCATGTCTCCCTTTGGAAAGCCCAAAACAGAACCAACTGGTAGCAAGTTCAATTGAATTGAAATAAACATGATATCCAGGTCATTATTTTAGTGCAAATGGAAAAATGCATGTGACATTTTGAGTCTTTGTACACGGAAAATACAAAGCTCTCAGACAACACTGAAAGTAAACCTGAGAGCAGGATAAGCTTTGTCATATTTTATATTTGATTGATGAATACCCTCAAAAAGCAGCACTTATCTTTCGTTCCTAGGTCAAGACATCCTGTAGTAACATGTCAATTTGCTTTGCTGTTTGAATAAATCAGACTAACCCCAATCTTTGCCTACATGAGACTTTTGTTATTGTTTTTCACGAATCAGATCTATTCATCTAGATGTGTTCCATGTTTTCCAACCTGGTTTGACGATAATAGTATGTGCAATCAAATACCAACATGTTTATTTTCAAAGGTTTTATCATTGATACTTTTGCTATTTTCCTATTGTTCTTGTTTGAGTTTTTTACTTGTTGAATTTTATTCCATTGAAATGGATTTACTCTTTTTTTAATCGACGGTCCTGTCTGTTCTACCCGTTAATTGTGTTATTCCTATGTGCTGTACTCTCGACATCATTTTAAATTAGAGCCTCCTCTCAATGATCTATTGAGATTAAATACAGCTTAAATGAATGAATAATTCAAGGTAGAAAAAACCTCTCCTCCTTGATTTCCACAACATTTGCTGCTCACAGGGAGGTCACTCAGGGTCTCAGAGGCATCGGCTCCGGATCCCCTAAGTCTGACCCCAACTCTGTGTTTGCCCCTCACACCGTCAGACCAACTCACAACTGTGTGAATGTTCAACATTGTGTGTGTGTGTGTGTGTGTGTGTGTGTGTGTGTGTGTGTGTGTGTGTGTGTGTGTGTGTGTGTGTGTGTGCATGTGTGTGTGTGTGTGTGTGTGTGTGTGTGTGTGTGTGTGTGTGTGTGTGTGTCTGCGTCTGTGTCTGTGTCTGTGTGAAAACAATTGAGAGAAATGAGAAAAGATGAGGAGCAGATAAGGACAAAAATGCTGAATATACAGTAGAAGCCAAGTTCTCTGTGGTCCATGGCTGACCTTGAGACTGTGCCAGTCTCAGAGATTAGCACATCACCACTGTAATTGCTCACCTCGAGTAGCAGACCCCCTTGTCCTTTCTTCAACTTGATCCCCGCTTCACAAAAAGCCCTTTGTCTGTGTCAAACTGCTAGGCTCTGTTTTCCATATACCTGCTGAACCAACAGAACTCCAACCTGGCAACATCCAAGCCTTTGAGCACAGAAAGTTAAGGTAGCAGCTTTTAGGAAACTGGAGGATAAAATGTCCCTCTGAGTTCAGCCTGTGAGTGAGTCTGAGATGCATGAATCAAATCAACTAAACCTCAAACTCAAACATCAAAAATCTTAATAGCTCAAAGAAAACTGAATCATGGAGGAATACAATCTTAATTTTCTTCCTTCGAATTGTTACTGATTTTGGCTAGAAAGCACATCTTGATGACAGCATGACTATAAAAAGTAGTTTTTAAAGCTCTGTAGGTTAATAGAATAAATATTTTACCCACATAAGGGAGCAGGTCTTGTGGTGTTTTCTCAGCTTTGAGGACTACTCTCCAAGCAGTTTTGGTCGATCTTTGAAAACCCATCCACTCACATCCAGACTGCATTGTGGAGAATTAGACGGGATGTCAGGAGATTTTGATAAGCCCTGTTCTGACAATAGTGCCATACAGCAGCAGGAGCCCTGGTGTGATTAAGAGTCAGAGGGAGAGGAGTCCCCTCTGGGCCTGTCTGCATGTGCAGTCGGTGTCAGCACGGCGTCACATCTCCTTCCAGTGTACCAGGCCCTAATTGGACTCTCGCACTTCATGGAGAAATTTGTCATGTTGTGAAATGAACTATTTGTCCAAATCAAGATGTGCGTCCTCCGGATCCTCCAGCCCTCTACAGATTTGATCATCATGGAATAACAGGATCCTCAAACTTGTTAAACCTTTGCCTATTTCCTTTCCTGTTGGGAATTGGCCATTATAGGGTAAATAGTAGCACATTCCCAGGATACTTCTGGGCTCAGTAATAATTGCATCTGCCGGGATTTCCTCTGAAAGATTGGAAACGGTTACCAATCATAGTCTATACATGCTTAAAGCGAGGGCTTATAATTCTTACAAACAGCCTTAGATGTTGTTCTATTAATTTTCCAGCAGCAAGCGGGATGAGCCCCTAAGTTTATCCCCCTATCAGCTTTTCTTCTGAATCTGGCAGTAAGCAGAGTGCAGACATGAGCCCTTCCCCGCGGTGCTAATATTCTCCATCTGTCAGTAAAACTGCCCAGGTTTGGCTGTGATTTTTGGAAGTATCACATGCAGTAAATGAAGCACGCCTCGTCAGCCACGAGCCCATTGCCACGCCTTGTCGACCCGCATCGCCTTCCGCGCTCTCTATGACCATGCAGATGTCTTTCCCTAAGTTGCTCCAGGCTGGGATGACTCAGCTCGAGCTCCTGCGCAACGCTTCACAGACTCCCTGTTCAGCACTCTCCTCATTCAACCGCGGCAACTCAAACACGGCCTGGCTGAACCGTCAAGGCCAGAACAGACTCTTAGACACGTTAGAGACTCTCGAAATGTAGGGGTTCACTGCACCTTTTCAATAGATCCAGACGGCTTCCTGGAAATGTTTGATAATATTCCACAAAAAAAAATATATATATATTATTAATTATCAAAGTTTCATTCCATATCACTTCCATTTGGAGAAGAAGCTGGACATTTGAACCAGCCTAGTTCCTTTAGGCTTTTCGGCTCATTTGATTCTTATTCTCAGGTGTTACTCCTGACTGGTTGCCTGAGTGTCATGCAGTTGCCTTGTTGTTGTTGAAATTTTTGTGAATTCTGTGCTTACGAAATCTTAAACCCTGCTTTCACAAAAACAATTTTTTTTCCCCATTGAACATAACTGTGATCTACCCAGGCAGATAGTTTTGAGATATCATGTCTTTCCATAAATAATGTCCCAGTTACTCAGGAAAAATCCACAGAGCTAACTGGGGTTGAACATTTCCTTTGGATCTACTTTCTACTGAGGAAAGCGACCCTTTGAGTTTTCAGGGGCAAAATAAGCCCAAAGTATGTTTTTGGGGCACAGGTGAACCTACTTTTCAAGTAAATGCAACAACTTACATATTGGACTGAATTGCATATTTTTTCTTCTGTTTCTCATGCAGACATGTCGTAAATACAATGTCTCTCTCTCTCTCTCTCTCTCTCTCTCTCTCTCTCACACACACACACACACACACACACACACACACACACACACACACAAGCACACAAAGTCTCCCTTGATGTAGAGATTTAGAGTTTTCCATGTTGCATCAGAGCAACAGTGAAACACTATTGCATGCTTGTCATATTTTATTCATCTTGGGAGAGGCTGCAGTGCAGAGGCTCTCTTCTTCCTGAGAGCCTAGAGCAGGCAGCTGTCAGAAAGCCTGAATCCCCAGATAAGTTGCCCATTTTCTGCTTCTCAAAACACACACACACAAACACACACATTTCCCTTTTTATTTAAGGTCCACAAGGACCGAGAACTGATGGCAGTTTCAACGGGGTCAGATTCTGCGAAACACTGCTATTACATCAGAAAGTATTGGAGAAAAAAACATTTGTCTTACTGTCTCACAAACAAACAAACAAACAAACAAACAAACAAACAAACAAACAAACAAACAACAACAAAAAACATACGTTAAAAAAGGAATTATTCAATAAAAATGATATAATGTATTTGTGAATTAAGTGAGATTCAAACAGATTTAAAAAGAAAGTATAAAATCTTATGGGGGAAATAAATTCAGTTATATCCACATACAATCATATGAAAAAGTTTGGGAACCCCTCTCAGCCAGCATTATAATTGACTCTGCTTTCACAAAAAAAATATAAAAGTGGTATGTCTTTAATTTACCAGGAACAGCTAAGTACTGGGATGTTTTCCAAACAAAGATTTTTTGAAAAGCAGTATTTGGTTGTATGAAATAAAATAAAATGTGAAAAACTGGCTGTGCAAAAATATAGGAACCCTTGTGGTTTTGTTGATTTTAATGCCTGTATGTAAAACTGATGATTTTAAACACAAAGTTGGTTGGATTATGTTGTTAAGCCTTGAACCTCATATAATTGTCTGTTTAATCATGAGAAAATGTATTTTAGGTGCCTAAATGCAAGTTGCACTTCTCTTTGACTCTCTGCTGAAGTGAGACAGAATGGGATCATCAAAACAGCTCCCAAAAGATCTTAAAAACAAAGATTATTCATTGTCATGGTTTAGGGGAAGGCTACAAGAAGCTTTCCCAAAGGTTTCAATTGTCAATTTCTACTGTAAGGAACGTTGTCAGGGAATGGAAGGACACAGGCACAGTTGCAGTTAAACCCAGGTCTAGCAGACCAAGAAAAGTACAAGAGCGGCATATGCGGCGGATTGTGAGAATGGTTGCACACAACCCAAAGATCACCTCCAAAGACCTGCAAGAACATCTGGCTGCAGATTGTGTATCGGTACATGGTTCTACAATTCAGTGCAATTTGCACCAAAACATCTGTATGGCCGGGTGATGAGAAGGAAGCCCTTTCTGCGCCCACGCCACAGATACAGTTGCATGGAGTATGCAAAAGCTCATTTAGACAAGCCAGAATCATATTGGAAGAAAATGCTTTGGACTGATGAGACAAAAATTAAGTTATTTGGTCTTTATAAAAAGCAGATGTTTTGGTGCAAATTGCGCTGAATTGTTGAACGATGTACAGATGCACCATCTGCAGCCAGATGTTCTTGCAGGCCTTTGGAGGTGATCTGTGGGTTGTGTGCAACCATTCTCACAATCCTCCACCTATGCCGCTCCTGTTTTTTTCTTGGTCTGCCATGTCTGGGTTTAACTGCCACTATGCCTGTGTCCTTCCATTTCCTGACAACGTTCCCTACAGTCGAAATTGACAATGGAAACCTTTGGGAAAGCTTCTTGTAGCCTTCCCCTAAACCATGACAATGAACAATCTTTGTTTTTCAGATCTTTTGGGAGCTGTTTTGATGAACCCATTCTGTCTCACTTCAGCAGAGAGTCAAAGAGAAGTGCAACTTGCATTTAGGCACCTAAAATACATTTTCTCATGATTAAACAGACAATTATATGAGGTTCAAGGCTTAACAACATAATCCAACCAACTTTGTGTTTAAAGTCATCAGTTTTACATGCTGTTACAGGCATTAAAATCAACAAAACCACAAGGGTACCCATATTTTTGCACAGCCAGTTTTTCACATTTTATTTTATTTCATACAACCAAATACTGCTTTTCAAAAAATCTTTGTTTGGAAAACATCCCAGTACTTAACTGTTCCTGGTAAATTAAAGACATACCACTATTATATTTTTTTTGTGAAAGCAGAGTCAATTATAATGCCGGCTGAGAGGGGTTCCCAAACTTTTTCATATGACTGTACATACATATACGGTATATTGCAAACTAATATACACATACAGGTTAACTCGTACATTCATAACCCGCTCAAAGGAACCCATCATCGTAACCTTATCTGTAGACTATATGTATACATTCCCATCTCCCAAGAGAATCGTTCTCTACCACCCATTACATTACTGTAAGATTTTAAACATTCATTAAATGCTCCTAGTCTTTGTCCAGACTTAAAATACACATGAACGTTATTAGAACATTATAAGAGAGGTCCATCTTTCTTGAGAAGATTGTAAATAGAGCAGTACTCACTTTGACATATACATTTTTCCTTTGTGAAATTTTAATTTCATATGAAGCTGATGGAACCAACACTGAAGACATAATGACATCAACAAAGACACTTGACTAAAAATAGCTTGTGTGAGTAACCAGGCATCTTATGATGTTCATACTTAATTGGACAGGATACGTTGACAGCGGGCCTCTGGTGCTGCGCGACCTTTGCAAGCAGATTTGCGTGATGCTGATGAGGCCCATGGTTAAGTTAACATTTTGCAAGGCGTGCTCACTGCTCACAGAGCACCCTACCACATGCACGCTTCATGGTCCTCAAATGAATGCATCCAGACCACTGCACTCGTGTCACTGCCCTGCCTGATTCAACAGCTATTCAGAATCAGCAAAATAGCTTGCGTAAAACAACACAAAAAGAGTTACAGATCTAGGTTACCGTGTTCATTCTGCCATTTATTTTCTCTTTTTATACAGTATGGATGAAGTCAGAAAGTGTTAGTCCGTGCTTATCTTTAATGTTGTATGATGTTGTATGTTGTACAGTGTTGATTTACTTATTCCACAAACATGGGGAATATAATGTAAATCCCTTGCTTTGAGTTAATTATTCTGTCTTCAAAATAGCATACAATCTAAGTACACTTCTGATTTCTGAGGAAAGATTTTGTCATATGAATTCTATTAGGCACCATGTAATATACAGTAATATGTGTTTACTCAAGCTCTCAGTTGTTCTCAAGCCCACCACACAATTTTGAGGTATTTGCTCCTGCTCCATACATTTCAGAGTGGGACATTGTGCTTATATCTAATGCATCTTTTAAGACTTAACGGTAACACTTTACAATAAGGGTACATTAATTAATGGTTAGTTAATGCTTAATAAGGTTTAACTAACCATTAGTTAACTGTTAACTACGGTGTCTAGTAAGCATTTACTAATGGTATTAATGTTAACTAAGGTATTAATTACTACATTATGTACTGTTTATAAATATCCTATATTAACCTTAGTTAACCAATTAATTAAGCTTGAACCAACAGTTGATTAATATAATAATAAGCATTAATTAACTGTTAACAAATGTCATTTTTGTAACATTACTTAAGCATAATTAACCTTTTATTAATGTTCTTTGTGACCCTTATTGTAAAGTGGGAACCATTTATCCATTAAGTAACACTTAATAAATGCACACCAGTGCTGAATAGGCATTACTTAAGTGTAATTATCCATTTACTAATGGACTTTGTGACCCTTATTGTAAAGTGAGAACCATTTCTCATGAATTAACACCTAATAAAGGCATACTAGTGCTGATTAAGCATCACTTAAGCATAATTAACCATTTCTTAATGTTATTTGTGACCCTTATTGTAAAGTGGGAATCATTCATCACTTGTTACACTTAATAAATGCAAAATAGTGCTGAATAAGGATTACCTAAGTACAATCCATCAATCAACATTGCTCTTTGTGACCCGTGTACATTCTCTATAATAACAATATTAAACATACTAAAATATTTCCAACTGGAAATCAATTCATGACAACAATCTGTTATCAACACAATTCAGTCACAATTTAAAAAAGAAAGAAAATGTTATTTTATTTAGAATCTTTAGTTTTATTTGGAAACACGGCTCTCACATTTGACATGAATACCATCAAAGAACTCCAAAATAGTTTCTTCAACAAATTATATCCAGTTTAATGATTTTCTCTGAAAGTAACAAACGGGAGGAAATGGATTACTAACAGCAATGGTGAAACACACTGACTCAACAGTTAGGTTTAACAGGTAAATGTGTATTTTCTACTCTCTTCCTTGAAGTGTATATCATTGTTGCAACATAAACAAAAATAAAATACACAAAGAACATAACAGTTCCATTTTTAATCATGGACTAAAGATAAAACAAAATAATGATCACTCTCTTGTGACTAAACACTAGTTTAACCTGGCCCTATCATTGTTATTTGAATGAACACATATGTATTTCATTTAACCTTTATTTATACTCGAAAGATCAGTTGAGGGGTGACCCTCATTTATAATCTCTCGCTCTCTTTAGATCCAGTTCTTGGGTTTGCTAGCCACTCCAGGCCTGGGTGCTCCTCTCCAAATGAAGCAGTTGGGCTGGAATCCAAGAATCTTGTCTAATCACCAAGTTGATGTACATGGAAAAAATGAAAATAATCAGTTAACAGTTCAGATGCATTTTTGTTTCCTTTATCTAAATCATTATAGCATAGCATTACGGTTCCACATTATGTATTATTATTATAACATAATGCATTGCATTGCTGAAACTGAAATATCTTTGGTACCTTAATCAAATAAAATTCTCACTGAACCTTTAACAAGTTGACACTATTTTTTCATTCAAAAAACATGTAATCTCTATGACGATTCTACACAACACATGCTCAGTTTAAGCCCATTTTAGCCTGGAATAGCAACGTGCACTTTGAATATGGAAAATGCTTCCATGTGTTCACATATGGTTTGGTGTCTATAAACACTCACTTTATTTAGCCACCGCTACAATTACTGCTAAAAGTTACCTGTGAAGCTAGCCAGCACAAGCCTCATGCTAACGGTGCTATGCTAGCGGGAGGCTGCATCACTAATATATTTCACATTATTCATTTCTTACATACACACACACACACACACACACACACAGCTATATCATCTCACGAATACCTTAGTTAACTCACCAATAATTGTGTTGGGCTAATGGCAGCATACTGTAATTGTAACCACCACGGGTCTTTTGTGAGAATAAAGAACATAGCTGCTGGCCTGCTGCTTCACTGTCCAGACACACATCCTCTTTCTTGCTAGCTGATCGCTGGGCGAGTTCAAGTGCTTGTAAAACGTGGGTAATCCTAATGTCAATAAGGTTTGTAAAGAAATATTTTTCTTAAGTAAAGTCTCCAAACATATTTTCACCTTCCCAAAGTTGAAAATACATTGCATACATACATGCATTCACTCTACAGCCATTGTTGATTATCAATAGCCTATTATTGATCATATAAATCACCTATAGATCTCGTTTTTACTGGATCCTGGCCACTGGGAGGATAGAAAGACGGATGTGTGCCTGGACAGTAAAAGCAGCAGCTAAGCTACGTGCTTGAAGCCAGCTTGACCTGACCGACCCATTATTCTCACACAAAAGACCTGTGGTGGTTACAGTTATGCTGCCATTAGCCAAATGAAATTATTGGTGAGTTAATTAAGGTGTTAGTGAGATGATATAGTTGTGTGTGTGTAAGAATACTTTGAAATATATTAGCGACATAGCCTCCCGCTAGCATAGCAACGTTAGCATTAGCGCGCTGCTATATGAGCAGCGTTAGCATGAGGCTTGTGCTGGCTAGCTTCACAGGTAACTTTTAGCAGTAATTGTAGTGGTGGCAAAGTAAAGTGTGTGTTCATGGACACCAAACCGTATGTGAATAAATGTTAGCATTATTCCATATGCAAAGTGCATGTTGCTATTTCTTGCTAAAATGAGCTAAAGCTGAGCATGTGTTGTGTAGAATGGCCATAGAGATAACATGTTTTTTGAATGAAAAAATAGTGTCAACTTGTTAAAGGTTCAGTTAGAATTTTATTTGATTAAGGTACCAAAGATATTTCAGTTAAGCAATGCAATGCATTATGTTATAATAATAATACATAATGTGGAACCGTAATGCTATGCTTTAATGATTTATTTAATTTCATTTTCATTTAACTTTTATTTATCCTCGAGAGACCAATTGAGGGGTGACCCTCATTTTCAATGGTGTCGAGTTCAAACAAATTCCAAGGAAAAACAACAATGCATAGATAAAGGAAACAAAAATGCATCTGAACTGTTAACTGATTATTTTCATTTTTTCCATGTACATCAACTTGGTGATTAGACAAGATTCTTGGATTCCAGCCCAACTGCTTCATTTGGAGAGGAGCACCCAGGCCTGGAGTGGCTAGCAAACCCAAGAACTGGATCTAAAGAGAGCGAAAGATTATAAATGAGGGTCACCCCTCAACTGATCATTCGAGTATAAATAAAGGTTAAATTAAATACATATGTGCTCATTCAAATAACAATGATAGGGCCAGGTTAAACTAGTGTTTAGTCACAAGAGAGTGATCATTATTTTGTTATATCTTCAGTCCATGATTAAAAATGGAACTGTTATGTTCTTTGTGTATTTTATTTTTGTTTATGTTGCAACAATGATATACACTTCAAGGAAGAGAGTAGAAAATACATATTTACCTGTTAAACCTAACTGTTGAGTCAGTGTGTTTCACCATTGCTGTTAGTAATCCATTTCCTCCTGTTTGTTACTTTCAGAGAAAATCATTAAACTGGATATAATTTGTTGAAGAAACTATTTTGGAGTTCTTTGACGGTATTCATGTCAAATGTGAGAGCCGTGTTTCCAAATAAAACTAAAGATTCTAAATAAAATAAAATTCTCTCTTTTTTAAATTGTGACTGCATTGTGTTGATAACAGATTGTTGTCATGAATTGATTTCCAGTTGGAAATATTTTAGTATGTTTAATATTGTTATTATAGAGAATGTACACGGGTCACAAAGAGCATTGTTGATTGATGGATTGTACTTAGGTAATCCTTATTCAGCACTATTTTGCATTTATTAAGTGTAACAAGTGATAAATGGTTCCCACTTTACAATAAGGGTCACAAATAACATTAAGAAATGGTTAATTATGCTCAAGTGATGCTTAATCAGCACTAGTATGCCTTTATTAGGTGTTAATTCATGAGAAATGGTTCTCACTTTACAATAAGGGTCACAAAGTCCATTAATAAATGGTTAATTACACTTAAGTAATGCCTATTATGGTTAATTATGCTTCAGTAATGCCTATTCAGCACTGGTGTGCATTTATTAAGTGTTACTTAATGGATCAATGGTTCCCACTTTACAATAAGGGTCACAAAGAGCATTAATAAATGGTTAATTATGCTTAAGTAATGTTACAGAAATGACATTTGTTAACAGTTAATTAATGCTTATTATTATATTAATCAACTGTTGGTTCAAGCTTAATTAATGGGTTAACTAAGGTTAATATAGGATATTTATAAACATTACATAATGTAGTAATTAATACCTTAGTTAACATGAATACCATTAGTAAATGCTTACTAGACACATTAGTTAACAGTTAACTAATGGTTAGTTAAACCTTATTAAGCATTAACTAACCATTAATTAATGTACCCTTATTGTAAAGTGTTACCGACTTAACTATACAGTACACAACAGCATATAGTAAAAAAAAATAGCTCCTCATCAACCAGCTGCAACATTTAAATGACCCATGCAATCTTATGCATCCATAGTACTAATATTAATTACTATATATGATAATACAAGTATAATAATAATGTTTTATGAGTACTATTATTGTTGATGCTTACAACCCCTTTTTCTGTCAATACATCTGTAATTTTACTACAATGACTAGAAGAAAAAGAGAGAGAAAAATACACGACTGTCTCCCTGTCAACCATGCTTCAGGCATAGACTTGAGGCTTCAGGATTTTACTGTCTGAAGTGATCCCAGCATGTGGTGATGTGGGTAGGATCCCCCCTTTACTCCAGACAACATCTTTTGTAGTCTTTCTAATCCGCTCTTTCCCCAGCTTTGGACGATGCAGACATATTAAGCTCTCAAGGAGATACGTCGCTCAAAATCTTAAATGTTAGATTTGTCGACAGTGTGCTTAAAGACGCACAGCGCCACCAAGGCAAAGGGCAAGTTCAATGCTATTTAGAGAATAGATTCAGCTGTGTAGGACACCACATACAAAGGGGGCCTTTTTGTATTTGGAGCTTCTGAAGCAATTGTACTGTAATGGCCTGGGTATTTAGTGAAGCGATTTCGGACTGAACCGTCACTCCTTATATTGCTCTAGGATAAATATAAATGCTATTTTCATTTCTGTAATTGGCTGGAGGTCAGAGTGAAGGGTTATAGCTTCAGAGCAACACTTCTGGAGGATTCAGCGTGTTGCTTAAGGACACTTATGCTGAGTGGGTGCTTGTTAACAACAGAGCTTGAGTCCTACAGTAGACGGTCTGTCTCCCCTCTCGCTGCACCGCCGAGCACTCGGTTGTTTTTCCGTTCTCAGAGCAGAGGAGGCTGTGTGATACAGAAGGAAAGTCGAGACAACGTCCTCTTCTGTAAATGAATCCCCCGACAACACTCTCTCCAAAGTTAACAAAAGTACTGTCAATTAATTTAAAATGCTCAAACAGTTAATAATTAACATATTGTGTTTCATCCGCACACAAACAGAAATATAAAAACTAATATTTATGGTTGTAGGGGCTACCTACAACTGATTGTTGGCAAACACTTGTGGGACTAAAGATGTTTCAGATGAATGACATAATGTAGCACTTGAACATGTTCAGATTTGGATGTATAAATTTGCATCCATACATTTACTGATATGATCAGGATCACAGATTAGCGCTATATATTTCTGGTCTCTTGTTTTACAGAACAGTTGCCTAAGCCCACAAATAGGAAATAATGAGTCACATTAATGTTAAAAGTATCTAGCAAGTGGTTCTAAATATAACTGAGCCAAACACCTACTTGTTGGTGCAGTTGAGGACACTTCTCCTTAGTAAAAATTTAAGTTTTCTCATTATCCAACATGGAAAAATAAAGGGCCCTGTTCTCGATTAATAAATAACTGTATTTCTTCGCTACGTGTTACGATGGGATTTCCTGCGTTGTCTTTTCACAGGTTAACTTAATTAGGTGCTGTTGAACATTGCCTCAAGTTCCACACACCACCCCCCCCTCCCCATTTTCCTCCTCCTCCTGCTGCTTACATTTGCTGAAACCCTCTGCAGTCCTCTCTAATGTATTTTCAGGCAGAGCGGACTGAGATTCACTGAGCTGGTAGAATACACATTAAAGCAAAGGGATCCTCTGTGCTTAGTGACGGGTAGGAAAGTGGAAGACATCATTTGATCTCCCATTGACCCCGCTGCAGAATAATTCATTGATTAATTTCCTTCCTTTACCAAAAAATATTTACGAGTACAATAATTGGTACTAGTCCAGATTTTGTGCCCATGATTGGTACGCTTTTTGCCTTTTGAACTCTCCTGCTTTGCATCCACAATCACAATAGAGGTTGCATCCCTTCACTCCCATTTTCCTTTTGAGTGTGTCCATCTCTTATCACCGTATACTGGTGGAAAGGTTTGCGATCATCAGTCACTCAATTACAATGCCAAAGCTTAACGCTACTGTTCACTAGTCAAAGAACGAGATTACATTATTTTTAGAACCTTTCATTTTCCCCTTTTATTTCTGAATAAAAGGCCACCACTGAGCCTAATGGACCATAGTATTAGGATTACAATGAGCCTTTTCGCTGCCGTCCTGGGCTTAATTTTCTGAGCTTCATGGGATGTGCTTAAAAACTCTTCCAATGTTTGGTCTGTTCAACCTCTCCAATGCCAACTGCACTGGTATATCTAATCACCCCAGCCTTTGGGAGGGTGTACCAACAGGGTTAAACAAAGCAATCTAATCATATCATGAGAGACAGGATATGTCAATCTCGGTGCATGTTTCAAAATGTAGCAAAAAAACAAAACTCAGTCTACCATACACCACAAGGGTCACGACAAGGGTCAGAGTGTTTTGCTTTGCAATCGCTGTACAATCATTGTTGACATTGTCATTGTACAGTGCATGCTATATTCTTATGTCAAGTGGAGTCAAGTTTAGGGAGAGATGTTTAAAAGATTAAATTAGAACCTGCCAGTGCTCATTTGACAATGTAAATTAATCTTATCTCATTTCTTTTTGCCAAAATATACGCCGATACGGATGTGTCTATAATGAGCTAAAAATCAAACAATAACAACAACCACTGTTGCTACAACAGCATTACAACATTATTGATGGATTGGATGAGATCTAGTATGGCAGCTGCGATGTGCCGGTCTGGTGAGTAAATGTTATTAATTCATCTCATTCACCTCATCCTAAAGTAATGGTCGGCTCCTCAGCTGCTGGAGGAATAGAAAAATATGTGAAGGCAACAGAAACCAACAAATGTGTTGTACTGGAAAGGTGCCAAAAACCTTTGATGGATCGGGACCATATTTTGCAATTTACACAAAAACTTCTTCTCTCAGACCATTCCGTTGAATAGAAAATGAAGTCTGGGTCTACCGTTTTACTGTCAGCAGGTGTTCCTTCTTTTCTGTTCACACTTGAACTGGCGAGAATTATACTTGAGCAACTGTTTGCTTATGTGCACACAAACTACAGTTAAGTTATATTATTTCTATTTATTAAAGTTTCTGTCAACAGTTTGGTGCCCAACTTCAGGGATCCCATAAAGTAAAACCGAGAAAATGAGGCGGTCTAAAATAAATCTAAAATGAGTTGCAAGACAGCTTATTTATCATTAACCTTGCAGCAGGCCATTGATTAGAGGTTAATGAAATGTGAGTGGGGGCACCGGATATCTTATTTGGCACCAATCAGCAGGCCGTCTACAGCCTTTAAAGTTGTTTACTTTTATCACGTTTGCTTCACATTCTCAAGTCTTCCTGACAGATTACAGACAGGTTCTAGTAACACACAACATTCAGTTAATGCTAAGGCGTATACTTTTTTCAGAAAGTATATCACACAGTATCGGATGTGGGACTTTTCAGTGACAACCCTGGAGCAGAGTTGTATGTTGTCCGTGCCAAAAGGAAAATTTTTGTCATGTTGGTTTGGGAGAAAGTGTTATAAGGAACATTTTGTAACTTAGCTTTACTAAATGGTAAATGGTAAATGGACTTGACTTATATAGCGCTTTTCTAGCCGATTTTCTCAGCCCCAAAGCGCTTTACATATCTTACCACATTCACCCATTCATACACACACTCATACACCGATGGCAGTAGCTGCCATGCAAGGCGCTCTCTGAACCATCGGGAGCAATTTGGGGTTCAGTGTCTTGCCCAGGGACACTTCGACATACTAGCTTTGTATAATCTGTCACTGTACATATATTCTTGCAAACGTCTGTGCTGATGAGCTTCCTTCTGAGTGGCCTCAAGTAATTAAGTATATTGGGCGTTAAGCCAATCACTAATGCAGGCACACGCTAAGATCAAACGCGGGTTTTAATTTAATTGGCTGCAATAAAAAAAAGAAGCCAAAAAACTGTAGCACATACCGTGGTCACTTTTGCCAAACACTCAGCAAAGAAAACTGCTTTGGCAGTGGGATCCTGTTGTTATTGGAAGCAGTCATGTTCACACTCCAGTTTTCAGGGGTCATGCACTCCTAAGAGTTGCCATCTGCGCTGAGGGAACTGAATCCATGGAGTAGAGGACGTTTAACATCTAACCGGTTCATTTGAGCTGAGTCAGTTTTTACACATGAACTGCAGTCTTTGTCTTGACTACAAATGTCCTCAACATCTTTTACTTGTTGTTACACCTGCACAATACTTTACATTCATTTGGAGTCGCAATCCATTTTATTGTTTTATGCTCTTGTATCAAATACATATTATGAGTTAAATCATCATCCAGATATGCCCTCAACAAACTTTCTTGTGCTGTTGGGTTTTCTCCTGGATCTGTAATGAGGCATCAGACAACTTTTTTCAAGTAGGATGGCGTGCAACAATTTCTCTAAACTTGTGAACACAAGCATAGCCAGTGTTATCACCGGAGGAGGAATGTGATCTTTAGTTTGATTTGATTTGACAAACATGGCTAATGCGCACTGGCAGGCCAAACACAGTAGGAGAGCGGAAAGACAAGCCCCAGGGTGAGGGGAGGGTCAAGGCTGTTGCTGCTGCAGCTAACGCTGTTAACCCTTCTGCTGCTGAAGAACAATGGAGGTGATGCATTTTACAGGATAGTACAGTGTACTTACAGGATGGTAGGTAAAGTTGACCTTGTTTCTAACTGGGGGTTAGAAAATAGACAATGGGAGAAGACTTAAATGGTTTCCTTTCCCACTGGCCTTTGTGCTCCGGATAACGTCTTCTTCCTGTGACTGTCACCCTTGACAGCTTCTGAAGCAACGTTAGTTTCTTCCCTCTAGAAGCCAACTGTTTATTAAACTCACTGTTGTTGTTGTTGTTGTTACTGTGAACCAAACATGACCTCATAACAATTCACCATCCACTTTTCTTTCTGCATATTTCTAACTTTGACCTCTGTCAAAAAACAAAGGAAAACCCATTTAAGACTGTGGGAGGATATCGCAACTAATTTAATTCAGATGGTGTGATCTGTACAAGGAGATGTTGACGTCTAGCAGTCGAAAAAGCCTCACCCATGTTCTAGTGAAAAGAATGCTTTTTGGCTATCAGCATACAGGGAAATGGAAATTGGTAACATCTGCAGAATAAGGTTGCAAAACTAAATATTTTGTCTGCTTAATTTCTTGTGTTTAAGGATAAAAATACATGTATCTTGTCTTTAACATCTTGCATTACCTTTAATTTGTTTTACCTTATATTGCATTAATATTTAAAGGCATACTGAGCGAAACTTTTTGTCAAAATCAGCTAATATCTACTCACCATCCTGTCAGTCTTGTGTGCACTCTCAAAAAAAGTCGGGGTTTTACACACAGCAGCGGCTCCTACTGGGGTTCTAAAAAAGCTGGTGGAGCCACCAGCTGTTTATTTTGAATATTAACCTTGGCTAGAACATCGTGGATTGACGTAACGGGGAATGGCTGTCCCGGTCACTTGGTCAACTTTTGCCGCGGTTAGTATGAACTTCAAACAAACATTCACCAAACGTTCGCTGGATATTACCTAATATGCCTTCAAACCACTAAAAAAAGAAAGGAAAAGGACCTTGATTTCAACGTGTTTCTCACAGTAAAGTAACTCCCACCAGGGGCCAAAGCTAGCTGACAGTAAAGTGTTGTGTCTGATGTTGATCTCTGGAGGTGTCACAGAGTCGACCACAGCTCTGTGTTGCTCAACTCTTTCCATGGACAATGAGTCCCAGGACAGATATGAAGAATAATTATGGATTGACTGTTGGAGCCATTCGCCTTGCAGCACAAGCTGAGCTGGCTGTCGGCCTGCTCAACAAAGATTAACTTTGACGTTTCCTCCCCTAGATCCACTCTGATTAAATATTTGCTGGCTCATTTAATATGGATGTGAATTACTGGTCAGTCAGTGGGTTCATGTCTGCTTCACTTGAGTAATTGCCATGATTTGGCAAAAAGACCTCTTAAAATCCCTTGACTCTTATTTCGCCTTAAGTGACATGTCTCGACAACTATTGGATTGATGGCCATGAAATTGATACAGATATTCATAACTTTGGTAATCTGTTAACTTTTCATCAAGCGAACATTTCCGTTCATCCATTTTCCTTGGTTGAACAAATACCTAGAAAACTATTCCCATCAGCGTCATTGTACTCTCTTTAAGCGTCATAGTACTCTCTTTAAGCTATGGCCGCCATAATGTGCCCTGTGAATACGGCCCTACAAATATTTTCTATTGCAATATGCATTTCAGTCACACTTAAAATTTTCAAGATAATGCCTCCCTCCACAGTGAGTGAAGAGTAGGATGCATGTTGAAATATGTGGTTTTTATTCATTTACCTAATTTGGAGTTTTTCACAAGCAAACAAATATTTAGTTTGAAGTGAAGACCGGCTTGTTTAGAGTTATTGGATCTTGTCCATCCTGAAAAATGAATGGAGCAAAATACTGACACGGGACTGACAAATTGGCATGCTTACAGATACAGTGTGGGACTCACTTTAAATTGTGTTGATACAGCTGCTGAGCTGTAGAGGCAAAACATAATGTGTGTACTTACATTCATGTGAATCCCTGTGGAACACGGGCCTCTCATTGAAATGAAAAAGATCGCTGTTATTAATTGAAACGTACTGTCTTTGCTTTATTATCCGTTGATAGACTTAGATGATAAGATCGATGCCACTCTTGTGTCTGTCCGCTAAATATCAAGCTAGAGCCAGTAGCTGATTAGCTTTGCTGTTTGCCCTTGACCCATCAGCTGCAACACCCTACATTAAACCTCTGAAAATGTAGTGCTTGTCATTTTGGAACTTGATCTGACTCTGGTAAGAAGATGTGATTTTAAAAAGAAAAAGGAAAAATTAAAATGCAGACAAAGGCATCTGTAATGAAACTAGTCCTTGTAGGGTTTAAGAAGCTTCCGAACAGGGTACAAAGGCAAAGTTTTGAGAATTCAGACAGGAGGAGGATTGTGTTTGGATGCTACAGGTTGAAGCTCATGAGCTAGAATGTGATCCATTTCTCCTTGAGAGTCCCGGACTCTTCCCAGATTACCGGAGGGAAAAGTAGAAGGGTGTAAAGCCAAGGGTGGTCTACTGTGCCATTGAGGTCTCAGATGACAAGTATTCTGTAGATTTGTCCCAAGGCAGACAGAGAGCCACAAGGGTGAGTGTCCCCTTGAATGTACTGGAAAATTCCCTGACCCCCAGGAGTGTAGCATTACACACCTTCCAATTGTAGCCTCCCGTGCTCGTCCCAGAACAGACACTCCTTTGAGAGAGGCTGTAGAAAATTTGGGATGTCGGGATTCAGCCGTCCCCAAAAATGAAGCAAAAAGTAAACCTTAAACAGACTCATGATACTAAAAAAGGACAATCCATTACAGTGTAGGCTGTTTGTTTATTTGGTGGGTAGACTTATTTTACAGATTTTAACCTTTGCATTCTTTCAAGTGAGACTTTGGCTTTCTTTCTGTTACACATTTACACAATAAATCGTCACTGTAGATCATCTTGAACTATGTTTTTATTTCCCTTCAGTTCCCACACACATTAGTCCCCAAAGACATCAGTGAAAACGCAGCGGGGTGTAACTTTGCTATTTATCTGTTTTTCCTCCTTCTGCTTAACCTAACCTAAAAAATATAACATAGAACATTGTTGCAGTGACGCTATTGCTGCAGTGACGCTTTTTGAACCTTTTGGTCCACAAAATAACATCAAAAATAAGTGGGTTTTTATTTGTCCTTTGCTTATGTCTATTCCCAATTGTATTGTGGTTAATGTTGGTTTTGAAATAATACAAAAGAATGTGTGCGTTTTAACTTGAGATTCCATGTAACAAAACAATTCCAGTAGAAAACCAAGCTTCTTTTTGTTTGTACACTTCCTTTTTTGGATTGTTGGAAAGCTGAGGAGGAGGCTCTTGATGTATTTCCTACAAGGAGATGGACTCACTGCATGCTTTTGTAACCTGCTCATGTTGTTTGTCCTTTGCCACCTGTGATAGAGCTTACTCTCCGGTAGACACTCATTTCTCTTGTGTGTGTGTGTGTGTGTGTGTGTGTGTGTGTGTGTGTGTGTGTGTGTGTGTGTCTCGTCCGCAGATGGTGAGTCACGCCCTCTTTCCCGGGATGGTCTCGGTGAATAGTCGGCCTCACGAAGGCGAGAAGATCTCAGCCACTAAATAAAACCCTCATCCTTCCGCACACTGTGGGAGAAAGTGCCACGTCTGTGCCAGTGTGGCATCTCTGCAGGCCCGATAATTGTCAGTGAAAGCAGTGTGAGCGATCATCTTTCACTCTGAGCCACTCACCTTTCATGCCGCGGCCCAGGATCTGGCTCTCAGGGCTGTACTGTCAGCGGGAACACTGACAGAGACTCTCACTTGGACAGGATCTGCAGAGCTGCACGGTGCACATGCAGTTGTAAAGCAACCTCTCCCCCGTGAGACTCAGGAGGCCTACACAAGGGGGAAAAATGCTATTGTTTGGATGACTTTCATACTGGATTAGGACACTTTCAAACTGACTTTCTCACCATTTTAGTTTGGGGCCCAGTGTGGTCTGCGTTGTGGTGGGAACAGGGAGAGAGCCACTGAGGTGTTGATTCTTTTGCTTTATGTGTTTTCATCAGTGGGAGAGTGTGTCTGAGTGGCAGGTGGAGCCAGCATGGCCAAGCCTCTGCTGAAGATACAGCGCTACTTCCGCAGGAAACCTGTACGATTCTTTTCCCTTATCCTCCTCTACCTGACTGCCGGGAGCTTGGTCTTCCTGCACTCTGGCTTTGTGGGGAACAGCGGCCCCGGGGCCAGAGGGGGCCGGGCCTCTGTGGTGGCTTCAGAGAAGGGCAAACAGACTTCATCGTCAGACACCCGAGGGCTCGGCATCATGAGTCGAGTGTTTAAGGAGACACGCAGGTCTGGACGCAGGTACGGCCCCCCGTGGATGAAGAAGGCGCGACAGGAGGGCCAGGAGAATGTGCGCAGGGGGGGAGACTACACCAACAACTGGAACCGGGCACTTAAGGGACGCAATGCCAAAGACGTGGACGACGGAAGAGGTGGGTTCTTCATACCAAGACAACATGTTTATACCATGTCGTTGCAATGGTGTTGTCTTCAGTTTGGCAGTTGTTCAAGTTCAACACAGGAACCTCGTCAGATATTCTCTCTCATCTCAAAATACAAAACGAGTCGGTTAATGATAAAAGATAGGATTTGACTTTGACTATGACAACTTGCCATTGGCTTTTCCGACATTAAAAAATAAATCAAAGGAAAAATATGTTAATGCAATGCAGTGTGCACTAGAATTTACTCGTATAGAAAGGGAATAAAATTAGTGAATTGTCACAATATGTGATTTAGTGTTAAACATATTGGAGCATTTATCACAACAATCTCCCATTGTTTTGTAATTTCTTCTAATTAGACTATTCGACAAATTGTTGGAATTTAGAACTTTGCATTAGAGGTCGATTTAATAAAACACATCCACTGGCAGTTCTTGTCCCTCCAACACTTCATGTTATTTTGAAATTATTCCAAAGCAATCTCTGGTTCTACTACTACAAAAATATCTAGTTGTAATTGGTCCTATAGGAAATCTCCTGAGAGAGGAGAAAGATGATGATAATGATTAAGCCCTCTGTCTGGTCTGTCTGGAGTGAATCCTTCAAGTGTCTCACCCACAGTGCTGCAGCTGCTCTGCACACGCAACAAGATCACAACATCTGAATGAGTTCATGATCGCAGGATTTACAGGTTTATCTGTCTGTTTATAAACTGTGCGACCACATAATCCTTTCAGAAAAGGTTTACATATAAACTCCTGTCTGGCTGGTGACATCCAATGAAATTACACAATGAATGAGAGCACATCTGTGAGGACGGGAAGTGCCCGTCAAGACATCTCTGACCTTGGATGGCATAAATATCCAGCTAAATTATTCCTTTGCGGTAGAAAACGATCAACATAGCTGATAAGAGGATGAAATTTAACCCCTTGCTGTGTTTTAGACACTGACAAACTCTCAATGCACTGTTGGATGAAGTGTAAATTATTTAAAACAACAGTCAACACTGGATTTCACCAATATGTATTCAAGAAAATAATCCGATTGCCAGGCCACCATTATTCTCTAAAAAACATTAGCTGTTGAAGAAGTAATTAGATCCATTGACGAAGTAAAAATAGCAACACAATCATTTTTTAATACTCTGTTACTGATACTGTTTCAAATAAATGCCCCTCTAAAGGTTTAGTAAACATACGTAATTCTCCTCCTGTGCTTAATTATACTGAGGTATGATACATAAGCCATCCATTTTTAATGCCGTTATCTCGAGATCTTGTGATTTTATGAAAAAAAAGCCTTTTCTTGACAAAAAATCCAAAAAGGTTAAGAAATAAAAAAGTCTCCAATTTTTTTTTAGTTTATCTCTTCAATACATGTTCTTAGTCTTTATTCCACAGTGAGGAACATTCAGTTCAGGATTGTAAACATCTGGTCCAGATACAATTTCAGTGGAAACCCGCACATGCTGTTTGCATGTTTCTGTTTGTTCATAATGGCCATCATAATCATATTAGAATAGACACTGAGTAGGCATAAATAACTGTTTCTACTTCTAAGAGCAGAACGGGCAAGTCTAAAACCGCCCATTCATATGAAACATAAGTTTGAGCGATTGCTTCTCTGTCTTTCTTTGTAAAATGTACCTCACTTCACTCCAGGGGCAGTCCAACCTCTCTGTCTGAAGAAGGTCAGACCAGAAGAGAAAATAAATAAGTGATCCTGTTACAAAAACTCTGAGTCACAGTAGAGTGTGTTAGCCTGTAGTTTTGAATATTAAAGAACAATATTTTTCTAGCACAGTTTCAAGCTATTTTTTTCCATATTCAAGGCAAGGAAAACAAACGTGTTTACATCCAATGTACATCCAAGCCTTGGGTTATCTGATAAAATAGTCTCTCACTCTGGCTCAGTCCTCTTCTTTCCCTCCCATCATTCTCCTCTGAAAAACGCTAACCTCACAGGACTGCAGCTGAAAGTGATAATGGAGTACTAAGTAGCTTCAAAGCATTTGTTTACTCTCATACATCCAAAACCAATCATTACTCTGCAGTCTTTACCATCTGCATGTTTTTATGTTATGCTTGTGGCATTGCACTGGCTCTGAATTTAATTTGGAGAGAACATTGCAGCATGAGCAGACGCATCACATTGACACATTTGCACTGTGTGGTGCGATAGCAGAGAGGCATGGTGTACTGAATTGAAAGCAAGGGTAGACTGAGTAAAGAATATTGAAATGTTGTTGACATATGATCCACCAGGGACAGGGAAGTTATTGTGCAACATTTGTGTATTCAAAGCATCCAATACTATGTCACATCAGTTGCAGATGCTGTCACCCTTTACTCTTTTGCCATGCTAAACAGGAATATACTATCCGAATAGAGGTTTCAGCTTAATTTAAATCAGCATTTTCCCTCACCGTAAAGCAGATTATTTTCCAGCTTGAAAACAGTTAGGAGGATGATTACAGCCTGCAGCACAATGCATTGAGCTTAAATGCAGACCTTGAGACCATAACAATTAAAGTAATGCAGGGGACCAGGACTCATTTAGCTATTAACAGAGGCTCAGAGCGATAATGGCACAGCACAGATGGCGAGAGGTTTGTTTGTTAAAGGTACAGTAGAATCCGCACAGCTCGATTAAACAGTGGAACAATGTTTTATTGGGAGGAAAGAAGCTGTTGGAGGGTGGCTGCCTCTGGTTCACTGAAGCCCAACCCCCACAATGCTTCTGAAATAATGCAGAGAGGAGAGAGAGAGAGAGAGAGAGAGAGAGAGAGAGAGAGAGAGAGAGAGAGAGAGAGAGAGAGAGAGAGAGAGATGACTGCCACTACAGTTACAGGCCACTAGAAGGGGATGTGTGTCTTTATAAATAAATTAACACTCTGCCCCAGTTAGGACTCCTCTGGTGCTCTGTTACAACACTGTGTGCGCATATGAAGCCGATAAAGAGGCATACACAGCATTGATTTTTGACAGTTATATGGTCAAACAGCTTTTCCACAAATGAGTGTGCCCTTTAAAAGCCCTGTTGCTGATATACATTCTTACAATAAACATATACTATATATTTGTGGATTTAATTAAATAAATTTTTTACAAAGTGTATTTGTCTTTGTATGCGAAAACTTATTTAAACTTAATTTTTTTCTCTTTTTCAGCAAAGTACGTCGGCTGCTACATTGATGACACACAGAAAAGGGCGCTGAGAGGAGTTTCTTTTTTTGACTACAAAAAAATGACTGTGTTCCGTTGTCAGGACAACTGTGCAGAAAGGTATGAGAGCAGCACACAACCAAACAAAACTTTCCATTCCATTCCATTACCCTTTTCTTCTTTTTTATGTCTCCTTTCAGGCCTGAGAAATAAAGTAGGAGTGATATTGCAGATGCAGAAGAGCTGATAAGGGAATTAGAAACAGTGTTTAAGAGTAACTTCTTCATCTGTGGTGTATTATTGAGCTTGAATGATGAAAGATATGATGGCCACTTATTGACCAATAAAAGCTTTCCACAGATACTATCGACATATATCACAGCGTGCAATAACAACAACTGACTGGAGAAAAAACACTTGCAGCTGAGCAAACAATCTCGCCTCAAGGCCCATTTTATTGCCCTTTAAATCATGTCACGTTATTTTTCTCTGGTTTTTGAATGTCAAAGATTTTTTTTTTAAAGATGACGTCTTTTACTGACGTTTGCGTTAGTAAAATTTGAAATCTGAAAATCGATGCACATTACAGAGAAAATTGTGCAGAATGCATCAGCTGATAAAGATCACGTGATATTATGAAAAGCTCCAGAACAGCTATAAAATGGACCGTAAGGTGGGATTTCTCTGTTAAAAACACTGGAGAATATCATTACTGTCCAATTGACATGGTGTACTAATATATTATTAATATTTTAGTCAAAATGTATTTCCAGCTAAGTGTGAACAGTTTGGGGAAGGCCTTTTCCTGTTTCGACATGTCCTACAGAGCCTCTGCCTGCACCCCCATCCAACCATGGCAAACAACCTGTCAGAGAGAGAGAGAGAGAAAAACACTGCTGCATCCCTATTAACCTCAAGTGTTTACCCTTATCTAGAGCCTGGAGGACTGGAGCTCTTGGTAGCTCCAGTTCATAGAAAAACACTGACAAAAAATCAAAAGTAAATGCAAAAATAATCAGTTAAATCAATGTGCAACAATGTAACAAAAAGTGTCAGCATTATGACTCCTTCTGCACATGGGGAAAATGTATTCTTTTTGTATCTTAAGATCCTCTTCTGCTGTTTTTTGTCAGTGTGCAGGCAACGTTTCTTATTAAACGGGACTGCAAGCCCACAGCAGTGCTCAACCTTAGTCACCATCTTGTAACTTAAAGGAAAATCTTATTTTTTTATATTCTTATAGCATATTGGTGCTAAAACGGGTTTTAAGCATACATTTGGTCATAAAGAACACCCTAAAAATAAAGAATGTTCTATCTAAATTCAAGTGAGACCCGCTGCAAATTTGCTGTATTCAGTTTTATTCATTAAAATCATCATACTATACTGTATTACAATCCACATTGTGTTGTTTTATTCATATCTGTATGGGCATATCAATACAGCGTGTGTCTCTTCCTGGTGGTATGATCAGGTCAAAACATGAAAAACTGCTTTGCTATCCAGTTTCCACAGCATTTATCTCCCTTCCCCTCGCCTCAATTTGTCTCCTGTTACATCACATCCTGTCTCCCTCTCACCTCTTTTTCCTCCCTGAGGAATAGCGGGGACGGCTATATCGAATGCATTGAATTACATCCATCACTGATTCACAGAGTGGAGAATAGGAACAGAGAGAGAAGCTTGTTTTCAGCCTCCTCCTCCTCCTTTTTTTTCATCCTGCCTGCCTGCCTCCTCTTCCAGAGCAGCTAGTTAATAACAACAGACAAATAAATGAGGGGCAAAAGCACATAGCAGCACACAGCGTTTTGGGGTTTTGATTGACAGGCCAGATATTACATGTTGTGTGAAAGGGGTGTTAGACGTCTAATTGCATCCGAAAGGCAAAGTCAAATCCTCCATGAAGCAACAGAAGGCAGAGAAGAGACCTTGCGTCAGGGATTCAGTTTTCAAGTATATGTATAATTGGCTTTGCCTTAGACCCTCTCACAGGAATAGTAATTTATCTCATCTTCACTAAAGAGAGAGATGTTATTTCCTGATTAATGTCTGGATGTCTTTTCATGTTTACTTCAACATCCCCCTTGCATAATTTGTTTGTTTCGTCTTATCCGGTTGATCTGAATGTTGCCCTGAGAGATGCACCAACGGCTCAGAACAATCACTTGAACGCTCTCTGTCTCACTTTGCTAATGATGCTAATCCTTTTTTTTCCTCCAGAGGTTACATGTACGCGGGGCTGGAGTTTGGAGCAGAGTGCTACTGCGGTCACAAGATCCAGGCCCCCAATGCTTCAGACAGCCAATGCAATATGGAGTGTAAAGGAGAGAAGAGCAACCAGTGCGGAGGAGCCAACCGACTTTCCATCTATAGGATGGAGCTGAGCCAGGAGTCGGCGCGACGCTGTGAGTCTGACGCTCTGCAACCAGGGAAATATTCTCCCCCACGCTTTATAGGGAGCTGCTCCACACAGGGCTGTCAAGTAAACAGGAGGCAGCGCTGTCAGGTTTCACATAATCATCTCTTTAAATAGCAAAAATATGTAATTATTTGTTATTGGAAAAAATGGGAGCATTGGAATTCATGTCCATGTGCTGAAAAAAAGGCGAACAAGCCCAAGTACAGTACAACTGACAGTATCCAACCCTGAGGCAGGCACCAAGAGGCTCTTTATGATCCTGGAATGTAATGAGCCTGGCTGTTTGGAGGGGAAATATTTGTGTTATTTCTGGTTAATGCCACAGTTGGGAGCAGGCGGCTCAGTTGTGTTTACCTCTTTCCCCGGAGAGCTGTGCTACCTGCGTAACCGTGGTCTGCATCTTAAACACTCGCTGGCTGCTGCTTTGAAAAGCGGTAAGGGAGGTCTGTTTACCAGAAAGGAAAAGTATCTACATGTTGACGTATAGTTTGTTAAAAAAACTAAATTGTTGCAATATGCTGTGGTTTAATTTATTTGGTACTTTTTGCTGTTACCTTTTGCTTTAAAAAGTCCCGGCCACAAGGTGAGGTAACTTTTCACACTTTCCTTCTTCCTTTTTCTCATCTTCCAACTACTTCTGAGAAATAATCTGTTGAACCGAAAGAATTGAGTTAATTAGGTTAAGAAATATACTGTACATGTTATACATACAGTATATTGAGAATATTTTTTAAAAAAAAAATTTTTTAAAGATATTTTTTGGGCATTTTTATGCTTCATTGACAGTGCAGAGAGACAGAGGTGAAATGGGGCAGAGAGGGGAGCGACATGCAGAGAACGACCGCGGGCGGGAACCGAACCCGGGTCAAAGGCACCCCCCTATTGAGAATATTTTAAAGCAACACTGGAATATAAAACATCCTACTTTCCTTGTCCAGTTCAGTTTTGTTTGTTTATTTTTATTTTCATTTCTGCTTTTCCCCCCTACTCTGTTTGACATCCATCAGACTGCTGAACAAGCTCTTCATGTTTTCTGTTTTCACCCCTGACTCTGGTCTCCGTCATGTGAGCCCTCTTAGAAATTCAAAGAGGAAATGCAGAGATTGTGTCGAGGTGGCTGTTTTTTAGTTGCCACTGAAAGACCATTAAAGTCACATGAATGAGTGTTTTCAGTAAAAGTAATCTGCTACCATGCTGCATACTGTATGTGTGGGTCAACAGGGCACATAACAAAAAAAGCCTTTGGATTTAATAGAGGATGCCACATTCAAGGGTTAAAAAAGAGCAACAGAAAAGGTACGCACTGAAGATACAGTGCAGGGAAATAAAGTGAGCATGGATGTGACATTAAAAATGCAAGTCAGAGAAAAAGGGCAAAATAAATAAAACATTAAATGCACCCTCGTGGCTGGAGCTCATTCAACAGGGTTGTTGATTGTTCAAGTTTGCAGTAAATCAAAGCAGAGAAAAGCTCAAGCAGTCTTGGTGAAGGTCTTGTTTTGGTGCACAGTTAATCTGCACATTTTAATCAGTGACGTTTTAAAAAGCAAGACATCTTCATAAGGGTATCTGTCATAGGAACACCTTAAGTGTTTGCTTTTCTTCCTATGCTATTAATGCTCCACATGTAGATAGGCGGCAGAAACAGATTCATATTCATATCGGCCCTGTTGACATGTCTGAAATAAATGTGAAATGAATGTGTAGATAAGCTTCAGCAGTGACTTTAAACAGTGGTCTTGAACCGAAGCAATGCTACTGCTGATTGTTTGATGATTCATTCTAAAATGTTTTGAGGCTGAACAACTCATAATTGCCTAATCGTTTTGTAATCAAGCTACCATGTGCAGTGCAGAAGAAGCAAATAGTAAATCAGTGATTCTTGAGAAGTGGGACAAAACAGGGTCCCATGCTAAAACAATACAAACCCTATGTTTAGGCAAATTAAATTACATGTATGTATCCAACATATACTAAGCTACTGAGCTAAGCTTTGACACAACCTCCCAGCTTTTGTCCTTTTTATCAAAATGGGCTTTTTAGCTTGCCATTCCTTATTTTGTGTCAACAGCGTCAGACACCAAAAACACAAATACATTTTCCCTCAATTTATGCTAGACCCATGAGATGTATAATGTTCACAAATATTTACCAAGACTGACAGAGGCCACAAAAAATGTATATAAATATAAATTTTTTGACATCTGACATTGACATGTTGACATATTTAGCGTTTTTTAAACAGAACAAATAGAGTTTTTCTATTAGCCATTTGGTTTTTCTGTTGATGATAGGTGCTAGTATGAACTACTACATGAAAAAAAAATTATCGAAACATTTCAAATAACTTCTTCAGAAGTTGAAACCATATAAAACATGAATGTGTTGAAGAAAATATGAGAGATTATTTAGTGTTGCTTTTAATGAAAAAAAGCACTTTTTAATCATTAAATTAAATTTTTAATAGGTTTTATTGCATATGAAAGATTGAAACCCTCTCTGTGGACACACTGTTTTGGATGTCGTGAGAAGATATCAAGTGTCATATATTTAACATGATAATGATCAAATTAAATTAAATGGGATAATTGTGCTCGAAACATTCTATTCTTAATCCCTAATAACATCTACAAATTTTAATATTTTTATTTTTAAAGATAACAGCAGTTACATATGGAAGACGGCCTTTTGTCCCGGTTCTCAAGAATCACTGAAATTTTTTTTTAAAATACAAAAATCAAAGTATGAATTATCATCTCACAGATAGCGATGCAGCTCATCTCTGCTGTTGTGATATATGGTCTGTCCATCAGACCATGCAGAGTAAGGAGCTGAGGTTAAAGGTCACTGACAAGCAGCAGGAATGTAAGTGTTGCTGTTGGTCCACTGGCAGGCCAAGGCCTCAGTGGACTGGGGCAGAGTCCCAGGGGGATCTCTGCATCAGGGGTCATTGAATAGAGGCCAGGCTGATGGGAGCTGCTCGGTAACCATAAAAGTGAAGGATACAGTGTGTATGTTTTTTTTGTCCTATGGGTGAATGACTTTGTGTTTTGTCTTTTCCAGATGGCAGCGCTATTTTCAAAGGATGTTTCCACAGGCCAGACAATGTCAGCCTGGCACTTCCTTTCAGCGCGGTCATCCTAAACATGTCCGTGGACAAGTGTGTGGACATGTGCACGGAAAGGGTAAGGGAATCATGTGTGTGTTTCCCTGCGTTGTGCATTTGCAAGTGTGTATTCAGTGTGTAACTGCTGCCGTATTTCAGGATAAACCCCTGGCCGTCCTGGCTGCAGACAGATGTCACTGTGGTTTCCCTACGTCTCTCTTCTCCCTTCATGAGCCGGAGGACGAGAGCATGTGTCTCCACCAATGCCACGGGGATGAGTTTGAGAGCTGCGGGAATGACCAGTACTTTGTGGTTTACCAGACACAGGTTCAAGGTACAGTTTCCATGGCCCACATTCACAGCAGTACATGAAGGGGACATTCCAATGGGAGGCATGCCACGGAACTAACATAACACTAAATAACACCCTATGTGCAGGAAACAAAAACTTTCACGTTAATGGCACAGTCAAGTGTGAAAAAGTCCAACTGCTAACTGCATAACTGTTGTAAATCATCCATATATGTAAATGATTCATTACCTACATGTTTTTGTATTATTGATATAGATTTATTTTACATTATAGCTTAATATGTTTGTGTTTTTATTATTATGTCATCAAATATTTGCTCTAAGTGCAATCTTAACAAAATGAAGGTTTACTTACAATAGCACCTTAAAAACCACAATTCAGGACAAAATCCGCTTGAGAAGAAAAAGATTTTGACACATAATTGATTTCAGCCCAAGACATCTCGTGTCAGTCTGTTATGTAAATGTGTTTCCTCAACGCACACACTCACAAAGCCCAGTAAAGCAGGAGGTTTTAATGCTGTCAAGCAAAAAAAAAGCGGCAAGTTGAACACAGAAATCTGCCTATATTGTTTATTTTACTTCAGTATTTTTTTTAATGGCTAAACATATTATCCCGCACATTAACGTCAGTAGCTTTGCAATATCAGCCAATTCCTGGTGGTTACGAATCAGACAAGCTCACCCACGCACAGCAAAAAAGAACAATGTACCGCAATGTATCTATATCCTGTGTTAAGGCCTGTTTGAACTTTACTCCAATGACATTAAATGTTTTGTCCACAAACTTCCAATGTTTCAAAATAACAATCCCTTTTCTTTAACCCATATTATGACAGAACTATGTTCATGAGCAGGAAGTGACAAACTTTCAGTATCTATTTGAAGCTTGATTGTGTTGAGCAACTTGTTAAACAGTTCGTCAAGTCATAGTTCACTGTCACAGATCACAATTCTACACAACAAATCAATAGTATAGCATGTTGGTGTTTGTGTTGTTTTAAAAGATAATCGATGCATGGACCGGCACTTCCTCCCGACTCGGGCCAAGCAGCTGATGGCCCTCGCCAGTTTCCCTGGAGCCGGCAACACCTGGGCCCGCCACCTCATCGAGCTCGCAACTGGCTTTTACACAGGAAGCTATTACTTTGATGGCTCCCTTTACAACAAAGGTAGGCCCCTTCACATTTATCTAAAATGATTCACAAAGCATGTTCATTCATTAATTCCGTGACTGTGTATTAAACATATTCACTCTGGGACGTTGTGGTTTTGTTCAGGGTTTAAAGGGGAGCGGGACCACTGGCGGAGTGGGAGGACCATCAGCATTAAGACACATGAGAGCGGCAGGAAGGAGATCGAAGCCTTCGACTCCGGCATCCTCATGATCCGTAACCCCTACAAAGCCCTCATGGCAGAATTTAACAGAAAATATGGCGGCCATATTGGATTTGCTTCCCAGGCCCACTGGAAAGGGAAAGGTGAGCTGCCTGTTGTGTAAGGAAACAGAAATACCTTTTTGTTTTGTTATAAACATATTTCTACATAACTAAAATCAAATTAGATAGATTTAAGCAAAATGTAAGAATCTGTTAGCATGTGGCCTAAAAATGTCCAGCTGAAAGACAAATTAATCATGACTGGAGGCTTGAGTTTACAAGCCAACATCCATCACATAGACATTTTTACAGACGGTCCCCTGAACACACCCCACATGGGACATCAGAAGGATATTAACTTCCTCCAGCCCTACTGAATAAATCTAAATGAAAAACTGGACTAAAGATTTTCACTGGGAGTTTGTGGTGATATTAAACTAACTTGTCAATGGTGATAGAAAAATAAGGAAGTAAAAGAAATGAGCAATAAAAACCCCCATGGGTGTCAAAACCTTGCGGTTTTGACCTTATCAACCATTGTGGCTGAGTTTTTGATGACGCTTGGAGACGTTCCAAAACCAATTTCCAACATGATGTCAAGTTAGCACAGTATGCCTGTTTTCAGAAACAAGAAATGAAACAGCCAATAAACCGCAACCCTGTGTCCTTGGTTCAGTCGGATCATGAGTCGTGTCACCAGGCATAAACAGATTGCCTCTCGACTCGTGCTACATTTAATTAAGCAATGTGTGCATGTACAGACTGTGTGTGTCTGAAGATGTGTACATTCTACATAGAAAGTTATTTTCCAGCTGTGATGACATTTAAGAAAAAACATTTGTTCGCTTACTGTGTGAGAGCTGGATGAGACGATCGATACCACTCATATCTGTCTGCTTTAACATTTTCAAACCTTTCTCATTGATTTTTAATGTTACAGCAGAGTGTCTCCATGTAACTTCCTCCAAGCTGGTGCTCTAAAGATGCCAGTAAAAATCAGCTTATGGTTTCGTTATCAAATAGCTGGTTGATTGGTATCAATATCTAACATATATAAGACAAAGACAGTGCACTTTTACATATTTAATTAGTCCCTTCTTGACCATTTTGCGGTGCAATAGATTTGGATACATTGTCTTACATGCTGCATGTCCCCCTGCATTGTGCAACCATTTAATAATCTGTCAGCACTATGTAGCAGAGTTACATTCCTCTTGTGTGTACTTGATGATTAAAAGAGGATATTAAAGAGCTCATGGCGTATTTACAGAAATTAAGCCTTTGGGCCCAGTAACTCCTTTGTCTATAAGATTGTACACTCACTTAAGTGTGTCCTGGTCACTATGGCCACTATGGTTATGTCTTGTCTCGGGTAATCGTCTCCCTGACTTTCTGTGAGATTTCATCGATTTTTCCAGAGGCTGTAGAGTTGCCGACCCAGCATTTACCTCTCTCTGTGAAAACATAAGCACATTTGGCCCGCCGTGTGCGATGATTGTTTATTCCTTCTTTTGGTGGGGAAACGATGCAGCGATATCAGCAAAGAGAAAGGCTTTATGACAGCTGCCACCTCGAATACAGCGTACGAGAGTCGGCGTGACATCGTGTTCTGGGGCGCCACATGTATGATTGGGTGCACTCACCTCTGCAGAAGGAGACAATGACTTTATGTGAACGCCCTCAAGTGTGTCCACATAAAGTCAAGTCAGGGGCAGATGTAACTTATTTGCGCCCTCGCATGTCATTTTACAAAGCACAGGTTTTTTTTCAGTGTTATCACCATCAAAGGCCTTTTTTCAAATAATTTAATTTGGGTTTTTGAACTCAAATGGCTAACAAGAACATTTATGAATGAACAAGTGTCTAAATGATTATACTGTAGTCAAACATGAGCAGAGCAGGAGGTTTAGAAGCAGAGCTGCAATAACTTTAGGCTCTGGTTTCTTTACAGTTGGTTGGGCTTTTAAATCGCATTATATAATATTTTGTCCACTCTGGTACTAAAATTGCCCCTCTCATTGGTTTCCGGGACAGCACTTCAAACTCAGCAGGCTTTAAACTTTAATGACAACCTCTCCCAAGAGTAAAGATGGGTGCTAATGCAGCACAGTTCCTGCCAGCCGCTGCTTTTATACACCAGTAGTAGATTACCAATGAGTGAAAGTTGCAAGCATAGAATTTTTCTCCAGTACATTTTTGCAGTTTGACTGACAACCGAGAAAGTCCACTTTACTAGTATTCAAACATTTCTACAGTAGAGTGATTCAATGTGCCCTGCAGTGTATTGCAATGGGCTTCTTGAGCAAAGTGACATCAGCTTTGGCTAGCGTGACTCTCACTTCCCCTTTGTTCAGCACCCACAGTGACTTTTTAAGATGTTATTTATTTGACTTTACTTTGTTGAAATCAGGGTCTTTATTTATCAAACTGCTAAGAGGGAAACTTTAGAAATAAAGCTAAATCTACATTTATTTTTCTTTCCTGGTTCAGTTTGGATTTGGACAGCCAGTTGCCTATCATTTCGTCACTACTTATTATAAACCATTTTAGATTGGACAATGAATAATGTGGTCGATGTCCGATTGTCAGATTCCTGCTCTGAGTTTGCATGTGATAAATGATGTGACTACTATAAGAGCTGCTCTGAATTACAGCTCTCCTACACTTCACGGTGATATGGAGTTGATAAATTTGCCTCATTCTTCAGAACGTTTCAATGGCTCTTTAGAGCATTTTAAATAGCAAATCTTAAAGGTTTGGGAAATATAGGCCTGGATTTAGTGGTTTCTCTGTCTCACATATTCCAATTTAGACAATATAATAGACGTTTTTAGTACACTGGTACCTTCAACGCATGCATATCTACTCTCTGTGCTCTTGTTTGTCCTGCAGAGTGGCCCGAGTTTGTGAGGAACTATGCGCCTTGGTGGGCGTCCCACACGTTGGACTGGCTGAATTATGGGAAGAGCGTCCACGTGGTCCACTTTGAGAACGTGAAGAGGGACCTGTTCACCCAGCTGAAGGGCATGGTTCAGTTTCTGGGTTTGAAGGTGTCTGAGGACCGCCTGCTCTGCGTCGAGGGCCAAAAGGATGGGAACTTCAAGCGATCGGGTCTACGAAAGCTTGAATACGACCCCTACACGCCTGAAATGCGGGCGAACATCAACGAACTGATCAGAACAGTAGACGTTGTGTTGAAGAAAAGGAATATGTCCGGAGTTCCAGAGGACTATATGCCAAGATGATATATGTGATCTACTCATTTCCCTTTTTTCACATTTTCTTTAAGTGGACTGCTCTGTCAAAACATTGTGCACCATATTTCGTAGGATTACAGGACTAAAATAGTGTTTTCAATTCTTACAGTTTTTTTCTGTAAAGTCCCATAGATCAAAGCTGTAGTGAGCAGAGATCAGTTTCTTTACCCTTTTATTTTCACTTTATAATCAGATTTTATTTTTTTTCTGTTGAACCTCAGCAGCTTCATGCATTTAATTAAAGACCTTTGTTTTTCTCTCTTTGGTGGAATGAAAAGCACTTCTTATCCCGCTCTATGCACATGTGCTGTGTAGGCATGTGCACATGCCTTAACATGAAGAAGGTACAATAGCTGTGAAAACAGACTCTGCTGGGTGATTTGTTGCAGGTGGAAAAATCATTTAAGCCAAAAGATATTATACAATACTGCAGAGTGTGTTGTATGAGCTTATTTTGTGCAAAATAGTGATAACAATAATGATACATTCAAACTAAAATGTGTAAATCTTCTGCTGCTTTAATAGTTACAGAACAATAATATTTTATACGTGAACTTCAATTCAAACTTTGAGCCCTTTGTCAGGGGGAAAAATGCAATATGCAGGCTATGATGATGATACTGTGTGTTTCCAAGTTGTATGTAAGTTATTTAACTTACCGTATGTATGAGGAATTATGTTTTCAATGATGAAGAGGTAAAGAACTCAATTCTCAGCTTCTCATATTCAAGAAGATGAATAATCCTATTGAAGGCACTGACTCACGAAGAGAAGAGGATTTATCTCGACAGCATTTATTTATCTCTGGTGTGGAGTGCACATGTTGACTGATTTGTTTGTGTATGTTATTCGTAACACTGGACTCGATGCAGATATCCAAAAAGCACTACACTGTGCAAGACCCACCCCAAAGAACACTGAGGAATTAGCATTAGGCATTACACTCACATCATAGATCGGAGGTTAAAAGTTAGCAGTAGTGATTGGTTACAAATTTATTTTATGACAGTTAAACATACTGAACATGATTTTATTTGCTTTGTTTGTTTATTACTTTGTTGTAATACGAGCCCTGAAACTGTTAAAGCTGTTGATCATTTCTTCTCTTCCTAATTTAAAGAAATCCTGCTCCAATTTTATAAGCAGCATGTCGTATAACAGTACTCTGGGTGCTCTGCCATATGCTTAAAGATAAACAGCTATATAATTAAATGAATATATAAATGAATAAATAAATAAAACACTGGTGACTGAAAGTCAGAAAATCATCAACTGACTTCCATTTTCAGGATGATATGAGTATATTTTTGTAGAGTGTGCTGACACATAAACAATATTTGTATTGCAATAAGCAAACGGGAGAAGTTGTTTCTATTTTTAACACATGCTTTAAACTTTATTGGCACTTGATTTCTTTGACAAGCCGACACTTTCTGAACATAGGTGTCACATTTGAATGTATTTTCTATGGAATGAATGTAATGTGATAAGGCCCAATAAATGAGTGCATAAAGTGATTTGCTATGGTCAAGTGTTTTTACAAATGATGTCTAATTTCTGAAACATTGGAATTAAGATGACCAGTCACTAAAAGGTGATTGTGTTTTTTAAGATCAAAGAAAATAAATCTGACTACAGTCCTTCCAGACTCCTCCATTAATAAGCCAAATAATTGAAACTTATATTACAATGAATATAGTAAGTAACATATGTAGATCTACCCAAAATTCAAATAAATTATTATAACATGCAGTGGTTTTATGGTTCAGTGTTCTGGACCAGGACACCAAGCTTTATACTTATAGATTAGCCTGAGGGTGGCTTGGATGTGTGCACAAGCTTTTTTTTCTTATTTTTTTTCTTATCTTTATTTTCAACAAGCTTTGCAGGTGTACAACAACATACAGTACAGCCTCTGTCAACAATATGACACATACAGTAGATACTCCAATCGACACTTACAGGATGAACCTGCTTGTTCGATGGATATTTCTTTCCAATATATTGAGTGACAAAATATAAAATACTAATAATAATGAAAATAACTATCTCATATTTCTAGCTGTGTTGAGTGCCTCAGTTCTAGCCTCACCCATTACCTGACCTGCACCATTCATCCTAGCAACAGAAATCTCCATGGACACATACTCTAAAATGGAATAGTTCCACTGATAAATAGAGAGAGTGGGAGGTGGTAGCCACCCACCAACATTCTTTTAGCAACAGTGCATGCTGATAAACCAAGCTTTCTTTGAGTATGGTTAAGATTTATCCTAGAATCATCATTCAAGAGCATACTCTCTGGAGAGCTGTTAATTTTCAAACCAAATGTTTTAGAGAGCTGCTTTGTTATTTGTTCCCAAAGACTTCTAGCTGGTGGACACTTCCACATGATAAGTAAAAATGTCCCTATTCGATTCAAGCCACACAGGGTACAATTTGGAGAGGTAAATGCATCATTAAACGGTGCTTTGGTGTCAAATAGGTTCAATATGTCAAATTCTGTTTTTTTAATTTGTGATTTGGATTTTGTGAATATCAGGACAAATTCCTCCAAACTCTGGCCCAGTATATAGATTTTGAATTGTATAAGCTATTATTAATCTGTTTTTCAGTTTACTTGTCTAATAGACAGACTTGTAAACAGAATGTCCTTCAATAAAGCTGGGGCCGCCAAAGTCCTCTCAATGTTGAGCCATGGGGTTTGAAGTAATACAATTAAACCAATGTATTAATGGACGAAGGGTAAGAGCTTGGAGATACAATTTAAAATTTGGAGCAGATAGTCCCCCCAACTCCTTCTATCTTTGTAAGTTGACCAGTTTTATTCACACTTCCACATGGTCCAACTGCAACTGAAATGAAAACATTGACTATTCAGCCTTAAGGTCAACTCTGACCAATGCTTCATTGTGCCTCACTGCCAGTGTTATCAATGTTATCTACAGTCTTGGTCTTCCTACTTTGTTCCACTGTTTCAACTGTGTTACTTCTTCTTCTTCTTCTTCTTCTTCTTCTTCTTCTTCTTCTTCTTCTTCTTCTTCTTCTACTTCTTACAATTCCTCATAAGTTATTGAGAAAGAAGAAAGTGACTAAATATTATTTTCAAAGGTTCTCAGCAGATACACATCAATCCTGTCTCTTTGTGCAGTTTGCACACTTCGACCCTGGAGATGTTGCTCATATTTATCTCTCAGCTTCTGCAAATAAAATCTTCTAAATATTCCAGGCAAACTAACTCTTAACTTTTATTGAAATTTTACACTGTTTACACTGTTTTCCAAAAATACTATCATCATACTATCATGACCTGAATAAATTATAAATGAATATATTTTTCAAGAAGTTATTACACGATTTATTTGAGGAAACTGGCTTTACAATGAAAATGTTGTCACAGTATTGAGCGATTAATAATGCTGATTGCTGATAATAACTGATTTTAATTACAGCTTTATTTTTAGCAAGAAAAAGAAACAAATGTTTAAGCATTTATTACACCAACCACATTCAGTCAGTCTGAAACATGAAATATCAAGAACACAGATACCTTTAATGAGCCGTTTGTCACCTGGAAATATAAACTGTGTGTGTGGTTCCTGTACTGTTCAAGAGATACATTCATTGCACACAATAAACTCTGGGTTTAAACAGATTATATAGAATGTGGAGCAGCGGAGGAGGACAATAACAGCTATTTCTCAGCTTCTGTAAATCATGAGAGCTACCTACACTGTACTTTAAATGCAGTCCTCCACCACTTTGCATATTGTATTTGGGTCAGTTTGATAGACCATGCATAAGTGTGCTGTGCTGTAGTGCTGCAACACTAAAATAACTGAAACCGCACTGTGGTTTTAGTAAATAAAACCATAGAACAAGCCGATTTGGTTGGAAAAACTCTTGAAAATGAAATACCGGTGAACAATTGTGTGAGCTAATACTCCTGGAGCCAAATTTGCAACTCAAAAGCTGCAATTTTGCACCATAATTGTATTACCTCTACTTTGACATTTTGCCTTGCAAGCGTCCGATGCATGATGAGCAAATTTATGAAAATAGAAACAGGATGCTGCCACCACTAAATTAACAGAACTTGGTTTTGAGAAAGGAGCTCATCGAATCACCCTCTTTCTTTATATCATTTCTGACATAGCTTAATAAAATGATAATACATTTACAGTATATGCTTATTATGAAAAATATACATTACATTGTACAGCCCTTTTGATTTACATTTACAGTTATAATTGCCTGCAAAAAACATTCCTCTGCTCTAAAAACATTATTTCTGCTGGTTGATATTGATGTCATGTTAGCTTAATATTATCACTACAGATATATGCTACAAATAGAAAAGTAAAACAAAAAGTCAACTTTTTACTGTGAATCTGTACAGTTTGATTTGTGTGAGTGTTTTTGCAGGCAACCACATATTTGATATCTCGTTTTAATTCATTGCACATTTTGAAAACAGTATTGTCAAGGGAAACAGTTCTGAGGTAATGCGATATCTTTAGATGTGTGTAGAAGCTCTGCCGTCCATGGAGCTGGACCTGGAAAGGTAGCGGCTGGTGGTGCGCCCTTCATCTGCCAAGGCGTCTGCCATCTTTGAGATCACGGAGCTCTTGAATTTCTGCTTAAAGTCATTGCCCATGAAAACATACAACACTGGGTTGAGAAAGCTGTTCGCTGCTGCCAAAGTAGTGCCCACTTTGAGTCCGGAAATCAAAATGCCGTGGTCGTGGTTTTGGGGGTTTAACTCAAGTAGCACAAACACATGGTAGGGCAGCCAGCAGATGAAGAAAGCAGCGACGAGTGCAGTCATGACTTTGAAGGGTTTGGAGGATTTGGTCATCCTGTTCATTCGAAGTTTGAGGATGATGATGGAGTAGCAGATGATGATGACGATGAAAGGGGCAATAAATCCTGCAATTAAGCGGCTCACTGCAACTATCTTGTGACTGAAGTGGTATGAGGTGTAATTGTTGAAGCAAATGGTCCTACCCAGGTGCGAGCCAATATCCCGAAAGATCACAGAGGGAAAGCTCAGTGCAATGGCGAAAAGCCAGGCCAGCACAACAATAACAGAGGCCTTTTTAACAGTGCGATGGTTTTGGGCCCAAACTGGAAACACGACAGACACACAGCGGTCGACACTGATGACGACCAGGAGGAAGATGCTGCTGAACATGTTGAGGAACATGATGGAGGAGGTGAATTTGCACATGAAGCGGCCAAAGGCCCACTGCTCCATGGCCATGTTGGTGATGCTGAATGGCAGGAAGGCGCAGAAGACACAGTCAGAGATGGCAAGGCTCAGGTACCAGGTGGTGTTGACCGTCTTCTTCATCTTGAAGCCAGATATCCAGATGACCAGAGCATTTCCAAAGAAGCCCAGCAGAAAAATGACCACACTGATCACAAGTAAAGAGACACACAAGACTTCGTTCAGGCAAGTCGATTTGTGCTGAAAAACTGCCTCCCCGTATATAGTGTCATTGTCTTCGACTTCATAACTGTAGTTATAGTCTCCATAATCATAATCCATTTTGCCTTGAAGAACAGGACTGTCTCAAAGAATTCTGTGGATACAATGAAAACCTTTCAAATGGCCAGCATTTCGATGAATTAGAAGAACATTTTCCAACAAAGCTAATTGAATGAAAATGTTTTCTAATCAAAATGAAACGGTATAATATACAGATTGAAGAAACTGAACAATGCCATACCTGCAGCACAAAACTTCCACTGCTGTTGACTCAATGGTGTCCAGAGGTTAGTGTCAACAGAGCTGAGCCGTTTCCTTTAAAGGTGGAAGAAAAACCCTTATCAGCTGACCAGCTGGTTTCTCAACACTTCCATCTAAAAGTTTCAGTTCTGCATTTTGAGTTTTTATGTCTGTTTTTATAACATTTACTAGAAGTGTACTAATGTACAAATTTTAGATACTAGAACTTTGCTTGACTCCTTTAATTTCATGTGCATTTCTTTTTCAACGCCACGACATTTGAGAGAAATATTGTAATTTTTACTGCACTTCAAATATTTCACAGCTTCAGTTACTAATGACGTAACAATGTTAGGTTTGTGTATTCAAAACACATTATTTAAACATAGTAAACTACCAAACAGTATACACAAGTAAACCTAAAGTCATTTATTGATTAGGAATAAGACAAATATTTTGGTAACGGTTCAATAATTTACAACAGTGAAATCCTGCTTTTACAGTAATGCACCAGTAATCATAATAGTCTAATGATATAATACAAACCAGTGTAACAGTAAAGTAATACCTCCATAATACTTTAACTACTTAACTATAATGGCAGTCAACAGCTGTCGTTGGTTTCAAGTACGACTTTAAAGTATATTAATTATGGAACCCGTATGTTCAACACACATACGTACTTGTACTTCTCCCCTGTCAGAGTTTGGTGATATTCTCTGCCAGATGCATGTCACTGGCCAGATGTAACTGTTCAAAGCACTCAGAAGAGGGAGGCACGGTATTCATAAATCCAGAAATCATTGGGCGAAATGACAACGTTCTCAGGCAATAAACAAACTGATTTGAATTTGATATTTCAACCCCAGCTTTGTGTGCAGATGTTTCCAATTCCACAGCTGTGCTAAATACAGGCCACAGAACATCGCGTCCACCAGTACTGACTGAATCAGCGTATTCATCGAAGCAGCAAGAAGAAGAACCACAAATGTCAAAGTTAGTTTTAGAAATAAAGAGTGAAGAGGACAGTAACTCTCTCAAATATACCACTGTATTCCAGATTTTCATCTGAAACTCCCACAATTCTCTAAAATAATAAACTGATAATGTTAAGTGAGTCGCTTTTAGAGGCAGAAATTAGAATATATTAAAACAAACAACAACAACAAAAAAGAATTAGTTTGAACTGTTATGGTGAAACAGAATAAAGCAATTTTGTGTTGTTTAGTTTTCTACCTATATTTGTTTTTGTTTTGATTCTATCCACATGAAAGCTTCTCTTTTCTTTTTACTTACTAATAAATTTGGCACTCTTAATATGGATTCATTTGGGCAGTATCTAGAGATGTTCTCTTGCTCTCTGAAATTCAGAAGAAGATTCGCTAAATTTGTCACTTGTATTGGATTGTTGCTGTGCTGTATGAGAAACTACTACCATAGCTATCAGTGTACGCTGGTCACCAAAAAGAAAGTGATTGTCTACAGTAGCTCAGCAAAGACTGACATCTCCATTCCACTTAACAACACCACTGAGGAGAGTTCAGATGGCCAGAAATATGATGATGGTGACTTTGTCATTGTGAGCTTTGCAGGTAAAACCACCTAGATCTGCTAGGCCTTGTTTAAGAAAATTGACCTTCAACCTTTGTAAAATATTTACTTTATTGACTTTAAATAAACCTTAAATAAGTAAATGTCTAATGGATTTGTCTTGCATCAAAGTTTATGAGATATATATCAATGGCACAATTTACCCCATGGTATTCTCTCCAAAGGCACAACTTACCCCGCACCGGGGGCAAGTTGTGCCACAAGACAACTTTTTTTCCGAAAGCTATATTTCTTCAACAGTTTATTTCAGATTCAAAGTTGTTGTTGCCGGGAATGCACCACATCCTGAAATATAAATACATATTTTAGTTTGAGACATTATACTGTCAAGTCCTCACTTTAAAGTCACTTTGGTCAAAAAGTGGCACAGCTCCCCCCACTCTCCCCCACATATTTTTGTATGTAATTTCTACACATGGAAACAAGTTAAAGGACAAAAACACATTTTCATGAAGATAAGGAAGCCACTTGTTGCACTTTCATGTTCATAGGAGCAACATTAAAAACATTTCTTTCAAGTTTTTCTTGTGTATCCTAACGTGTTCTTGATTATTATAATAAACTAGCAAACTTCACATTTTCGGGAATAAGCTTGTGCATGTACATCCTAAACCACATTCAGCTCTCTGGTACATTAGCAAATATTTTATTGCGTAAAGCATGCCTACCTGACCTATTTAGATCCATTTCAGCAAAATCCCTGTCACTCAGGAGGACACACAGACCTTTTGGCGCTCTGCAGATTAGATTTCATAATGATGGCGGGGGTTATAAGTAATTACACACACAATAGCCCCGTACAGTTTTTCCTTTATTTCAGAATATGCCCCACACTTTGATAAGGAGCTACAGGTAATTGAATGGGTATTTAAATAAGCATGACCTTGTTACTGTTAAGTCTATCCCGGTGAAGATATATATATATATATTTCTTGTGTTGTTGAATGTGTTATTTATGTGTATCTTTCTTTACAGTATCCAAACATACTCCAATATTCATAGCTCAATGTCAGGGCATTTGCATTATCATTGGGACATATTTTTAAATTTCTAATCCTTGAATGAAGATTATTTGGTGAATGTGAATACTGTATCAAATACACTGTATGTTTTATTTCTCATATTTAACTCATAATTAACAAAGAATTTGCTGACCCCCAATTGATTTTCAGAATAGTTATTGAGGGATCCTGGTTCCATGTGGCTCCTGTTGCTGTGTGGTCTGATTTTCTACACAATAGGAGTTCAGCCTTTCAACAAATGAATGTTGGCTTTATATATTTTCAGGAAATGAAACTATTACTATTCTTATAACATAATACTGACGTTGAATCTGATGTTTTTATGGTATCCTTGGTGATCATTGATTTCAACAATACTAATACATTGACTCAGCTCTGATGATGAATGTGTATAGTTCACATATCACATTAGTCATACATAGACTGATTTTATGACGTACGTAAATGGTACTCAAGATTGTCCATGACAGCCACTAAATGACAGGAAATATATATCTTAATTTATTGAACTTTACGGTCTGAAATACGGCTGTGTTTCTCAAGCTTTCAACATTTGCAACAAGCCATTTATTCCTGTTATATGACTGGTCTGCCCCCTTCTCTGACTCCTCTGACATTCAGTGTTAGGTTCCAGTCCAGGAAGCCAGAGAGACGTTTAAATTGTATTCTAAGGTAATTTGAGAATTATCGCTTCTTGGTGTCTGTTTGAAACCCATTATATAGATTAGAGTGTGGCACAGATGCCGCAGTCAACAGCATAAATTTAGTTACCTGAAAACCCAACTCCACATTAAGGATTAAAATGGACTGACCATGGTAACAAAGTTACAAGAAGTTAACTAAAGTTACTACATAAGAGTCTGTTATGTCCCTTCCTACAGACAGCTTCCATGTTACATTTCCAGTGCGGTCTGTGGTCCAGGTATACAAAGTGACAGAGGATCCAAAGGAATATCAGTGGTTGTATGTGGTAGAAACAATAAGCTGACCAGACTGATCTGTGTTGGTCGAGGCTTCACAGGAAAGAAGTTTGTAGGCGCTCAGAGGTGTGGGAACAGTTTCGTAGAACAGGATTTTCAGCTGTGTTGGCAATAAATATGTGTCAACTGTGAATACAGAGACAGGAAACACTGTCTTATCGTCCAAAGTGACAATAAAACATGCAGAGGGTAATTATGAACATAATTGTGATAGGATCCACAAGCAATATGACACATAAAAATGTTCTATTACAGTACCTTTCTGATCATATATTTTATAACAGTAAATTTGTATGTGTATCTTCTGTTTGTGTTGCAACACATTACACACATTACACTTGTTCACATTACACTTGTGAATTGTGCTAAAGAAAAAAAAATCTATTTTGTTCTTCTTTCTCCTCCTCTTCTTACTATTAATAGTATGAACAGGAATAGTATAGAACAGTATTGAGTACTATGCAGTATGACATTGTGTGCATCAGATTGAAGAAAAAGAGTAATCCAAAAATATGTTTAGCATTATCCAGTATAAGCTGTACATTTTTTAATCATTTGAAGTGAGGGGATAAATCTTGCTAAATCCCATGATACTTTATTGATTTTTGTATGAGTACTGTATACGCACCAGTCCTGAAGTAGGAAATCATACACTCTCAGAAAAATGAGTTTGGATCAAAAGTGATGAATGTTTATTTGTCTTTTATGTGATAGTTTCCAGACAGGGAAGAGAGACAGAAGATGAAACCACACAAATTCACATATGTGCACATTTACACACTCTATACTCAGTGGGATTAGAACTGGCTGCATGCCAACCATCATTTGAACAGATGGACCAACATGGCTCCATGTTAAATCTTTACATTGACAGGCTTTTCTCCATCAGACCACAGACCAGAGAGGAGAAGAGTTCTGATTTACATCTGCCTCTCATTCAGACAAGAGACAGGAGGACATGGACTACATTATCCCCACTGACATTATCTCCTCACAATATGACAACAATAAGATTTTCAAATGACGATAAAAGGTTCCTGAATATGTGTCGCAGACAAGGCAGATCTTACGCTGATATACCAATCTCAACATACATGTCGCTCCCTGTTAAAATGAGAAGCACTTAAATAGTTTTCTCCATATTGCAAGTCTTCCTGTTCTGCCATCGTAACAAACTGGAGATGTATGAACTACAAGGAATTGACAGAGGTCAACTGCCAACGAACCCCCCTTGGAGAAGTGGAGGTCATGTGACACAGTATTTCCTTTAAAGAAAAAGCACGTAAGAGCTTGAAAGGCTGCAGAATCTGACCTGTTTCACTGACCTGGTGGCTTTTGACCCTTATGCTTTTAAAGGAGAATACTAATCTGAAGAAGAGATGATACCAAACGACAGACACATCTGTATTGGTGGACCTTCATACAAATAAACAGCTTCAGGGGAAATACAGTGCAAAGTATAGAGGTTGAGCCAAGGGCTAGAACAAAGCTGGAACACCTGTGTTTCTCTTGTTTGATTTTTTACTATTAATTGACATTTCCTTTGCGTTGACATTACCTTTGTTTAAATTAAGTTACCAAGTACAATATCTAGCATATCTTCTCTCATCCTTGTATGAATCGATTGCAAAGCAGCCATCTGGTCAATGCTGAGATTACTTGTCCTCTCAATTCGTTTAGAAAATGTGTAAATGTTATGAGCGTTTGATATTATTGAGCAGATAGATATACATTCTACAGTGACACATTTATTATTAATATAAATTGAAGTAATAGGATAGAGCTGGAATGTTATCAAATATACAACTATGATAATCCAATATGGCCCTAAATTGGAATTATGTGATCATCTGTGGCGCTTTTAACCATCTTAATCCTTTTAGAGAGGTCAGACGGATCCCGTTGCAGTGAAAAAGTCAATTAACAACTCTGATCCTGGAAGTGACCGAGGCTCATGATCGTGGGATTATTGCTTGTAAATCAGTCACAACATCAGGCTGTGTCTCCAAATTTGAGCAGTTAGATGACTATGATGATCTAATAATAATAATAATAATAATAATTATAATAATAATAATAATAATAATAATAATAATAATAATAATAATAATAATAATAATAATAATAATAATAATAATAATAATAACTGACTCTCCAATGCAAGTGTGTTTCAAAAATAATCATCCGGAAAAAAAAATGTAATTAGAAAATAAACTTTCTTCAGTTCACAGCTGGACTGTGGCCTGTCAGTCCTCCGAAGCGTGCAGGACTGTGGGAGCAGATGTCGAGGCTCTGGCATCCCCGTTCTGACATGCAGGACTTGTAAATGTGAAGCTGCAGGGGAAAGGATGGAGTGGTGCCGGCGGATATTTGTTTTTGGTTTGATATGTAGAAGTCAGCCTCCAGATGGGGTCCTTGTATCATTACCATATGGACACACAATAATGAATCCAATGTCGCTGGCGTTGGATGCCGCTGGAGCACAAATATCACCAGCCAGCAAATAACTGGGTCTTCTGTCGTGTGAGAAAGCATGTTTAAAGCAGGAGGAATTAGACATTAATACTGACAATTATAATATTATTTGTGTTTGTTGGTTGTAGACAGGCACATTTAATAAGGCAATCCAAACAGGGGCTTTGAGAGCAGTGCAATTCAGGGGGGCATGCTTAGTTTCCCCTGCCACAAAATCCTCAGCCTGCTTTTGCAAAATCTCATAAACAAGCTACAAAGGAGCTGAAGGCAAGAGGTTTCAGTGGGAGCACGCTTAAGCAAACATTGTCACCCAGTAGTATTATGTCGTATTTAATCGTGTTATAAGGTGCTCTAATTTTATTTTGTACTCCTGCGAGGATGTTACCAAAGAAACCAAACAAAGTCAGCACCAGCAGTCATCTCTTGGTGGGTAGAAGAAAATAATGAGCCGCCTACAGTAACTGAGTCATCCCTGTGTGCTGTAGGATATGCCTGATAGTGCCGGGATTGCAACATTTGACAGAGCTGGAAGGCTTGCACACCCACTTAACTGAGCTGCTCAGACCAGTGCTGAAGTGAGATAATAAGTGGAAAAATCAAGAAGCGCCTGAAGGAGGTCCCCGCTAATTGCTGCCACACAGTGAAGACCTAATTATTTCTGTCTCCTGTCTTTCCACCAGATAATTTACTCACCGGTTGAGGGAAGTTACAACAGATAAACAAGCAAATATGACAATGTGGCACACATGGAGCCCATCACCAGACTAAACGGCAGGTGCCTGTCTATTGAGCTGCCCTGAAACAAATAGTCTGAGTTCAGTCATTCATAAAAAGGTGTTCCTGAGTGAGATGGCTGCCTTCAGGGGCTTGTGACAATGATCAAGACAGACAGATTGGAGCAAGAATCGAGTAAATCATTTCCAGTCTCTCCAGGTCCTAGGCAAGAAGTCATGAGGAAAAAGCATCAGTGCCGCCTTCCTCACTGCGGATGCAGTTACTGCAAAATCGATCAGTAAAACTAATTATCCGTGATCCCCCTGGTTTACGATCTGCTGCTTTTTATGGGCTCTTTAAGATGCAAGTTCAGTCGGCCATCTCAGATATGTTCCTCTAGGACGCTTCATGAAGCAGTTTGTTTAGGAAATGCCAGATGAGACACTTGAGTTGTAGCACTGCAGCAAGTGTTTGCAAATGTTTGTAGCAGAGTTCACAAAGGGACTGAGCAGGTGAGCGGGGGTGGAGAACTAACAGCTTAAATAAACAACCTTACTATAAAGGGTGTGTTGGATGTACTGTGTGTTGTAGCCATTAGAGTGCTCTCAATCCCTGAACAACCTCGCAGACTTTGATGTATTGAGAACCAAAGGTCATGAACAGATGCATGTCCATTGTCGAGTGGTGTTTTCACAATAGAAGAGGCTGTGGGTTACAGCAAAGCAAGTTATGAGACACAACAGAAGCTTTCTTATATACAGTACAGTATACTGTATTTAGATTTACTGTAGATATCTTAATGTAGATGGTAGCAGTTTTTTCTTATCCATGACTGAAATGAAAGATTTCACTGTTATAAAAATACATCATTATGCCTATTGTGGATGATTCAGGCTGTTCGTGTCACATTTTGAAAGTAATGGACCTTTGGCCAGATGTCACATGACAATACCTCAACCATTGCGAATAACATAATAGAACATTTCAACAAAGGGATATGTTATTGGCTTTAAATTTAAATATTGACAGGCTAATTGTTAGACTTCCCACAGAACTACTGAAAACACACATTTTAATAGCGAAAAAGCCTATAGATAGCATTGTTGCTAGTTTCCCACATTGTTTACATAACCGTTTACAGAGCCTGGGCTGTGTATTAACACCAGATCGTTTTCAGCGCACACAGTACAGACAGGTAAGTGGATCATGATCATGAATAGATGTTCACTTTTTTCATACAACAAGCATTCTCTAGAATCACTGACTCCACCTTTTATCAGGGACAGCAGAGCAGAGTCTCAGCTGTGAGGCTGGATCAGGGGAATATGAAGGAAATATCTGCTACTGTAGTTGTGAAACAGTAAAAGTTCATGGCCTATAAACTGGTGATTTTGTTGCATATGTTTTAAACTTCCTGATTTCATTCAGGAGCTCCCAGACAGGCCGAGGGCAACCAAAAGACAACCCTTTGTCCTCTTGTCACTGGAGGGGGAAAAAAGACACCCTAACCTCCCACATTGTCTTACAACAGCACTTGTCTGTCTGTCAATGAGCGTGTGGGTTTCTGATTTTTGGAACAAACCTCGATTTTAAGATATGTATTTTGACGATGACAGTTGAGGACAGTTGTTGCTCCCGGTGCAGCTCTCCTTCTCACTGTCAGGCTCTTTTTTTCTTTTACTGCCACCTCATTCCTGCTTTCTGAGCCATCCATACCTGGAAAGTGGAAAGAAAGAACGCCATCCCTCTCCCCTCTGACTGTCTAACGAGATCCTCTATCTCTGACACCCAGCTCTGTCACCCAGAACAAAGCCTCTTCTCAGGCAGAAAGGCAAGCAGCCTGACCGCTCCTCAGAGGCCAGGCAGAGGAGCGGGAGCGGGTAGGGGAGGAGGTGAGGGGCCAGTGCCAGAGGGATTTATATCCTGCCCTGACAGCTCGTTTTTTTCCCCCTCTAGGTGGGCAGATGGATTTTTCTCCCTCTTGAAGCGCAGTTCCAGCAAGTAGTGAAAGGACAGGGTGTTATTGTAATAGTCTGCGACAGGTCATCTCTGGAGTGTGCTTCAAGTTAACGTGTCAGCTGGTGTGAGGATCATGCTGATGAACGCAGCAGCCTATTCCTTGACCTAATGTGAGATATAGTCAGCGGATACAATCATTTGTTTCACATAGATGAATGAGTAAGCCACTTATTCGTGTTCCATGCATCACAGTCGTTTAACAACACTGCAAGAGATAAAAGCATACTTTAATAATGCAATGAAGATAACAGACGCTAAACTTTCCTTGAGACTGTTCCATTCTGCTAATGATCTCAGTGTGATATGAAGCATTTAATTGCATCAAGACAGCGGAGAATTATTACTCATCAATGATTTTTAACTTCAGACTAATGTGGTTTTATCTGTTTCCACAGCTGGGAGGGGGTTGGCTTATGTAAACATATGCCAGATGGGCAAAGCAAAAAAAGACTCCACAATATGTTTATTTCATGCCACAATTAGCCTACTCATTCATCAGTCACTCATTCCGCCATAATTGTCACTGCTTTTCAAGCAAAGCAGGGTCTAAATTCTGCTGTTGTGGAGCCTCAGATGGACAAGAGGCCAATAAATGAATAATGTGGATTGATGCGTTTTCCCATCCACTAATGTTTAGCGAGTATTAGAAGTTGAGGGCATCAAGATAAACAGTTGGATGAGCTGATTATCCAGCCAGGTTCCATTAATCTAGTGGAGAAGAAAGGTGCTCAAAGAGATGATGCAAATTAAACTGTTCCAGTCAAACCTGTGGAAAACTGAGTAGGACATGTTTTGGAATTCCATGCTCCATGTACATTTGCCATTGTCATCCAGTTTTTATCTTGTTTTTTTATTATTCTTTGGTATTTTCACCTTTAATGTATAGTTCTTGAGCACAACGTTGAAATACAGAGAGAGGTAAGACACGCATTGAATAGCCCGGGATGGAGTCGAAACTGGGTCCATTGCAACAAGGACTTAGTCTTAATAGTATGCACTTCATGGTAATCACTCTGTCGGTGAGTCATCCAGCTATTTTTATGCTCAAATTGAAAAAGCCATAAAAACCTGTGAATTGTATTTGTATTTGGACAGCAGCTCCACTGATATTTAACACTAGGATCCACTAATTCTGTTAAGGGTAAAATACCTTGCTTAATTTCCTCCTTACTTCTTTTTCAGAACACAGTGCCAGTTGAAAACAAAGTGGAGCTTTAACTTTGAAGAAACTAAATCACAATCACAAAGTCAGCTTCATGGGAAACCTTGTTAAGCTTAATGCAAATCATTTTTTTCAAAACAACATGAGGAAAATAAAAAATATTTAATTGTCACCGCCTGATCTTAAGAAACAAGCGATGCCTACATTGGTTCAATATGGTTAATAAGGTGATCCACAGAAGCAGATGAAAATCAATTGTAGCAGAAAACATATCCTTACTTTTAAATCCTACATTTCCCATAATGCCACAGACAGCCCCTCCTAATTAGTACCTCTCTGCCAGGATAAACACCCATGCCTGTCAACTCTCCTGTCAAATTTAAATTAGTAAAAGAATAGTAAATCAATATGTAGTCTTCAAGGCCAAGCCGAGTAATTTGTCAAGACTGACATCATTTGTCAGACTTGACAAAGCTTCTTAACTGAAAACATTACAAAATGCTTTGTTGTTCTCTCATGACGAGAAAAACTGACTCTAACACGTAAAATGAGTGGTTGAATCTGACAAAACAAGACAAATAGGTGCATTAGTAACAAAACAAATTATGTCATCCTTTCTGCAGCTTCTCCTCTGCTGTTGAAGGGAGGCTGGTTTCTTTTGGATTCATTTCAAATTTAAAAAAAAATTGAGTCAGTTAATTTTCTGCAATTTTCTTTCTCTATTTAGGATTTTAGATCACTAAAATATGGAGTGATACACATCTGACACCTCTGACAATGTTATGCACATTACACATTGGATTATATTTTAAATGTATGGTTTTGTTTTCATTGAATTTCCACATGCCCAGACACATTGCTGACACATTGCATCTCCAGACCATACACTTTCATGAACTAGGACAAACATCTTTGTTTTGGTTCAACTTTGTTGTTTGTTTCAACCTACAAGAACCTCGATAATAATTACTGGTTGAACTAAAGAGTTCAACCAGAATTTTTTTTTAAAAAGCAACCCTAACCCTCATATGGCTTCTAGTTTACTTTACTCATTTACAATGCAATTTTGGTACTTTTTACATTACATTTTCTATTTTATTATGCGGTAAAATATCATCAAATTGGTTTTGATAGTGAGTATTGAGCCATTAAAGGGCAGGGTAAATTATCTTTAGGAAGGTTTTGTGGTTTTCTGTTTTTTTTTTAAATTAATAAACATGCGGAAATAGAAACCTGTGAAAGCATTGTCTTTTCTTAATATAATCCTTATTATTGCAACCAGCTATAATCCTGGCCTCATACATTATGGAGTGAAAGCTGCTTTAAAGCCAAAGAGACTGATCTCAGCCAAATCACATAAAATCCAGAACCTGTATCCAGCAGGCAGCAGTTAGTCATCCTTCCACCATCCAGTTAACCATTGGCAGCATGTTGATTAAATATTACCCAAAGCTTTCTTTATTACTAACTTTCTTTCCCCCATTTTTCTTTCTTTCTAAGAAAATGAAAAAAAGCAATGTACACTTCCAATAGTCACTATACCCCTTCAGCATCCACTTTGCTTGGAGAAGTGTGTGATAGAGCGCGTGAAGAACAGGAGTAAAGAAATTATACGGCTCAAGCACACTCCATTATCCTACAAGGCTAAATTGCTCAGAGCAGGTCAGAGGGACTGTGGTGTCTTTAGTGGGCAGATTGACCCAGAGATCACTTTGAGTATAGTGTGCAACAGAAAGGCAATTTAATTATATATAAATGACATATAGAAAAGTACAAAAGCTTTTAATGAAGAATACATAGCAAAGCATCTAAAGCTGAATACCAATGAGATGAAGGACAACTATAAAAAGAACTGAAAGGTTACCCAATGTTTATACGAAAAAAGCTGAGGAGGTATATACCATAAAAGCTTTTGTTCCCTTCAAAAAATCGATAGCATAAGAATAAAGCTTTATTATGCAGACTTTAAGGCCAGTAGTTATACTGCAGCATTCAGAGGATGTGCTGTTCTGTGGCTGTGACGTCCCCATAACAGAGCACTGCTGCCCTCTTCAGTTTGTTTGTGCGCCATACAAACACTGCCACTACACATAAATGTATCTGGGAGTCTGTATGCGTATCCTTCACTAACTTGTCAACCATTCATCCTATTGCCTTCACACTAGAATGGTGTGTTCCGGAGAAATGCTGTATCAATCTCAAGTTATTTGGAACAGTAGTTCTGTAGAGCACCGTGAAAATCCAGTGGTCAGCCAGACTTTGGTGCACATCTATTCCGAACAGGGCATGATTGCACCGCTGTAATGGGATGAATAGATGCGCATTTAGAACCAAGCGGCTGTACAGACACTGCATTGGTTGCATTGAAATGATGGCAAGAGAACAGCTGGTAGCCTGTCGAGTAATTAAAAGTGTAATGGCAAAAACAACTTTCAGTTTCAATTCAGTTGTGCAAAGGGAGCTCAAACACTCACACTTGCAGAAAGTACATTAGTGTTGGTTGGCAGACAATTACATCCAGGCACAATTACGATTCTTATATGAATTCTCTCCTTTCTTTAATAAAGAATGACTAGTAAAATGGCCAACCTTTGAAGACTGTGGGGTCAAAGTTAATATTAGTTTAATAGTATTAATATTCATATCAGAGTATTTGCACCACCTGTCCATGCCACATTGCAGGGGCTACGAATGCATCATCATGAGAACACCCAACCCATCGTAAAATATTTCAGCTCTCAATTGTTTATACTAGGGGCTTTAGGTACATCCTCTCAGGTAATCCTATGCACAAAATTGGACCATAAAGTGAGAAATAGTACATAGGCTAAATATACATTTTTAAACGTTTTATAATTGTACGAGGTGCAGTGAAATGCTCACTAAACACTATCTAAAGTCGAATAAATATATATATAATTTCTTAATGCATATGATTTCACCTAAAAATAAGACATGTTCTGAAGCTTTTTCCTGACAGGTTAAATATTGCACTACTGTTTTGCCTGCAAGACTGAACTGAGGGAAGCATGTTTCATGGAGTATCCAATCAGAGAGCGTTACGAACCATTCCTTGTTTTGCCCGTGTTCAGCCAATCGCCCTTGCCCTTCAATATACTTCCGACCAATTATATCCCACTATGTTCACACGTTGACTTCCACTTCGAGGAAGTTGATGATGTGTGTGTTATGCTTATGTAGACAGCTGTTCTGACGCCGGGAACACGTATTTATCCGCCGAGTATTTGTAAATTTAGTCGAGGTCCTGTCCGTTTAGAGACACGTAAGTGAGACACGGAGCTAATTTGACATAGCTAGCAGACGTACGCGCTGTTTAAGTCGGCTACCTGAGTTGATTTCTTTCGAAGTGTTCTTCCCAGCTGTTATGTCGACCGTGATTTCCTTCCTGTCAGCCGTCCTTCGGCTCTCTTAGCTGGGCTGAATATAGACTGCATGGGGCACCGCAACCCCAGATAATGGATGCTTTAACCTCAGGTTATCATGGCTGCTCTGACGTTGTGGCGTTACACCAGCGGCCGTGTCCTGGGTGGATGGGGCCCGCTGCTGTGCGTTCTCCTCGGCTCTCTGTTAGCCGTCCTGATGCCCATGGTTGGGGTGGAAGAGCAGTGCTCCGCCGCCCTGAAGGGCATCGCTCTGCTCCACTGCCAGCTGTGGGGAAACTCCCAGAAGCCACCAGCTGTGCAGTCCAACAGCCTCACGGTCCCTTTCACTGCCCTTGATCTGTTGCCTCAGAGGTCCAAGCCCAGCAAAGGTACAAACAAGAAGGGGTGTACTGTACTCCTCCCACTAAATTCACAGTTCAAATCTTTAACATATGATAAAGACAAGATTAGACAAGACTACATGAGGATTTCCATTAATGTCCATTTCTAATGCTGGCTATTTTGATTCTATAGTTGTTACCTTATTATTTCTCTAAGGAAAATGCATAGTTAACGTTCTCCATTGTGTCATGATTGCAGAGATGGAGCTTGAGTCCAAAGCGGCGCTGCAGCAGGCTCTGGAAATGAGGAAAGTGGGGAAGAGGGAGAAGGCTCACAAGCTGCTGGTGCACGCGCTCAGCATGAATCCAGACTTTGTAGACGCCTTGACGGAGCTGGGGACCATTCTGGAGGAGGAGAAGGATGTGGTCCAAGCAGACCACCTGTACACTAAAGCCCTGGCCATCTCGCCATGCAACGAGAGGGCTCTGGTCAGCCGGGACCGCACTCTTCCCTTGGTGGAAGAGATCGACCAGCGTTACTTCAGCATCATTGACAGCAAAGTGCGCCGTCTCATGTCCATTCCCAAAGGCAACTCTGCACTGCGCCGAGTGATGGAGGAAACCTACTACCACCACATCTACCACACGGTGGCCATTGAAGGCAGCACGCTCACTCTGTCGGAGATCCGTCACATATTGGAGACGCGTTACGCCGTGCCTGGGAAGAGCCTCCAGGAGCAGAACGAGGCCATCGGTGTGGACGCTGCCATGAAGTACATCAACACCACGCTGCTGTCCAGAACAGGCGCCATGACCGTCAGCGACATCCTGGAGATCCACCGGCGCGTGCTGGGCTACGTAGACCCTGTGGAGGGAGGGAGGCTGCGCACCAACCAGGTGTTTGTGGGCCACCACATCCCGCCCCACCCTCAGGACCTGCAGAGACACATGCAGGAGCTGGTTCAGTGGCTCAACTCTGAGGACGCCCTGCAGCTGCATCCTGTGGAGTACGCAGCTCTCGCCCACTACAAGCTGGTGTACGTGCACCCGTTTGTGGACGGCAACGGACGCACGTCGCGGCTGCTCATGAACCTGGTGCTCATGCAAGCGCGCTACCCACCCATCACCATTCGCAAAGAACAAAGGTCGGAGTATTACGGAGCTCTAGACACAGCCAATGAGGGGGATGTACGGCCCTTCATCCGCTTCATAGCCAAATGTACAGAGATAACATTGGACACTTTGTTGATTTCCACAACTGAGCAGCCGGTAGGGTTGCCGGCAGCCAGCCAGGACCAGGCCTGTCCCAGCTGCAAACAGACCATTCCCATCCGCAACTGAGCTGGAGACAGGAACACAAAGTGAAGCGATATCATGCAGGGAGATATTTTAATCAGTCTAAAAGCTCTTCAATTAAAAAAAGTCTAATCGTAAAACAGTTAAATTGCCTGGGCCATAATCTACTTTATGCTTCAGTTTGGTTTCTGAACCTGCTGAAGTCATTGCATCTGCTGCAGGGTGTTGAATATGCATCTGGTTTTAGGTTTGCTTTCATACAAATCTTTTACCTGAACAATGAAAATGAACTTTTCCCCACTTTTAGTATGTAACCAGTTGAAATTCCAATCTGAAGTTCAACTACTGCTGATGTGTGGAGGAATGAACAAAAGCTTTCTTATCATGTCCTTTGACTGGAGATGTGTACAGTGTTTGAACATACAAATATTTAAAATAAATAAATTCAATACCTTGATACAAACGATGTCTCGTAACACTGTAAAGCACTTTCACGTATTTGATTGTTTATTTTAAAATTAAAGTGTTGTATGACCTTATATTGTGTATTTTACATTCTAAATTTTTTTTAAGTTTTTCTCACTGGGATCAATGATGAATTACTTAATTAAAAAAGTTTTAGACCAGAAAGAAATACATGAAATTACATTTATTTATTTATTTACATTACCCAAAAACACAAGGGTGGATACTGAAACAAGAAGGTCAATAAATACTGATTTAACAAAATGAAAAAGCAATTTATTTACCTGCTTACCAAATTGGAAACAGACTATATAAATTATACTTAACAGCAATGTACACACACAAACACACCACCTTTTACATAAATCAGAAGTTCACTTCTAGAGACCAATGTATTTCAATTTTTTTTTCCATATTAGGCCACTGTGGTGAGAGCAATGCATATAGCTTGTATTCCATCTGTTTTGAAAGTACATTTTAGATTTCTTAAAAATGATGGAGTTTTTAAATATAAGATTGAACATGATACACAAGCAACATTACTGGTATCCAAACAAGACAATTGGTTGACACCTAATGTGAAAACACAGAAACGTGTAGCTCCTTCTTTTGTAGGAGCTACAGAAATAAATTGTGTGGAGATGACAGAACTTCTGTATTTAGTCTAAACCCAAATTACTAATGAGCTAGCAACTGCAGCTCATTCAGATGGAGAAATCAAGTAGTCCATAACACATTAATAAAACTACAAAGATTGCAGTTTCATAATCTCCTAAATATTCAGTACATATAGAGGGTTGAATGGATGCTTGTCATTTATGATTCTACTTTTTAACACCTTAAACTTATTTAACGCATCTCATATTTAGAATATTGTGGAAAAATGTGTTTGTGTAATTTCATTCAAAAAGTGCAAGTTCCATATATTCTAGAATCTAGATTCAATATTCTTTTATGAAATATATTGACTTTGAACTGCCTATCAAACAGTGGAGTGGACTAACACCAGCTGATGACAAGGTCACTGGTCCAAATTACATTTAGTAATTCATTTGTAAATCAAGGTCCCAGAGTCCCGAGGAACAGTGAAGAGGGACACAATCCAATTTCTTGAGGTCCACTGTCTAGTTTCCACTCAGTGATGATTTGGGGCACAATGACATCTGCTGGTGTTGGTCCACTGTGTTATCAAGTCCAAAGTCAATGAAGCTGTCCACCAGGAGATTTTAGAGCACTTCATGCTTATTGAGATGCCAATTTCCTCTTCCAGCAAGGAAATATTTATCGGCATCCTCAGCCTGTGTGGTAATGTACACACTTTGAATTTGCTTAATTAAAGTGCTGTCCACACAGCACTTGAGTTGTTAGTACCTAAATCAGTATCTTTACTAAATGAGGGATGTTTTACCCTGCATAGACAGGTCACATTAACAGAGGAGTCATTAGACCATATACTGAGAGGTGAGTTGTTAATACTATAACTAATAGTAAGCACTGTGATATTACATTAAGCCTGCAGGCCAGGAGAGAGCCAATGATCCAATATTAATTTATTGACCCTTTAGGGTTACTTCATCTTAAAGTTTAGTTTAGTGTTAATCTCAGTTTATTGTACAATTGAAGGGCTATTTATGTTTTAAGTTAGCATTTATACATGTTGAGAAAATGTTTGTCTTATGGCCCCCTCTGTAACAGCACAAGGCTGACTTCTACAGCGACGTCCTTAAAATGACTATGCTAAACATCATCTCCATAAGGTTAAACACTTACTTTGCTAAAGTACCACATACAACCCCACTTAAATACTGAACTATCCCTTTAAAAATCATGGTTATATGCAAGTGGTTACTCAGAGATGGTATTCAAGATAAGGGATAAATTGTACTATATAGTCAGGTACAAACCATAGCTTTGTTAGCTGTGTCCTCAAGGTAAATTGCTAAACAAAATCCTAAATTTCCTAAAAACATTTTATTTATTTTTTTAAATCACTGTACCATATCCAACCTATATACACACACGCCAACTATATTACTGAACATTTTCATATAAACTTTTTAAAGAACATTAGCAAGTTAAGCCGTTTTGAATCTTTAAAAAAAGAATTAAAAAAAACTCCGCCATATGCTTCTCTCAGAACCCTTTTTCACTTAACAAAACAAAATGAGACACTTACCAACACCAGGCATACCATTTTTTGATACAGTATATTTACACACAAATATGACACATTTTTTAATAAAATTACCTTCAAGCCACTTTCATACAAACCACAACAAAAAACATTCTGTCACCCTGGTGAAATGTGTCGGTTGCAAAGTGTTGGTGATGGAGGGAAGGAGCTCGGCGATTAAGGCAGTCCCGCACAACAGTTGATGAAAAAGGGATTAAAAAGGGAAAACATGAAACTAATAACAGGAAAATCACCAACACTTATTTGTAAGGACACAAGATGGCTTTCAGCGTGAAGGCGGTCTCTCGCTCATCTTCTCACTTACTGAGAAGCATCTTGGCAAAGTCTGAATTTGACAAAGGTTTTGTCTCCCCTGCTGAATTGGCTGAAGTGCTGGACAGTGCCGTTCCGTTCTCGGCTTTGCTCACAGGTGCACTTTGACGGTTCAGGGACCGAGGGAGTAATGAGAGTTGGGTGCGTCCTCTTCCTCTCCTGGAACAAGAAAAGAAAATGGCTTAGGTCGCAATTAACCCCTAGGTGCGCACCAAAGTAGCGGACTATTAGTTGTGAACACAACCTTAGTGTTGTGCACTTAGAATTCTGAAAGTAGGGGGCGCCTTTAGCTCAGTCGGTAAGGCGTCCCCCTCCCGGGCCGGGCCCAGCAGCAGACCCGGGTTCGATTCCCGCCCGCGGTCGATCTCTGCATGTCACTCCCCTCTCTGCCCCATTTCACCTCTGTCTCTCTGCACTATCAATAAAGCATAAAAATGCCCAAAAAATATATTAAAAAAAAAAAAAGAATTCTGAAAGTAGACGACTTGCAGAACACTTCAGTTGGCGTGACGGAGAAATTAACTTGATCGTGAACTTACGATCCAAAGACCTGGCGAGGCATCAGGTCTGCTGTGGGCCTGTTGGAACCGGTGATATCCATCTGGTTTCTGCGTGGAGGGTTGCTTATTGCGACGGAGATCTTGTTGCCCTCTATTTCCATGCCGTCCATTTTGAGAACCGCCTGAGAAGCCTGAGCTTCATTTTCAAACTCAACATATGCCAGTCCCTGCAGAGCCACAGAGAAGGTTAATGTGTCAGCAGCAAACTGTATACCTCCACCTTGCACAGCATCTGCACGGTCAAAAAGGTGTTCAAACAGGACGACTATTATTAGCTAAACACCTGGACACTGTTCTCCTCTAAGCCTCACCTTGGGTTTTCCTGAGCGATACGTGACCAGTCGAACCTCTTTGATGGTGCCGTGATCTTTGCTCATTTCCTGCAGTTGCTCTTTAGTGCAGGAGAACGGCAGCCCAGAGATGAAGACTTTTTGTTTCTCCAAGGCTGTGTTGTATTTAAACACCTACAGAGACATTGATTTGAGGTAGTCACAAGGCTTTCTGCAGGGTTAACCAAGACTTTTCAAATAGTTTCTTTAACATCACATATATATCTCAATTTAACACCTGTTTTATGTCAGCCAAAGTACAAAAGGAAACCATCGGAGACAATACGACCTAGAGCCTCCCACCAGTATATAACAATAAATCCTGAAGACATCATAACAGTATTGTGGCCTGGACACAGAAAAGTGGCATACAATCTACAGATGAATTAACCAAAAAAAATAAGTAAATTCAAGTTCAAGCTGATAATAAATATTTCAGAATAAGATTATTAGCACCTTCTAAAGCCTTTGGGAGAACTCAATGTAATGACCTGCAGATACTCTGGTTATAATAAAAACCAACATAACTGATTGTGTACATATTCACCTTAAAGTCAGGATTTTTGTTTTTGTCCACACAGGGTGACACAAACATGGGCCTGCCCTCCACCTCCCGTCTGTCCAGCTTCAGGGCTTCAGGGACAGACACTGGGGCTTCAAACTGGACATAGCCGTATCCTTTGAAGCCTCCTTTGGTGCTGAAGACAGGGCGAATCTGGTTGATGGGACCACAGGTCTCAAACAGTGTCCTGAGCTTTGCCTCTGGCTCCTCCAGCGTGTATGCCAGGTTGCTGATAAATACGCTGCAGTTATCATCACGAAGCTCTGGCTTGTCATCGTTCTGCCTCTGGGCAGCCGCCGCATCTCCCTGCTGGGTCTTTTTAGTGCCAGGTGCAGCATGCTTATAGCCAGGGGGAGCTTTCCTCCCAAAGAGTCCCGTCTCTGTCTCCATGTCCTCTGTGCTTTGTGCCCCATTGCCTCTCTGCCTTTTAGGAGCTTGTCCAGTCAAAGAGAGACAGAGAGATTAGGAAACACATAATTTTGGAAAAAGTTTTTGTGCAGGGCAAATGAGTCATGAGCAAATTCCAGTCATTGTTTTCAAGACACGTAGCCAATAAAAGGCCTCGCAGAAGTACACACGTGGAAGTCAAATGCATTAGGCAATGTGCTCTTAGTTTGCCTAAGCCTGTTTCAGGTCATTTTGGGACTTCAGTTGAAGCAACAAAACTTCTGAGAGGAAAACAGCAACAGCGTTATATTTTGCAGATTGAAAAGGCAAAAAGAGGGACTGGATTTGCATTGTGTGTGTGTGCTTGTGAAAGATTGTTTGATGATTGAAGATTGGCTTGGCCAATTACTCTTTCCATCCGTTTCATGAATTTTATCATCATCGGGACAAAGAGACACATGGCAGCTTTGCAAAAATCATAAATACCCCACATTCATTTTCTGATCCAATGTGTCTAAATTCATATTTTGCCAATTTGTGTAGAATAGAATAGAATAGAATAGAATATATTTATTGCCATTTGCATAGGTACAAGTACAAGTGCATTGGGATAATACATCAACATTGCATTTCAATAAGTATAGGAAAAGAAAACAAATCTATAGGGTACTTTCTGTTCCCTACACAGTTGTTATAAATCATCCAAATGATGGGAGGGGAGGGGGGGGGGGGTTTCCTTAATTGTTTGGATGCGGGGTCAATGAAACTCTGATCTACTGGCAAAATGGTCCACTGTTGAACCCTGATCATACAAAGTGTCTTACCCGATTTACCCGAGTCCTCATTCCACTGGTCCTGATAATCGTCCTGCTGTGCTTTCCTCTTCTCCCCAGGTCGGAATCCCTTCTGGACCTTCTTTTGAGCTTTCTTGTCTGACTTTGTCCTCTGCCGCTGATCACCTCTGTCCTCCTCTTGGCGAGCCATGGCTGCTTCTTTCTCAGCCGCCTGACCGATGGGCAGACCATGGAAGCATTAGCCAAAAGAAGCTAAATGATAAACCCTGCCCAGCCCAATGCTGACATGTGCTCCTACCTTAGCACGTTGCTCATTAACCCTGTTCAGCTTGGTCTCCGTCTTCTGCACTGCCACGTCCCAGTCCTCCAGAGAACCTGTAGGTGAGGACGCAAAATACAGAGACACGCTGTAAATCATGAAAATCGTACTCAGTTTTATGTTAACTTTTTTTATACAGTAGGGGAAGGTGGGGTGATTTGTGCAACTTTTTACTCAAAGTGATTTTAAAGTGAGGCCTTGACAGTTATGTCTCCAACTCAAATATGTACATATATTTCAGGATGTTGTGCATCCCTGGCAATAAAAACTTTGGATCTGGAATAAACTGTTTAAGAAATATAGCTTTCGGAAAAAAAGTTGTCTTGTCGCACAAATCACCCCACGTAGTGGGGTGATTTGTGCGTCATTGTGTCACAATGACAAAGTCACCATCATCATCTTTCTGGCCATCTGAACTCTCATCAGTGGTGTCGTTAAGTGGAATTGAGATGTCACTCTCTTCTGAGCTACTGTAGACAATCACTTTCTTTTGGTGACCAGCGTATACAGCCATGCCACTGGCACAACTCTCAGAAATGTACTTTGCACTAGTTGCTCCGTGCTTGTGGAACCAACTGCCACCTGACAAATGTGATTCCCCCTACATTTCTGCCTTTAAATCAAGGCTCAAAACCCATATGTACACCCTGGTGTTTCCTCCCCATTAACCTCTGCACTACTTACTTACCTCTGCACTACTATCTGTGTTTATGTGGATGTATGGGCTTTACGTCTTTTATTTTGGTTATTGTTATTTTACCTTCATTGTTTACCTACTGAATGCACTATGTACAGCACTTTGGACAGTGCAAACTGTCATAAATGTGCTTTTATAAATACATTTTACTTACTTACTTACTTATAACTCACCCAGGCCCTTGTGCACAAATCACCCCATCCCCAGAATTTTGGATAATAGGCATGATGCAGCAATTTAGGGTTGACATTGTGCTAACTATATAGACTCAAAGTGTAGCATACCAAAGCACTAAAACATGTGTCAAATGTTTTCAAACGTGTCTATAATTGTTCAGACACAATAATCAAAAAACCTTGATCATGGAAATTTTACTTTGAAAGGCAAAACACAGTTTTTTGAGCTTAAATGTGCTTATATCTTATTCCTTGTGTCTCCCTTCTTTACAGGATGAGTCAAATGGATGGCTCTTCTTAAATATGTGGTCACATTTCCAATTTCTTCCACGGTTTTCTAGAAACAAGGGGTTTTGCAACTTCCAAAATGCACAAATCACCCCACCTTCCCCTATATACTTTTGTTTTATGTGTAACTAGAATGTGATATATAATAAAGGTCTCCATTTAGATGGACATGTAGAAATAGTTTTATATTAACTCTATGTTTAGACTCACCTTCCACCCTCTCAAATGTGAGCAGGACTTCACAGACATGTTCCGGGTAGTCTGAGGTGCACTGGACTGCTCTGTGAAGAGCTTTCCGACAGTGAACAGGGTCTCCATAAGATCTACAGATACAGTAAAAAAATTAAAATCAGGGACCTTATAAACTTGTTTTGACTGAATGATTTGTCACAATGGCATCAGACATGGATTGACAAACCTTTCAAGGTTGTAGTACTCCAGCCACATGTTGGCAAATTTGGCATTTCCTTTTGTCATGATGCTGTCCCACAGTTCTCTGGCTTTTTGGATGTTCTTGCAGTGAAGGGCCTGGTCAGGAGCAAAGAAACAAACTTTAAAACACACAAAACAAATGATCACATACATTCTTTACTTTGGTAGTGAAACATAACAAACTGTCACATTCTGGTGCTGCCACAGTTTAATAACTGGTCCTTTAGTTTTTGACAATATTTGCTCATTGGGTTAGCAATTACACAAATTTAATGTTGCCATCAAAAAAATAAACAGAAAAATATTAATACAATAAGTCAAAATATATTTTTATAAAATGGTCATCAAATATCCCTGCTTACCTCTACCCTTGCCCAGATCTGCATTATGATACAAGAAGGATCTCCACTTTCGCCAAACCCTAAATGGACATCAGACAGTTATATGAAAAACCAAAAGTAGCACAAAAAGAAAACTCAATTTGGCTCAAAAAATCACCTACGTTCTTCAACATCTTGTTTCATGTAGTCCAGAGAGCGGGAGAACGCTCCTCGCAACTCCTCTAACTCTTTACTCGATTCTGTAGAAAAAAAGAAACACAATTAGAAAGGGAGCAACAAGTGAATTGAAGTTTCCAAACACAAATTCTGTAACACACACACACACACACACACACACACACACACACACACACACACACACACACACACACACACACACACACACACACACACACACACACACACACACACACACACACACACACACACACACACACACACACACACACACACACACACACACACACACACACACACCTCTCTCACCTTTGCTGAAATCCACACGTCTCCTCAGGTAGTCGAGGTACGCCTGCCAAATTTCCACATAATCCGCCGCTTGAATAAAACCTGCACTCAGCGCCTTTTCAAAAACATCTGTGAGGAAGACAAAGACACTACATGATGTTCCAATTTAACAAAATGAGAGTCTGGCAAACTTGTCTATATGAGCGCTACTAAGATGTTTAAGATCTCCAACATTTCTCAGTTTTAGTGCAATCTAACAAAATAAAAGAGCCCTATGAGTTATGTCTGTAGCACTACAGTCTTTTTGTTACCTGAGACAGTGTGATGGTCAGCTCCATGCCTCTCCAGAGCTAGCACGTAGCTCTTCCACAGACCCATGGTCCAGGGGCAGTTCCTGACGGCACGGTCATGAGTGGAGAGAACCAAGTCTTTGACCTTCAGCTGGCGATCCTGCAGGGAAAACAAATAAGTTAATGGTCGAAAAATTATCTCAAACTCGCAGAAAGATTTTAAGAGTCACTTTGGCAAGCACATTGTCAAACACTCTACCAGATCTTCTTTCACTACAGTAAAACATTAATATCCACTGGTTGTTTTTGACACAATACTGAACACTGAGGAAACCAACTAAACGGTTGACATTGAAATATGAATAGCACATTATCCCATAGAGCCTTATCAAGATAAGCTCAGTGCAACACTGGGAACATAGTCATTTAACTCTTGCTGGCAGAAAATGGACATGGCAAGTTTGAGGTGATGATTAAAATGAGTCATCTTGGGATGTAATAACATGTGAAATGAGTCCATATCTACCCAGCAGACTTGATAGTAATAACTAGGAGCCATTTAAAGACAGTACCCCGCCAAACACTGACCAATACTCACAAGATAGGTGTTGTATTTCGTCCACATGTCTGGTACCAGGCAGTTCTCTGCCAGGGTCCGCTCAAAGGTTATCTGGACCCTCGCTGGATCCCCCTCTTTCAGTTCAAAGTCGATATAGGCCTGATACTCTGCCAGTTTAGGAGGTTCTGCTACTATCTGCAGCAAGTCAACAGCATGTAATTGTTACGCAAAGTAATTTTTTATAAAAAGGATGACAAATTACTGACACAGCCAAGAGAAGTCAAGTCACTTACCAGCGACTCTTCAAAAGATCTACACTTCTCAAGGCTCTTCAAAGCCTTTCTGTACTGAAGTATGGTTGTCTCAGGAACCCCAGTTTCAGACCACTCTTCATACTCTGCATAAGTGGCTTCCATGTCTGCAAACAACCAGAAAACTTTCTTTAAGTTTTGCCTTCTTCAACAAGCTTACACACAACCACATCACACCGTATCTTCGATAAGTAAAATATTATCATTAAAATGTATACATTTAAAGCCAAGACTGTTGAAGGAATCTGTGTAAATTCCCATTGGTTTAATGTATACTGCCTAATCTCTGTCCCAAATGTGTATGATAAATTCAACAAGCGAGGAGTTTAGGTAACAGAGGGTTTCAAACATCAAAGAAGTGCCTGTGTTCCTCATTCAGATGGGCAAGGAAAAAAATAGCAACACAATACTGGACAATCTGGCTATCTCTCATCCACTCCCTGCAACAACACTGAAAGCCTGGGCAGGATCTGGAGAGGAGTGTTCTCTGTCCAAATCCGTACTGCATTTCAAAAAGCCCCATCACTATTGTGTCCCTCACTCAATTTATTTCCACAAGACCGCTTTTATCTTTGAACATTTTACAGCAGCCCGTCTGGACAGAAGAGGTGTCATGCTTACCCATTAAGGGAACAGCCAGCTGTCGCCGAAACAGTGTATGGATCCGGCCGAGCTGTACGTCCACCCGCTCCTGCTCCTCGCGGCTGTAGGTCCTGCCAGGGGGAGGCTGAGACCAAACACAGCGGAGAAAATGGTGTCAAAATGAAGCAAAGGGGCCATTTAGTCCAACATCAAAAGGAACTAAATTCAGCATGTAACGTTTTTGAAAATGGAACCATTCAAATTGAATAACCAATAGGGATACACTGCACATGTGAAAAAAGAGCATACGTCTGATCATCTCAGATACGATTTCTCCCAGTGATGGAAACACAAACCTGTACTGTGGACAGGATAGCGTTCTCAAACTCTCTGTATGCCTCCCACACCGTCTGTCCCTTGGTCATGTGAAGGCCCACAGCTGTCACAGCTCTCTCAAAGATGGCTCTCACCTTGTCTATTCCACCCACTGAGCCCATGCCACCAATTGCATACTGACCATATTCAAGCCAGATTTCCGGGCCTAGGTACGAAGACACAGGAGGAAAAGTTGAGATCATCAGGTACTGAGTGAATTAATTAATTAATTAATCAAACAAGAAGGCAGTACACTACAAATGGTGCGTCAAACTCACAGATATAGTCTTTTATAGCTTTCTCAAAAAGTTCATATACTTTCTCCCGGTTGGGCTCCTCCTCGCTCAGACGGATCTCATCCTTGAGCCAATCCAGCCAGATCTCTATGGGATGCAAGAAAACGTGCTTTCAGTTGCAAGTACCGCAGAACTGCTGTAAAGCTTCGTAAGTCTTAACCATATCAGACACAAACAAATACACACACACACACACACCTTCAGTGAGTGGGAAAAGCTCGGCCATCTTCTGCCTTGCTTTTCGCAGACGGAGAAGCTCTCCCTCATGCTTTAGGAGTTTTATGAGATCCAAATGGCAGTTGTAGTCGAAAGCATTGATTGACAGCTGAAAAAAACCACAAAGATAAAAGGGGGCAAAGACGATCAAAACCAAATAACTTATGGTACATCTGTTATAATTTAGCAGTTTATGTCACATAGATGGAATTAATCATGACATCAGTCTTACATGCTTACTGAAAGACACAAAAAAGGAGGATATACACTAATGTAAAGTGGTCTAACAAAGCCTATTTTCACAAAAGCATTTTATTCATTTATTTATAAAGTCACGTGTTGATCTAATTATATGGTCTTTTTGAAGGCTGTAGTTAAGGTTTGTTTCTAATGTTTATTTTACTAATTTCAGTCAGTGTAGTAATATTAGGAAACAGTTGTCAGTATAATATAACGCAATATAGTGCAACAGCACCACAAACAAATTCCAACAATTAAACAAATACGTACTCTTGTAACCTTCATTGGGGATGGGATTTACAATATATTTCACCTCATCAGTTTTTAGCTCGGCGTGTAGTATAAGGGTCAATATCGCTGTAGGGTGCCTTTCCACCGTCACAATACTTGAAAATTTTAGTCCTAAATTTCCATATCCTTTATGCTTTATCATAAAAAGTGGACTCTGAAGTTGTCTAAATATATATTTACGGAGCTCCCACACCTATTTTTAGTTAATTATGACCTGTTTTCAGAGGAATGAGTGTAAGATATGTCCACCCTGTCGTGGAAATGTACATTACTGCTAAATATGTTTTTTATTTGAATTTTATGATGAAAACTACATTTTATAAAAGGTATGATGTCCCTTTCCTATACAAGGACTTTGTTTGATTTCATATTATAATTATTATTTTTTTAATGTATGTGATCCCTTCGTTTTCAAAGAAACACACACAAGTCGCACATGGATTTCTTTGATTTGGAAAGTAAATGTGATATTTTGTTAAGTTTTTTTTGTGCACATTATCCCATCCCTCACTTAGCTGTTATACACTAGATTAAATATTATTATATTTTACAGTATGACTGATTTTTTATCTAAAAATGTCAAGATGACAGGGTGGACAATCACATGACTGCGAGCAATTTGTGCAAATTGCAATAATTCAATGTGACCAAATGATAAAGGCAATGATACAGTGAGATCCAACCAGGAATAAGCAATAATATAGAATAATGACCTAGCTTGTATCTGTATTTGTGTCCACACAATTGTCTTGCATGTATCATCATTTACAATTCCCATTTAAAATGATTGATATGTCCACCCTGTCATGGGAATGTCCACCCTGTCGCCACTTTTCCCAATGCAAGACATGACAGGGTGGACAATTGAGGAGGATGACAGGGTGGACATTTTGATCTTAAATTTGCATGTAAGCTAATAACTAACTAAGATTGTATAACTGGCTGGTATGGTTGTTGAAGACAAATGTCTATAGTTAAACATACACATTTTTAAACTATTGAATTATCAACAGTTATGGTGTATTTCATGCCGACAGGGTGGACATGTTAAGCTTCGGACAAACCTGTAAGCAAACTTTTACAAAGAAAATGTGTATGTAGGAAAGTAATCTAAACACTAAACTCAGCCTTTTACATTCCCCATCAATGAAATGCATTAATCACTGGTGTTGTGGTGTTCCTAGAGTGGATGACCTTTTCTTAATTGGACGGATTCTCCAACATGACAGGGTGGACAATTGTTAAGGGACACAAACAAACATCTTCTTTTTTTTAAATAAATTAAAATGAGAAATGTGTGTTCAAATTATAAATACACTTTAGTTGAATATTATTACTATTGTATATAATTGTATGAAAAAAAAAGATAATTTGTATGATTAGACCACATTTTACTTGAATTGTAAATTAATGTTCACTGCGAGGGACAAGGGAAAATAGCACATATCCTCTTTTACAAAACTGAATAAAATCTAAAATATGTATCTGAAGAGCCAAATAATGTTTTGTCAAGGATAGAAAACCATTGTCCAGTACAACAAACCTCTTTCATATTATTTTTAAGCTAAATTAAGACAGTAATTCACTAGTTTGTGCATGGGACACCAAAAGGCACCCTACAGGGATATTGACCCATAAGTAACGTTACAAACGCTGTTAATATGATATGATATCCCCCATAAAGTTAGGACCGTAGGTTAAGACGGAGTGTGAACTTTAAATAACTCGTGCACTACACTGGAGACTCTAATGTCATGCAAGACTGATACCAAAACATCATGTTAACAAAAAGGCGCGAGAGCCAAGACGTGCCATTAGCATCATCGATTAGCAGCACAGCTAATCACGACAGCTGTGTGAATGACGTAGTTTGATAAGCGCACGTTAAAATGTTTTGGATTACAGCAGCTAACATGAATTTATTGTTTGCAGTTGGTTTGAACCATGGACCTATAAAGAAACCCACATCAGGGCAAATCAGCTCACTGTTGGAAAGCTGCAGCATTGTCGTGACTGACTGTTTACCATCCATTCATTCCCGATAGCTCGTGGGCTAACGTTTGTTAACCCGAGTTTGGCTAATAACTACCTGCTCCTCAAGCCGTTGAATTTCGGCTTCATTTTCCTTCTCGTCTTCCGACGAATCGTCTTCTTCGTCGTCTGAATTCTCCTCTCCCATGCCCGCCTCCTCGCCTTCGTCGGAGTCCATCTCCCTCTCCTCCATCCCTGCACCTTCCTCCTCCATGTCTTGCAACTGCGTTTGCTCTGCGTTGCTCGACGCTGCCATGTTGGAAAGGCTGTCTGCTTGGTAAAAGCCACTGAGAGGTGGAGCCTGAACTCACTATGGAAAACCTAACGTGTAGCGGCTACGATAGGCCGCTAGTGGGGGCTCTTCCATCGGGGGGAACCTCCTTTTTCCACTTGTTTGTCAACAAAAACTGCTCCTCACCCGTCACCGTGCGCACACGTTGATTTCCGTTCACCGTCGGAATCTAAATATGGCGATGGTCTCCCTACGACACTCGGCGTCCTCCCTGTTGCTGTTTAGCAGAAGGTTATTCAGCCCGCAGCTCACTGCTCTCTGTTCATATCACAAAAAGGTAATTAAACTAAACACGTTTGACATTGTTCATGTATTTCTCAAACGTGTAACCTACGCAGCTAACATACGTGACACTTAGCCTAGCTGCGTATGTGTGGTCTCTGTTGGTGTACCCTACACTTCCATCACTGTCCTAATTTTTTAACTCACGACACAAAACAACAGAGAAATAACCTATAATTAATTTTGTTCGGGACCGTCCTCAAGGTCGTGGACCACTATGAAAATCCAAGAAACGTGGGCTCTCTTGACAAAAACAACAAAAATGTGGGGACCGGATTGGTGGGTGCACCAGCCTGTGGTGATGTAATGAAACTTCAGGTAGGTTGGCGGTCAAGAGTAGGTTACACTGCAGCCCAACAACTGCTGGCACGACTTCGACCCTCCTCTTGCACAACCAGGTGGTTGACTCCGTATTCATATTGTTTCCAGATCCAGGTGGACCAAGATGGCAAGATTGTTGACGCTAAATTTAAGACGTTTGGCTGCGGATCAGCAATTGCCTCCAGTTCTCTAGCGACAGAGTGGGTGAAAGGGAAGTCGGTGAGTTTGTTCAACGCAAATGAAAACGAAATAATAAAAATGTCTCAAGTTGTTTTTATCATTTGTGTATCTGATGGTGTCTCTCTTCTTCCTCCTGTAGGTCGATGAAGCTCTAAAGATCAAAAACACAGACATCGCCAAGGAGCTCTGCCTTCCTCCAGTCAAGCTTCATTGTTCTAGTAAGCAATACCACAAAAGAAGTAAAGCAGTGTAATGTCCAGTACTCCTTCACAATATATTCTTCAAATCTCTGAAACACAATGGGTGGAGTGAACACAGTTATCCAAAAAGATATTCCCCTATTGGTGTTTTGATGATGGTGGAGGACACTAACAAACTGGTCACAATCTTTCACCCATGCTCATTATGCATACATTTAAAGCTATTCAGTTTGAGTTCAACTAATTTCTTCAGGCTTTTCCTATTAAATCAAGGCTAATTCTGAGCTCAAAGTGTTTCTTAAACCTCCTCTCTCCTTTTTTTTTCAGTGCTTGCGGAAGATGCCATCAGAGCAGCGCTGTCAGACTATCGACTAAAACAGGACAAGAAGGAGGAACGTGCACAGGCCACCAATTAATATGCTGCTATGAGCCTGCTCAGCCACATGACTCAGTGCCAGCCCTGTAATGTTTCACTGCAGTGCTGTTTGGAAGATTGCTTACCCTAATTATACATCAGATCTGAGATCTCACATTCTTCTGGGAGTTTTATAATTTTTTTTTAAAATCTCCATGTAAAAAGGCTGTGGGTTGTGGGGTCACTCTCTTGAATTCAAGTATATAGGTTAAGTGCCAGGTGTTAAGGTTGTTCATTTGTTTATTCATCAGATAATCAGAAATTATTTTTTAACCAATGATTATCTTGGAGTCCAGACATCAACATTTTTGTTTTCCACACAGGATACAAAGGAGATGCATAACCCCCCCCCCCCCCAAAAAAAATAAACTATAGGTCCTGGTGTTGTTTTATTTTTAATACTTTTTGGCATCATGCTTTATTTGGCTTGATTGCATACAATCACTGGTCCCTTCAAGGAGGATTCAGTATGAAAAGTACACATAATAAAGCAATACAGAATATTGTAAAAAACCATGACCTTATTGTGAATTAAACAACTAAGAAAAACATTTTCAGTGTGTCTGTGCTCATGTCATTATCCACCAGATCTCACATCAAGCGGAGCCACCCTCTGTCTGTGCACAAGGACCTTTTTCAAGACAAGTAGCACGGCCAGCAGTAGGAGAGCTACTAGTACACACAGTGCAGCCAGCAGATAGATGACCACGGTGGAGTCCATGAACTGCCGTGGGTCAGGGGAGGGCCAGGCTGCTTCTCTGTTTGTGGAAAGCAAAGGTGGTGTCGCTCCCGCAGTGGTCGCATTAGTCTGAGGGTATCGAGCTGTGATGTTATCTCTGCATTTCGTTGCCTCATTCGGGAGAGTAGTTGTATTGGTGGTTTTTAATAAGGGTGGGCTGACTGACACGGTGTTATTCATGGACAAACAATCCTCATGGGTAAGGGTTTCTAAAGAGAAGTGGTCCAGCGATACACGTGTCTTTGCAGCATCCTTGGGAAGGAGTACAGAAGTAGTGGTCTCTTGTGATATTGTCTCTGGCATATTTCCCAAATACCTCCTGTTTTCAAACAAGCTTGGACCCATGGGCCTCACCACCTGTGCCTCCAGCTTTCCCTCCAGTGCAGGGTTGCGGTCTGGCCTGGGTGTCCTCTCGTTTGGCTTCAGAACGTGAGGACAAAGAGCCACCACGGAGAGGTTCAGAAGCAGATGTTGGGCGAGGTGGACGGGCTCTGTGCACACCAGGTCTGTGGCCATCTTCAGCCTGCCGTTGAGCAGCCAGCGGTAGAGATACAGAAGGTCGCACTCACACACCCACAGGTTGTCGGCGAGATCCACAGACCTGAGCCGTGGCAGACGGTCGAAGGCGCTCTCCGGGACCGAACGCAGGCAGTTGCTGTTGATCTTCAGGACCTGCAGGCTGACCATGGCTGACAGCGAGGGCAGGTCCAGCACAGAGATGCAGTTTGCTGACAGGTCCAAATGGGTCAGCGACAGAGGGAGGTCCGGAGGGAGGCCGGTGAGCCTGTTCCCCTTCAGCGTCAGGACCTGCAGCCGGCTCAGACCCCAGAGGGCTCCGGGCTGGATGGCACGGATGCGATTGTCCTCCAGATCCAGGCGAGTCAGGTTCCCGAGGTGCCGCAAGGCGCCGGACGTTATGTAGGTGATGCGGTTCTCTTGCAGCAGCAGGGACTCCAGGCTAGGAGGCAGGCCTCGGGGGAAGCGGACCAGCAGGTTGTGACTGAGGCTCAGCTCATGCAGGCCAGAGAAGGGCCGGAGCAGGTGGTCCACGTTACACAGCTGGTTCCTGGCCACGGACAGGGCCGAGGTGCTGAGTGGGACAGAGTGGGGCAGCGAGCGCAGACCCAGGGACTCACACAGAACCAAGAAGCCCGGGCCAGGACAGCAGCAGCCGGGAGGACAGGGAGACATGAGGAGGAGGCAGGTCAGAGGATAGATCCAGAGAACCAGGAGGACGCCACATCTGCTGCAAAGCATGACTCACTGCCAGGAGTAAAGTAGGAGAGACAGGCACATCTAAAACTGATGCCACATTTACTTTACTGTAACTGTATTAAGGCCTCATATATAGGTTGTAAATGTAATTAAAGGTGGAGTCAGTGATTCTGAAGAACGCTTGTTAATACACTGTTAGTACACAGCCCCAGGCTCTCTAAACAGGCATGTAAATAAAAGGTATGTTAACAAAGGAGCTCGGCCTGTCCCAGCGGAGCTAGCACCATGCCCGTTTGCAGAGCTCATACTGTGTATTAACACAGGACTTTTACTCAGCGCACTCACAGTACAGACAGGTAGAGGATTGTGAGGAGATATTCACTGATTCGACGGCAAGTATACTCCAGAATCGCTGACTTCGCCTTTTAATGGTTAATAAATCATTCACTAACCCGCATGACTCTTGCTTTTTTACATTAATTTAAACCCCTCTGATTGGCTGAAACGTGTAACTGAATCAAGCATTTATTCCCTTTTCATCCCTAAATGTTATATTTACCCATTTTAAACAGCCGCTTATTAACAGCTTAAGGTAAGAATAATGAAATGGAGAAAGGCTCATGCACTTACCATTTTTTAAATTCCTGTTTTATCTGCTCCTCCGGAGAGATGAGCAGGCTTCTCACCTGACGGTCCTAACATGATGTGAAGATTACTTCCACTGCTGCTGTTGAGAATTTCAGGCAGATGCTCATCAAAGTTTAATGACAGCCTTAAGGTGCTGTATTACCTAATCTGGATCCTCTTCACCATTCAGATAGATTGAAAGGTCCTTTTGTTGGTCAGCGACCAATTGCAGAGTCCAAGTGTCCAAATATATAGAGAGAGGAGTTAAGCAAGAGCTATTGTGTAAAAATCATTTAAAGAGAAAGAAAAAACACAGGTGTCCTAAACATTCCCTTATCTGAAGGCAACAGAGGTTGATATTCCTCATATTCTGACAGTTGATCTATGGTGAACCGACCCTCGGTCAGAGAGAGGGCCGTGCATGTCCACCGTCACCTGGTGGGAAGAGTGACAGTTAAGGGGTAGTGTTTTCTCGAATTATTTAGCACCTCATTGACAGAAGAGCAGGGAATCTGACCCTAGTGAGAGGCACCGTCAGGGCTCACGTTTCAGCCGACACAGGGTTACGCTTGCTTTCTAAACTGCTGCACTGTCATCTTTGATGTCTGACCTTTGGCTGAGTTGACCCACATTCAGCTCAAACAATGGATTTTTTTTGATTATACAAAAGTAGTTTGAGCTTCAGCCCTTTTATAAATATTTGATTATAGGGTTTTAATGCATTTGTCTTGACTTTTAACAATAGATTTCAGATGTGGACAGGATGTATTTTGTGAAACAGTGGCAGATATAAGGTAAGAAGAAATGCATTAACGTACATAACTGATAAATCAGTACTTGCCGTGCTCACATGAGGGGGGGCAATACTCAATCCTGGCACAAATCAGTGTCTCCAAGATTTTTTTTACAAGACATTACATGGGTTCTTGTTTTGGTGCAAGGGGCTCTGTATGTATCTGGTTTACTGCTGCTGAAATATTTAATCAATCTTGTACAGTACCCAGTGATGGACAAAAGGGGAGGCCTCGTCATCTCCAGGCTTTAATACCTTCTGCAGTCCATTGTTTGGGTGCGACGGTGCCAGCTGCCACACCAGGGTCAATCATGGAAATGTAGAGGTTAAATTAAATGAGAAGGCAGCTTATGTCTCCAAAGAGCAGACATCACAAAACTGACACTTTCTGGGTAATAACCCTAAAAAGAGTTACCCACGATGTCTTGAGTGGACACAGCTCCAAATTACAGATCCTCCAAAAGTTTGACATAATGTGCATATAGCAACGAGACCTTTCTAATGTTAGGTTTCTTGACGGCTGTGTGTTTGTCTTTGATCACAAAGCTGTCTCCACTGTTGCCTTTTCCAATAATGACACAAACATCCCTATCAAGCATTTTTATTGAACATAAGTAAAACAACACTCATTTTGTGAACAGTGAAACTGGCACTTACAAGCATCTGTCTGGAAAACATTTGAGGTTCAACGGAACAGAGTGACAAATGTTCCGTCCCATACATTGTACAAACACATTTGGTTTAGATGTTCTGAGGGATGAGGACAGTGAGTTGGAGAGCTTTTACCAGTGATATTCTCCTTTAGCCAGCATGATTCAAAGTTAAACAAGCAAAAACAGGCCATCCATCCCTTTACTCAAGTTTGACTCATTGCAATTTATTACAAGAAGAAAAAGAAAAAAACATAATTGTACCTCATACATAAGTACTACTTATTTAAAAACAAAAAAGAAGAGACAGTTTCAAACCCTGATTCACAATCTTTTTACACCAAAAAAAGCCTGCTTTAAATGTTCGACAGTTGAAGGCAGATCAAAATTATCATCCAAATAAATATATAGACAGATAAGATAAAAGGTATAAATGGGTTTTAACTTCCTCCTTAAATAACATAGTTGCAGTAATTGTGATTTTTTTTGGTTCAAAGCTTTGTGAATTAGGCTTTTAAAGTAAAATACGATATGAAATGACATAAAATTACACTATACAAAGAAAACTAGGTAAATATGAATGTAAATATTAAGCGATAGTTTTGTTACTAATCGACTCACGTTTACTGGCATCTCACTTTGCTTCATTTACAGCAGCAACATTTTAGCTCAAAATGACGGACTGGTCCAGCCAAAAGCTCTGAAAGCTGCTGAGAAAGATGCCATAGTGTACAGCAGGACATACTGAGGAGATCCCTCTGTCTTGGCAGGCATATTGAGTAATACATTTCTGTATTTAAAAAAAAACACATTAATACTGAACAAAAACTAAATACATTTCTGGTTGGAACAAAACACAGGCTACCCACTCTTTTGAATTTTGAACATATTTTATTTACTGTCTTCACAGCGTTGGATATCAATGAGACTCTGATAAATCCTGCTGATGAATGGCTTCAAGTTAAAAAATCAGCTTTTTAATGAATCCTATATTTTTTTATACATTGTTTATGCAGATGCACAACTGAATATTTTCACTTAATCAATATATATTCTATTCTGCTGTTTTTAAATTTTCACTAAGATATTAAAATATCAGGTAGTAATTCATATTTTCATTAACATTTGGATTTAAATAATGTTTTTTCATAAAAGGGCACGAGCCAAACTTCCTTTTTTTGCTTTAATACTGTAAATACAGTAAACTGTATATGTTAGTTTGTGTGCAGTATAACCAACCTATCTGATTTTCACTTCCTATGTCATGGTTACAACATTACACCGCTAATGCCAACATCAGCCTTGAACACGATCTAGTGGTGGGCCTTTTTCAGATGGCAGGTGCAGACTTGCTGCCCAGAGCCAGAGCTGGAGCTCTGCTGAGCCTCCTCCCTGTGCTTTGGCTGCTCTTTGTGCCTGGGTTCCTCTCTTCGCTTCTCCACCTCCTCCACCTCCCTGACCTTTCTGACCTCTTGGCGAGGTGAAGAGCGGACGTCTATGCCCCTCTCTCCAACCAGAGCCTTGGAGGGTGCGCGCAGGTGCTTGGGGGAGGCCATGCTCTGATACTGGACCCTCTTGACGTGGTCCACGGCGTACGGCCTCTCCTGGGCCTCGCTGGAGTTCTTGCGTCCGCCTGTTTTGTCAGCTGCAATCTTCCTTGGTTTAGGAGGGGGTTTGTAGGCCTCCAGCTTGCGCTTATGACTCATGGCAGAGGCACAGCAGATGATGAAGACCATGACAATGAGAACAGAGGTCACAACGATGATGATGAGCATATGCTCCTGCAGGAAATCCACTACGCGGGTCAGGACAAAGTCCTTCAGGCGGATCATGGTGGTGGTGATGCTGTTGGTAAGGCTAGGAGCTCCAGTAGCAGCGCTGACGTGAACAGGTGCTCGAGTGGAGAAAGAGGTTGGGAAAAGGAGCTCCAGCCCTGCGTCATCGCCACTGCCGTCCAGGGATACGTTGTAGAACAGAGGAGTGGTGTGACACACACTACACCACAGGGAGAGCAGGGTCACACAGGTGACCTGGAACACCAAGCAGGACTTCATCCTCTCTTCACAGTCCTAGAACAACAACAATGGCTATCATGAATTTAGGATCAAAGGGTTGAAGGTTTAGTTTGACATTTTGGGAAAAACACTTATTTAATGAAGATGTATTTACCACTTGTATGTTTGTGCAGTAGCTATGAAGCTACAGCTAGGCGGTTAGCTTAGCTTAGTTAAGTTGAACTCTGGAAATGGGGAAACAGCTAGACTGGGCTTGTTAAAAGGTAAAATAAATCCTCCTACCAGCACCTCTAAAGGTCAATTATTAACATGTTATATCCAGTGTGTTTAATGTGCACACGAACAGAAATGTTTGCCTGGTGCAGTGACTCTTTTTTACTTTTGATAATAATGTATTACATGTGAAGCAATGTACTTCAATTACTGTATGTCGATTCACAATTGGAAAAAGCAAAGATTAGAGAAAAGTCTGATTAATTTTTTCTTTCCCTTTTTTTAATCATTCTGTGACCCCTCTGGATTTTTCTTGTGAACCGTTTTGGGGTCCAACCCTAGAGTTGGGGACCACCATACAAACTATTGACTATGTTAGTCAGTCTTTCATGCAACAAACTAACACTGGGAGAGTAAAAGAACGTTTTAAAGGACTGCTTCCATCTGAACTGTAAGTCCAGTGTCCATCTCGACTCAGGTTTCTCTAGGTCCCTCGTTTTGCACCAGATCTATTTTAACAGGCAGCAGAGTAGTAATTACTTATTTGGGGTGGAGACAGCGAGTTTCTGTGCTGAAGGCCTTATAATTTGTAAAGTAGAGGGAGGCCACCCATCCACCACACCAAAGCCAGGAGGAAGCTATATACTAGAAGGAGCACAGAGGCGTGGGAGACCTGCGGCAGTGTCCTCTATATTTACACTGGGCAGCAGCTGCTGTGCACCAGCACCAGGCCTCAGTGGCACAGACCTGATGGAGATATTTCTGCTTCCAAGGAAACCTGCATTTACAGACAATACAACTGACTGAATTAACTCCTAGTCCAAGTATGAATTTATTCCATTATTCTTTCTTCAAGCTTCTCCTTCCTGATGTGAGGTCAGGGTTTTGCTCAAACTGCAACCAGTGGCTGTTACCATTTAAGACCTGTTCAACTCCTATCACAGTGTGTAATTACAAAGTGCTGAGCTGTAAGAGCAAGCTTATAATCATCATCATGCTATAGTGAACATGCTGCTGCCCTGACATATACTCTACAGTCTGAGCCCCCTCCCTGTGTGGTTGAACATACAGCATGGCGTGTACTCTGCTGGACCAGATGGTAGGTGTGTGTGTGTGTGGGGGGGGGGGGGGGAGACGGCACTAATTACAGCCGTGATAATGTCCTGTTTCACTGGAGGGTCCGCATTACCTCCAACTAAACGACTCCAGGTATAATTAATCAATTTTAATGGCATTTGAGTGCTTATCGTTCCATATTTACAGTTAAAAGGAGCTTTCTGAACACAACATGATAGTATCATACTTGTTCAGTAAACCGTACAATATGTAAAATATTCAAACCCAAGAAAACATTTGTTCTTTTTCTTTACCCTTTTTTAAATCAGCTTGTTACTACTTTTGATCCTTCTTGTGAACCGTTTGGGTTCCAATCTGTATATATGTATATCTATCTTAAAGCTTTTTCTTACTATAGGTCTTGAGAGCTAAAGAGAGACTAGATAAGAGTCACACAGGATAAACACTAGTCACATCACTGATCAAATAAACAGTGTAAAGGTTCAAAACGTTGATGTAAGCAAAGAAGCATTTACACCTTGTACTTAAGTTAACTGGCAATACATGGCCAAATACACTTAAAGTAACTAAAGTTAAAGTATATTTTACGCAGAAAAACAGCTCCTGAGTGCTAAATTGTAATATCATATTATTTGATTATTGTCACTGTTGTGTAGTTAAAGCTAATATTAACAACTTTCTATGCTGTCAGTTGATTTAATCTATAATTAACATGAATTTGTCTAAAATCTTGATTAGAAAAAGCTACAGAATAAATTAGGTGGAGTAGTGTAATAGTTTAATATTTTTTCTGAAAAAGAGTGAGAGAATAAAGTATAAAGTGGCGTAATATGGTACGTATTTTAAATAAAAGTACTTACCACCACTACGTTAGTTTCATTAAATAACTTTGAACAACTATATGAACCAAACTGATCAAATCCGAAACTCAGTTTGGATACACAGACTGTCCTGGAATAAATGTAATCTTTGGCAGTACTTATTTCTGTTTCTTTCTCAATAACATCCACTTAAAAAGTCACATGAAATACAAATACATACTTACGGAATGTGTTATCCTGGGTTTGTCTTCGGAGCAGCACAACGCACTGCAGGACGCACAGAGGGAAATAAAAAGGGGAGGCAAAGGATCGAGAGGAAAGTAAGAGTGAAAGAGGGGCTTCTAAGCATCCGCCCTCCCTGCTAAATTATACTGAGTGTTTATTTCTCCCACTGAGCTCCAAAAGTTCTGCCTAGTGCAAAATGATGATCCATCCCCTTTTTTGAACTTCTCCTCCCTCTTTCTCAACCACCTATATTCTTCGTTTTCATCTTCCTGGGACTTTAATACAGTTAATTTTTATTCTGAATTAATATAAGGTAAAACAGCCATGAAGAAGTGATTCTCTACAGAATATTTTCTCCAACATGGAGTGAGGCTAGACTGTGTCCGAGTGTAATTTGCCACAATGTGTGATGGTTCATTCCAAGTTTGAAGCTTACTGCTTTTGAAACTCATTGCAAAGACTAATGCAGTTTGTACAGTACATCAGTCCCATGTTTTAGGGAACTGGGTATTTCTGTACTTGGCGGGGCGAGTCCCATAAGACTCCTCTGCCTCCCACCAAGTCCTCTCTAATTAAGTCCCCACTGATTACAGCCTGTCTGTGCAGGGCATACAGGACCAGTGCAAAGAGAGTTAGCAGCTCTTTCATCCTGAGACACATGTACAGAGCGAACATATAAACTACATGGTCTTCCAGGAGCACTTATCTCTGCATACGTCCCGGAATATGCAGGGCGTCTATTCGAGGCTGCTCATGACTCCTTTATTATTTCATTCAGTTATTTTTACAGCTGCTGGGATATGTTGATATTATAGCAGGTCAGTGTGAAGAACAAGGTAGCAATTTTTCCTTGTTCAGTATACCGTTAAGAAAAACTAAAACAAGGGATTATTTAGACTATTTCAATAAGTGTGCTTTTCCTATGTATGATACACTTCTACTAGCTTTTTGAATTATAATAGCTCATTGTTTTTAATTGGTGCTTTACAGTGGCTTGTTGTCAACTGTTATTTTTGGCAGGTCATAACGATAGCAGAACCAAGTCAAAATGCATTAAGACCATATAGGCTTGAGTATGTTCTGTGTGGACAAAGCCTGATATTTATTGCTCTATTGAGATTTCTAGTTGTCACATGAACACAAGAGTAATGTTTGACATGCGATGTTAGTCAGAGCACCACATGTATCAAGCCCCTGCCCAAGCGTGCCAAACAAATTAGCAATTTTCTTGAGTTTGAGTAATGTTTAATAAAAACTACAAAAACTAATAACTGTTTATATGTGACTTATTGTTAAATATTTATGTCTTAAGAGGCACACCTTGGACTGAGGAAGTTGTCAAGTATCAAGAGACATGCTAGATTCAGATGTGTTGTGTTCAAAACTATGGGATCAAATCTTTATTTTGAAAACCTTTAAGTTAGCACAACACATCCAAAGACATTGAATGAATGCAAAAGCTACACCAACAAATCAGTAAATTTGCCTATTCAAATGAGAACACACAATGAGTCAATTTTAGAAATTCTTTATTAATTTTTCTTATCAATGTTTGATACTTGAAGCAAGAGTAATGAACAAAAATGCTGAGCAGATCTCTACGCAAGGCTTGATCCTGGTTCGTTTTTCATCCGATTTTATTTCTTGATATTCATACAACCTCAAACATAACAGGTTCTGCTTTTCTCATGATGCATTATGGTAAGGTGCAGGGAACACATACAAGGGGAAACATTTAAAACCCACCTCCTATACTAATACCCTCTTTAGCACCACCACAAAAAAAAAAAAAAAAATCAATAAAAAGAATATGGTCATGTTATTTACACAGCTTCCACTCAATTTTCTAGACCTTAATTACAAACATCCATCTATCTTTCAACAGCACATTTCTCCAACCTACAGTGTCCCTTTGGATCGCTATTCACTACTACTCCCCAAAACGTAGCTCTCGTGCCGGCAGTGCTATAAAGAACCCATCAAGAGGCAGTCTGATACACTAGATCGGGCAGTATCATTTGTTTCCGACCCACATTTCCGTAGCACTTTTTAGATTTCCTGTCACAAATATTTTACAACTTGCATCTTGAAGCTGCAATGACTGCTATGCGTTCAGCCAACGGCTTTGCGGATTGACTTTTTAGCAATGTTCTGAATACCCGTACAGAGGTGGACAATGTCAGGGGCACAACCAGGGCCCTCGCCAACCGGTGATGCATCCTGGTGTATTGCGAGATGGATTGGCAATGGACTTACATACAGTACTTTAGGAACAGGGTATTTTGCACATAGTGTTGGCACTAGCACCTCAAAGTGGTTTTTAAATCTGGGCACCCATCAATTCTTCCTATTTACTCAGACAACAGTCCCTTACCAACACTTCCATGGTCACTTCTATGGCACTTTCAGGTCTTTACAGTGGTAACAAATATTGAATTTTGAAGGCAAACAACAGTCTGAACCTTTACCCGTGAACCTTCCCACAACATCTGATACATCAGGAAAGCTTTCATTACATCAATGGTTACTTGACTTTGTATTATCTAAACTGAATAGGGGCTTCTGAGAGATCACCTTTATAGTTATAAAAAAAAAATAAAAGTGGAAGTGCTAAGAGGGATACAAGCACAGCTGGAACAAGAAACAGGCTAAAATTAACAGAGAAGCAATAACCCAGCAACCAATTCATAATCAAAATAAGAGGCAAGTCTACTGTGAGTCAGTTTGATAAACCCTCCACCCCCCAAATAAGAAACAAAGCAGGAACATCCCTAGTGACAGGTCAACTTAAGACCAAAGACATGAGGCACATTCACACACAATATGGGCCTTTATGGTCCATCATGAACGGAAGCAAGCTCCAGTTTCATGACCGAATACTTTGACATAGACAAGTCAATGTGGGATTACTTGGCGTCATTTAATAGCAATTCCTATTGCGTTTGTGCAGACGATCCAGCTCTGAGATGGCATATGATGCAAAAGGAACAGGGACAACAAAAAAAGCCCACAGCACCTGACTGCACTTGTGTGTTGAGCAAAACCCACGGATACCTATCACTAAGGTTTGGTGACTGAACCTTAGACACACACACACACACACACACACACATAAAAAAAAAGAAAAAAAAGAAGCTGAACTGAGGTTGAAAATCCACAAAGTTGGTATTTTCATGGGCAGCACAGAAATGTCACAATGACAACCGACCAGTGTAACTGAGTCGCTACAGTAGAGTCTTTACAGAAAGAATAACTGAATACAGGTATTTTTCCCCCCACTTCAAGAACTACCAAAAAGATTTGTGGAATGTGTCATTTTCTCCAATAAGCACACAGTGCAGGTTAATGAGGCAAGAAAAGAAGGAATGCATGTTACATGGACTATTGTCCACAGTCGGAATGGTGGGAGGCAGCGGGAATGAAAAGAAAATTGAAGAAAGCGGGTGTGGATTTCTGCATCTTCAACAAAGAATGGTCATTTAAGTAGAGTCTGTGTGCTTGAAGTAGACTGTGGCAGCTAGATGCGTCTTCAATACGAATTTATTTCCTCCTAATAACAGTGATGTCAATCTCCCTCATATAACTATCCAATAATTTTTTATTTCATAGAAAATTATTAATGAGATTCTCCTATTCATTACCTAACCAGTCAACTGCACTGAGCTTCCCTGTTTGCATTTGAAATTTTCCCACAAAGAATGAGAAAATAAATACTGTTCAGGAGTTGTAAACAAAATTTCTAATTTGGCAACATTATAATTTTGGGCTATAGTAAAGTGAAACACTGATAACTACGTAAAAAAATATTTGGGTGCGCAATTGTAAATGGAAAACAATGGCATTGAAATTTTCTTGGTCAAATCATTTTAAAATGCAAAGGAATATGCCAGACCTTAAGCAAGTAGACAAAATAAAAAATGACTGCCACACAATAAAATGTCACCAAGAAGCAAAGAGTATTTTCTGCTAAATTTGCCACACGTCCTTATTCCACCTGTGTTAAATTGAGGATCGGGGGCTGGCTAAGAAAAGTTCATCTGGAATGTTGCTAGGGATCATTGCTCGGCAGGCCTCAGACGAAACACTGTCAGTGAGATAGGCAGTGACTGGTCACGTCCCCCTCCCTCCCCCCCAGCCAATGGAACGTCCTGAATTGTAGCGGGTTTGGGTAAAGGGTCCCTAGATGGCGATTTTGGACATTTGCTCTTCAAGTTTGATGATTCGCTTCTCCTGACTGCTTACCAGGTCCTTGAGGGATTTGATTTCTTTCAAGATCTCCTCCAGCTTGGCTTCAGATTTCTGTGGGAGACGAGTGAGACGTCAAGACATGTTTGTACCAATTTCTATCACAGAACTCACACTTACAACTACCCAACAGTCGCATTTTAACTCATTTTTAAACCTAATGCCTGAAAGCTGCTACCTACAGTCTCGGACTGTGGCAGGATCTGGTACTCTGGGGGTTAACATGCCAGCACTGAAGGCTAGTGGGCTGTGATTACAGAGCAGAACTGCAGAGACACATGGGCTGGGTCCCAGGGCGGGTGGCTGTGTTGTGGGTGAGGTGCGGCAGGACGCCCAGCAGCAGGCGCCCAGAGCAGCAGCAGAGCCTTCAGTTTGTGGGTCAGAGAGTGGGCTGAACATCTAGCAAGCACCTCACGAAGACAGCCAGCAATATGCCCTGCTCCCAACACATACAATGTGTCTGCTAAACACTGTGAGCCCCAGAGAGGCGGCTACAGAAGAGGCGAGGGCAGTATGTGAGGCACATTAATGACCGAGGTCGAGGTGGGATTCAGGAGGACAGACTAATGTTGGATGAGGTCTACTGAATGCTACGGCTGGGAAATACCCTTTTTACTGTCGATCATTGTCATGCAAGGGATTTGTTTCAGTACAGAACAAGCTCTGAGACAATGACATATCTAAATAAACACTTCAATGTATATTATACACAGCTGAAAAAATGGACACGTCCACTGAGACATCCCAATACCATACAGTCTACAGCTCAAACAATTAGTTGAGCAACACAAATAATTAATCTGCAACAATTTGAGATAACTTTATCTACAAATCCATCCTTGGATTGCTGCCATTGTATTTATCCTTTTACATGTCACGCAAGCACTGCAGTATAGCCTATGCTCCCAGGCCTTTAAAAACCTTCAAAGTTCCATCAGTTCATACAGACTGGCAAAAAGGTTCTCTAGTGCTGTCCCTTCAACCTGAAACGCACTGCAGCACTAAAGCCACTAAAGCTGTCCAACCTGATCCCACTTGGGGATTTTAAACTTATTTTAAAAGGGGCCATGGAAACTTTTTTGTTTACTTGGCACTTATTTATATATTGAATGTATGTAATACTTGTAAATATGTCTGTCTGTAAGTGATTGTTGTTGTTTTATTGTAAATTAACCCAAAGAGGTCTCTCTTGAGAATATGACTCAATGTGTCTCAATGAGATTACCTGTATGAGGTTAAATGACAAAATAAAATAAAATTCTTTGTTGCAGCAGGTTTCTCATTGGACAGCATGTCCATATAATAAAACATAAAATAAAATAAATCTGTTGCTCCATATTGCGCAGCTCTGGTGGTAAACTGTTTGATGTGTTCCTGCGCTACATTGAAATACTCACAATTGATGGAGTTGGGGAGGCAGACTTGTTGGCAGGGCTCGAGTTCTCAGAGTTCTTGGTCCCCTTGCCATCCAGAATGTTCTTTTTGACCACCTTGAATTCACGGTTCTTGCCCGGAACATAGCCGTTCTTGAGGGAGATGAGGATGGGGTCTCCATTCTTGCCCTCAAACCACTCCTCAGCCTCCACGGCAGGGTCGGGTCCAGCTGTGTCTGGGTACAAGTCGTCCTGGAACAGGTCCGACTGAAGGGGAAGGACACAGAGACAAGATGTGAGGAAAACTCTAGAACCAGCACATTATGAACTCTGATTAGAAGTCTAGAAACCATGTTCAAAGTGGACACTAAGGATGAGGCGTCACCTTTCTAGGTACAGTCATTACGATCGGCTCACACTTCCGTTCGTGCAGTTTATAGAACCTGCCAACACACAAATTAAAACCAATTACCCACATTTTAATGCATTAGTAAACAACATAGGCAACAGGGTTTTAGAACAGGCTTTACTGTGAACTGTCCTAAAACAGATTAGTGATTATAACATGATTGCATTCTGCCTCCTAGTGGTGAAGCTAGGGACTCAAACATTAGATGTGGCAGACTAAAACTTAATTCTGGTGTCAGGGATGACGATTTACCACCATGTCAGCTAAGCTTACCTTGAAATTTCACACTTGTTGACATCGAGGCCCCTCTTGGGCATGTAGCCCATGCCCCTCTGGGGCTCCTTGCTGGAGAAGGTGCTGAGGAAGTGAACGTATGGACTTTCATCTGTGATTTCAAAGTAACGGATGCTGCTGTCACCCTGTCATAAAGAAAGAAGAGTTTTTTTTTCTTGTATTCACCATGTGAAAATCATATTTTGTCTTCTAACTTTAATTGGATATAATAAGGCTGGATTTGACTGTTGATTGTTTTAAAAGAAAACTTACCTTCCCACAGAGGTAAACGACGTTAGTGTCTGGGTCATAGAAGGGCAAAAGCACTCCATTGCTTGTGTCCATTTCATGAACACCCATGGGCTCATCCATATTTTGCTGGGGATAAAAAGAGGCATAATGATGAATCAGAATTCAATGGGGGAGAGAGAGAAATAAAGAGCCTAAGAAAAGGCAATGGCTTTAAAAAAAAAAAAAACAGGAAGCAGTTGTTACTTTTAATGTATCTTTTTTCCCCATTGTAATAATGCTGTGAATATGGTATTTGTTTCAAATAAACTTTTCGGGGATCCCGAAACTGATATCCAATCAGAAAAGAGAACGCTACAAACCGGCACGCGCAGAGCGACAGATTGGTGAATGCTTATGCGCCTACAATGGCAGAATTGTCCTCCCTAATGTCTGTTTTGATGTTTTTTTTATCATGTTTTATCACACTTACTTATCTGAGATGATGCTAGATAACTCACTGCTTGAAGACCGCAGTGCATTAATGTGGTGACGTGGGGATGAGGGAGGGGACTGCTAACTGCAGTCAGTGACAGGAAGTTAGCTAAACTGATCATTCCGCTTACTGAACCTTTAAAGTTCACATAAATGAAAAGCTCACAGAAGTGATGCAGTTCATTCAGCATACATAAAGCAGCTTACCGGGTTCCAGAGGGCTAGCTGCCTCTCACTCATGCGACTGAAACCTGTGGTGAAGATGCTGCCATCTTTAAGGAAAATGGCCCTCATGGGTCGAGCGCCATCATGTGCCTTCTCCTTCTCCTGTGAAGTACAGTTTACAGGTCAACAAAACAGTTTATTACCACTTTAACTTTACTCTGGGTCAATTTGTAATTCATAATAAATAAATAAATAAATAAATAAATAAATAAACAAACAAACAAACAAACAAACAAAAACACACACTTTATTTGCCTTCTGTGAATCCCAGTGTAAGCTCTAATTTTAGATAGGTGCCAATATAAAGCATACTAAAGCATACTATTAAGTTAAAACTCATTTGTTCTTACTAATTTCCTTCTGATGGTAACTTAAATCCAGTGATGGGTCAGCATCATGGATACAAGTCAAATAAATCTTTGAAAACTGCTTACAGCGACAAGAGTCTCTTTGCGGGGGTCGATGATACGGATGCCCTTGTCCTTGCAGGAGGTGACAATGAGGCTGCCATTGCGGTTCCAGCACACGCTGAAAATGATATCAGGGTGCATGTCCTCCAGGGAAATCATAGCCTCTCCTGTGCCCACGTTCCAGATGATGATCTGGTTGTCACAACCTGACAACAGAGTGAAGATGAAGGTGAGCAGGACAACAGCAACTAACAAAAGGATTTTGACCTTGTATACTCATGCTACAGCCACAAGTATACGTTGTTTAAGATTTTAATAGAGCGCTTACCTGCACTTAGAAGGACATTGCGTGCCGTTGGGTGCCATGTAATGATGCCAACGCGCTTGGAGTGTCCCTCCAGTACCACCACTGGCTCAGCCATGGGAGTGACAAGACCATTCTCAGGAATCTGCCACACCTGTGGATGACATGAACAGGAAAGAGGTCAGGCACACAGCTGACCGTGATGTTTGCTTGACTCATTTTTACCTTTGTACATTTGACAAAATGATAAATGCTGAAAGATTCTTTTCTGACACCAATAATCGTAGTTACCAAAAGGAACCAGAGGGGGGCAGCAGTGACTAGTACTTCAGCAACAGCATGACAGCTGGGATAAACATTACAATTCCACAATATATACAGTAAGGTTTGTAATGATCATGTTACATAAATAGTACATAACTGATTCTTCTCCTAATTAAAATGAGTATGAAGCCTGCACGTGTGGCTTGAGCACTACACAAATTGTATTCAACTATACAACTACCGAGTACAATTTCTGATGATGAATAAGTAAAAGATAAAAGTTAAATCTTGTTTAAATGCAGTACAAAACTTTGGAAAATGCAACTTTCTTAGCATTCCAATAGTTGCTGGTTTCAGTAAAAAAAAATTCTGTATGTTCACATATTTTAAAGAAGGTAATCAGTGACACAGACAGTCAACAGCAGCATTGGTTGGTTAATATGCATTGCCTTATGCTGATGAACTCTAGGGACTGAATGTGATATGAAAATTAAAATCCATGTTTTGTATTGTATAAAAAAAAGGTATTGCATCCACAACTACACTACTCCCACCTAATCTAAAAGCAAACATCTACAAGAGCCTGTTAAGACTAAACTCTCAGTTTAAAAAGGTCAAATGCCATGAAAAAGAGGAACCATCAATGGTTCCTGACTTTCATGGCTTATACTTCTGCAAACATGATATTCATACGGCACTGATTCAGAGTAGGTACAACTGGAAGTTAGGACATTCAGGTAGGAAGTGGTACCAGCATACGTTAACAGGCAGCATAGTAATCTCAGCCCTTCATGGCCCAAATAAGGACATAAGGAGTAAAGTACAACTACAGTCTGAAAAAAAGTTGGTGACCTCAGCTCAATAAACAGCTAAATCATTCCCCAGCTCTGATTCCTACAACACATATTTGAGCCTAATCTAATCCAGAGGGTGAGGTCTGCCCCATCCCTGCTTTACAACAGCCCAGCCTTTTGCAATAAAAGCATGCAGTCTCTTGTCACTTAAGAACTCAAGGGTTTAAGTTCAGGTGTAAAGGATGAGGGAACACCTTACCATCACTGTGCAGTCCTCCGAGCCGCTGGCGATGACCTGATCATTGTGTGGGCACCAGTCGATGTCCAACACCTGGCCTGTGTGACCACACACTGAGGGGTAGGACTTGTCAATGCGTCCCGTCTGTAAAAAGTCAAGACAAGAGAAAATTAAATATGACATTTGTCTTAGTGTTGCATGTTTTGAAAGAGTACAATTACAGAATTATCCAAAAGTATTATCCACCTGCAAACACACCCACCTCTTTAACCGATTCATTCTATAGGCAAAATTAAATTACATGATGCAAGTGACACAGAACGGAGCTGAGGGCAGCATGGCAATTCAATGGACTTCCATAAAAAAATACATTGTAATTGGTCATCCCACCTAGACCCACTAAACCGTCAACCAAGTTGTAGTCTAGCAAGGATTCTGAAAATTAAATTGTACATTTTGAGTGTTCTTACATGGCAGATTAACAAATTATGATTAACACATCATGAACACAGATAACCCGTCTAAAGCCAGAGGATCACCAGCCTTGGTGTTTCACTGTCACTCAGCCAGAAAAGGCTAAGGTTATAATGGTGCTAAATAGAAGCAAACTAAGATTAGATTTAGCCCATAGACCACCAACAGTAATTAAAGAAAGTTATTAGTGGTGACATCATTATACAGTTTTTACATTTGCCAGCAGATGCTTAGTGTTACACAGCAGCCAACTCCTTACTCTAAAATGGTAACCCTGAATCAAACAAATCGCCCTCTACATAACCTCCTTCTTATACAGCTAATGAACTGAATGGCAACAGAAGGAATTTCTGACAGATGCACACAAACAACCTTTGATTATACTGTTCAGCTTCCTTTATCTTCCTGACCTAAATAAAACTGATGGTGGATTTGATCTCTGGACCCTTTGAGCAAGAGGAAGAAGGTACTGTCTCTGCATGGTGAGGTGACACACCATAGTCCATGTTGACTCCGAGTCCCACCGCATGGCCAGAGAGATGATGTCACTGGAAAGAGTCCTGCTGCTGCAGCCCTATTTAAAGCATGATGGCTTCCCCAATACAAAAAAATTTAATCACGAACTGCGCACAGCTACACTGACATTATAATGAGTAGCAACCATAACGGCTGGAGAAGCAGTACTAAATTCAAAACTGTATATCTCTCCAGAAATTAGTAAAACCAGAACTACACTCATACCTCATGAGAACATAACTCAAAGCCGTTACAAATGTCACTCCACACACAAAAGATCTAAGCTGTCATACCATGTATGATGTACTGAATAGCCAAACAGTGTACTAAAACATATTTGGAGTTCACACAAGCCGAATGGCATGTTTTTGACCAAGAAGAAAGCACTGCACTGGACACTGGTGGTTCCAGTGTGTGCAGATTGGCAATATGAGTTTTAATGTTTTACCCAGCATTGTCCACCCCCTTCAAATAAACCTTTACCTGCAGCTGCATCTTGTGTAATTGTTTGTGTTTCTTTACTGGCCTCTGGAACCCTTTTTCTCGCTAAATGTTATACATGCATTGTAGCACTTCAGTCAACAGCACAAGCCAGATTTATGTCCATTTGTAAAACAGTGGTGATGTGGTTAACTAGCAAGCATGCTGCTTTAGTCACCTTGTCCTGACTACAGGTGTAAGTAAAGTGACAAAGTTTAAAAATGTCACAGCAACCAAACCAACCAATGTAAATGAAAGCTTTCAAAAAGATGGAACTGCCAGAAAGCAGTAAATAATGGCCTTTCAGCTTTGTAGCACAATTCACTTCCTGCAGCACACTATGACTATGAAAATTTCAAAAGAGCATAAAAAAAGATGTGTATCATCAAGTGTTATACAGCAAACCTGTTCACATTCACTATTTATGGTAGTCAAATATTTTTTATGTTTGGTACAAAAGAAAGTGATACACAAAACCCGAGTCAAGCCGAGGCCGACTGTAGGCCTTGGAGGATAATGGTGTCATGTTTCTCTCGGAACATTTATATGCCTCTGCTATAGCAGATAACGCAGCAGAGGGGACCTTAAACCTGCTGCTGCTGCTATGACAATGCTGATATCACCCACAAACATGATTCTTATCTCAAATGTCTTGTTCAAACTGTACAGACCTGCAACAATGGCTGGACATCTATACAAATCACAGGAAGTGATTCAACTATATGAAAATATTAGGCCAGCTGCAACCATGCAGTCACATGACTGATACAGTTTGGCTGTCACACATACTCTAACTCCAAGTTTAGTGATCAAAGTCCTGTGTGTGTGTGTGTGTGTGTGTGTGTGTGTGTGTGTGTGTGTGTGTGTGTGTGTGTGTGTGTGTGTGTGTGTGTGTGTGTGTGTGTGTGTGTGTGTGTGTGTGTGTGTGTGTGTGTGTGTGTGTGTGTGTCACAAGATGTTGTCTAAACCTCACCCTGGCTGCTGAACACACCCTGAAATCTATCCTAGAGCAGAGAGCAAAGAAAGCATACTTTGACATTACTGTCGATTTATGAGACACCACCATCTAGGATCAGATAACATTAAATATGAGACTGGTGACCTCTCCTCTGCAGCTGAGTCTACTGTGAAATTCCACTTTTATTAAGTTGATCACCAATCAGGCAATATTTGCATTACGAGGTAGACATGATTTATGTACAGATTCACTTAAATCTCATCAGATATTGTATATTACAGATGAGTTCAGTGGATTTTTCTTACATCAAGGTTGTAAAGCAGGAAGGACACAGATGACCAGGTGTAGCAAGAGGAACAGCATAAACAAGTCTGACAAACTTATTGCAGAGTAAGACAGGCCAACAATTCAACGTTATTTTCCATTGTACTCAATTTACTTAAACAATAATACTACTATTTATACTACTATAAATCAGTGTTTAAACCCAAAAAAATAACGGGAGCTTGACCCCCTGATCAACCCAGACATGGCAGAAGAGGACCTACAGTACGGCAAGGCGTTCTTTACATTCCACACCTTGGCCCCAGGCTTCTTCGGTATGGGTATGACTAATGAGAGCAAGAGGGCGGCTATGGTGTCAAATGTAGCACCCTTTGAGGTGTTAATGGTGTTTTGTGTCTGATATAAATTATTAGAAATGCCAGGGTCTAAAAAGCAAACACATGTTGATATTGCCTCAAGCTTGCATAAACATCTGATAACATGATACATGAGGCAGGCACGGAATTTGTATGGAGTTATATCACTATAATTGTTAGCACTGCCAATTAACAGTTTAACTGAAAACAACACCCACAGCTGCACAGAACTAGCTCATAACACAGATCTCCCTGCAGTGGGTTTACTTGTGTAGAGCAGTGCAGGCAGCCTAACATGTGGAAACTTGTTGTATTCTTCCCTCTGGAAAAACAGACCTTCAGGCAAATCTGCAAGTCTGTATTTGTCTTAAAATGTGGAATTCTCATTCTAACCCAGATCTAACATGAAGCCATGTTACAGCCACAAGCATGATGGGATGTCACTCAGGACTGAGACGAGGCAGATACAAGGTGTTCAAATCTGACTTTCATTAGGAACACTAATGTGCCGAGGTCAAACACTAGACACTGGGATCATCCTAACTGCTGGTTGGTAACTGGGGGCTCAATCATATGCAGTTTTTATTTATAATAAGCTTATTCTCTGGAGCCTCCGTTCCTCCCAGAAATAAGTAGAGACCAGTCTGAAATCTCAATTATTATAATTATAATTATTTTTATTATTATTATTATTATTCATTTTTAATTAATTAATTTATTTTGGTTGTAATTACAAATGTTGGACAGTACTTTGCTCTGGTAACCAATGGACATTTTATTTACTGTAACTGACATCTTAAAAGAAATGTGTGACTGCCTGCTCAGACTTGAGAAAATTGTGAAATAAAAAAGACAGAGAGAGAGGTGTCATACCAAACTGAAACTGGTACCTGTGCAGAATCAACTGCTGCTAAGGCTCCTCTGATTTTGACTGCAGGAAAACACAAATTGGTTTTAACTGACAAGTAGCAACTTTTTATCTTATAAACACTGACTAGCAACCAGCTAGCTACAGTGAAGTCAGTTAGCAGTCTAACAGCATAAATACATTTGGATCAATTCTGTCAAATTACATGACAAAAAAAAATTAAAGCAAAAGAATACACAAGAAATTGATCTCTGAATCAGTAAACTTAATATGACAAATAGGGGAGAGTGGGGGGAGCTGTGCCAGTGGGGAAGTAGTGCCACCCCTTGTTTCTAGAAAACCATGGAAGAATTTGGAAATGTAACCACATATTTTTGAAGAACCATCCATTTCACTTATCCTGTAAAGAAGGGAGACACATGCAATAAGATATAAGCACATTTAAAGGGGTGCTGTTATACTATTTTACAGTCTAACTTTGGTACTGCAGTTTAGTCTCAGCAAAAACGCTCTGTCCCTCTGCACTCAGTTTGAATCTGGCCAATCAGAGAAGGTATAGCAACAGGCACACCACCTGGTGTCACGTTACACTGAGCGGACCGCAGTGTGAGCGCTGGCAGATTTGAACAGGTGGGGAGGGAGGGACAGGCACATGTCTGAGCGTGTAGCAGCATGACCATACATGGAAAATCCGCTTTATCTACTAGATAAAACCCGGAAACTAGACACTAGGCTGCCGCAAACTGCACCGGAGTGTTTAGGCTGTGCACAGCCACCTGCAGCCACACCATACAGTAAGCAGGGAATTTGTCTAAAATGCATGTATGTCATTATCTGACACTTTGGTGTCATGTAGCATGACTGTATAACATTATAATAGCATTTATAGGTCAGAAAAGAAGAAAAAGCATAATAGGTCCTCTTTAAGCTCAAAAAACTGTTTCTTGCCTTTCAAAGTAAAATTTCCATGATCAAGGTTTTTTGATTATTGTGTCTGAACAATTATAGCATTTGACACATGTTTTAGTGATTTAGTATGTTACACTTTGAGTCTATACAGTTAGAACGATGTCAGCCCAAAACAGCTGCATCATGCTAATTATCCAAAATGCAGGGGTTGGGGTGATTTGTGCCAAAGGGCCTGGGATCGGTTGTAAGTAAGTAAGTAAGTAAGTAGGTAAAATTGATTTATAAAAGCACATTTCTAATAATATTCTTCAATAGATACAAAATGAAGGTAAATTAACAATAACAAATAAAATAAATAAAACCCAGACATCCACATATAAAACAAAGATAGTAGTGCAGAGGTAAGATAGTTAATGGGGAGGAAAAGCCAGGGTGTACAGATGGGTTTTGAGCCTTGATTTAAAGGCAGAAATGGAGGGGGAATCACATAGGTCGGGTGGCAGTTGGTTCCACAAGCACGGAGCAGCTAGTGAAAAGTACATTTCTGAGAGTTGTGCCAGTGGCATGGCTGTACGCTGGTCACCAAAAAGAAAGTGATTGTCTACAGTAACTCAGAAGAGACTAACATCTCCATTCCACCGAAAGACACCACTGATGAAAGTTCAGATGGCCAGAAAGATGATGGTGACTTTGTCATTGTGAGCTTTGCTTGTTTAAGAAAATTGACCTTCAATCTTTGTAAAATATTTACTTTAAATAAGTAATTGTCTAATGGATTTGTCTTGTATTACAGTTTATGAGATATACAGGTGAAACTCGAAACATTTTAATATTGTGCAAAAGTTAATTTCAGTAATTCAACTTAAAATGGTGAAAATACTACATTATATAGACTCATTACATGTAAAGTGAGATATTTCAAGCCTTTATTTGTTATAATTTAGATTATTATGGTTTACAGCTTATGAAAACCCCAAATTCAAAATCTCAGAAAATTGTAATATTACATGAAATCAATGAATAAGGGATTTTAAAAACAGAAATGTCTGCCCTCTATAAAGTATAATCATGCATATGTTCTCAGTACTTGGTTTGGGCCCCTTTTGCATGAATTCTTGCCTCAATTCCAATTCATTTTCCATGATATTCTAATAATATGAGTATCACTTGTATATCACCCCATGGTATTCTCTCCAACGACACAACTTACCCCGCACCGTTGGCAAGTTGTGCCGCAAGACAACTTTTTTCCGAAATCTATATTTCTTCAAAAGTTTATTTCAGATCCAAAGTTATTGTTGCAGGGGATGCACCACATCCTGAAATATACATACATATTTTAGTTGGAGACATTACTGTCATGGCCTCCCTTTAAAGAGACTCCCACCACTCTCCCCTATATAATTTTACTTAGCGCTGTGATTTTTCCAATTTTGTAAATCGGACCAAAAGTTCACAAGCTCCATCAAGATATTACACCTTGGCTTGCCAGTGAACAGTTATAAAGTACTCTTAGTACGTCATACTTTCACAACACTGCGATAGAAAGAAAGAAGTGGGAGGGGGCTCGATTCTTACAGCCAAAACCAACCAAGCAAGACAATCATCTCCATGGTAACCAACCATCAGGTATATGTATCGTGCTTAGCAAGATCTATAACTGATGTTGGCCAGAAAAGGGAATAAAATTAACGCACCAGGAGCGTTTATATACAAAAAAAAAAAACACCCACACTAACAGCAGAGGGCTAAACTCAACAGCCGAATACCTAACATGTCCATGTCCACTACACTACAGACATTTGTATCCTTGGAGAGGAATGTCTGATGCATAGAAAACACCAGTTGCATAGCAACCCGTAAGACTACAGAAAATGAGAGTGAATCACACAGCGTTAGATACAAAGCATAACCCTGAAACACACACAAAAATGGATGGACAACATTCCCTCAAGGCGATAGAGGACATTCTTTTCATTCACACAAGAGGCCTGCACACTTCCTTTCCTTGCAGCTCAACATGTGATTCACACATGCACACCACTAAAAGGGTCTGCATGCTGTCCAGTGCTGCTCTCTGCTCCATGGAAATTTCCACTTTTACAAGTCTCTCCATCTGTATGATAGGGCCGGAACAATTTACTGCAGTTCTCTACAGACGGACTGGAAGGACCCATAGCTTCATAGAGCTTAAAAAATAAAGTTTGATTACAGAGATGTACTACAGTCAGTGCACTCACTGCATACTGTAGTACAGTATTCAATGTAGTGAATTGAGGTCATAAGATTAATTCCAGACATAAAACAAGACTACTTTTTTGGAAAAAAAACATTGAATAATGGTTGCTGCTCTATTGCCAATTAGAAAGTATTTGTAAAGTACCACATCTATTGAAACAGGAAAAGGTTAGCTGGTGGTTGCTCATGGTCCTTTTAATGCATGATCTTAGACAAGATATCTAATGAATTGAATAATTGAATTTAAGTCTATACATCTTCCCGTTTTCTTTCCGGTGCGTGCTGTAATACAGTCCAACACATGTGGCCCTCAAAATTATCAACTGAAGAAAAGGGTAACATGACCAAAAAGATCTTTTTAGAAAGAACTTGGAACATATGAGAGATTGGGATTTTGTCTGCCAGGTTGGTGCATTCGTCTGCAACTGCAGTTCTTTTGTGAATTTTTTATCTTTGTAGCAGACCTTAAATGCACAAAATTATTAAAAATGCTATTGAACACACCTCCTATGGTAAAGAAAAACAACATAATAGCTTTGTTGTAAGTGCAGCTAAAAAAAGGTTGTATTTAACAAAACTATCAGGGCTCACAGCTCTACATTAACATATTTTAATTATTAATCAGTAATCCAACCGCCATACTCATTATTATCACATTAAAAGTATTATTCTAATATGGCACTTGGATACAGTGAGTGACTGACATGGACAACATGTGACTTCAACCCAATTCTCTCATCTTGGCCGCTCTTCATACTTCGGCCTATCCCAGAATTCACATGTGTAACGACACTGCATGAAGCAGCCAATGGCAAGGCAGGGAGGAAATGGTCTTGGAAGGCTGTCAGACAGGGAGCAGAGAATGACCATATATGGTAAAATCTGCAGTCAGCAGGACTGAGCGGCAGAAGCGGCAAAAGCAGAGGCAACTGAGCAGTATAGAGGTCTTGGAACAAAAACTGGACAAAGAATGAGGAAAAATGAGGACAAATTATGCATATCCAATGTATTTTTGTGTGTAGAGACGGAGCAGAGCTTTATAAATGGGACTAACTGGTGTATGTGAGAGAGAATAGAAATAATGTGTCACTGTGTACACACCCCAGGATTAGTAACAGCAAAGGTTGAGCACTGGATGAATGGTGCATTGAGGGATCCAAATAAAAACACACTCCACATCTGATCATCCTTTTTCTAGAGAGGCAGCGTTTAAAGCACTAACATGAAACATGCCTTTTAGATCAACCAAAGGCCACAACGTGGTGTTATGGCTGTAGTTAAGTTCAATCTTGAAAAGAAACCGACAAAAGAGGAAACCGAAAAAATTGGACTGACGCATGGAATTTGTAACAATGGCACTGCTTGGATAAATCACAGTGACTTGTAATTCAAGTATATGAACCACATAAACTAATGACTTAAGACTTCCCTTCTCCTACACTGAGTGGACAGAGGAATTATCAGGAATGTTTCACTGAACACTTGCTAGCTGCTGCATTCACTCCCACCGCTTCCTTCATATGGAAATCAGGGAATAAATTAGCGGGCATCCTGCTAAGAAGGAGAAAGGGGGGGATTGAAAGCATGAGGCAAAGGAATGACGTGTCGAGCTGGACATCAGATGCCCTCTCTATAAATCACTGTGCTCTGATTGGAGGAAGCAACAATACTCATGGTTGTGCTGAGTCACAGCGGCCAGCAGCATTAACCTCTCCCTACTGAGCCAGACAAAGATGGCTCCATTGGTTGAAAATGAGGCTCAGACCTCCATCAGGTCAGAGACCCACAACATCAACCTCTGAACTCAAAGAGGCTTCAATCCATTTCCAGATACAATTAACAAAGAGTAGATTTTAATTTTTTGGTTGATGATAAATTCAATAGTTAATTCTCCTACAGTTACTTCATCACCCAAACAAAGGCGCTGCACAGTTGTATCAGGCTTAATTGTGAAGGGGGAAGGAGCATCATCACACTTGTGCCTCCCCCCAGCCAAAGTGTGGTAAGGACAAAGGGCTGCGCTGGGAGTAAGCATAGGACAAAGGCCCTGAGCAGCTGGCTGCCCGCAGAGACTGGGAGCTCTGCAGCATAGGCAGATGGGTTAGCTGGACAGATGCACCATTACATTAGGGATGGAAAAGGGGTGGGTGCATTTTGAAAAAAATAAATAAAATGAGGCACAGGTGATTGAAACTGCAAGTGCACTTATATCAAGCTCAGATTTTTATAAAGTGGAGTTATGTGTGACAAAAGCTCAAAGTAAAGAAAGACACTTAGTAAACTCATTGTAAACATTTATTAAAGAATAACATTATCTTTTTCATAATCAAGAGGCAACCTCAGGATCCTCATTTATTCAGCTTTTTCTTTGAAATGATCTCAGGTGACGAGTGCAACTCTGTTACAAGACTGCAGCGCTACTCAAACAGACTCGCCCCACTTTTGAGATCTGCATTGCCAGGTGAGGATATACTGAGATATCCAGATGGACCTACTGTGTCAGAGAATTGTATTGGAGAATACCACGGTGTTGGTAAATGCTAAAAGAAGAAAAAAAAAAACTGGTGATTACCATAACTAAAGACGAAAATTTTATGTTGTTCCTTCATCCCAACAACTGACTTTCTTCACATGCTAAGCTGTAAAACTGGTTTGGTGGCAATACTTCCTGTCCAAAGTTAAGCATACTCAACACACTGCAGGTCTTAAATAACATGGTGTTCCCCTTTCAGTGCCAGTGTCTCAATGCATGGCCTGTTGAAATGAGTTCAACTCTTTATCTGAAGGATCAGTCTATGTCACGCCCTGCCAGCTTGTACGTGGGAAGATCTAAAAATCAAGAGAGCTTAAATTAAATCTCTCAATTGAGGAAATTGCCCGAGCTTTGCTCTGAACATAAAGACCTCAGTCTCTCACAAGTTTTAGTGCAGCAGTGAAAGTAGACTTGACACACCATAACTGTACTGAAACATTGGCCATGCAAAGGGGCAGCTCGTTCTTACACAGACACAGAGGTGGGCAGGGGTTCTGAAAGCGGTCAAGCTCGCAGCCCAACGCAACGACAAGCTCTGTATTGAACGCGGTGCTGAGAGGTGTAAGCGATGTGATGACAGGCCAGAGGATCCGGTCCCTTATGCCAGAGGCTTCTCAGATGACATGGCAGGGTACTGGTGTGTGTACTAATTACAGGACCGAGTTAGATCTGTCAACAGTGTTGCGGTACTTATGTCACTCACAGTGTCAGGAGCTGCCAAACACAAAACACCCAGTCAGCAATTCACCACTATCAACCATAACGACATTCAAGGGTCCTCCGAGAGACAAGCTAAAACGCCTTGTTGCGTTCAGCCTGACCTCTATTGCACCTCAAAAAGGTCAAATAATTTGGTTTTCTACTAGAAACAGTGCCATTGCAGAATATACTCTTTTTAGCCTCTTTCTGAAACGTTCTGTTTAAGAGCCTGTCTCCACTGCCTACCACCTGTGCTTATCACAAGTGGAGGTAGATGTAAAAGGCCATCTTGTGTACACAGATGGCCTTTTGCATATAGGTGACCTTTAATTAGGCCAATTATGACAACAGGGTTGAAACAAAAAGGGGAGGGCTGTATTCATCCAGCTAACTTGTTTACAGCTAAACACTAGCAATTCTAGTGAAGCGATTCCTTATATGGTGTCAAAGATCAGGAGACAGTTTGCTCCAGGGCTTTGGAGTGGTTTCTGTTGTAAACATGGAGGGTGTGTGTAACAGCCCGCTGGTAAACATGAATCCCGAGGAACACTGACAAAGAGCCAGCACGCCCTCTAATAAAGAGGTAGTCTTCAATGCAATTTTTTTTATTTACCTTACAAAACATTGGACATATGCTCTGTTACTCTCAGAAAATAAAGAGAAATATTTTATTTGTTCGACTCTTACTACAATTTAAATGCTCTCAGTCCAAATATGTTCTTCAGAGGCCATAGCTTTTCTTCTGTTTATGTAATTTACTGATGAGGGCAATAATACAATTTTACGCCACACATCCAGTTCTCTCCATGTAGTTGTCTTAAAAAGGACAGCTCTGATTGGTGTGAATACAGTACAATGTAGGGCCCGACCGATATATCGGCCGCCCGATTTAATCGGCCGATTATAGCACATCTCCGCAAAATGGCCTCCGACTTTTTGCCGATTTTTATTTATTTTTTTCTCTTCAGCAATCATGTTGAGTGAGATGCATTGCTGCCCCGGAGGCCTTATAGCATATTAACAGCAGCAGCATGTGTGTTGTAATACATTGGATTAATTCACACTTGAGAGTTCCCCCTGACACCAATAGCAGAGTCATTGGTCATCTCTTGACTGTTAATAGTAGTTGATATTACTATAGTTATTATATAGAATTTATATAGTGCTTTATTGGAGATCATTCAAAGACACTTTACATCAAACATATAGAAAATCATACTTATAGAAAAAGAAAACAAAATACAGACAAATTAAAGATAAGGTTTGGAGTGGAGTCCGGTGTAATTATGCTTTCTCCAAGAGGTGAGTTTTGAGTTGACTTTTGAATGAGTTTATTTAGTCTGAGATGCTGATGTTTGGAGGGAGGGAGTTCCAGAGGGTTGGGTGCAGTTACATAAAATGCTTAATGTCTGAGTTTAAAAATGCATCATGTCACTTTAGACATATTTGTAACACTTATTTTTTTTTTTAGATAATGCATATTTCAATAAATAAGAAGTTCCTGTACACCTATTGACAGTAACAAGTATTTATATATATTTAAGGGTTCAAAAAAGTAAATTTTTTCAATATATATTTATGGGATTAAAAAAAAATAATAATCGGCCGATTTAATCGATATCGTAATTCTTCTCAGAAAATAATCGGCATCGGCACCCAAAAATCCATATCGGTCGGGCCCTAGTACAATGCACTGATTATCCAATTTGTCTTTAATTACTTCATGATACACCATAAACTTACCTTGTGAAGAGGGAGAACGAGGAAAGCTCCACCACCACTGGCCTCAATAATTATGGCGACAAACTTGGGATTGACTGCACAGAAGGAGCTGTCCCATGTGACCCTTGACACCCGGATGTCATCGTAGCATTGGTCATTCTTCACCGCCTGGCCAAAGACGTGACGGAATTTGCTACACCGTACAACTCGTCTCATATCTGTGCAAAGGGCAGAGAGGAAGATGCAAAGTATGCTGTTAGCAGATTAACTCAAAAGGCAAGCACTGTTGATATGAAGGCATGAGTGAACACGTTTAAAATCACAGTAACCAGGGGCGCCCTTAGCTCAGTTGGTAGGGCGTCCCCCCCATGGGCCTCGGCCAGCAGCCCGCGGTTGCTCTCAGCATGTCACTCCCCTCTCAGCCCCATTTCAACTTTGTCTCTACACTTTCAATAAAGCATAAAAATGCCAAAAAAAAACTTTAAAAAATAAAAAATAAATCACAGTAACCATAACAAGCACACAGGATAGAGTAGAGTTATTTGAGCCAAAGCATACTTTAAATAACGCAAGACATCCCAATCCACAAACTGCAGAAAGCACTGGGATCATACTGTGTGTGAGCTTTTTTTCCACAACACATCTTCTTGGCAGAAGTGTTCAACTCCCTCCCTCACTCACTCAGGGAGCGCTTTCTAGCAAACTATTACTTCTCCCTACTCCAAGGGTCCCCTTGGAATTTCTGGGCATTGTGTTGCTGACAGTTTCAATAAGTATTACCAACTAGGGATATGACGATTATAGATTTGTCTGAGGAAAAAAAATTCACGACTTAAAAGCAGCTCCAAGTAACATTTAAATATCTTTTAAACAGCCTCATGTTTACTCTGATAATCATAAATTACCTTTAAGAGCAAACGATAGCCTACTAAAACAAAGTTTACTTTGCCTCACCATCATCAGACAAGTCGACCATTATTCATCTGAAATAGTCATTATTTACAACAACATAAACACATTACCTCATCGTGATCCATACTAACTGCCGTCTCTCGTTCATTCGCTTTCTGTGAGGACCCGGAGTCTTTCAGCTCCGTTAGAGTACTTCGGTGACACTGCAACAACTCATTGCAATCAGGTGTGTGTAGCACTTACTGGCATTAGTTGATGCTGTGTCACTAACCACTCTAACGGAGCCGAAAAGAATCCGGTGCCCTCAAACTTTCAACACACGGACATGCACTATATTGCTTCCTGATTATTTGAATCTTGCACGCCCGGCACGAGCTAGAAAACAGCTTCACGACAGCTGGCGACGTAAAAATAATACCGCTTTTGTCCAAAGGGGCCGCCAAAGGACCAAGTTACTCGTAGTGGCTTTAAGGTGAAGTAAGCGATTTATTTATGTTAATATAAGTGTTAAATCTATATTCATACAGTGATCACATAGTGTGCACGTTTCATAAAGCCAATCTCTCAATCACCCGCTCTGCATGTAATCTGTAAATAAACTTTTCAGGGATCCCGAAACTGATATCCAATCAGAAGAGAGAATGCTACAAACCGAGCGACAGATGGGTGAATTTTTATGCACGGCCTACAATGGCGTAGCAGGTAAAAATCCTTCCCAATGTCTGTTTTGATGGTTTTTATCATGTTTTATCACACTTATGGATCTGAGATGATGCTAGATAACTCGCTGCTTGAAGACCGCAATGCATTAATGTGGTGTCGTGGGGACGAGGGAGGGGACTGCTAACTGCAGTCAGTGACAGGAAGTTAGCTAAACTGACCATTCCGCTTACTGAACCTTTAATGAATATTTTGTTTTATTTCTCAACACAACAGATGTAGGATTTATTTATTTTTAATTGTAAATAGTGTCATATTTATTTTAATATAATTCCCTACCAACTCAGGGTTTCATTAAGTAGCTTGTTATTAAAGTATTTTATTTATTGTTTTACTTGGTTGTTACTTTGTGTATAACATGCAAATGAGCATGTGTAGCTGGATTGTGATTTGGAAGATGTTACAATTGTCTGTCTTTGTCCCCATGTCACCCTTTTCGGTAAAGCTGTGCCTATACGGTTACAAAATCATTATGTTTTAAAGTGTAATAAGTAGTGCTGTCAGTTTAAAGCGTTATTAACGGCGTTAATGCAAACCCATTTTAACAGCGTACATTTTTTTAAATCGTGCGATTAACGCTCTTTATGGCCTAGCAAACGTTGTGGTTTTTTTTCACATGCTGTTGCATCAACTAGTAATGTTAGAACAACTGAAACACCACAAACTATTCATATGGCTCGCCATTAAGTTACTGTTAAGTCAACTGGAACATGTCATACAGCGTAACTTTACATTAAAATAATTTAACTGGCAAAACAGCTAAACATCAAGTACATTTTTACTTTTATTTTGAAGCAGAAACCGGAACCTAGCACTTCCTAGCTCAGCTGCGCGACCTTCACTAGTCTTCCGTGTGTGACTTGGGGACTACGCGGAAAAAGAACAGAAAAGAAAGCTTTTCATTTGCAAAAGTCCTACTTATAACCCTGCTACCTGCATGAACGTTAGTGGCAGCCGCCAGTCATTCATTTTCACTTCAATTTTCGCTATCAAGGGTGATTTAAGCCTCGGCTGCAGCAGCGGCATACCAACCAACCACCAGCACCAGAGCCGACCCGAGGCATAAGCGAACTAAGCGGTCGCTTAGGGCCCCCGACCGCCTGGGGGGCCCCCTCCAGATTTTTTTGTTTTTTTAGTTAGTGTGTTTGATATTGACATCATATTATGCAAATGTAAGTTATCATACAAAGAAAGGAATAAAATGTTTTGGTCTAGATAATTAACAGCCTAAAAATGTAATCAGTTCATCTGGGAGGTAATCCGAAATTATCTGATCATGTCACGTTCACATCCATGCACAGTGTGTATTGAGTTTATTTAAAAACTATTGGAAATGGGGCTGCCCTCAGTTGCCCATGCACTGTGTTTAGACTATAGCCTATTTCAGCCTCGTCTGTGGAAAAAAAGATACAGTAGCTGGACAACAGAGTTCTTCTGCTTCGTTCCTCTCACTGCATTTAAATGCATTCATTATATTACAGAGAAATATGTCCCGTAAAAGAAAAAGAGCTCCAAGCCCAACCCAGAGGACCCTTCATAATATTTTATTTTATATTTTTATGGAAAATCCATGTGTCCTTCTCTTCAATAGCTTCTAATTCATCTGACCCAGTGTCTCCAAATTATTTGTTCACACAATTTCTCAGATTTAGCCTCTTAATTTTCCTCTCAAAGTGCACCAGATTCATGCATTTCACTTTAAAAAGGTTAAAAAAAATCACTGGCTGTGTGAATGATGTGACAAAGATCTATAGTTTCAGCAGCGCTAACATTGGAGAGGGGCCCCCTAATCATATTTCGCTTAGGGCACCATGAAGGCTTGGGCCGGCTCTGACCAGCACAGACAAGTGTATGATGTGTCCACTCCACAAACAGTCTGAAATAGGTCGTGGATGAACAACTCCCAAAACATTTAGGCAGCAACCACCTTAATACTAATTTGTTTTATATAGGCTATAGCCTATGTTGTTTTATGGTTTGGTTTTTAAATAAAAAGGGAAGTTCCAATTATGTTTGTGTATGCTGTTCTAGGGGTGGGGGGAAATACACTGAATTACAAGGGTGTAGAGAATGGGTGTGAAAAGAGCATTACAATGAGAAAAAATAATGGGACAAAAAGAAATCAAGGGACATTTAGGCTAGAATAGATAAAAATGTGCGATTAATCGCGAGTTAACTATGACATTAATGCGATTAAATATCTTAATCATTTGACAGCACTAGTAATAAGTAAAATGGGTTAATCGTTTCGTCGTCCCCTAGTGCCAACAGGTTTTATCTTGCAAATATGAATTTATTGTACTTTGGAAAGGGCAGGATCGATAATGTTACTCTGATACGGCCTTATCCGACAGAAAGATTAAGGGAAATTATGTGTAGAAAGTCAGGCCAGTCCCCCTGACAATCAATTTGATCTAGTCTCGGAGTTCTCCTGACTCCTGTGATCACACAGAAAGCTAAACATCCTTAGATAACAAAACTAAAAGCAGCAATACACCTCAGTGAATAGCCGGGGGAAGCAAACCTTTCAAAACTGCGAAGACTAACTTTTATAGAAAAAATGTGTTTGAAATGTTCAGGTAAAACCATGGTATAGCTCATTAATGTTATATTTAAAAAAAACATGCTTGATGATATTTCATAGGACTTGTAGGACATGTATTTTTCCCTGCCTTGTTTTTCTTTGCTTTTGTTAGCCAAATATTAGGACAGCTGAAATACTACCATGGTGTATATGTGGCAAAAAATAGGACATACCCAATCCAAAACAAAAGCAGACTTTGTAGCTGCTTCAGCTAAAAAACTACACAAAGACAAGAGTCTGCCGGCAGACGAGAGCGCTTTGGAAAACAAGCCCATTCAAGACCCAGTGCTGTGCTAACAATAACAGACCATTTCCAAAGATAATGGAAAGCTGGCCAGTTTAAGATAAACGGCCAAAACCCAAGTCCAATCCGACCTAACGCCTAAAGTAAGACAAAAGCTCTAAAATGCTCATTGATGGTTTTGTGAAACTCCTCAAATCTTTCAAATTTTTTGACACAGCACATGGTAACAGTTTGCCAGCCTGAATCACCAACATGATAAAAATCACAGCACACAGGATGTGGGACATGTTTTGGAGGTGGTTTTCAATTGTGTGTGTGCGCATGTGTGTAAAAGAGTGAAAAAATAAGTGAGCGAGAAACACTTGTATGGCTTGTTTCCGACAGGACAAGGATCACAACACATGCAGGAAGTTCTTCCTGTAAGGATGTGGGCGTGTCCCAACAGCCTGACTTTTCTGTAACACATCATTCATAAACAACTGTCTTTCATCCACTGCAGGCACGCTAAAATATACATTTCATTCTAATTAGATTAAGCAGTTAATGATCATTACGTGTTAGATCTTTACAGAAAAGTTTCAGAAAATTCTCTAAACTATGTTGAAAAGATTATTATTCTTATCCTATTGAAATACAGAATGCAGTTAACCTGCAATCCTAAATTAAGAACTGTGTGCATCATGATGTATAAGACCAATAGACTTGATGGTAAGTCTGGCTTCAGGGAGACAATGCGCTCATGCTGGTGAGCTTTTGTGTTCACTGATGCAGTGGTGTAGTCTTCTGTTTGAATTATCTAAAGATTCTCCTGGCAAATAAATAACTCTAGTAGAGTAATTAAGACAGAACAGATTGGGCATTAAGCCAGCTTGCCACGTAGCCTTGTTAGACTGACGGAACAATATGAAACTGGCTTCTCGTCGCTTTCAGTGCGCTGTTGACCCTATAAGATTTTCCCTATTCTGCTGAAATTGTTTTAGTTCCAATCTGGGACTTAAAAACAAAATCCATTGGACACTTATCCTAAATTGTTAAAAAAAAGCATGCTTGGTCTGAAAATACTGGGTAGTGATGATTCAATTAAGCAAATATAAACCCTTCAGAATGACATAGTTGGGGAAAACATGTGATGGGATTGGAGGAAAGTTGAAATCGGCATATAAACTAAATGACTGTAGAGTGTTTGACAGGCTAATTGTTGGACTGTGTAAATTGTCATTAAAAGCTAGTCCCTACGGCTTGTCTAATGGAACCATATGTTGTCCTGGCAGTCTGCATCAATGAAAATGTCTCATGACTGCTCTCTAGGAGGCATGAACCCTTCATGCTGGGTGTTATCCTCCTTAGTGTCGTCTACAACAGGTGAGGTCAACAGTAATTTAAACTTAAAATCAGCAAGCAAGAGACATAGTTCTGTCAAATGTTAAAAAAAGAAATGAGCAAAACATTCCTTTATGCCACTGGCTATTGCATGGGTGTTTAGTTGGCAGCAATCTCTTTCCATGTTTAGTAACCCAGACATGATGCCTAGCAACAGGGGAATACCCAACAAGCAGAGAAACACAAGTAAAATGTACAAAACTAATGTCTCAAAGGGTTACCTATGTCGAAAAGCAAACTACAGTTAAACGTGGTAGTGGTGGTTGTATCTCAACATTTGGAATTACTCATTGCTTTGCAAAAACAGACAAATGTAATTAGCTCCGAATTCTCTTTCACCATTGACAATGGACTGCGCTGATCAACTGGAAGCCAGACCAATCTGCAAACTACAGGAAGAGGTTTAGATGTGTTACTGAGCACTGACTTGCTGCCTTCCATCTACTGAACCTGGTGAAGGATAAGGATTACTTATGTAAAACGAAGCATGGCTATGACTGCATGGCCAATGTATCACCTGAAATTACTTGGCAAAATATGTAATTTGATTTTCATAGTGGTAAAATCCAAAGGTGACATATGTAGTATAGTTAAGGCTGATCTAATCATTTAAAAAGGTCATTACCTTGAATTAATCTCCAACTGCTATTCAAACCCTGCACTATTTTGGAAGGCTGTGAACTATAATACAAATAATTCTAGCACAGTTCCCATTCAGATCAAAATAAATGATCACTCTCAAAAGGCCTTTGCACACCAGGCGCGTTTTATTTGTGCGATTAATTCACGCTTTATTAATAATTACAGAACGTATACAGAGTCAATACGAGCTTCATCAGCTGCAATTTCGCGAAGCAATTTGTGCCGTTTATTCATGTCGCGCCCGGAGTGCAAATGCCTTAAAGGATCAAAAAGAGATTGGTTTAGCTTTAAATACGCATTTTGTATCTGCTGGACAACTCTTTCAGAATGGAGGATGTATGCATTCTAAAACTGATAAAATAATAATGATAATAATAACAACATACTGCCTGTCTCTCAAACTCCTCTGTTCACCCTTGACCCTCCTACAAGTATTGTAGATGTGCTCCTCGCCATCAACCCAAAGGAGTACATGGAGAAGGACAATTAGGACCCATTTTCAATCAAGCTCCCTTCAAAAGATCACGTAATCCCTTTAAGGTGATGACAAAAATAATCTTAATTACTACAGGCCAATTTCCAAACTCCCATGCCTGGCAAAAATCCTGGAATCACTTATTAATAATCAGTTAAAAACATTTCTATCTTCCATTTTGAGCCTGTTCCAATCTGGTTTCAGGGCAGGCCACAGCACTGTCTCCGCTGTCACCTTGGTTGAAAACAACTGTAAGGGAAAAGTAGCCCCTGATGATCTACCAGCCAGCCTGACTATACATCTGATTAAACAAACTAGATTTCACAGAAACCGCCATCACTTGACAAAATACTGTTGCATATGTTGTCATCAGTGATCGCTCCGGAGTGGCTCTTGCGATAGAATAAAACTCTTTGCTTTAAAACAAGGTATATGTTCTATTTTTCTCACATCACGACATTGTTACAGCACTAGACAAGAAAAAGCACCGTGCAACACTTTTTATTGATCTTTCAAAAGGCCTTTGACACTGTTGACCACCATTTGCTCTTACAGAGGTTACATGACATTGGTTCTCATTCTGCATCATCATTCTGCATGTAGCTGGTTTAGGGATTATCTGTCTGATAGACAGCAATCAGTTAAACTGGTTAGCTAGTAGCTACCAATCTGAGTTAACAGTTATAAATGGTGTCCCACAGGGCTCAATCTTTGGTCCAGTTCTTTTCACAATTAATATCAATAACATTGTTTTATCGCTAAAAAACTGTCACGCCCATCTGTATGCTCGCTGACAACACAGTACTGTATTGCATTTCTGATTCGGTACACCAATCTATTCAGTGCCTACAGAGCTCTTTTAAAACCCTGCAGGACTGTCTAGTGGACCTCAGGCTTGTTCTTAATACAGACAAAACTAAATATATGTGTTTCTCCAGAGCAAGAACTACAAATTGTAATGATTTCAATATATTTACAAAACATTTATTTTTAATTGAAAGAGTCACTGTATATAAATATCTCGGCATCTGTATAGTTGATAAACTCACCTTTAATGTTCACATAATTAAAAAAAAAAATTAATAAAAAACTTTATCAGACCCGCTCCACTGACATGCTTATGCTTTATGTCCCACAAGCCCGGTCTGAGCTGGGAAAGACAGCTTTTAGCTTCAGTGCCCCCGACTCCTGGAACAACTTACAGCAGCAAATTAAACTAAATACCTTCATATCTTTTAACCAATTTAAACAAACTATCTTAAATCTGCCAAACTCTGCCTGTAACTGTTTTAATTAGACTATATTGTACTTTCACCCATTTAATTTTAATTGCTGCCACTCTTCACCACTGTGTAAATGTTTCAATTGGTTTTTTTTCTCTTCACCTGTTGTTGTGTATTTGATGTTTTTGCATTGAATATTGTGTATGTATTGTTTTTCCTTTGAATTTGCTTTGAACTCGACATCATTGTAAATGAGGGTCACCCCTCAATTGGTCTCTCGAGGATAAATAAAAGTTAAATAAAAAATAAATAAATAATAAAATCTTGTATGTAGACTACGACCAAAAATTGGCTCTTGGCTCCGTTTATTTGCAACAGAATGGTACATTGTTTATTGGGGAAAGCTTTATAAAATGTGTTTTATCACCACAATAGTGTGACTAGCCTTGACAAAACAATCACTGCATTCTTGAGGTTTGTCTAGGCCTGCACAAAGATCCCCAGTCACACTATCCTTTTAGCTCTACGAACACAAGGAAATGTTTAATATCACTGTTGCGAAAACCAAGTCCCAACCATTCATGATTGAAAGATTTTTTTTATATCAGGGTGTTACAGTTTAAACAAAGGTTGAAAGTATTAAAAAAAAATAGTACAACATGTAAAAGTCCCTTTAGATAAACCTGATTGCAGGAACTTGATATGAAACCTTAGTGGAGAGGGTTGGGCTTATATCAGTGTAGGTCACAGCAGAATGGGTGGGGCTGCAGCTTACAAAGCAACACTAGGTCTCGTTGAGTAGGCCTTATTGTTTGGTTAAGGTGTATCCTAACCAACCATCCTTTTCAGGAAGAGATAACCATTTCTTGGTCACTGGATGCTCAGAATGGTTGCGCAGGGATCGATATTTTTAGCACTTTATCTTTATGTCGCACTTCTACTCGTAAACATAGATGTTTTGTTTTGTAGACCTACTGACAAGCACATCCGTGGTAGTTTACACATACGTGCGCACTGCGCGGTTTCCTTGCGGTATGTATTTGATACTAAAAAGGACAAAGTGCATTAAATATAGAACGAAACCTTACGTGGTAAATAATCAAGTTTCAACACGCACACAGGAAAGTTTAGTGATGTTGTAAACTTATTATCTGACTGTCTGTGGAGGCAGATTGATACTTTCCAATGACTACCAGTATTTGTGATAAGCTAATGAGCGATGAGCGTCCTCTGTACATTTCATCTTCAACTATACAGTTCAAGACTATACCCATTCCCAAAATTTTGAGGCAACACAAATGAGAAAACCCTTAGTTTTGAAACCTGGGACCTTTATACTATACTAAATCATCTTAGGTGCTAGGTGGTTGAAGAGCGCTCAGATGTATTTGTTAGTACAATTTAAAGAGCAGTGAACCAGAACAAGGGAAGATTTACTGTTCAAAACTAGCAATAGACCTTATCCAAAACAGCCACGTTCCTGTTGGACTACCACAGAAAGCCGAGGAACTAATAGTCAGCACAGTCATTCTCCACACATGGACATCTAACAACAACTACTGGAGCAGTGATCCGTTCTAAAATTCCTTTCATAATGATCTGTCAAAAAACAATCATTAAACACAATGACTGCAAAACTGTAGCAGCTAAACTAAAGACTCGAGACTGAATCCATTAAATCAATTATAAAATATTAAGATTTCATGACCCATCCCATATTCAAAGCATAAGGATCACAGCTGACCTTTTGCATGTATAAAAATGTCAGCAGGGGCTGTGTTGAGGCAGTAGAACGTTGGCACCAGTCATACAAAAACCAGAGATAGAGACACCTTGAGGGAATGCTATGCTCTTCACAGACACTCTCCTGAGATTAACAGCTCACTGATTCAGTAAAAAGAACTCAGTTTATCTGTTGGGTAAATCAGATGAAAGAATAACCATGTACCTTATTGCCTCCCGAGTAGGCAGAGCTGACCCTGATGTGCACAGACAGAAGGAGGACCACACAGCCTGAGGAAATGACCGACAGGAAATGGGACCAGTGTGACAGTTTCTAGCATCCTTCAACACCATTTACGTCTGACGATTCTGTTTAGGAAATGTGGGTCTATAGGCTATCCTTACCGTCACTGGTTATTCTTTAAGACTTCTTATATAAATGGTGGTGTCAGTAGTATGAAGGTACTAAGTACTAAAGGAACACAGGAAGTTCTGGTCTGCTTCAGTATTGAATCCATTTGGGCTCTTATAACATTTGATTTCACATAATATCACCACAAACCAAAACTAATTATGATATCGGACAGTATTGGTATCCAAAACCCAGATATCAGAATTGGATCGGAACAGAAAAAAGTGGGTCATTGCATCTTTACTCTCATCTCTACCTCACAGTAGTGACTGCTGCCTTCCTTTAAACCAAGAGGAAATAGTTTTGTTGACATAGGCTTAGCGAAGGCTCTTGTTTGGTCTGTGTTCCTATTAAATGTCCTATTACTGGAAGGACAAGCTATTTTTTGTCACTCGATCCACCAGGAAACATCTAAGTAACTGAACACGTGGATCAATAAAGCCCTGGAGGTGGGGGGGGGGGGGGGGGGGGGGTGAATATCATTGTTCAGGAAATTTAAAATGTCTCCTTTTACTTGTGTTACTCAGTCATTGGAGGTTCTTACAAGTGGGGCATGCATACTTTAAAATGCAGCTGTGTATAGAGTATGGGGTATGTGCAGGAACATGCAAGATTGTGGCAAATCCTCAGGACAGGAGACATTGAACACTGCCCATCCCTGCCACATTGAGTTAGGTTCACACATTTCGATAACAACCTGGGGCCACCCGATTCCGTCAACAGCTATTTGTAACTCTGACTGGTTTCTCATTAAAAGAGCTCATAGACAATACAACTATTACAATAATAAGATTAACTAAAGTGTGTACATTAAGATCCCGTTGCAGCAGATAACCAGCCTCACAGGGATTCACAAAGCCTTGTACGGCTCTGTGAATCCCCAAGATTATATTTTTTATGGACTATCTGCAACACAGAACAAGATTGAACCATGTTTGTCATTACAACCTATATAGACGGCCTTAATAACTTGTTGTTGGGGTACAGAACTGCCCATGGTGTTTTGTGTTTCATGGTGCACTTGATGACTGAAATATGACATAACGTGAAAATCCCAGAAAAAAATCAGGATGAGCATATGTGGGACAGCGAGGAGCAGCAGAATTAGAGGAAAATTTTAACAAAGCCTAAACAGTCAGCTAATTTGGAAAACGATTTACATTACTATTCCAAAAGATTTGATCATTAAAGCTGGGGTGGGTTAGCCTGGCATTCCCAGACCTGCCACTAGGCGCTGGCAAATTAAATTTGCTGCGCGTGTTGGTCTGGACACGCTCCGTTGAAGCTTTATCAAGAAAGCCAGAAATCTGGCTGGTGGTTTCAATTGGTTCTATCTAATATGGGCGCGCCAGAGCCCTTTATATGGTGCTCTGGGGAGGACGTAACCGGATGACGACAGTGACGTGCATGCGACGTCGAAGCCGTTATAGTAAACATCAAATATGGCTGCGGATATGTTGTGTGAGTTTGAGACTGCTTTGGCCTCGACCCTTAACGATTTGGAAGACGGCACTCAAATCTTTCATTAGCAAGTAAGTGGAATGTTCTATTTTGCCGACCGACAACGGCAAACGTTTAATTTAACAGTTTAACAGCTGTTCGCTAAACGAAAGGGGCTCACGTCGCCTTGTGCATTGCTCTGATTGGTTGTAGTGCTATCCAACTGCGTGCAGTGGCATTTGAAATGCACGAGTAGGAAAGTAGTTGGAAATTACTAATGATCGTGGCCAGACCCTCTATCGTTCAAGATATCAGGGTCTGGATTTCCAGGCTAGGGGTGGGTAACTTTTTCACTGTAATATTTGGCAAAAATGTCATTCAGCTATGTAGATGAAGTGGTGTGAGAATATCTACTCATCACTCTGCTCTCCCCTGCCTCTGTGTGCCGCTCATGTAAACTTCGACCAATCAGAGCAAGGCTCGGATTCTCCGTTCTTTTTGGCTGATGGGACTTTCCATTCACTTTGGCACCAACGTTGTTGCGTCAGTGTTTGGCACTACGGTAGCCGACAAACAGCAATGTCTACAATCAACGGCCTCTAAATGTCCTATTTCCCATTTAACAACAACTGCTTAAACCGCTAAGACAGCAAGCATACGAGGAAAGACCGGGAAAGACACTAGTTGAAAAGAAACAAAAAAAAGTAGAGCGGTTGAGGTATTAGGATTCTCTCAACTGCTATTTTCTCCCGAATCATATACATACCCCAGCTTTAAAACATGCTCTCTTAAATATCGGTTCTTCACGATAAAAATTAGGGGGGAAAAAAGAGGAAAATCAAAAGAAAAGTTAGAGTATTTCAGAAATATTTAAAAGTTCCTCGTAGGTAGTTATTTTTTTGGTTAATTGTCAAAAACCACTGATTTTACAGAGCAGCCATTTGACAAATTGATTAATACTCACCAGTCAAAATGTACACATTTTGTGGCTGTTGCATTCGCAATAACCCTAAAACAATACATACTTTGATTGCAAAGCAGGATATCTGTTAATCTGCAAAGCTAATCACATTTGTAACATTTGTCTCATCTTCACATATAATAATCTTGAAAATGGCACATATTCTAAAGCTAAGGTCCCCGATATGCGTTAAGCCCTCAGCATACAGTATACACAATGCAATGAGCAAATAAAACTAGGCTCAACCCTGATTTGTTACAGGTCTAATCTGGCACATGTTTAGTTTTGGCAATTCCTTTATTTTTTATATATACTTATCATTGTTGTTATTGCAGATTCCCTGCCATGTGGCTGCTAGCGTCATCTTGGAAGCCTTAGTCCAGGGGCCTATTGCATAAAACTAGGATAAGGGATTAACCTAGGATTTTTCGGTTATCCTGGCTTGCGTTAGCCATGATCTGGTTGCATAAAAGCGGAGGGACATAAGTTACCCTGGAGATTTATCCTTTACGTTTAGCCTGGTCCTGACCAGGCTAAACGTAAAGGATAAACTTATTCTGTTGCCTGACTGGCTCAGTCAGCTGTCACTCCGATCTGAAGGTGTTTAACAGTTATTCCATGATCTTCTGTGTAATGCTTAAGTTTCAATAACCTGTTTTAAAGTACCATATAAAAGACTGCATTGTCATTTAGTTAAATAGTTCTTCTTTTTTATTATTTAACCTGAACCATTTATAATTAACTTAATTATAATTACATTAAGATGAAATGATATAAATTATAATAATTTATGTAATAGTCTGTTCATATTGCGGGCTATATTTATACAATTGATTATCGATGGTAGATGACGTTGCAAATGTGAGTCAAATAAATTCACTTTGTACTTATAACTATATCGAGGTGCATCTAAAACAAAATTAAATATCAATGAAAGTTTCCTTTTTTCTGTAATTTAATTCAAAAAGTGAAACTTAAATATGTTCTAGATTCATTACACATTAAGTGAAATTAATCTAGAATAAACATACTTTTCAGAAGGTCGACATTTCTGATTGGTTGTATGCAATATTCTAATATTTTGAGATAGGCTACTGGATTTTTTATTCCATGATCAATCAATCATCCAAAAAGAAGGCCTGACATATTTCACTTTGTGTAATGAAAGTTTAACTTTTTGAATGGACTTTCCATGATATTCTATTTTTTAAATGCACCTGCAGACTGCTCACTGTCAACTATTTTATCATAAAACAATGCAGGGACATCAAGATTAATTGGCAGAGATGACATCCCCTGTATAAAATGAACTGCCCCCTGATTTACGGTTTAAACTAGCAAGGCATTGTGGGAAAATGGGCCGTCTTTTACATTTTTACATCAGTAAATCTGTGTTCGATCTCTGGGTCTACTTCTGAAAGCTGTGGGCTGGCACTTAACAGAATGACTTACACCTGGCTTGACACAAAGCGGCCCCTTTACATCCTGGATTGGCGTTTATGCAATTGACTAATCCAAAGTGCCCAGGCTAAACTTTGTCAAGGCTGGCCTTATCAATCATCCTGGATATCTTAATTCCACTTTTATGCAATAGGCCCCAGGTCAATGCTTGCCATGCATATACACACACATATTAACAATACGGGGGGGGGGGGGGGGGGGGTTAGTATGTGATGAATGTATGACATTCTACAAATTGGTAATTTATTGTAAGAAAGTTTCATATCGTAACTTTGGAGACTATACAGTCATTAATGCTCACACACTTTTTTTCCCACATTGTGCTAGCCATGCCATCCCCGCAACCACTACACACACACACACACACACACACGATGTCGCCTCAGTGCACCCCATACACTGGTTGCCTTTTGCCTTTTGTCACCAAGACCGCATGAGACGCCACCTAAATCCCCTTCCTGTAACCAAGGCCACGGACCACCATTGTAATCAGATTCCAACTGCATTCCACTGCTTTTTGCAACAATGAGATAAGGTGCTGTTTTTTCACCTCTCCAACCACAAGTGACCATGCAGTCTTTGCTCTGCTCAATTTAAATACAATTGGAACACAATACATTACGCACCGTAGCTTTAAGGAATGCTATTGTATTCTTGTATACTTTGTGGAGGAAATGAGATTTGCAGGCACAAGAGCAATGTGGCTTAAAGTCCAACTGAGTGTAACTTATAGACAGAACCGATTACCACTAGCTCAAATAAAGTTCCTCAAACTGGAATATAAAGTGTGTGTGTATCAGTAGCATGTAGTGGGAGTGAGTTATGGTGTTGAAATATTTTCATCTGTTAATGTCTACGGATGAGGCTCTGCCAACTTCCTTATTCCAAAACAGGAAAAACAGACTCCTTAGATACAGACATAGGAAACATCTGTATGTTTGGTGTAATGCTGATCGAGCCTCATGTCCACCTACCGCCTTTTTCCGACTGCAAGCTCCTTTTTTCCCCAATTGATTCCCAATGAGAAGTGGCCGCCGCCCGGAGAAAAGGCACAGCGCCCACTTTTTTTTTCAAGCGTTTTTGCCCTTTTTGTGCGGTCGCTTCGAGTGCTTCCAGTTGAAAAAAGCTCACCTTTTCAGAAAAGCGTCGGGAGCGTTGCCGGCGTTTTTTATCAACGAGCCAATCAGATAGTAGATCGTCGGGACTCGTCGCCTTGGCAACCAAGAAGACGTAAGAGAAACTGCTTCTTTCCGACTCTGTTTACCAGAAACTGTACGAAATAATTGACTTAAAAAGGTCCAAAACAGAGAGAGGAAAGCCTATGTGTGGGAGCAATTAAGCAGACACTTGATTCGCTGTAATTTTTTTCTCCTACAGATCGTTTCATGCGCACACATAAGACTACTACTTGCTCCGTGTTTGTTTGCAGGAGCCACGATAACTCCTCATCCAAACTGAGGATGGTGGAAAGTATTCTCCGTTTGACAAGACTACTCATTAAAATGTAACGAGCCTAAACAGTGAAACCAGTGTTTATCATAGGCCTGACAGTGGCAGTGCACAAGATGACGATCAGATTTTTTTATCCCCTACTCACATCGTTCTCTCTCCCCCAACGCATAAAATGCCTGAAAAGAAAGTCCAAAAAACACGCTCAGTGGACACACTCCTGAGCGCACAGCCAGCGTTTAACGCCCGAAAAACGCTAATGGACACGGGGCCTTAAGATGTATTCCAGCAAATCTATCAATTTATGTTCTGTGAGACTTAAGACTAACTCCTAAACTTCTTATCCTATTTAAAAGTCAAGATTGTCTTTAAATCCTACATAGTTACAACAGGAAAAGCTCTAGTTCTGATGAGGGTTTGTAGGGTTAACTATTGTACCTACAGCAACACAAAATTTAAAGTATAATCGGGGGCTAGGTTGTCACTTGGACCTCTCTTTTTATGTGAACAACATAACAACACAACCTGCAACCTTTTGCTCAATTAAAATCTTAACTTCTAATATTACATCCAGAGGGTACAAAGCATGTCCCTTCCTCTTCCTGGTCAGCTTCTTCCCCCTCCCCCAATGAGCAATGCATGAACCACTGCTCCATTTCAACAGATGTTGTCAGCTGTGGTGGGAAAGACCAAGCATTGACAAAATAGTATAAGACTGTGTGTGAATCAGCTGTGAATGCTAAGCTACAAAAGGTTGACAATATGGGGTTGTTTGTCAAGAAAGGAAAGAGAGAAACTGAACTTTATTTAGATTCCTTGCAGAACAAGCAAACTTATTTCTTTAAAACATAACATAGATACAAGAGAAAAAAAGAGTTTACCATATATGTAAATCAAAAGACGCCCAGACATCCAATAAACTGAGACTATTATGATCAGTATATTTATATAGGGGCCGAGTGTTTTCTACTGTGTAAGCAATAAGCAGGACACATTTAGACATGTGATCCGATTCATTGCAAGACTGGTTCAAAAAAAAAATCAAACACACCAACATGCTAAGCAAATGGTTTGTTAATTAGATGTTTCTTCCCACCTGTCCTCGCAAAAAAAGTGTATTGCTTAGAAAAAATACATTGGTAGCTCACCAGCTCTAAAATGTAAATCAAATTCAAAAATCTGCTGAATTTTCAAGTTGTGGCATGTCATTCTGAAATGTTCTCTCGAAAGTGTAGATAGTGAGATAACATCTTGCAAAGACAAGACTGGACACAAACTGAGGTATGTCAGACATGTTTGAATCCAACTGAGATGCTGAGGCCAAACTTATTCTTCAGCAAATACTTAATTTTCTAGGATCATGATTATTCGAGCCAACTGATATAATACGATACTTTTGACCGGAGGGATATCAAACTACTAATCAATTAATGTCGACGTCCTAGAAAGGCTGCATATAGAAACTGTTTTCATGGTATCCAAAAATTAATGTTAAATAGGTTGCTTTAAAAAAAAACAGTTGAAAGGAACCAAAACTTACATGTCATGCTTAGTTTCCCTCTGCTTCCTGACCCACTTCCTCTCTCAGCCCAGCCATAGGAAGGCAGGCTAGCTACATACACTTCTATAGACCTTGTACTGCTGCACATCCAGCAGAGGTTGATGCGTCTGGAATGGTTAACCAGCCCAAAGACAGCTGTAATACTATTGACTGATGACCCTGGGGTCGCTCTGTCAGCCTTCACCTGCTCTGCATCCCGCAGCAAGTCTCGTCAAGGGAAACTCCTGCAACTGACAAGTTGAGTACACACGGAGGCCAAGTAACCTAGTTCAAGACAGGGGCCAAATATGCAAATCCTGCTGCCTTTTGGCACACTAACTAACCACGGTCAATCTGCCCCATTGTCATGATGAGCAAGCAAATGAGCAGGTGGTGGTGTAGCAACAGAGGGATCACACAAAGGACTGGTTGGGGTCAAGACCCAGCCACTATGGTCAAAATGCAGAGATCTTTTACGAATACCAACTGAGGAGAGGTAGCACCATTAAGTCTATATTGATCCCCCTAAAACCTTCGAACGGTGTCCAATTTTAAGGGCGAGGCTTTAGAAAAATGTATACTCGTTGCCAGGGCTTAAAACAATTGATCAATAGATTGATTAGCTTAGTTATTTAACGTTTTGTTTCAGTAATTTTATAAACCAAAACGGCCATATTTAAAACACTTAAAATGTGGGGCTATGCATCTTTTCTCTGTTTTGTATTAATTCAACTGAATGTGTATGGGCTGATGGCCAAACAAATAATGGAGGGATCAATAAATAATTAAAATAATCTGTACTCCTAGCACCACTTATGCAAACCCTATTTGACATGTGTTCCAGTCGTGATAACTTTGAATAAAATATTTAGGCAGATCAGACTAATAAATAGGGCAACAGTGTGTCTTTGAAATGACTTAAATATAATTAAATCAAACCCCTGTTTCGATGTCAGGGCACTAAAATTAAAAACAGCTGTAAACATAATAATGGTGCACCCAGACATACACTCGGGTGCAGCAAAACGGTATTTCAATGTCTGCCCATCGACTACATGAGGTAATTGCCTGCAAATATTCTGCATTATTTAAAAATAAATTCTCCACGTGTTGTGGCCAAACAAGAAAAGCTGATTGAGGACACGGTGATTATGCACTTAGGTAACATTTAAAGTGGCAAGATCAGATGGGAGGCAGAAACCGCTTCCGTGCTCTGACCCCCTTTCCCATATATCTTCCATACCAGTGTGTTAGTGGGTCAAATCTCAAGCTGGCATCTTGATGAATATTGGATCATCATTATCAAAGGGTAACATGTAAGAAAAAACAATAAATTGTCTCTGAAAATGAAATAGTTAATTCATGAAGGTGTGAATTTGTTTGGCGTCCATTGTTCGGTTTGAAGAGTGTAGGATGCAAAGGGCCAGGGCGCGGTTTGTGCTGCCTGCACCTCCGTGTATGTGGATCTATCGTTTCTGAGATAAGTTTTCCTGCCGCACTATGGTTTCCTACCCCACCCCGCTTAACAACGTACGACAGCACATTTCATGTCGAGAATTAACCCACCCCACACCAAAAGGAACAAAACCCTTTCTGTAAAATGGGCAATTTCTCTTGTTATCGATCAGAAACTTTTGGGCGTTTTCAGTAAAGCACTGTTGAAGGCTAGTGCTAGCTTAACAAAATAATATTTTACTGACTATCCCGATTCATTTGAGCTAGCGCGTGCACTTTCCTGTCTGGCTGGTTGTACGTGGACAAACAACCGTTGCAACCAATTCAGGGGGTGACAAAACGACCAGCAGAATTCTACACGAATCCACGTAATCTGTGACCTACCTTCTGAGAGGTAATTGAAAGTATTCCAGAAAAGCCGAATGATATAACACAGCCCAACGCGTATCCCACTTGATTCCTCCCTCTGCCGGAGCCGCTGCTGTGCTGACACCGCTCGCTCTGTGCTCTTTCCCCACTCTACCACTAATCCCGCCCCCTGTTGCGGCATGGCGATACCTGTGTGGCTTAGCGGCCTTTGACAGACAGCTCTGACAGCCAAACAGAGCGATTTATTAGAGCATGACTCACGCCTCCCATTTTTTACTCCAGTTTTCAGGTTTAACAAAAAAACACATTCGTGTTATTATGCTTCTATTTATGTACATCATTGTGATATTCCTATTATATTTTTTTATGTATAATTTCAGCATCTATGTATCATTATATTCCCATTTATTATAATTATATAACTTAGAGAAACTCAATTGTACTTACACAAATTATGCAATGTTTGATCAATGAAAAGGATGTATGTAGTTATTTCGTGGATGGGGACGACAAGTACATCCTACTCACTCATCTGACAGTAGGCCTACTTAATAGCAAATAATGAGCCAAAAGGGCACATAATATTGAAAAAAGTTGGGTTGAGGAAGTAGCCTAATAATTGTGTAGGCAGAGTGTGTGTGTTTATATGTGTATGTGCAAATGGGAGTGAGTTGGGGGTACATTTATGAATGGCAAAATATAAGAATGTGTCTATGGATGACATGTTCTATGTGAGAAAGTAAGTCCTTTATCCAAGTCACATCTATCACAAACATTTTGCAGTAGGTGGTGAAACAAAATAACATGTTCAGACGATATTGGGGTTTCAGATAATTTTCTTATAATAAAAAATATACTTCAAGAACACAATGTACCACAAGTGTATATCCCCACCACAAGATGGCATTATTTCACAAATCCAGAGTGATGCAGGCTTTTGACAGAAGAAAACAGCTGTGTTCCATCATCCAATCTACTGTATTTATTCTTTACCCTCCTTCAGTCTGGGAGATCAGGGTTGATGCAATTATTTGCGGTGAATCTGGCAGCCCAAATTCTCATGGGTCATGGACCAGGAAAGTTAAATTCATTGGTAAATTATCTTTACACTAACAATGCTGATTACTTCACCTGCTATCCCCTGTGTGTTCAGCACTACCAAACATTGGAGACTATAGGACTTATTTTGCAGTAACCTACATTTTATACCCTTACCTTTTCTCACTGATGGCTTCCGCTCAACTGCCTTGTCTTGGGATTTCTGAGTGGAATCAAAAGCTGCCTTCATCTGTGCCACCTTCATAGACTGGCCCTGCTCATCAGACTTGACTTCGGCTGGCTTAGGCCTGTCCTGGTGCTGCAGCTTTTCATGCAGTTGAATGGTCTCCTTTATGAGCTCCGACACAGGCCTGGATTTGGGCCCTGTGCTTTCGGATGTTTCTCTCTTAAGCACACTGTCATTCTTCTCTTCGCCAGGTTTTTCATCCGGTTGATCTGGCATCCTATTTTCTGTATAATGAGGATCCTGCTTCATCCTGCTTTCCTGTGAGATGACAGTGCCGGCTACGACCAAAACTGAGCAAGAATCCACAGATGGTGCAGCAGCAATGTCATCAGTTGAGCCCTTTACCCTCTCCCTCCTCATAGATTGAGCATCTGAGCCTGCAGACCCAGATAGCTGGAGATCAGCTTTGCTCTCACTGTCAATCTTAATTTGTACAGGTGGTCTTACAGCACCGGTGTCCGTCTTCTCAGCAGTTTTAGTGGGAAAGAACATTGCATCAGATGCTGACAAAGGTGCAGATTCCACAGCAATCACACCAGTCACATCACATGACGGTCTTTCATGTGACACAGCTGATTGTAAGTTGTCCGAGGGCGGGTTTTTGAAGGGACTGATAGATGGCTTTGTCCCCATGTCCCCCTCGACTGGAGCATCTTTTGAGTTGATGTCCTTCACTGAACTCTGCCAAACATCTTTGGAATGATGCGCTTTTGTGAGTGAGCTCTCACACGTAGCATTTCCAATGGCTCCAGGCTGAAAACAAAGTAGATCTGAGGTCGTACTGTTTGCAGAGTCCTTCTGTTTCGTTTCCGGGTCTTTGACGTGTTGATCTACGGTCGCAAGGTTAAGGGGTTCCTCTTTCAACCCTTTGGTGTCAGGTACTGACGAAGGTGTGTTTACATCTGACTGATTGATTTTTTCAGTGGATAACTCTGTTGCTGCACTGTCAAGGACCTTCTTTGCAGTGGCAACCATGGTGTCCCTGTCAACCTCTTTTACCTCTGATAGAGCCGTTTCTTTCTCTTTTTTATTTCTCATCAGTAGTTTCTCCAAAATAGAACTGGGTTCCATGGGTATGGCGGGATGTGATGCTGCATCCGGGTCTATCTTTTGATTGTTGGTTGTTTCAGTCTCGTCCATTTGCAGATAAGGCCTCACTAACTCCCCTTGATCATCATAGTCATCGACATTTGGTTTTGTTGAAGAGTACTCATTCAAAACCGGCTTCACCTCACCTGCTGGCGTTTCCTCTTTTGTATCCTGTGCTGTTCTTTCCTTTGGAGCTCTGCATTGAATGGTATCACTCATGTCTGATAGAGGCTCTTTCTGCCCAATGTTTTTCATAGGATGTTGGTGTTGAGCTGTGGGCGGTCCCTTCCTCTCACTTAAGCGGCCCTCTGTTCCTGCACAGAGCTCCATATCTTCATCACCAACTTCAGATCCCACGGTGTCATTGTGATCCGATTGTACAGACAGAGGTTTCAACTCATGTCCTACTTCAGCTTCACATATGCTTGTCTTCGCCATCATAGAGTCCTCCTCATCAGTGTTATCACGTGAGTTTGCTTCCTCAAGGTTGTACCTTTTGTCTGAAACTCTGAAGTTTTCATCTCCGATCTCCACGTGTGGGATGGTTCCTTCCTCTTGACGCTCCATCCTAAGCTTTGAGGCCGTGTGACGCTCCTCCTCAGTCATGTGCTCTTCTCTCTTGATTTGAGAGAACAGCTTATATGCTCTTTCCTCAACCCTTGCGCTGCTCTTTTGCTTCAGGTCCGTCTCCTGTGGAACCAGTGGAGCGGTCCTGCCTCCTTCTCCTCCTCCTCCTCCTCCTTCATTTCCTGCAGTCCCTCCTTGTCTCACCTCCCCTATTTGCTTCTCACTAGAAGGTGTTGTTGGCTCCTGGCAGGGGCTCTCAACCAGATCCCGAGCGTCTCTCTCCCCTGAATTTTTTTCCCCGGTGGCACCAGCCTCCTCCTCCTCCTCACTGGAGCTCCCTCCCTCCATGATGACATCAACCACATGATTGCCCGCACCTCCAGAGTCATGGCTTGGGCTTGTCTCCTCAGACCCTTCTTCCCCAAGAGCCTCTCCCCCCCCTTCCATTGTATCCTGATTCTGCCCCATCCTGGGTCTGTGGAGAAAGACCTGATGTTAAGCTTACAAGAAAAGACAAATCCTCCCAAATCATGCCACAACATGTTTGGAATGCTCTACCACAGACTTTTTTTATTCTGAGAGTCTCAATTTGTATTTCGTGTCTGAATAATACACTACAAACTAGACGCTTCTGAAACAGACAAGGGAAGAAAATGAGCAGCCTCTTGGGTTTAAATTCACCGTCAACTACACATTAGACTTGGTTTCAGTGTTGCTTTGCATTTACCAAACAATTCTGTCACACAGGAGCTATTTTCACAGAAGTGTTGAATGGGAAGATCTCATGACTTCAGCTGCTATAGTAAACCCTATGTTGGGTTATTGTATGTCCGCAGTACCTCAACTTTAAGTAAAATTACATTCACAAGATTTTGCATCAATCTCACTTGTGAATTTGAACACTATGTTTTGTGTTTTAGTGCATACGTGATTCAGCAGCATTGTTTTCCACATTCTCCTTATGTAATGAAGTATTAATTCATGGTTATCATTCTTTAAAAATAATGGTTCATTTGAATTCACTATCTAAAGATTCCTCAGAATAACAGAGTGTATATGTGAAATCTGTGGTGAACATTCTGGGACAATCAGCCTCAAGGCACAACACAACGACTCTGTCTTATTGATTAAACCTCCTCTGTTTGCTGTGGAGGTTCACAAAGTCTTATGACATGCCTGTCAGCAAATCTCTCTCCACCTCTCCGCCAGCTTGTTTTGTCCCATTTGTTTAATAGTTTTTCCTGATTTGGCTTACTTGTTACGCAATCTGCTGATTGGGTGCCTATTAGTGCTAAAAATGTATAAGGTAGATATGACGTGAGCATTTAAAAAAACTCTGTAGATATTGCGTTTAAGTTGTGTGTCTTAATCAAACTTTGGATGTGTTTTGTTTACCAGGCTTCTCTAAGGAACATTTTCAGATGTTGCTACGTATTGCTCTTATAGTATTGATGCTGATGGTAACGGTGCTAATGGCCAAAGAGTTTTAGCAATAGCAGCAGTCGGAGGAGGTGGAATGATAGCACTGAGGTAGTTGACATGAGGCCAAACCTCAAATTATCTTTCTGCAGAGACACTTTTCCATGAGATCGTCTAATAGTTTAATGAGTTTTTCAGCCACTAACTTGCAGCAGTAAGCAGAGAAAAATGGAGAGGCACAATGAACAATGATCTGGACCATGAGTTTGTTTCTTGTCTATGGCCTCATCCCCCGTCTGTGTGAGGAGAACATATGACTGCTGTTGCCTTATCATCTGACAGGACAGAGACATGGCTGAGGGAGCTACTGTTATCAACCCATGTGGCATATGTGGGAGAAGAAGATACAAGTATGCTGTTTTCCAGGTCATTGATATTGAGAGAGAGAGAGAGAGAGAGAGAGAGAGAGAGAGAGAGAGAGAGAGAGAGAGAGAGTATGGCCATACATAGCAAAATTACACTAAAGTGTGAGGATAGCGAGTAACAGAACTGTCCTTTCTCTTCTTTCAGATCATGTGGTCTCGTCAGGATAAATCCATAGAAGAGCTTGTTGGAATTTGCACTCATTAACTTCTACCTACTCTATCATTCAGTATAGGGATTTTTCTCCCCTGCAGCAGTCTACCCTAGTTAACAACTGCTCTATTATCCTGTCTCATCCTCCCTGAATGCTCAAAGCCCATCACTTGATCACCACGTGTTCTACTGCCTCAACAAATTCAAAGATGATTTCAAAACCAACAAAGTAGGTTTCAGCATCTAAAAAATTGACAACTTCTTTATTTATAATCAGGTCTTATCTTACAACACAACACAACAAGCGGGGCACAGGCCCAGCTCATGACAGCTCTCTGCTCCTACGACTCTGATTCAATGTAATATTAATCCCTTATCATATTTCCCAAACCAACACTTACCAGTAAGAAGTCCTAGTCGAGTCGATCGCTCTCTCTCTCTGGACCGTCAGAGTGCTCTTTGTTGGTTGTTTGGTGGTGTTCTGTCCGCCCTCAAATGCACAAGCAATGAGAGCCTTATATGACATCCATGTGATGTCACAGCACATTTGACTAATACAATCAGGAGAATCTCGGACTTGTAGTTTTAGCATTTGCTGCCCTGAGAACCCCTGGGTTATCTTTAATATCTCCATCTCTTTGTTTTTCTTGTGTGGGTTCAGGTTCAAGGAAAATGTGTTATGATCCTGAGCTTAGATGTTATACGATGGTGACATTTTCACCTCACACTAAGAAAATATAAAATAAATGTCTTAAGTTTGTTACCCTTACCCAAAACAGTTTGTCTTCTGGTGTCATGGCCTGCTCAGATAATGTAACTTATTCCAGGAGCCTGGTTAAAATAAGTAAGAGGTGATAAAACAGTGTTCCTGTCTGGGATTAATGACTTGTCCAGCAGTGTGGGAAATGTACTCAAAAATAGTTCAGACCTATAACTTTGGTTTCTCTTTGTCTCTATAGTAACATCCAAAACAGGATACTCAAGATAATAAAACAAAAGTGGAGGTACGGCAGCCAAGAAATCACCGGCAGAAGAAGAGGAAGAGAGGCCGAAGAGTGGCCCACACCCAGAAACTGTGAACTGAATGCTGCAGTGTTGACAGTCAAGCAGCTAGCAGTCCTTGTGTTCTTGTGTTTAGAAAGTGTTACAGGTCACTCTCAATCTTGTCTAGACAAAAAGCCTATCTGTCTTTAATTTAGGAAAATAATTAATTCTAGACAGACTCCACAGGCTTCCTGGCGCACCGATGGGGCATTTTACGAAGCGTCTTATTTAGTCCCTCTATCATTTAAATGCCTACAGGTTTACGGAAGGCTCACACATTCATTTACCATTTCACCATTTCTGGAAAATACCAGTCTCAGGTTTCATGTCCACACACAAAAAATGAAATGCTCTACACCACATTCAGTTCAAACGCAATCAAACTCTAAATAACATCTTTGCTGCTTCAATGCCCCAACACCACAGGCTATAGTGTACACAGGGTCTACCATTCATTATACAGACACACAGCGCGATATAGGAGAAACAAGAGCATGTAACTTAACTAATTCACTGATGTCATGCAAACAGTGACGGAAAGCCAAATGTTATATAACCAGGCTCTGAGGAAACAGCTCTCCAGCCAAGGCATACAGATGGGGCACGATGATGTCATTTCAGGATACAGACACCATCACACTTGAGTCACTGCACAGAGATTTAGTTATGCCTGTGATTCTTTCCCCATTCAAGAAGGTCTTCAAAGCAGCAGTCACAACAGTTCTACTTCGTCTCATTTAGTCTTTTAACCATCTAAAATAATTCATACCATTACATTTCACATGAAAAAGCACGGTCCATGGGTTATGTAAAAGAAATGTTTATTTCCATAATGAACACATACAGTACATTATTTTGACCAACATAAAAAGTGCAATATGCATTCAAACTACAGCAATGTACAGTACAAAAGTTACTGCATACTTAAATATAAAAAAGAAAACGGTTACAAAACTGTGAAGTAACCCATTGTGATCGCTGTCACTTCAGTGTGACAAAAAGCTTTCAAACTCACTGATGATATGAGAATAAAGGCTTAACAGCTATGAGCCCAACAACTCCACTGAGTCTTTCATTTTCTCCCAAAAGGTGCAAAAAGATGTGACAGCCTTTAAATGTGTGTATGATTGACATTATGGTTCACATATTTTGTAGAGCTTCCATGGTGTTTCGAATTTGTCCAGACAGCCAAAGAACTTTGGTCTTTCACATTTGAAAAAGCACAAATGAGTTTAATATGTTGGCAACTCTCAAGGTTGAGCTGATTTAACGTTTGGGATGTTAGAAGTTCATTGTTTTTTCTATTTTTATCTTCAGTCCAGGAAAAAAAAACACTTACGTTATACGATTTGACTGCCGATAAATCCTCAGTTCCTGTCACAATAGGCATTCTTATTATGATTTCAAGCCGTGCAGCGTGACTCCTCACTCCGCTCTCCCAAGTACATGTTCAGGGAATGATGAGGCCAATAACATTACTCTAATGTTATTTTGGAAGATAGCTTGCTGTGTACCAGTATTTACTCTATTAAAAAAAGCAGTGCAAAAAGAACAAAAAAAATAAGATTTTTTTTAAAGTTTGTTGAACAGTGAGCAAGCCTCTGGCAAAACAAAGTCACAATATTCTCTTTTTCAACCCATTCACCCACTCACAGACACACACATATAGTTACGCATTAATGCATTACCACACTCCTCTGCATTTAACTGATTTCCTCACTTAAATTTGACATCAGCAAATTAACTGAATTAAGCTCTAACCCGCTGTTCATCCGAGGAAGAGCTTGATGAATACAACATGAGGTAACCATTAATTTTACAACCCTCTCTAGCATCTAAAACACAAACTGTGCGGTAAACAACTCTACATTTATAAACACTTTCTGTCAAGCTCCACCGAGGGACTCAAGTTCATCACTTTGTACCAGATAGGTAAAAATAATCTAAGTGCCAATGGAAATCCTAATATGGTACATACTGTATCAGGTTCTAACAGCTGAAGAGTTAAAGGTTATATAGACTTCTTGTGCCGTCTCATTCTGCAGTCTAACACACAGCTCTGTGCCTCTGGTCTCATAGGTAAGGCACTCGTTTGTCCATAAATCAAACAAAGTTAGAGGTGAACTGATGGCTTTGCACATTTGTCAGATACAGCAATATGACTTTCATCACTGTTAACAGCAGTTTGAGAAACAATGTGGCGAAGGAGTGTCTTCTCTCCATGACAACAGTTGGCATTGTTTTTTTTTGTTTTCATTTGTTTCTTGGACTCAACTGTCCAGCCCGCAGGGTGACAGATGAGGGGATGGGTGGAGTGCCTCCACCTGATGTCAGCTTCTGGGCTCAGCTGGTGGTGCCCTGTCTGGAGTGTGCAGGTCCTTGCAGGGCCGTGGTAGGGCAGAGGTGGTGGGGGAGGCCCACTCTAGGCCAGGGTCTGGCTCTGGGGACAGCGAGAAGAGCAGTAGTGTTCCTGCATCTGAGGAGCAGGCTGAACAAAGGTCCTCAGAGGAAAAGTTGAGGCTGCCCAACTTGGCCAGCGAGTTGGAGCGCTTTAGCCTGGAGGACACGGTTAGCCCAGCCAGACGCATGCGCGTCTCGATCTCCAGTGCCCTCTGACGCACCAGTCCGGGTTTCCCCCTCACGCTGTGCAGACTGTCACTGCTGGAGCTGCGTGTCAGAGCGCAGCCGTGAGGTGAGGGCGTGGGTGTGAGCAGCCCGGACCCCACCGACCCAAACAAGGCTTCGTTGGTCAGCGGCACCACCAGTGGCTCTAACCACACGTGGGATGGTGTAGAAGATTTAGGGAAGTCTCGGGTGAAGCCTGAGAACTCCCCTCTCTCCTCAGCGTGAAATGGGCTTGTTTTGGACATCTGGCATGTGTGCAAAGGCTTGGGAGAGTGCGGGCTCTCCTGGGATAATCCTGTAAGTCTCTCTAGTCTCTCCGCATGCCGGCGGACCAGCCCAGCCCGCTGCAGTTGCAAAAGGGTTTCCTGTTGTTGGCCAACGTAGCAAGCCACGGCAGGACCCTCTTCCTCCAAATCCATTCTCATCAGCTCAGGGAGAACATCTGAGGCAGCTGCATCATGACTTCTCTGAGCCTCAGTCTTTACTTCCAATATATCATCATCGTTCTTTAGATCTGGTGCGCGTAGTGAGTCCCCTGGCTGCTGGTCTCTGTCCAGTGGAGCTATGGGTGGGGAGGCAGCACAGTTGGCACAGTCACACAGAGGGCCACAGGGGCGCAGCAGTACCACTGGAGGCAGAAGGCTGTCAGGCGAGGAATGGGGACGTGGGAATGTAGCACATAGGACTTCAGGAGGACTGGAGTTAAGGCAAAGCTTAGAAATCAGGGGTGGAGAGTCTTCTTTGTGCTTGGATTTAGAGCCACACCAAGACAGTATAGAAGCATCAGCTGGAAGAGGGATGGAAGAAGGCTTCTTCTAAATAAAGAGGAAAGACAATAAATGTTGGAGAGAATGTTGTCATTTATTCAAAACTGTAAACGTGAAATTAACTAAAGCATTTCAAATTTAAAATGAGGATGTAGATTGATCATATAGCTGAAACTTACAATGGGGTTACGTGGGGTTCTCAAATGGTTGTTATTATTGGAGTTTTCATTTAGAGTTGCCAAGTCCATCCCGTTTCCCTCTGTATCCCCCTCTACCTCCACGTCTTGCGTTTCCTCTCCTGTGTCTCCTTGGCCGCCCCCTCCATCATCCGGCTGCATGAGAACCTCCATCTCTGCCTCCTCCTTCTGCACCTCCTCCTCATCCTCCTCCTGCACCGTGCTGAACTCCAGCCTCAGTCGCAGCTCCTCCAGGGGCTCCGGGCCCCGAGAGCTGGCCCGGGCAGCAGCTCCCTCCGCTGTCGGCCCAAAGCCGGGGAGTGGCAGGTCCTCATGCCCATCAAAGGACTCGTCATCCAGCAGTGCGTCCCGCTCCACATCCTCGATCTCTATAAAGACCTTTTCCATCCCGAGAAGGGGAGGGCCACGCACAGGCGTTGATGGTTCGCTGTCCAGTGCCGAGTCAGAGAGCCGGCGGAAGTAGTAGTTGTTGTAGGCGGGGTCGATCTCCAGTGCAACGGTCTTGCGAGGGGAAGGACATGCGGCCCCCTTATCAGACAGCGCTTCATCACAGCAGGGAGACATCCCGGGCTCTGGAGTCAGTCCCTCCTCCCCTCCACAACACTGAGTCATGCCTTGCTGCCCCTCTGCCATCTCACAGTCTGCATCTGGGTGCCACAACTTGTTGTGGCGCTGTTTACTGATATACAGAGACAGTGCGCAGAAGGAGACCAAAAGTCAAACCAAGAAGTATAAAAAACAAAACACTGTGCACAAACAAACAAATAGAAGGGTCTGTACCTGGCATCCAGGATGCCCTCGTACTCGGCCAGCTGTCTCATGAAGCCTGCATTGGGTCGTGTGATGGTCCTCTTTTGCTTGACAAAGTTGTAAGCCTTTTCTAGCGACCAGCCGTACTCCTTCATGGCGTAAGCAATGACGGTGGACGCGGACCGACTGACACCCATCTTGCAGTGAACTAGACACTTGGAGTGGTTCTTTCTATTGGGGGGAATTTAAAACGTAATCATAAAAAGACCTTAGGGTCCAGTTAATATGCTAAATTAAGGGCTTTCAAATGCATCCTGTGGTCTTCCTTAGCAGAAGGAGCTTTGGGTTTCATGGAGACTGTGCTGTTACCAAGTGACAACATATTGGAGCTTTATAGCAACAAGATATTTTGGGAATCCACAAGATATTCCCCCTTTTTAATCTAATCTAGATTTAATAAAGTCTAAAGTTACAACGTATAGCATAAATAGTATAACTTAGATGCATAAAATAAAAATACTTTGTAAAATTAGTTTCATTCTGTCAATACAAATATAAAATAATATAACATAATCATAATTCTCTTAATCTGATCGCCCCCCAAATGATGGATAAGCAGATACATACATACATGAACAACCTGTTTTCTGTTCCACTCAGGACTCACTTTGCTTTAACAATGAAGTTGTACGTGTCATTCCAGTGAGCCAGCAGGTCAGTGGCGTCTACATCGTAGACGCGTATGTTGTGATAACTGAATGTGCCTGGAAAGAAGTTGTCTATCTCCCTGGTAACGTTGAGGATGTAGCCCACTCTGGAGAGGAAAGATAATGTTCAGTCATCAACAACATTCTTTCTTGCTCAAATCATAAAGAATTTTTTTCTTTTTGTGGTTATCTAAGCTCCGTCCATAATATGAAATAAATCACCCCGTGTCTTGCAGCTCCTCCAAATTAGATGCATTCCATTCTGATCCCTACAAACAAATGAGGGGAAATACTGTTTAGACTAAAGGCAGCACTCTTCCTCTGGGATGGAAAGGGAATCATGTTATATCAAAGTTATTCACAGGAAACAACAGATGTGGCAGATGTATTGGTGAATGTAAGATTATCAGGTGTCAAATGTCCCACCAGGTAGACATGGTCAAAGATGAGGGTGGCTTTGTCCATCTGGCCCAGGATCAGCAGCATCTCGTTGTCGATGAACTCTTTGAACTCCTTCAAGTTACAGTTCATTTGTTGTTCCACCTCTGTACGAATCTGACAAAATAAATAAAAGTACAGTATATGTTGATTTGCGGCATTTGTATGTGTGTGTGTTTGTGTGGGTGTGTGTGTGCGTGTGTGTGCATGCGCGCGAGTGCCTTTACCTCTTTGCAGGTTACGTTCTCAAGGTCCTGGCAGGTCATGATGCTTCGGAGTTTGGATTTGATAAGGCACTCTGTCCTCTCTCTCTCAGAAGGCCTACCAAAGAGATACGTTTAAGAAAAAACTTTGCAGACGCACTATAAGAGTGGCTCTATAAATGTCTAAGCTATTTCAATTACATGTACAGTAGTGATTTGTTTCAGTCTTTGCATAATTCTTTTCAATTGGTTTGTGTCTACTGACTTGTCGACGAACATGGTGGGTGAGTCTGGCCGTGGGGTCTCGACGTCCTTCATGGTGTTCCACTCGTTGATGCAGCTCTGATCTGAAGCGATGCAGCTCTCATAGTAGCCCATCCAGGTGAGAGCTATGCCTCCGGGGAAGTAGTTGTACCTGCGTGACACCTCGCATACCTTGTGCAGCACCTGCAGGGCTGACCTAGATTTGTAATGTTTTAAAGAGAGATGGTTATAGGTTCAGATGATTGAAACAATTATATTCCTGTTTTGCTTATACTGTTTTCAGGAGTCTATGCAATTCTCTGTCAGCAGATGGCAGAATTTATCAGCACTGCCTCAACCTGCCTCACTGCAGCACAGTGTGGCACATGTGTTTATAAAGAGATTTATTTATGGTGTGTCATGACTCTAAGGGCCACATCCAATAAGAATGGATTGCGTGCGCTAATAGCTCCATGAATTGCGGGGAAATAGCGCCGGCAATCTGCCCAAGTTTTGCACCTTATACACAAATGAATTTGCACTTAGTATATACTGGCGCTAACATGCTCACAAAGTTTGGCCGCTAGGTGCAGTTTGCCCTCAATTTACATTGACGTGAGCTGGGGTGACAGGGAGACACTTGGAGAAAAAAACAAAAATAAACGTATCATACAAGAAAAGAGAAAAAGTCATAGACGCTGCTTTGCTTTCTAATACTAAAAAACTACAGAGGACAAAAAAACAAGGACATTCTCATCCCACTTCTGTGCTGCAACATTTTGAGTATTTTATCCACGCGAGCATGCTCTGTGGAAAGGCCGCTATTTCTTTCTCTCATACTTTAGTGGATGTGGCCCTAAAGGATTTTAGACAGCCACTGTGGCTCCAGAGGTTGTTCAGTACTCACCACATAGCCTGCACTGACACAGGTTTGAAGACGTGAGTCCGACCTGCTGTGTTCACAGTGAAGCCCCTGAAGAGCAAACGAAACAGATGGGTTATTCCCTGACCACCATGTAGCTGTACAGTATGTATTAAATTAATCCTAAGTGTTGAGTGTAGATGCAGTGTTGGGTGAAAAGCACAGAACAATCTGAGTTAAATGCTGCAGCTGTGTCCTCTGTCTCCGTACAGCAGGGGTCACACCGACAGAGTTGACTCACCCATCTCCATCCAGATGGATCTTTGTGTCGCTCCACAGAGGCAGCACCATTCCGATCGAACAGGTTTTGCTGGCAGAGGAGAATGAAAATGAAATAGCAGGCAAAAAAAGAAGTGCAAAGTCGATTCATAAACTAGATTTTCCACATTTAAAACCTCTGTTGCTACAATTGCTACATTCTAGGATAACTCAATGACTAGCTTTTCAATCTAAACATGTCATGCGAAAATATAAGGGAGGATTGAGTTTAAAATATTTGTTTTTAGAAACAGTATACACAAGGCTCCTACAGCATAAGGCGAGTTGAATCAAATTAAAGACCAATTTTACAAGAACCAAAATTGAAGAAAAAAACAACAACATTAATTACTTTGGGTTGAACAGAATCTATTACTTTAGGTTAGGGACAATTTGCCCAAATATTTATTACGACACAAAACAAGTTATTTTTATTTGGTATGTCACTATTCTACTTCAGGTCATTCAAAATACACAACTTAAAAAAAGCCAATTATAACAACGTGTCACGTAACGTCTTTGGGGTTTTTTAAATTGAAAAACTAATAATCAAATCCTGCTCCCCATGTCGAAGCATTTTAAGGCTTTTAGAAAATGTATTTAAGACATTGTAACTTGTAATAACAATAAAGGCCTTATTTTCAGGTGAATGAATTCAATGCCCTTTAACACTTTTTAAGGATCAACAGGAAACTTGATACAGTTTTGACAAGGCCTGCAGGGGATAAATCATTGTGATTTACTGGACAAAAGCGGATATTTTCGAGTTCAGAAATGACTGTTCCTACAGTAACATGATGGGAATAGGAAACACACAATACTGTAAAACAATTTGAATGCATAAAACAATTTCAGTTCAGCTCCAGTTTGAGGCAGAGCTCTGGGGGTGAGTGTATTTTCCCAATCAATTTATATGTCATATGTTCTTATAACACAAGCTAAATAAAAACATAATTTCATAAATTGAGCTCTGCCTGTCTGGCAAACAAATTATCATAAAACCACACACACACAAACAAAGGGGCTTCCTCTTACCAGTCTTTGCTGTTAAAATCGATTCCCAGTAGGATGTTCTCCTCTGTGTCTTGTCGCCCACTGGTATACACCACAACCATGTACCGCACACGGTCTGACCATGCACTCTCCAGCCGCACCGCCTGCACAGGGCAAGGGAAATTCACTTCAAATTCAAAGCCAGAACATTTCAGTTAAGAGTAAGAAATCCTGTTTCCTGTTTTTGTCGTGGTGCCAACCAAAATCTGTTTAATTACAGTGGCATTAGTTTGTCTGAAATCTCATTACTTTTGGCATTTATAGTAACAGCGTAGTGAGAAGCTTAAATGGTCAATGCCCTGACCTTCCTGCAAAAAACCTGTATCTAACAACTGGATTTTCAAAGAAAACTGGACCACAGATTTGATGTAATGGGGTAAACAAGTCCTCGGGATGTGTGAGAACACTGTGTGGAAACATTTGGTAATGCTCTCCTGTGTGTGTTCAAACCTACTCTTGTGAGCGAGTAATTACAGTGAAAAAAAATCCTTCAGAACACAATAAAATGAATTCTGGATGGATGTTTTGCCAGGTTGTTAGTCACTGGCCTGTGTGTGTGTGTGTGTGTGTGTGTGTGTGTGTGTGTGTGTGTGTGTGTGTGTGTGTGTGTTTGCATGCGTGTGTGTAGGTTTTTGTTTTGATATATGTATTTATTTATGTTGTATCTCACCAGTTTGATTTTGTCCTCCGAACGAAGAATGTTTATCATCACCTGTAGGTGTTGAGGTAAGTCGCCTGTTGAACAACATAAAAAAAATGGATCCATGATGAAGCAGTGTTTGGTCGTCTTACATGTGGAAACATTTAGACTTAAAGAGAAGATCCAAAGATGATAACGATGTAGGGTCTGGCAATGAGTAAAATATCTTCCCAACTCAAGGATGCATTTCAATACCACTGCACGCAATTTGATAGGACTAAGGCCCTGTTTCCACCTGGGATTATGATGTGATTTTGGTGATCCGATCAAAGGTGGCCAGCTCTCAGTCCGTGTGTTCACACTACAAGTAAACATACAGGGCTGTACAGTGCCACAGTTTTAATCGCATTTGCTATTAAAATGCATTACGTGCGAAGATAATTAGAGGTTGACGAGATAGGCTACTGTCTCATTTAGACAAGGAGGAGCAATGCACAACACTGCTTAGAGGGCTCTACATTAACACTCGCAAAATGCGGGTAAATAGCCTCTATAGTATATAAAAGTAAAAGGCGAGTAAGCTATTACGCCACTTTGGCTGGTGAAAGATGTGTGCTCGCTGGGCGGCTTTTCTAACGTCTGCCTCTGATACAATCTTGTCACCACCACTAGTACAAGGCTTTCCATATTAATGCAGTTAAGTTACTGCATGTGCGAACAGAATATTTCCTGTGCGCCTTCACATTAAAAGCCTGTTACTAGCCAAACGCGAGTTGACTTTTATTTTTAAGCAGATACGAACAGGAAGTCGTTGCCTTGCAGCTCACCAGTCAATAGCAGCGATTTCCGTGTTTTCAGATTTACGCAGTGAAATGAAAACAGAGGACATAAAGCTTGTCATTTGCAATACTGGCGGATGCAACTAACATTCATGAGGCTTCTATAAAAGCTGCATGAATGCCAGTGATGCATTTTCAACGTATTTCCGCTCAGGCAGGGGGCGGCAGTTGAGTAGGAGGTCCCTAATATGGCCAAAAGTCACATTGCTGTTTCCACTATAATTTGAATGCGGACACATCGGACACAAGCGACGCAAACCACCTCCGAATGTGGTTTGTGGTTCGATCTCAATGCGTCTTGAGAGTGTTTTCACCTGTAGTTAGAGCTGTATTCATGTGATCAGATCACAAAAACCACATGTTAAAGACAAGTGGAAACGGGCTCTAAGACCAATCAGAACAATGAACAAGGGGACGTCCTTCAGCAACCTTTAGGTGGTAAATTAAACTTTTTTTAAACAGCAAATACATCGTCTTCTGTTAATTTTTTTAAGAAAAAGCTAAGTCCAAATCATTAAGTGTCGAGGCCAAATCTGTTTCAAACATCGTATCCGCAGCCATCTTTGTTGTTTACTATCACAAGTTAGACAATACAGCACTGTCGTCATCCGGTTATGACTACCGTATATTACATTGTACGATTAGATTTTCGGTTGGTGCCCAGAGTAAGCTGCGGACAAATTGAAATTTGCTGGCGGCAAGTCTGGATTTCCAGGGAACTCACTATTGGCATTTTACACTAAATCCAATCACAAACAACCTGTTTCAAAGTAATTAATTTACAATACATTCTCTGGCTTCGCATGTGCATGTTTTTCAGCCACAAACCCACATTTTAAGAGCTTGTCTTTGTTCATTTTACAACCCTCAGTGATCCCTCTGCCAGCTCTGATGTAAGACTTGTCAGTGAAGCCAAATAATAAAATCTGGGGTGGGCACGGACCAACAGCAATTCAAAGCAGCAGCTGATCGGAGAGCACACTATGTGTCCTAAATATGATCCAAACAGGTAGACAAGTGATTTCATATTGACTGGTTTAAATGAATGAATGCTAATGCTGGGCAACACACTCTGTATCTCCCAGCCACAAGACTCATACTGTGAAAACATGTTTGAAGCTTCTCTAAAAAAGAGAAAAGAAATCCCACAGATCACTGTGTTTATTGGACACTGTTTTTAAGTAGGCGGCCTATATATTTTATGTCAAACATATTCAGATAAGAGACCTAAACATAAATCCACCAATAACTCCTTCTGAATTTACTGACTAACCTTATTCTGGCAGCAAAAAAACTATAATTTTCACGCAATTATGATACAGTATATGCTTTAGATCATGTTCCTTGACCAACACATGGTTGCTCAGGAGCTGTGCCAAAATATGCACATTAACACCGAAACTTCTTTCAAAATGTGAAAATGTAAAGCCTGATTATATGGCTAATTACAAGATATCTTTCATTGGGGAAGGTACATGCAAAAAGCACAAGGGCACTAAAAGTATAAATACTCGTAAAAACAATGTGGCACAATTATATGTATTTTTGTAATATAAACAAATTCAAAGATTCTGCTTGAGTAGATTGTGCTACTCACAAAGCAACTACTGCGATACTGTCAGAAATAACAACATGAAATGACAAACAGACACCAGGGGTCCAATGGTTATATTACATTATATGTCCTCTAGAAATGTTTACTCATTTGAAGCACTGCACATGGACTAATAAAATATAATTTACATTGTTTACTAATGCTCTTCCTTTGAGTTATTAGTAAATATAGACTTAGGCAAGTAAGTTATTGAGTCCACCCTCCACTTTAGCTGGTGAAAGATATGTGTCCTCGGGATCTGTGCTCGTGCTGCGATTCTAGGTATAAAAACTTCACCAACGGTAATTACCGGAAGGAGACGGCACATTACCGCAGTTAAGTTAGCGCGTGTAGAAACAGAACATTTCCTGTGCGCCTTCACATTAAAAGCCTGTTACTAGCCAAACGTGAGTTGACTTTTATTTTGAGGCCGGTAAGAACAGGAAGTTAGCGCTTTTTTCTAGCTTGAAAGGCAACTCCTTCAGTTGCAGCGAGCAGTCAACAGTAGCCTAGTCTATTTAAACAAACTTTTAAATAAGCCACTGAAAAGCTACTCCCAACACATTCACAACAACCTATTTAATGTATCCTAAATTGTACCAATATGTATACTTATTTATTTAATAGGCTATGTTTAATGTTTTAAAGTTTAGTTTTAATTAACAGAAGGACATTATAATAATAATAATTCTGAATCAGCAAAAAATTGCAATTGGCAGGTTAGATTCTTTTGTCTAAATTGCAATCAGTGCACCCCTATTCATTTTTCCATAATTATTACTGCACACACTAGGATATAATATTAATTGAGAATCTCAAATGAGACCAAGATAACATGCTCAAAGGTAATTAGAGCGAAATGTAAGGGTTAAGGTTATGCAAGTTTTTGATCATACTTTGTGTGCTACCAAATTTATTTTTGTGCTACTGAATTTTTTTGCTTGCTAGCACCAGTGCTACCACCTAAAAAAAATAAGCGTACAGCCCTGTGTTAGCTTGTTTTTCTTTTGTAATTTTTAAGCTCTGTAGTGTCGTGTTTACCTCTACAAAACAGCTTGTTGAGATATAGAAGTCACTGGTGGTGGGATGCCAGCTCAGACAACAGGGATACTTTTATCAAGCACTTTGCAGTAGTGCCTCGTTATCTTTTCTTTTTTTCTCTGAAGGCCTATTTCCCCAGCCAAATGGGTTGTGAGGACAAAGCAGGACCAGCAAATATGTGGGTTACCTGACAAAGTGGACAAAGCTGCCGACCACAGCCAGGCCTTGCCAAAAGGCTTGGCAGCGTTTTAGTTGTTGGCTGGTGCCGATTTCCCATCATGCCAGTGGACTGTCAGGTCAGCCTTATGTCTTAAAAGCAATACTTGTGGCTTACAAAGGTGATTACATACAATGGCCAGTTCAATGTTCCATCCAGCCTGACATGAGACCTCACATAAAATAAACAAGACACTTGTACTCATCTATTTATTTTCTATACACGTAATGTAACAATAAGCAGCAACCATGTCACTCAGTCTGAACACTATAGGTAATGCAGCTACTGACATTTTTTCTACAATCAACCCAAAACTTTAAGGCCAACTACGTTATTTTAATGTCGTCCAGCTCTTGTGCTATTAATTTTTCATCTCATTTAATTTAATATTTTTTTTATACTCAAGAGATCATTGAGGGGTGACCCTCATTTACAATGACATTGAGTCAAATATAATAATATTGTTAATGTACACAATACAAAAAGAAAACCGTACAACCTCAAAGTCAAATCCCCCTTAAAGTTAACCCTTATCCTAAATAACTCAAATAAACTACACCACAAAGTCATAGAGGTTCTGCAGAGAATATTTATTTACATTTTCCTTATATACGCTTTACTAAGTGAAGCAGTGACAAAAGCAGCGCGCCCAGAAGTTCATACAAACAACAAGGGCCTCCTTAAGTTGTCAACAGAAGTTTTGCTCAAAGTGCTACCAAGCGCTAGATTTAAAGAGCTAAGCTGCCTAAGCTATATGTCTTGAACACGTTTATCAACCTCCATCCTCCTCACCTCGGCTACAAACATCCGCTGCAGGGTCAGGGAAGCTCATTACACAAACGCACCACATAACCTGGACAAGAGGTCTGACATGGAGACCAACGAGATTAAAGCCACAGTTTGGATGAATGGTGTGGATAATAGGTTGTGTGCTTTTTGGGGTGCCGTCCTGTCTTGTGGGTCTCACCTGCATGTTTGTGGTGAGGATGTGCTTTCTGGCCCTGCTGGCTGCTCCCCTGCTGCAGGAAGAGAGCAGCACCTTTCACCATGAAGAAGCTCTCACTCAGGCTGAAAAAAAATGGGGGAAAAAAAAAGATCAAAGCATTGAAACATGGATGATATACATCAGGCTGCAGATCAACATTGTGCCAGTTAGTAAGTTGGACAGAAAGACTGAAAAATGGGGGAAAAGGAAATCGAGAAGATGTGCTTAAAGGTCACATAATATTATGCTAATTTTCAGGTTGAAATTGTAAACTGGGCTTCTACAACAACCTGATTTTTCCCCTACTTTGGGAGTCTATAGTCACCTCAGGGACCCATATAGATGATGAAAACAACATGAAAAAGTTATTTAGCAATAATAGGTGAATAAGCTCAGCTGCCACGTTACAGAGGTAGAACAGCAGCAGCCATGCATCAAGCTTCGATCCTGAATGCTTATCCGTCTTTTTCCTGCTGCGTGTGTAACATTTGACTTGTCAGGTCTCTGCTGGCTCAGTGAAATGCAACACAGACTTGAATGATCCACACTCATTGCAGTTGTTTGCGAAACTTTCACACTGAATGAAAAAGCAGCATCTGCCAGTTCACACCAAGCAGGAACGTTTACTTTAGCAGGTAAGGCTATGGAGATGACATAACTCAATACTGCAATAAAAATGAAGCGAACTCTTGGCTGAGTTCAATCATTCCATTTCAGTGAAAAACAATGTGAGCTCATTCATAAACCTACCTGGCAGCAGGGTGGAACACATGCAGCCTGTATTCTGTCTGTGCAGTCTGGCAAAACCAGTATCGGTCAATTATTATTTTCACTAATGACACATTGAGAATGGCATGCAAGGAAAAGCTTAAACCTGTTTTGCACCTGCAGTTTGTATTGCTATGAATTTTGAATACTAAAAATCAGTATTTCCCTGTGTTATTAATAAATGGGAAAATGCTGATTCTTGTAATGGACTTGAAAAGCATTTCCAGATTTAAGATGCTTTTTATATGAACAACAATTACAGCAGCAGTCGTTGGCAGTGAAATTCTTGAGTCTCAGGCTCCCATCAACAATGCAATATAAAAGAAGGATTAACCTTAGCATTGAAAAACATGTATGAACACATCCCCTTAATCTCAAAATAACAAGGCCTATTGACCAAATGCCTTTGGTTTAAAAAAAGGTATGAATTAAAGCCCTTCTAATAAATGACATCAAAGACTACAATTTCAGAACATCTTCTACATCCAGGCCAACAGTGAAAATGTTCCCTCACTCAATTCTCTCTACACAGCCTTTTAAAACCCACATACAGAAGAGCGGGCCTGGGCCAAACAGATGATTTCGTGGGAACAATGGACTTTGTTTTGTGCACCTCACAATAAATTCCCTCGGCCCCCCAACACCACAGGAAAAAGGCTTTACAGTGACAAAAACCTGAGGGTGGACACTTCTTAAGAGCTTTTGTTTCACATTGGTGGATTTGGTTGAGATTTATGAGGCTGTCAGGAGGGTCTAATGTCAGGGGATGTTGGATAACATGAGGCGAACGTGGCAAGAGCAAGTGCTACAGCCTCATACTGCTCCTAACTTTGTACAAGTCCCCGCTGCTTCAAGTAACTCCACAGATCTTAGCCTGTTATACCTGGCAACGTTTTACAGGTGAACTTTGAGGATGTGTCAAACTTGTCCTTATGCGTAAATCAAGACACATTACAGACTCCAAATTTAACAGCCTCAGCTCTACAGTCTCTTGCTCTGCCTGCAGCAGCCTGCTATCAGCTTCTCCACAAACACTAGGGCTAAAAATACATATGGTATCAAAGCAAACAAAGATTCTGACCAACAGCTCGCCCAATTGGCTCAATGATTCCACATGGATGTCAATCTGATGTACCTGTACCTTCTTTACAGACAGAGAGACAAACAATGCCAACACATCAGGTCATACGGGTAAAAAGAGGCAGAAATATCACTCATATATTGTATTGTGGACACAGCCAGCATACAGCGTTCAGTGTATGTTCATACACTGAACAGAATAAAACTTATAACAATAAAGAGCAAGAAGTGTAAAACATTAGATGTTTGATCTCACATCTCATCATCTTCAAGTTGCCACGTATTCAACTCATAGAGAATATACTTCACTCACATGCAGTGTATCTCACTCTGGGTCAACACAGCATTCTTCACAAAATACGGTAGCATCTTCAACACGGCCTCCTGAATGGGTTCTACAACCAGATGCATCCTGTAGGCCCTTCAGGCACATGCTACCTCCTCTTCATCAGCCTCCTGAAACAGTGAAGGAGCGAAGTGCAAAAGAGAAAAGGCGTCTCGGCACTGGCACGTTTGAGTGACACACTGACTAACTGACAGGCTGCTCTCATCTGTGCTGCTCAGTGTGAAGAAGCCGTCTGTTCGGATGCCACACCCTCTAGTTTCCTCCTCCTTCCTCATCTGAGCGTCTCTGTGTGTGAGTGCAAGTCAGACTCCTGCCTGGAGGGATGTACTGCAGCCTCCACCCGTTGCCTTACACACACACACACACACACACACACACACACACACAAACACACACACACACACACACACACACACACACACACACACACACACACACACACACACACACACACACACACACACACACACACACACACACACACACACACACACACACACACACAACTGCGCTCGCCTCTCCCGGTCTGTTTCATCTGTACCACACTCTTTTAACAGTTCACTGTAGGCTGCACATTCATATCACTCTTTCGTTCGTGCTTCCCTTTGATTTTCAAAACACAAGAACATGTGCAAAAAGCTAGACAGTTTAAGAGGACAATAGATGCAGAAGAGCGCATGAGACACATTTTCCCATCTTTACTTTCCTCGGTCATCCATCCAGTCTGGCTCAGTACAAAATGAACAACAGCTTCCCTCTTTAGCCAATGCAAAGCATGTCCACTTCTAGGATCTTGTGCTGCTGTCCAACAGAAAGCATCTCTCCAAAACCCACTGAGAGTTTCCTTCTCCCTCTTCCGGGGGAGAGAAGAAAGACCACTGTAGGAAGACAAAAACATGCAGACGGAAGAATTTTGGCCAAAACACTCTATGGGATGTCTCCATGCGCATGCCACGCTGGGGGTCAAAAGAATCCAAGGCACTGCCTCCAGGGAGCTGAACACATTGGCCAAGCATTGGTGAAAAGGGCAGAGTCCGGCAATCTCCCAAAACTCCCAAATCTCATTATACCAAGGCTTATAACGGAGAGATTATCTTGTTTCTCTGCTTCAAGAGGCAAAACTGGCTGTCACTCACTTAGCTGTATACCGCAAACAAACCACCATGTGTTACATTATTACTGTAATGAGGACAACTATACGCATGGAAGGAAAGTAAAATACAGAACTGAAATGAAGTATAATTATGCAATGACAGTCTAAAAGAATTGTTGATATTGAGCCTGCAGATTACTCTCCTTGAGGGTGTTGAAAGCGATAATGTTATTTTTCACTAAGCATTCAAAACCCCAGACACACACAATGAAGTGTCACGGCTCTCATTAATCTGGGGGCTTTTAGTTTACAAAACATATTTACTTTACATGTAATTCTTAGTATTGAATAATTCTATCATTTATCAAAACAGAATTATTTTGACGCACCTGGAACCGAATGTATGACAATATGTTTGTAAACACAACTGTGGGCTCTGCTGCTGTAAACAACAATAGTGATACAGTAACTTTTTAGGCAGCTTTAGAACTTCTAAAAGTATTTACAGGTATCCGGGGCCGCTCGTGGTGTAGTGGTAAGAGGGCATGTGGCTCAGTTCTCATTGCAGCAGACCCTGGTTCAAATCTGTCCCAGGCCATTTTCTGCATGTCATTCCCCTCTCTGCCCTATTTCAGCTGTCTCTAAAAAAAGCTAAAATGTATAAATATAATCTTATTTTTTTTTAAATACAATGAAAATTGTATTCCAGGGATAACATTTTCCTATGAGGAATATTTGTTTATTAAAGGAGCTGTAAGCGGAATGGTTCTTTTAGCTAACTTCCAGTTACTGCAGTTAGCAGTCCCCTCGCTCGTCCCTACGTCACCACATTAATGCATCGCGGTCTTCAAGCAGCAAGTTATCTAGCATCATCTCGAATCCATAAGTGTGATAAAACTGGATAAAACATGATAAAAACCATCAAAACAGACATTGGGAATGATTTTTACCTGCTCCGCCATTGTAGGCACATACACATTCACCCATCTGTTGCTCTGGCGTGCACCGGCAGTGAGACCATGGAGTGTATATAGTATATATGAGTGAGACGAGTGACGGTTTGTAGCGTTTTCTCTCCTGATTGGATAAAAAATCGGGATACTACAACATTTTAATTGGGCTATTACTGCAAATCAGAATGACTTGGAGACCTGTGATATGACGTCCACACTATGTTGAAGTGATTGCTGTAGGAATATGGAGTGATATAACACATATATTAACACAAATAAACCGCTCACTTCACCTTTAAGTATTGAATATACCTTTGAAAAAGTTCACTTCTCTGACACACCCAAAGTTACATAGTGCACCTTTAGGGTATGGTTTTGTTCCTGCAGCAGTAGCCAGGTGGACCTTGAAGGGGTCAAACAAGACCAGATGTCCTCTAAAAGTCACTGCTCTGAATCACCAGGTTTAGCAGTGAAAGCTGCACAGAGGGCGTAACCAGGTTGGTTTATTCATGGTTTCACAGTGTTTTGCATACACAAGCACCAATTGGAAAAAAAATGCCTTCTCTTGGGGCTGCAAGTTGCATAATGCCAACATTTTCTCCCTCCCATCACTAAAAGAGGGCAGAGAGACAGGGAGGGAGGGGGCAGGACTGGGAGGAACAAACCTCCTCAGGTATCAATGCAGAAAAATTACATCATCTTTTTACTGAAGAAAGATTTACCTTTAATAAAGACCTAGAGAATGGGCCTAATATGCAGCAGCACGTCTATTAATGGTTCTCCCTTTCCCTTCCACACATATTCTGCATTCAAACCCAGAGGATAGTTTTTGGCCTATTAAGGCATTTAAGTCACCACAGGTCTTGACAAGTGTGCTGTTTGAATGAGAATGGTGAGTAGATTACACCACATATCCACATGCAAACACACACACTTTTGTCCAACTGGGGCCTCTTGCCCAACTCTGCTGTGCACAAGGTGGTAAGATGAAATAATTCCTTGGTTCAGTGCCACCAACACCTGCAAAATGTTTACATTGGACTCCAACAACCCCAGCGGCTTGTCATCATTATGAGGTCAGTCAGGAACAGCAAGCGCAAATACTCCCACTTGGCAGTCGTGTAGCTGTCAGTCAACAGATGCAGCTATCTATCTAGTGTGCTAGATCAGTACACCCTAACCCAAGGAGCAATTTGTCTGTCAACTTAAATACACCTTAATATGACATTATGTAATAAAACATGAATTTACTGGCAATTGAATTGCATAACTGTGGCACACCGGCCATTCCTCAAAAAAAGGGAGGAATTCTTGAGGCAAGACAGGACTCGCATCACGCACAGATCATTCTCGCACACATGCATTGCTCAGGGATATTACATAGCTGGATAAGTTCTTGCATAACTAAAAAGAACCTGAACTCTCATCTTAGGGTCATACGTGTTCTATCTGATTTGAAGATTTCAGCCATTGAGAAGTGGTAAATAACAAATCTCACAACATAAAATCACATCTTCATGACAAGAGAACCCATTCACATTAGAACAGAGGATTCTGTCATTCTGAATGACACATAAAGAGCTACTTAGTCATCATTGTCACCGTCTTGACAAGTCAATATATCACTGGATATGTGGGAACAAAGACATGTAGGCTATTACAAGGCTGTACTGATCTGATCTGAATTTAAATCCCTGCAGCAAATAACTTCACTGCAGTTGGGTTACAATAAGATGCTTGCTATCGAAAGTCACTTAACAGCACAGTTCAGCTCAGTTTTGGGAATGTGTGTTTCCAAATACAAATGTTTAAGAAAAGAACATTCAGTATTAACAGCCAGACACCCGTGGCAGCTTGTGGGTGCTTTTCCATACCAAAGTTGTTACACATTGCATTGCAGTGGGGTCAATCTAAGGCTATACATTATGGATGGTAGTTGGAAGATAAAAACATTTAGCTTGTGAATATCTAAGACATGTTTATATCCTATTAAGCTCAAACTGTCTAACATGTAAATGTAGTGCTGTTAATAAATGAAGTAAAAAAATAAAAGTACAAAGTGCCAATGAGTTCTGGCTTTCTAATTTTCTGATCTTTTCTTAAGACTGCTGGCAGAGAAATAAGAAAATATTGGCACTGACGTTTTCTGCTTTTTATCACTTAAGTCCAAATACACAGACCCAGCTCAGTGCAACACTTCAAAGTATTCAATTTATTAATTTGACTGAAGGAGACAAAGTTGAGAAAACTGTCAAATGTTTACTTTTGAAGCTATAATAAGAAAATATGTGGTGTTTTTTTACCCTGTATATAACCACAACAATCATACCACTAAATTATAATCAGCTTATTCTGTCAATCCAATGCAGCAAATGCACTCTGTAAATAAGCCAAATTAGATTTTTTTTTAAAACAACGTGACTCAACTGATTTGTACAGCAGCTAAATAACAAACTCATCCATCTAAGCGCTGATAAAAATGCCGACACATCTGTCAGCATATTACTTAACAGACTATTAAGAATAACATGGGTTCATTAAAAATTGATGACAGGCAGACAGGTGTTTTATTACACTGTCGCCTAGTTGTCCTGATATGTTGATGCCAACTACTCTCCCCCCCAGATTTCACTGAATGACTCAAAGACAGATGCAGCCTATCAGTCAACAACACCTGTGTATAAAACATACCACGCAACAGAAAGGCTCAACTAAACTCAGAGCAAACTTACCTCTGATTTATTCGCCGTTCATCGTCACTCCCAAAATCCTGCAATGAAGATAAGAGTAAATATCAATACCACATCAAACATGCATTCCAAACATAAAGGTAACTAACTCACAACTGAACTCAGGTTGTGTTCACACTTAATAATCTGCTTCTTTGGTGCGCACCAGTTGAGAGTGGATACATTGCTTTGTTTTTTAGATGGTTCGGTTCGCGTAAACAAAGGCAATACTCAAACGGACTATACATTGTAAACAAAAGTCATGTGCACGTAAATGGTGTCAGACAGTTTGCAGAGTAAAAATGCATATCACCCACAATTCCTACCATTGCCTACATCACAAAGCATCTGCCAGTTATTTTCATGCTAAATGTGGAGCGCATAATGTAACAGACAGAATCTATTAAATGTAGTGCTACTTTCTTCTGTCTGTAGCAGGCAGAGCATGTGGGCGTATGCTCAGAAAACATGCGCTAAATAACTTAAAAACACATGCATTTAACGAAAGACATTATACCCAGGGGGCAAAGTGATTTTATGGACATGGAGCGTTGTAAAAGGTTGTTCACCAAAAATGACATCTATGACCTTCCACGATCACAACCTGGGTGGACAACCTTGTCAACTAGCTGCTGGAAAGCTACAGCGGGCCGACATAGCAAATCAGAACCACTGTTTAAGCGAATGGGGGTGAATGGGGATGGGCTAATGGGGAATTTTTTTAACTTATAGATATCATTATGAAACTTTGCCAGTTGATTACTGACATTAAAACAAAAACTTTTTGTATTACAGTATTTTCGAAAAATTTTAAATAAGTATGAAAAATCATCAATATCTTACTAATGATGCGTAAATTTGCATATCTGCAAAGCCCCAAAATCTAGATGTTGGAAGAAATCAAAGTCAATTTGTTTTTAAATTTAGAAAACAAAACAAGTGTCCAACTGCCTGAAGCCTTTCCTAATCACAGTTCAAATTTGATCAATAACCCATAGAAAATAAATTTTTTACAGTTACATTTCATGTGCTATGGACCAAAAGTGTCCTTTTGGAGTCTCCAGCTGGTATTTTAGGAAACGGCTAGACATTCCCTTGGAAAAACCTGTGTAAAAAATTCATTTTCTATGGGTTATTGATCAAATTTGAACTGTGATTAGGAAAAGCTTCAGGAAGTTGGACACTTGTTTTGTTTAAAAAATTTAAAAACAAATTGACACTGCTTTTGTCCAACATCTAGATTTTGGGGCTTTGCAGATATGCACATTTACGCATCATTAGTAAGATATTGATGATTTTTCATATTTATTCAAACTTTTTGGAAAATACTGTAATACAAAAAGTTGTTGTTTTAATGTCAGTAATCAACTTGCAAAGTTTCACAATGATATCTATAAGTTTAAAAAATTCCCTATTAGCCCATCCCCATTCACTTAAACAGTGGTTCTGATTTGCTCTATGGCCCCCTGTAGCTTTCCAGCAGCTAGTTGACCAGGTTGTCCACCCAGGTTGGGATCCTGGAAGGTCCTGGATATCATTTCTGGTGAACAACCTTTTACAACGCTCCATGTCTGTTTTTCCAAAAAAAGGGGTTTTGCCCCCTAGGTATTATGCAAAAGACAGCGAAATGATGCATCAATACTACGCTTCCTGTGATGAGTGCGGATGGGGTTCACACCAGCAATGATCCGCTCCAGAGTTCACTTGCAAGCGGCCCGAGACATCTTTCAAGCAGAGTAGAGTTTGGTTGTTAAGTGCGCACCAGAGTCTTGGACTGCATTCAAACCAACCCAAATGAACTGCACCAAGGGCTTAAACGCTCCGCACTAAACAAAAGCTGGTGTGAACACGCCATTTTGATATAATCAAAATATTGCAAACCCTTTAAAAGTGCAGAAATGCAAAATCTCAATGTTTATATGGCAGATACCACCACTTCTGTCTTTATACTGTATAATCAGGAATAAATGTGTATAATTGTGTCATAACAGCTGTGCAAAACCTCATGAGTTAATCTTAACACTTGTTCTTAGAGATACAGTGCTGTGAGCAAATACCAGAGTAGTCACTACAAGTACAGGTGTACACAGAGACACGACACAAGAAGTGAACAGTCTAGAGTCTAGACTAAAACAAATGTGTCTGCATACTACAGAGAAAGCACAGTCCACAGCAAATAACATGACGAGATGTTACATTGCAGGGGTATAATAGGGGCTGACGAAGACAGGCTACCTAACTAATGAATGACTTTGACAAAATGTAGTCATTTACGAACAAAACACCAATTGTGACTTGAAAAATACCCACATGTTAACACATAAATCAAAAGTTAGGGAAACATACTGTATATTAAGGTTGGAATCAGTGATTGTGGGGAATTCTTGTTGTCAAAATAATTTTTTGTCAAAATCAGCGTTCTCCAGAATCGCTGACTCCTCCTTTAAAGGCAGGCAGGTATATATTGACCCTAGCATTGGCCGTCGAAAGAAGTGACAGAAACGTCTCAGGGGCTTAAAGACATGTTTTACCACTTTCTACAGACACAAATGTACAGCTGCAGCAGGTCAAGTATACTCAGCAGCAGGAGGAGAAAAAAAAGAAAAGCTACGGTATACAGAAAAACTGAGAGTAGCGTACTCAGATTAAAGAAAAATCATTGCGCAACACACCGCATTATCAATTTCCCATTTCTGTCTATAAGGTGATATAATCTCCCACAGTGACCGCCTCTCATTGCAGCATCTATTAAATCAGTTTACCTCTGTTCCCTTTCCTGCCATAGTACTCTGCCACCCCACCCACCCCTCATGAGTAGATGACATCATAGCTGCAGCAGCTTTCTGCCAGCTTTACCCGTCACGCTTCACCACCCTGCTGCTGGACTACAGCAACCGTTCCAGCAAGACACAGCAAGAAGTACAGGGATAAAACCCTGTCACACCAGCAAACAAAGAAAAAGAAAAAAATCTGCTTATATATAAGTAACAACCAGGCGTCACATTTTAAGTGTTGCATGGCTGTGAACATGCTGTGGAAAAAAAGTAATGTTTTTCCCCCAACTTTGTTTGGATAAAACCCATCTCTAGCTCAAACACTGATGTAAATAAATCCAGCTACAGATGTCCAGTCTCTTTTACTCTGATGTGGTCAAACCATAAAGTCTATGGGTCATACAGACAGCAGACTTTTAGGTGAGCTTTACTGTTTATAGCTGGTGGCTAGCGCCATCTTCTGGCAGCGAGGACGAGGAAAATAATTGTGTTAGAAAATAGCAAAAGGAAGTTATCTTATGGTTGTATTTATGTGGCAAAGGGGATCATAGTTTTCCTGCTTAGGACGCCCAGAAAACAAAACGCTCAAACTGTGACTCTAGAGAAGCAAACATTACAGTTAAATCTTTCTTCCCCCGTGCATGTTTGCCAATCTGGAAATTTCATACTTTCCTTGGCTTACTGGAGGGAACAACAGGACAGTACAGAAATTGACGTATACATATCCTGTGTGGGTGACTGTCCCTAATGTATCGTCTGCTAAAGAGAATAGATATGCCACCGGGCTCAAACTTAAAAACCAATGATTGAATTTGAGTAGCCTACACGTCAATTTAACAGTGCTTGGACTGCAGCAGCACACTTTGTGCCCTGTAATTGTTGTGCTGATAATTAGTGGGTTAAACAAGTTTCAACTGTTGTAATGTTACATTAAAACATATCGGTATTTCTAATATCAAACAAACAATCACATCATAAACTGCCAACGTTAGCCAAAGCTTATGTCATTCATAAAGCACTTGTCAAACCAAAGCTAGCTCTTAAAAATTAACGCTACATTAAAACAGAAGTGGAGTTTGTTATTACTAATATTAAATAATTGAATAACATTTAAATATGACAAATATATCAGCCGTGTTGGATAGGTGATGTGGCCAGCAATATCTGGTTCCATCATGAAGACGTTAGCTAGCTATCATTAGCTGAACACCGAGCACAACACGTTAACTAACGGTACTAGCTTAGCTTTAATCAGCGGGCCTTTCTCCGGCAACATCTCTCCCATCCCCGGCCTATTCCCCCAACACCGGACCATCGCTGTCATTCAGCGGGGACCCAAACTGACCTCCCCCGCAGTCGTAGTCGCTGTGCTTGCGGTGGACGCGGCGCTCGGGGTCGGGGACCGCTGCAGGGTGACCAACGCCATGGCTGGAAGCTGAGGAAGGTGCACCGGCCGGCAGCTGGGCCCGGGGAGCTGCTAGCTGCCGGGGCTAACGACACATAGGATGGATGGAGGGACGGATGGAGGCGGAGGAGCCTGAATACCCCGCATGCAGGAATGTCTGTCTCTGCAGGAAGTGCTGCCTTCAAGGCCCCCGCCATCCTGCTGTCACAGTTCTTCTGTAATTGCGTAGTAATACAATAATTACTAAATTATTCTCTTAGGCCTGCTTGTAAATGTTAAGATTGATAAATCAATTAAAATTATTTAAATGAAATGTATGAATGAATCTATACATAATGATGTATAATAAATATCTTGATGGCCTTCATCAGATATACAGTTGATATTTAGCTAAATAAACTTAATTTTTTGGAAAAGGCATTTTTTGTTGGTGGCCCAATTTTAAGTTATACTAATACAACAGCAAAGATACATAGGCCTATGCCGGAATTTTTGAAAAATACTAGGGAATGTCCACAAAGTTGGCCCGCTTTGTTTACATACCAGTTTACAGAGCCTAGCCTGTGTAGTCGCACATTTGTTTTCAGCGCACAAACAGTATGGACAGGTTGCAGACCTAGTGTGCCTTTAATGTAGCCCACCCTGTGTAACATTTGTATCAATGAATATGGGACATCTGTCTCTGTGATCCCATGGCTGTGCCTATCTATAGGCCTACTGATTTTGTAGCCTATGTATTTGTGCCAGTAATTTCAGCTGTCATAAGCTGTGTATACCAACATCTTGTAAATAAAGCTTTGAAAAAAAAAGTCGGACCAAACCTCTAACCATAATGCAATGCGCTCAGGAGATCGAAAGTATTCTCAAGTGTAGGGCATGGAAGAGGCTGTGGGCAGTGCACTAACGGATTTGTAGTCTCATCACAGCCAGCGCGAGCACTGCTCCCGCCCTCATCCTTATCACCGTGTAGGCTACATACACAACAGACAAGTACTTTGCGTACTTAGAATTGAGAAACGGCTCGTAGGGGATCTCCGCTGTCATATCTGTCAAACAATCCAGACAATTCTACTTGCAGACTGGCTGCTGCCTCGCACGTCACCGCTGCAGATTTTAATTTCGATTTCAAAACCCCCGGCAGTGCTACACGGAAATTAGCTTAAAGGTAAAGTTTTAAAACTTTTTGGGAAGTCACACCGACTCACCTGTTTGTGGATACTTGGTAGGAAATCAGCACCGGATCGGTTCTATCATGCTGCATTTAGCATGCAGGAGTTTTCTGCGTAAGCCATTAGATCTGAAACTCTGCCTCGCTAAACATCACTCAAGATGTATGTATATCACATGTTGTGATCCCTAAATTAGCCTATGTCTGTAGATACAAGTAGGCCTTTATAGGCAACTCATCTCATATAGGCTACCTGATGTCATGATGATTTTACACTTCATAATTACCTTGCGGCGATTTTTTTTTTTTAACTTTTTGTCCTACTCTCAATAGGCTACATTATTACAAGCTATATTTTTAAAATGTAATAATGAATAGATACTTTTCTTATATTCTAACCAAGCACATTGTAAAATAGAGATCCAGGTTGTGAAAATGTCAGGGGTAACACTTTACAATAAGGTACACAAAAAAAGAGTAGTTACCCTTTTAAAAAGAGTAGTTACCCTTTTAAAAAGGGTATACAGTTTACCTTTTAAAAAGAGTAGTTTACCTTTTAAAAAGGGTAGTTAACCTTCCAAAAAAGACTAGCCTACTCTTCCAAAAAAGAGTAGTTACCCTTCCAAAAAAGAGTAGTTAACCTTTTAAAAGGTTAACTACTCTTTTTAAAAGGTAAACTACTCTTTTTTGGAAGGTAAACTACCCTTTTTAAAAGGTAAACTACTCTTTTTAAAAGGTAAACTACTTTTTTTAAAAGGGTAACTACTCTTTTTAAAAGGTAAACTACTCTTTTTTGGAAGGGTAACTACTCTTTTTAAAAGGTAAACTACTCTTTTTAAAAGGTAAACTACTCTTTTTTGGAAGGGTAACTACTCTTTTTTGGAAGAGTAACTACTCTTTTTTGGAAGGTTAACTACCCTTTTTAAAAGTTTAACTACTCTTTAAAAGGTAAACTACTCTTTTTAAAAGGTAAACTACCCCTTTTAAAAGGTTAACTACCCTTTTTAAAAGGTAAACTACTCTTTTTAAAAGGTAAACTACTCTTTTTTGGAAGGGTAACTACTCTTTTTTGGAAGAGTAACTACTCTTTTTTTGGAAGGTTAACTACCCTTTTTAAAAGGTTAACTCCTCTTTGTAAAAGGTAAACTACCCTTTTTAAAAGGTTAACTACTCTTTGTAAAAGGTAAACTACCCTTTTTTAAAATGGTAACTACTCTTTTTTGGAAGAGTAACTACTCTTTTTTGGAAGGTTAACTACCCTTTTTAAAAGGTTAACTGCTCTTTTTAAAAGGTAAACTACTCTTTTTAAAAGGTAAACTACTCTTTTTAAAAGGGTAACTACTCTGTTTATGTGTACCTTATTGTAAAGTGTTACCCCTTTTTGTGTGTGACTAAATCTCAAATGTTGTGTTTCATGCTGTTCCAGCCATGAGGGTTGCAGTGATTGGAGCTGGAGTTATCGGCCTGTCAACAGCTCAGAGCATCTATGAGCACTATCACTCCAAAGTCAGTCCGCTGACCATTGAGGTGTATGCTGACATTTTCACCCCACAGACCACCAGTGATGGAGCAGCTGGCTTCTGGCAGCCATATCTCTACGACAAAGGCAACGTCAAGGAGACGTGAGTAAAGCCTCTTTAAACTTCCTTTGTTTCTATACTTCATCTTCAAAGAAAAAAGGGGGGGCGTCACTTTAACACTGTATTTGTTCTCACATTTAGAAAATGGAATAAAGAGACATTTGACTACTTGGTGAGCTGCCTCAGTTCATCAGAATCCATAAAAATGGGTGTATTCCTTCAGTCTGGCTACAACATCTTCACTGAACCTGTTCCAGTGAGTAGTGCTCTCTTCTGCACAGTGAAGCTGACCTCCAAAGATAACATTTGACTTGTCTAGAAAGCCTTTAAAGGTGGAGTCAGTGATTATGGAGAACTCTTTTGTAAAAATCTACTTTTGTTGAAATCAGTGAATATCTCCTCTTAATCTGCTACCTGTAGGCTACGTGTGTGCGCTGAAAAAAATACAGTGTTAGTTTAAAGCTTAGGCTCTGTAAAAGGGCATGTTGCTAGCTACGGTGGGTCCCCTTTGCTTAGATACCCTTTGTTTACAACCCTTTTACAGAGCCTAGGCTGTGTAATAACACACGTAAGGAGATATTATCTGATTTTGAAAAAAAAGGGTATTTTTACAACAAGTGTTCTCCAGAATCACATTTAACAACCTGGGGCCTGTTTCAGGTAGCTGGTTTTACATACTCTGAGTTTAATCCTGCGCTCTGAGTTGGTAAACTCAGAGCGCAGGGTTGATGAGTAACTCTGGGTTTTCGGTTACAGAACAGTGGATCAGCGTTGGGTTTATCAACTCTGAGCTTGTTCACTCTGGGTGGAGCATGTGCGTAAAAGCCATCGTCAATGGATCGCTGATAACATGATTCACCATGGAAACAGAAGAAACAAATGCTTGATCCTCCCACTTCTCCACTTCTCAAAAAAGAAAGAAAGAAATCTCCGCTCCTCCCACTGAGTTAGAAATATTAACGAATGAGCTTATGGTAGCCTATGGAGAAGAATTAACGGGATATTGTCTCATAACTCTGATCTAATCTCCTCGGCAATTCAGAAAAAAAACAGAGCAAACATTTTTTGTCAAGATAATCATTTTGCTTCCGTATGAGAAGCCATTGTCTATTTTAAAAAGTTACTCATATCAGCTGTAAAGTAATAAAGCTGGCGCGGCACAGCATTGCTGACAGTGTTTTATATTCACTGTATAATATGTTGGCAAGCTATAGCCTAATAGCCTACTGTGCAGTAAACAGAACAGACTGTCGCTTCTTTTAAATGGGGAGTGAAAGACATTAACATCAGACACATTAGGTGACAGTTTCCATTGAAGAGCCTGATTGATTTATTACCAGATCCATTTTCCTCAAGTGATCACAGTTTAAATGATTATATCATTGTTATATTCATATTAGGCTATTTAACGAGGCTCGTCTGTGACTTTAGGATCGCACAAGTAGGCCTAACGATCGCGTGCAGCCGCAGCGTTACATGAATCCACCTGACATAAATCTGTTCAGTGGCACAGACGTTAAAAAACATAGGCCTACAATACAAATAGGTTTATTAATCTGAATGTAGAGCATGTCACGATGTGTAAGGTGGCCGCCTATATGAACGGACCGAGGGCTGAGAACAAGGCTACTGATCAGATAAATGATCGGTCAAACGTAAAATCATCAGGAAATGATAAAAACATCCCGATGGAGATTTCTATGGAGTGACTTTGCTTTAAACTGTACAGGGACGCGTGTGACAGTGACACTCTTTCTTCAGTCGGAGCTGCAGCGTAAAGTGAAAACAAACTCAGGGTAGGTCTAACCACCTCCCGAGCAGGTTAGACCCACGGCGTATGTTGCCGCAGTAACTGACTCTCGGTTGCGCTGAACCTGCTACCTGAAACGGAAAACCCAGAGTTTCCACCAACTCAGAGCGAACAAACTCTGGGTTGCCTCAAAACCAGCTACCTGAAACAGGCCCCTGGACCAAAGGCCCATGCAATCAAATGTTTATTATATGTCATAAATCAGTTTGAACTGTAACCTCAGATAGCTCTTCAATAAACACAGGCATTTATTATTCAGCCTGAATGAAAGTAAAGATGTGTTTAGTCGCACAAAGATGGTTGACTGCTGGGGTTTGACATCAATGACAGAGAGGCCTCATCATGAAAGCATTGGGGTTTACTCTTATTCAGGGCTTAATTGTAACAGCAATTTGTTTTGGACACAAATGATTTGATCTCATACTAAATGATTTGTCTTTGGATTGCAGGATCCCTCATTTAAAGATATTGTCCTGGGCTTCAGACATCTCACTGAGCGAGAGCTGCAGTTGTTCCCAGGATACAGGTAGGATCTGCCATGAAAACAAAACACTGAAAGAACATAAACAGAGTTACATATAAGTTAATAAGTAAGGTAGTTATATGTTTGACCCTTTCTACACGGGAAAGCAGCATCACATCTTCTAACGACACATAAACAAACCAAAAGATGAAAACAAATCATAAAATTGACTGATGATTAACTATATCTCATTGTATCTACAAACTAATTTCATCTTATAAATGCATTGACAAAGAAAACAATAAATGGTGTACACAGGTTTGTATCCTTATATGGATCTATCAAGCTATCTGCAAACAACTTAGATGTTTCATCGATGTTAAGAAAATCCATATCTGTTTTTATCTGACTTAACAATACTTTCAAAATAAGAGAAATAAATATTTCTGCTGGGATGGGTAATTACACATCCGTCTCTTCCAACATGTCCAGTTACGGCTGGTTCAACACTGCTCTCATGATTGAAGGTAAAGCATACCTACCTTGGCTGATGGATTGGTGAGTGATTTACTTCTCTCTTAAGTAACTTCTCTCATAAGTAGCAGGGTCAGGGCCAGGGGTCAGTTCAATCAGTTAATCTTGGTGTGGCACCTGTTTACCACAATATTTATCACCCAATAAAATTATCTCATAAAAAAGGGCAACTGGTCGATTGTTACATAAAGTTCATATTGATTTCAGTGGCTCTCCTCTAGGACCATAAAAGCTTATCTTACCTGTTCAAATGGTGGTCTGGGTTTAGCTTGTCTCTATCTTAAATTATTTATAATTAACTGTAAGCTGTGTTTCTCATTTTGTTCCCTTGCAGGACAATAAAGAACTGAACTTTGTTATCTTGATTGCAAAAAAAGTAAAGTTGACAATAACTGAGAGCTAACCACTACCAGGTATTGTGCTAGCGTGAGAAAAATAGGCACTTATATAGATGGGAATTAGGTGATTCAAGTCATTTTACGCTGTGAAACAAATGGTTAATGGTTGCATAAGTTCTCAATGGTTCTTATTTGAATAATAGACTGGTCCATCTGGTTTTGTGTCATTCCCAGGTTGCAAAAGAGAGGTGTGAAATTTCATCAAAGGAAAATAGAGTCCTTCACAGAGGTAAGTCAATGGTTTTCAATGTAACAGTTGCATATGGATGAATAATTAAAAAATATATATTTTGTTTATTATTATATTGATTTATATCAAATAAATAAATATCATTATTAAATGTATTTATATATTATATAATTATATTACTCTTACATGTATTTGTGTATTACTTCATATTTATTACAAGAGAAGAAACACTGCCATCATCATATTTCTTATCTCTTATCATACTTCCTTGAACTTAGCTGGCAGCAGCTGGGGCGGACGTGATAATTAACTGCACTGGGGTAAGGTCAGGTGCGCTCCAGCCGGACCCTGAGATCCAACCAGGCCGCGGTCAAATAGTGAAGGTGAGAGCATACAAACATGGAATGTAAAGGCACCAGGGAAATGGCAGTTGAACTTCATGGTTCCTTTGTTCTTTCAGGTGGAGGCACCATGGCTGAAGCATTGGATTCTCACCCACGATTTAAAATCAGGAGTTTACAACTCGCCATACATCATCCCAGGGTAGTTTCAATGGCACAAAACACGTCTGAACAGAATAGTGAGGGATAGGAGTACTGTGGCACCCTTAGGCTTACCGTATTATACACGGTATACATGTTTTAGTGTCAATTGTGTCCTTATATCCGCAACCCTTGATTAAATGTAACTAAATTCACATTAATTCCAGCAATAGTTTCAGTGGTTTTACAATTGTTATCTGGGATGGCGGTGTTTTTTTAAAAATTAGCTAACATATGTCTGTGTACGCAGGAGTCGCCTGGTGACAGTCGGTGGGTGTTTCCAGTTAGGAAACTGGAGTACAGAGAACAACCCTGATGACCACAAGAGAATCTGGGAACAGGCTTGCCAGCTCGAGCCCAGTCTCAAGGTCAGATGATGTAAAATAAAACTGTAATCAGAGTATTCTGTAATGCTTAGGTATTTTTTAACATTCTGCATTTGATATATTTACTATAGAATTCTGTGTTCAGAAGGATTTGATGGAAAAATACCCAAATCTGAATTCACACAATGCCTTAACAGCCCTCTAAATATAGTCTTAACTATTCAGAAAATCTCAAACTTGTGAAAGATTTTGTCGTGCTGTTTTCTATCCTCAGCATGCCAAGATTGAAGGAGACTGGACCGGCCTCAGGCCTGTTCGCAACAAAGTCCGACTAGAGAGGGAGACCATACAGTCCGGAGCAACCAGAATAGAGGTGAACCGTAACAGCTAAGCTAAACCATACATTATGAATTTTGGTCTTTCAACTTATTTAACTAAATGTGTGGTGGCTCTCCTGCAGTTGATACACAACTATGGCCATGGAGGTTTCGGACTCACCATTCACAGAGGCTGTGCTGAGGAGGCAGCAAGGCTCTTCGGCGGGATTGTGGAGCAGAAAGGCAAATGTCCCAAAGCTCGCATGTGAATTTTTGTCCAGCAGTAGGAATTGGTGAACTCCATTTTTATGATTCAATATCATTGCCTTGTTGTGTCCCAGACTGGCAGACTGCACCAACTGTTTTGGTTTGACAAACATTTAAATCAAGCATATATTCAGCATCATGTATCCCTCCCTGGGGGTAATAACTTTAAAACAATGTAATTTTGACATATCTCATTTATAGATAGCCCATTCACATGTAGGTTTGGATCATTTAAATAAGTATATAAAATATATAAATATGTATATATCTTTCACTGAACTTGTAATAAATAACAACATGAATCCACTGCCTAATTTTGAAAGATTATTTACTTACTATCATACACATTTACATCCAGTGTGTCGACAATAATCCGTGTACACAGACACTTAATGCAGCACAATATGTCAAACACTGGCAGATAGGAGTCAGTTCCCTGAAACTGTCCTGGTTAATCATTCTCTCTTCTTTTTTTAACAACAAAACTTTGCTCAGTGTGATACTCAGACTGCGCAAAGTGTCAGCTCCACGTCACCTTTGTTACGAACAAAAGCAGAAGACAACAACTAAACCAGGTATTTATACATTATATACAGAGGGACAGAAGGTAAAATCCTGATAAATGTTTCTGTTTGAACGTGTATGTCTATGGGTGTAAGAGATGCAACATGATTACAAGATGTAACACCATAGACTCATGTTAATGTCATTTTTTTAAAAGATGTCATTTTTACTAACTAGGTAGTCAGATTGGGTAATGAAAATACTCCAGAGTAAATTTACATAATGCAGATGTAATGTAATGTAATGTGGACCATAATCCAAGTACCCTGTTGTGCTATAAGAAATATTGACAAACAGTATGATGTCACTGATGTTGTAAAGCTCTAAAGCTTCTGGCAGATTTTGTCATTTTATTTTAAATAAAGGAATGACCTAAAGATCAAGACGTGAGGTGTTTTTTTCATTACTACAACAGTAAGACTCACGTTTACTCATTACTTTAGGAGGAAAACAAACCTCACCTGGGTTAAAATGTGAAAAACAACTGACACACTGACAAGAAGAAGTGTTTTAACCATGGACCTATTATGGTTTTAACAGTATTTAAAAAAGGATGCTTACTGTATATGAAAGTCAGTGATGTACTGTGCAGCATGTTCTTTCACTGCCCACAACTGAATCTTAGATGAAGTAAACCCAGACCTTATTTAATCTAATGGTCTGTTGATTTAATGACGTGATACTGTTCTTCACTCCAGCAAAGCACTTGTTTATAAAGCTCAGTTTGCGATTAGTGTATTTTAACACGCAATGTGTTTGCGCAAGATAATGCTCTTTCTTATTTACTCGTCTACGTACAGTCTGCTGATAAACACAGCTTTTTCATAGGGTTGAGAGTTTGATTCTCACACACAAACAGTATGTAGTTTTAAGGCTTTTTGAAAAGAAGATGGTTATTCGAAGCTAAAACTTTTACCTTTCTTTATCCTCCTTCGCTTCCCTTCCATTAGAATAGAAAAGCAGGATTCAAATACTTTTTCTTGAAGTATTTGGATTCTTACTTGTCGACCCCCATTCATTTTTCTCAATCTTTGAACTTGTGCTGGTCATTAGGGCTTTTTGCAGTCACCCCGTGTGCAAACAGTTATTCAGTGGCAAAAACAATGGTGACAGTAATGGTGGTTAAAGACTTTATAATAATGATATAACCTTGTACTGCCTGGCTCTCTTGACGACACTGTGGTCCCATACATTGAAGAGGCATAGGAAGGGACTGGAGATGACAGAGATGACACAGACAGCTGGGTCTAGCTCTTTCGGCCCTCTTTTTTTGACCTCACTGTGGGGCACCCCTCTCGTTTGTGCAGTCCTGTTCACGTGTGTCCTCAGCCCTGGGAGCCTGAGCTGGACTGAGGGATTCCCCCGGAGCTGCGGGAAGAGGCCCGGCCCACCATCTCCTGACCCCACTCGCGGTGGCTGGACTCCTGCAGGCCCCGGCCCGTCGTCTCAATGGGAAGCGCGCAGGAGGCAATGGCGGCTAGTAGGCAGCAGCAGCAGTACACGGAGAGAGCCAGGTACACCGACGACTCCAGCATCACCTAGTTATGAACAAAGAGTGATCTCCACTTGTGTGATGACGAGTGCAGTGATCGATAAACTACGTAAATGAGAGAACTGACAGGAAGGTGTTAGTTACCTGTGCGACAAAAGGTGTAATCAGGGCGCCGACTCTGGCCATTCCACTGCTCATTCCCAGACCCAAAGCCCTGGTCGCTGTCGGGTACACCTGAGGAGTTTCAGAGAAATTCTAACAGAGGCTGCTGTTGATGTTGGCTCCCCCTCCTCTCACTGTCTTATTTTGGACTGGTATGAAACTGTACAACAACACGGAACAAGCACTTTACCTCTGGAGTGTACACGTAGGCTGCCTGGAATCCGCCTGAGATGAAAGCTCTGGCGATGAATATCAACACAGTCATGGATGTTCTGCAACAGAGAAAGCAGTTCATTCTGAGTAAATTATGGATCCAAAGATTCATATTGGAGCGTTCTCACCACCAGTATCCACCTCCCACCTCCCAACACAGCCGTAGAGCGGAATGATGCACATGGAGAAGATGAAGAAACACAATGCCATGGTCTTCCTCCTTCCCAATCGATCAATAGCCCACAGCGTCACCAGCAGTCCTGTGTGAAACGATGGAAAATGCCAAATTTCACATTTTGGAAGATATAATATGCTGCTTTGCTCTTTATTCTGTTTCAGTGAACAGGTATACCAGGAGGGCCCTGGCACACCTAAATGAAACACAGCCATCATTAATGTTATCTGTGAGAGAGCTCTTTTAACAGTATTATTATGATAGAAATGGACCTTATTGCTGTTTTACGTCTATTTTCTGTGTTGCTGATCTGTGCCGGAAAAGTAATGTAGTAACAGGTGTAATTATTTCATAACATTTAGCAGTATTAGGATGACCTTTCTTTTTTCATGACATAGCAACTGCTGCAGGGCATGATAAGCCTTTGTTAGATGAATATCCATTAGTAGCTTGTGTAAATAACTTGCAGCGAGAAGAATAACAGAACATAGTAGTTACCATTTCATAATGACCTTTTAGTATCACTAAATCCTAAACCATCACCATGCTTGCTTTCAGAGTGCTAAATCTAATTTGTTTTTTTTGTATGTTATTATCCAGTAAATGTAAAGTAATTATGATACAGTGGAAAAACTTGCTTCTATTGCCAATAATGGCATATGCAGAGAATTGACAGATGTGTACCTGGGAATTCAGATAAGGTGGTCCACAACAGGTCTTTGTAGTCGTCTGAGTTCAGATATTTACACTCCAGGTTGCATCGGGGCTCCATCTTATTACGTTTGGACACTAGAGGGAGGTATAAAACAACAGGACAGTTCACACTCAGAACCTCTGTGTAGCTTTTGCAAAACACCCACTGTATAAATGCACAGACCCCCTTTTTTGAAGGCAGACATGTTGACTGCATAGCAGGAAAAGGACAGGTGTGACGCAATCATATTAATAATGTTTCTGTTCTATTACTCCTTGGTAATGTGTGACACTGACATATTTGGGGGATCTTTTTTTAATTCAAAATATATAGACTACAGCTGACACAATTCCCTGAGTTGGTTTTTATTAGCTTGGTCTCCTGGGGGCTCATCACGCAAGTCTCTGAACTACGTTGTGTGAACTTGTGTCTCTTGTAAGTTACCAACTTAAAATGTGTGTGCGTGCCCTTGAGTGTGTGTGAGGGCGTTGGAGCAGTGACTCACTTCCACATGCACCTCCCTCCTGAAACAGCTCTGTGGTGAGCAGCACCAGTCCGTAGTAAGAGAAGGCATTTGCAAACCTGTGGAGACAAACAATGGTTTGGAAATTAAAATGTGTATGTACTTGGAAAACATAAGGACTAAGGAGAGGGAAAATACAATTGGTGAGTAATGACTGGGGATATGATTTACTATTTACTGCATTTACCAGATAAACCAGAGCAGAACTGTGGTCCAGCGAAAGTGGGATGAAAATAAGTCTTTAATCTTTCCACGATCCTCCTAATAAAAATCACAGAGATAAAAGAAAAGACACTTAAAAGCATATTATCACACAGGAATAATGTCCAGAGAGTTTGTGTCTTGCAGAAACAGGCTTTTACCTGTTTGGCAGCGATAAGTTTTCCCAGTGGCATCGGCACTCCATTCTCCGTAGCGATGCGCTTCAGAGTGGCAAGGGCTTTTTCCTGGTTCCCAGTCAGCACGTCGTATCGAGCGCTCTCTGGTAGCCACTGCTCCAAACCAATCCATGTAAATGTGATCAAGCTGTAATTGGCAATGCTTACAGATTGCAGAATATTTGGAGAACCGACAACATCATACTCACAAAACTAAGGATGGCGAAGATGAAGAGAGGTATGGTGGAGAGGCCGAGCAGCCAGCGCCAGCCCAGAGTGGGCATCACCAGGATCGCTAAGAGGACCTCAAACACCGTGCCCAGCGCCCAAAATACCTGCAAGGCAAAATCTAAATCATATAAAGTCCTGCTAGTGAAACAAAGCATTTCAGAACTCTGCGTTTTTTGTCATTTGTGGATGCCCCAAATACTATTTCTAGATAAATAAGTTAGATATTAGCACAGGGTAGTCCTTACCTCAATCAGCAGGATGCATGTGGCTCTGGACTTCATAGGCAGAAACTCAGCATACAGTGTCACCCTTAAAAGGAGGGACGTTTCACTTTAAGCTCCCTTGTTAATTACAGTGTTTGTTTTTAGAGATAAATGATGGCTAACTCACGACTGCGGCGCTCCTCCGATGCCAAAGCCCACCAGTGCACGGAGGACAAGGATCCATCCATAAATAGGTGCAAAGGCACTCATCACGCCGTAGAACATTGTCCACAGCACGCTCATCTTGAGACCCTGTGTGTACATATGGTTGAAACATAACAAGCTGCTAAATAAATGATGGTGATCGGATAATAAATATACCACAGTGCCTGATGTTGATCTCTTTCTTTCATTCAAACCCCCCCCCCCCCCCCCCCCCGCCCCCCCTCCAAAACTTTTTATCGACTATAAACTTAAGGTAAAATTTGTCTTGCGAGGGGGGCGCTCGTGGTGTAGTGTTGAGAGCGTCCCCCCTATGAGGCCCAGTCCTCGCAGCAGACCCGGTTAGAATCTGTTCTCTGCATGTCATTCCCCTTTCTCCCCAATTCCATGTCTCTCTCTCTCTGCACCATAAAAAAAGCATTGTAAATGTAAGAAATTCTTAAAAAAAAATAATAATAATAATTTGTCTTGCGGGAAACAGAATCAAACATCTTCCTCATGTCAAACGGAAGCTTTGTTATGAGAACTTACTGTCTTCCTGCCATATCTGTCAGAAATGTTTCCCCAGAGAGACGAGCTGATCATCATCCCGATAAACACTGCCTGTATTGTGTGGGGGAAAAAAAGAAGGACATTGCCATTAGGTGTGTTGCAGCAGCTTAAGTGACGTCATTAAACATATGACAGTCTATTTAATACCTTCACATATCTGATGGCATCAGGAGCCCTACTGGTTTCCACGTGGTTGTCATTATTCAATACCAGCACTTATTTTAAACAAGTCCCTAAGCGCATAATCAATAACTTTCAGGGTGGCCGTACAGCACCGCAAGCATGAGCACTTAACAGACATTGGAGAGCCGTTACCGATGTGAGCAGTGCCACCTCCAAGCTGGGCAGTTTCCATTCACAGTGGAGCTGGGGGGCTAAGATGCTGAGGATCATCATCTCCATTGCGTCAGCCATCTGAGAGGAAAAATAACCCAGAGGCGCAAAATACACCAATGTTTACTTAAAAAGCAAAAACATAACACAAATGCACAGTATCTTGAAGCAGTATGTTTTTCACAGGTTCTCACCCAAGCCAGACCAGTGAGTATGGAGAGTTTCCACTGGAATGTCCCAAAGCCGATGGCCTCCACGGCATCTTCTACCATGAACGTGTCTGAGGAAATGAGCAGTTTGGAAATATTATATGTTGTGTATATGTTGTATGCCTTATGATGGGAGCACTGGCAGTTGATATGTATTGCTTTCTTACAAACAACCCCTCATCTCATAAGATATTACTTTTAAGACTGGGAATTCCTTCTTGACAAATATAGAAAGATATTACTCATGTGAAATCTTGGTTACTTTGGGGAAGGTGAACATGAGTTTGTTGTGATAGTTAAGGGACGGGGAAGTGATTGGAGCTGCGTGTGTCAGATGTGGCCCTGCCATACTTTACCATCAGTTGGATTTGCAAACTCCCGAGGAACTGGAGCTCCATCTGTAAGTGCAACAGACTCCAGGTCAGTCTGCTCTGCCATCTTGACAACGTGTTCCCTGTTCTCGCCATCATCCTCGGAGCGTGTGCTCTCACCGGTGCGACGGAAGCGGACAACACTACAAGAAAAGTTATTTATTTATTTTAAAACGCCAAGGGGGATTACTATCTCCACATTATGTCTGGTCAAGGGGGTATCAGCAGATTGTATCAGGGCAAAGCTGGGCACATAAGAGAGTCAGAGGCTGTTGCCTTGGTGATATGAGCTTTTTCTGGCTAGGATTTTGTGAATGGGTGGAACCATGTCAGTCCAAATGACAGCTCTGCACACTGCTCTTAACTGCTTGGTAAGCCTGTAAAGCATTGATATGCATGTTTGCTTACATATGGAAGGTACAATCTTTTTCAAAATGTAGATAAAAGATGGTTCATTGGGGATGAAACATTATAAGAGTGCCTGTGATTTTACTTAATCACTGTTATTACTTACACTGTTAAGTGGGCCTACTGGTGCTACAGATGAGTAAGTGGTGTACTGTAAGCCACTATAATTTTCATTTTCTAGCTCTTCACAGAAAAACACATGAGTGAAAATGTCAAGCAATACTGTAACAACCTATTGAAAATGTATTTTGATCATATTTGTTTTAGAAATTTGGAATGTCATCCAAATCCATAATCTATTAAATCAATTTAAAAATATGCATGTGTCATATGAATATGAGTATGTGAATGTGATCCTTATAAGAAGACAATATACGATTATCACTGCATGCGTTCGAGATGACAGTTAGTCTACACCTTTAGTTTAGTGTTTGTGCAGCAGGGTTGAAATCACGGCAGGTTCTGAGTCATGACAGGGACCACAAACAAAAGATGGAAAACTGATCATTTAATAAATCTCGGTAAACCTGCTTCCTATGAATAAAAAACTAAACAAAAACAAAATAGTCTGATAACAATTGCTTCGACTGTTAACAACCTCCGGTGGCTTAACATGCCAAGTAGATATATATATTTTAATTCCTTAATCCTGGAACATTTAAGGTATGACAGGATGCATGTTGTTATATATAAAAAAGAAATGTCACGCTTTTGTGGTCCAGTGAGCTAATCAAACAAACACAATGCGAAGCTGGTAGAGGGCGGCGCGTGGGCCAGAAGAACATGCGGTCTCGGATTTGAACATGAGTCGATTAATGATTTAAACGAACAACAAATCGTTTGTTTGCAGATGATCAGACTACTCACGGCAGCTGTCTCAGTTGGAACAGATCATCGTCCATTTTGGTGTTGACTGACTGACGCTCCGTTTGGCCTCATCGCCGTTCACATTATCCCGACGAGCAGCGATTTCAGCACCGAGGAGAGCAACCCGCTCCGGGGAGTCCGTTCACAGCCAATGAGAGGCCGCCTCGGCTGCGCGAGTCACAGCACGAGCAAGAGATAGACAGGAGTGGGTAGGGTGAGCTCAGGAGGGAGGATGTGACACTACATGACTGTTGATTAACTATGGCCCCACACTTGACTTCATGAACAGTAATTATTTACAGGCGAAGCAAACATGCTGCAAGATTATCAATGAAATGTGTTGGGTTTTTTCATTTTTTTTTTAAGCTACTGAAGCTGCAAGGTAAAGTTAGCAGCATTATATAAGATTAAAAAATGCATTTAATTTTTCAGAAATAACTTGTAATAGAATAATTAGAAGAATTGTATCAGATCAAATACATTCCTACAGACATAAAACCGTGTAAAAACAATCAACTTTAGAATAATATGTATGGTAATTTTGTTGTTTTGATGGTTATTAATCATCTGTAAGACCAGATGTACATTGTGTTTGGTATTTGGTCAAAGTCATACATATTTTTTCTCTGGCTCTCCTGGATGAGGCAACGCATAAGCCTACTAATTTTGCAAAAAGAATTATGACATTATTTATAAAGTATTTATTTTATTTTATTTTGACTGAAACAACATTATCCCACATTAAAACTCTTTACAAATATGGTCAAAGATGAGTCTACTGATGTTTTTTCAAAATATGTTGGTTTGATAACAATCCTAAAAAGATGCAATGCTGTTTCTGGATGGTCCTCACAGAAAGAACAGTTTATGTCTCTCTTGTGTTATGTGACATAACATGAGGAATAGAAGCCTCACATTAATATCATAATGGTTGCGTTCCGAATCGCATACTTTCTACTATATAGTATGTAGAAAAAAGATTTAGGATGTCCCGATTCTTATGGCCAGATTTTGGATGGTTAGAAGTACCCGGATGTCCTACTTCATGCGGCCAAGATTTTTATTTTATTTTTATTTTTTTATTCTTTATTATAAAGAACAACATTTACACAATTCAAAAAGGCATATCACATTCGTATTCCTATCATACACAAACAAACCGAGCGAGATCAACACACTTTACATAAAAGAAAATAGCATACAAAACAAAATAAAAAAACAAAACAAAACATCAACACAAGTGATCAATCAGGAATCAGGGCACACAAATATTCACTAAAAAGTTGGGCACATGCGGCCAAGATTGTTAGTGTTGAAAACTGCATCCTATTTGGGCCATTGCGCACGTGAAGTGACGTCACATCGACGAAGCCTCCATATGAAAACAAACAGGGATGCGACTTGTCAGTCAGAGGTTCCTTCTAACCAAGGCTGAGGGCATCTCCCGGCTCACTTATGCAGCTCTATCCTTGGATGTAAACAAAAAGACTTCTAAACAAATTGACAAAATGTTATTTAATTTTATTTGGAGGAATAAAAGCCACTATATTAAAAATGCTGTGATAATGAACCCGTATGATAAGAGTGGCCTTAACTTCCTTGATTTTTCAACCTTAAATTACACTTTCAAAATTAACTGGCTAAAACAATTTATAAAGAATCCATATTCAATTTGGAATTTCATTCCTAACTTTATCTTCTCCAAATTCGGGGGCCTGCATTTTGTTTTATTTTGTAATTATAATATTGAGAAAATCCCTACACAATTGTCCAACTTTCACAAGCAGATGCTTCTCTCATGGTCTATGATTTATAAACATAATTTCTCTCCTCAAAGATGTTATATATGGAATAACAGAGACATATTTGTACAAGAACAAATCTTTATTTGTTGAGAACTGGTTTGCACATGGTTTACACCCGGTCAGCCAACTGCTCGAATGCAATGGTTTTTTAATGTCATATCAGGAATTTTTGATGGAGTATGGTATTCCAATTCCTCCAAGGGAATTCGCTATTGTCATGGATGCAATCCCTACAGGAGTTTTGATGCTACTAAGAAGTACAGCAGGGGTTAAGCCAACCTTACTACCTCTTGACCCTACTGAGTCTGCAGTTGGTAAGGTTTGTTTCTCCCCTGGAACACGTAACAATAATTGTGGAATACGATCATTGTTCCAAAATGATATAGTCTCTGTCCCATATGTAGTTGCCTACTGGAATAATTGTGTATCTGACCTTAATTGGAAGAAAATCTGGACTTTACCATCAACATTTTTGATCACTAACAAAATGAAAGAGGTATCTTTTAAAATTATACACCGTTACTATCCCTCTAAAATATTTTTGCAAAGATTTAAATTAGATATAGATGTCAATTGCTCATTTTGTAATATGTACCCTGAAGATGTATCTCATTTATTTTGGAACTGTTCCCACTCAAATCTTTTATGGAAAGATATTTGCACTTATATCACTCGTTTCATTGACCCCAATTTTTCCTTTTGTGTTGAACATATTGTTTGGTTTCTTTAATTACACCCCTAGTCAAACAAACCAATTTTTTATTATAAACCTTATTATTTTAGTAGCTAAATGGCATATTCATAAATGTAAGTACTCTAATCAGAAACCTCTATTTATTGTGTTTGAAAAAGAAACCAAGCAATATATGAAAAATATCATATACTCTAAAAATAAGAAAGCTATCATAACACTTTATGTATGTCATTTATATAATGTTTTTATTTAATGTAATGCTGTTTTTTATTTTTGTATCTGTATTTTTATATAGGCCTATCGGCCAGTTCTGTAAGCTACCCCCTGGCGGCTGTTGTATTGCTTATTGTCAATAAAATGTAATTAAAAAAAACAGGGATCGACGGATCACGCCTATAAAAGCAAGAGGCAAGATCAATGCGCAATGTTATGATGAAATAAAAGAGTAAAGTATGTCCCAATAGTATGCCTACTGCATCCTAACTAGATTCTTTTTATCGTCGGATGTAGTATGTAGAATAGAAAAAATGCGAGTATGCGATTCGGAACGCAACCAATATATTTACTGGTCGGGTCGGAGTGTGACCTGTGAACACACCGGTGCGGTGCGCTCCTCTGAGGGGGCCCGTCCGGAAACACGCCATGACAGACGGGAGTTCCACAACGAAAGGAGGATGTTGTGGTGCAGACCAGAAAGCCCCGATAAGCTTATAGCGGAGTTTCTTGGCACTGGACACATAGTCAGGTAAAAACCTCTCTTCAAGCGAACAGCCGCTACAGCTTATACTTAGTGCAGGAGACAGAAGAAAAGTGGGTCACGACGTCGCCGTGCGTGATTTGACCCAAAGTGTAGCACGCGCATACTGGAGGACAGACAGACACTGAGTCCCGGTTTAACGTAATGGCCACACAGACGACTTGCAGTGATACGCAGCAATGAAACACTTAACTTACATTTACAGATAGCAACTTGGATATTTATCTATGGAGGCGACATAGTACGCCGCAGTCAGCTGTCGGTAAGTTAGCCGTAGCTAACTGTATGCTAATGGTAGTGAGAGCTGCTGCGTGGATACCATGGTGGTTACTGGTTACACATTATTCATTGATAATTAATAATTAGACTGTCGCCAAGAGGCTCAAGTCGCCTCAGGTCTGTTTTTACCTCAGATAAACGGCTCAATGGATGATACATCACATCGTGAATGATTTATTTCATGCTATGTTTTGTCTTTGTCTTTGAGGGAAAGAAAAAAAACAATCACAAAAATACATTACAAACTTAATAAAATATATGTAACAATATGTTGACAATAAATATAGCCATCTTCCTCGCATGATAAAATATGCTGTTGGCTTTTACTCATCGTTTTGATATTTTTTTGCTGCAGATTCAGATGTTACACACAGTGAATAAACAAAAAAACACTTCAGTATGAATGTATGCCTCTCCTATTTTTTTAACTACTCTTTGGTCCTTCACTCCCCCTTATCTCTAGACATTCACCTGTTGTGCTTCTTTAACATCATGTTGCTTTTTCAGAAACAAGATGATAAAAAACTGGGGTGTCATTGGAGGGATAGCTGCTGCCTTTGCGGCCGGAGTTTACGTTTTGTGGGGCCCAATTACAGAGAGGAAGAAGAGAAAGAGAGGTAAAAATCTACATGGCAATTGTACATAAATGGATTTAGTATGTCACTGGCTGTGATGCAGCATCTTACAATATGCCTTGTTTCCTTTCAGGTATGGTTCCTGGTCTTTTGAACTTAGGCAACACCTGCTTCCTGAACTCTCTACTTCAGGGGTTGGCAGCATGCCCATCCTTCGTCAGGTGGCTGGAGAAGTTTTCATGTTCGCCCACTATCCAGTCATGCAAAGAAAACCAGCTTTCTACGACGCTGCTTCAGCTTCTCAAAGGTAATTGAAAGCAAGTCTGTGATATGGGTCACTAGAGCACAGCGGACATGCACTGTTGATTTCTTATTGTTGGACATGGACGATGCGTCTGTCTCTGCACTGACAGCTCTGTCCAGTGATGAGCCCGGGGAGGAAGACGTGCTCGACGCCGGATGCCTCTTGGATGTTCTCAGACTATACCGGTGGCACATCAGTTCATTTGAAGAGCAGGTTAATAAGCAATGCTGTTGAATGGTATTTTTTTTTATGTTTCTATACTGTTAAAATCTATGGTGCAGTGTTTTATCAAAGTCTATGTTGACTTCTCCCCTCTCAGGACGCACATGAACTCTTTCACGTCCTTACGTCTTCTCTGGAGGAAGAGCGGGAACGTCAGCCCAGAGTCACTCACTTGTTTGACATGCAGTCTCTCGAGGCAAGTTCACATCTCCCTAAAACTTTACAAGAAGATCTCCTTTACAATTGCCCATGCCCCCAGTATGCTCTCGTAGAAGTGTCAAAAATAAAAAATATGGTAGTGCACACACACCTAGTAAGTTATTTTTTCTGTGTTTTTTTGTTTTATACCAGAGCCTCCCTGATCAAGATGAGAAAACTATGACTTGCAGAAGTCGAGGCAAGGACACTCATGAATAATGGAGCCCAGAATATTAGCCCTCAAAGAAATCTATTTCATCTGTATTCATTTTCATTTTGCAGCCCCCCTTCACCCAATACCAAGCCCTTGGAAGTCGCAGCACCCTTTTCATGGACGTCTAACAAGCAACATGTCATGCAAGCGCTGCGAACACCAAGTGAGTTTGTTTGTTTGTTTTTAGACAGGGAAGTTAGAAGAAAGTTTTTTTTGACTTCCTGACCTCTTATGTTGCTTTTTGTGTAGAGTCCGGTGCGGTATGACTCGTTTGAGAGCCTCTCTCTATCCATCCCTTTACCTCAGTGGGTAAGCAAACATGTCAGCAGCGTCTGAATATCAAATTTATCTTATCTTAATGTACCTTTTTGGTGTTCTGTTTGTCGTAATTGGATCCGTGTTTTGTCCTCAGGGTCGACCTATCTCTCTTGATCAGTGTCTTCAGCATTTCATCTCCTCAGAAACCATCAAAGAAGTTGAGTGTGAAAACTGCACCAAGGTAATTTCACAACTGTAGCAACGTCTTTTCAAATCCTGGTGATCATTTGGGTTGGATATGTGAATTACTTAAAACTATAGATATGAAACCCATGTGACAATACCAGTGTTAACTTATTTGTGTTCAGATGAACATATTCTATTTAAAAAATGTTCCTTTACTAATACGTATTTGCTTTATTTCTGTTTCCCTCTCAGCTTCAACAAGGAACCACAGTAAATGGGCAACTCCTGGAAAGCCAGAGGACAACATTTATTAAACAGCTAAAACTTGGAAAGGTAACTGTCATTTATAATTATTATCCTGATTGATTGATCTCAATATTCTACCACCATAAGCACTGTTTTCTCCTCCGTCCAATAAAAATGTTGTCTAATGTTTTCCTCCCTGTGCCAGCTTCCCCAGTGCCTCTGCATACATTTACAAAGACTAACGTGGTCCAGTGAAGGGACCCCCATCAAAAGACAGGAGCACGTGCAGTTTACCGAGTATCTGTCGATGGACCGCTACAAACACAACACGCTGAGAAGCCAGCGGCTCAAATGTTCTCAGAGGCCCATAACAGCAGAAAGTTCAGACTGTCCCGTAGAAACAACCAAAGCTAATGGAACTGGTGTGTTGGATGTGTCGCCTCTGTAACATCATTCTGCTTTATGCTCAATTAGTTTGTTTGTTTTTCGTCATGCATGTGTGACATTTTGTTTTCCAGACGCAGATCATCGTAACAACAACAACAAACATTTTTCCAATGGAACGTGTTCATCTGTATTTCTTCGCTCTCCTGGTGTGAATCCACAGCTCGGCCTCACATACGACTTCAGGTAAACTTAATCTCAAATCAAGTGGTTTATCTATCATGCATTTGGCATGAATACACACTGGCATTAGTGAGAGATTGTTGGTCGGATCATTATTGTGTTTTTTTGTCCTGTTACACCTCAACATATTCATTTCGATACATTCTCAGCCTTTTTAACAAACGGCAACATATAGCATCCTAATGCTAACCAGTATTACACTTTCAAAGGCTGGAGCAGATGTGCTCCACTGTGAAAATGTCTAAACTAGAGAGGGAAACTTTGCCTCATGTGTCATGGTAAACAAACGGTGTTCTAGACACATTATCACACTAGTTCTGAAATACTATATGTGTGAAAGGGTAGCACAATTTCATATAATGTGTCGAAAGGGAATAATGACAAAGGGAAAATGAATGGTGAACCTTGAATAAATAACAAAATACAGTACAGTATAAATTCAATACAGGGCATGAGGCGTAATTGAGTGGTTCGATACTATGAAAATGATGTGAATCATATGCTTCATTCAACAGAACTCAACCCAGTTACACACCAATGAGACAGCTCTTTTAGAGAAAAAAAACACGAAATGAGGGATTATCTTTTGGAAACGTGTTGTTCATCCCTCCAGTAGAATTTAGAGATTTTGAAAAGATAAAACACAGAGTACTAAAGCTTTTGTGCTGGCTCATGGTGACCTCACATCTTACTAAAAACTGTATGTTGGTTTCCCTTTTATTTGACACCTATGTTTTTATGCCTTATCCTTCCAGTTCTTCAGAGTATCTATTCCAGCTCACGGCTGTGCTGGTTCACCACGGGGACATGCACTCAGGACACTTTGTCACTTATCGCCGCAGCCCTTCCTCACCACGCAGCTCCACTTCGCCCTCAGGCACCCAGTGGCTTTGGGTGTCTGACGACTCAGTGCGAAAAGCCAGCGCACAGGAGGTGCTGTCTTCCAACGCGTACATGCTCTTCTACGAGAGAGTGCGAAGACTGAACCTTGCTCTGCGCTCAGAGAAGTGAACGTGAGCTTACAGCCTCGCAGCCTGACTGACTCAAACCTTTCCGCTCAAACTGTCACAGCTGTAAGCGCCGGGTACCAACAGGTGCATTTTTAAAGAGGCCAGAGAGGAAAGCCATCCTAAAATTATTGTAGAGATAATTTTTGCATCATGGATCACAGCAACAGGTTGTTGTCAAGCTATGATGTGTTCTGATCTTCAACCCATGAGTGGACACTTTACCTGCAGCTCTGATCCACAGCAGGGGGCTCTCGATCAATCCCAAAGATTATGGACCAGCAGGATATTTAGTGAAATATCTTGGATCACATAAGCTAATTTTTTCTTCTAGTAGTGCAACACTCAGCTTCTATGGATCAAACAAAAAAATAGTAACATCTGACAATATGGTGGACACCAGGGTGATACTTAGTTCATGTGTAAAGGTTATAAGGTTTTTGTTGAGTTCAGAGGTGTTGTTCAATTCTGTGGCATTTTTGGGATGCTCTCATTTTAGGTGTTTCGGATGGACTGCATTATACCTGAAGGTGTTCTTGTTATTTTGCCGACTGCCTGTACATTACAGACATGTACTGAGGTAGCTGATTATGAATTGTTACTTAGAAGTTACAGATCATTAAAAGGCAAATAAGTCAAATTTGATCTTTTTTTATCTGTTGTCTAATCATTCCCAGCAGTGTGGGTAAACTGTATTGGAAATAACATCTCAATTAATGGTGTTCATAAAAAGTTGAATTTGATATTTTGTCTTTCTATGTCTCCAATGATCCTCAGACTGTCATGATCTGCCTAAGGAGAGGCACAGTTGAGGTTAAAGTGCCATGTTGTCTTAAAATGCTCAATATTTTTCACACATGAATGAAGCCATGTGTGCTACAAGTGATGAGAACAAACGTAATGCATCAGAGCAATTCGGCACGGTGTTGATGTGTAGCAGTTTAACAGATTAACAATTATCTGCGCTCGGTCAATAAAGTTCCTGAATCCTGATCGGTTTTAATTCCCTGTAACCGACGACTGCCACTTTTGCTCCAATCAAACCAAGGAAGTCAAATTCAGCCTGGTCTGGCCTGGTGCAAAACTGCCCATACATGTTCTGCAATTTTTGCACAAATATATATATTCATTCGAGATTGTGTGTCTTTCTCTGAAACCTGTTTATGGTGATTGTTTTCAGGTATTAAAAAAATTAAAACAAAATTGCAAAGTGGTGCTTTATTTCTTAAAGCAAGATAATCATTTTCATATACACTCACCTGTCACTTTCTTAGGTACAGCGGTTAATTTTCTTGTTAACACATATAACTTATCAGCACGTCAGCATCTCAATGCATTTAGGCATGTAGACCTGGACGAGACAACTTATTGAGGTTGAAACCGAGCAACAGAATGGGGAAGAAAGGGATTTTAAGTGACTTTGAACATGGCAATGTTGAGGGTGCCAGGAGGGCTGGTATGAGTATTTCAGAAACTGCTGATCTACTGATATTTTCAGTCCAAACCATCTCTAGGGTTTACAGAGAATGGTCCGAAAAAGAAAAAATATCCAGTGAGCGGCATTTGTGTGGACGTTAAATGCCTTGTTGAAGTCAGAGGTCAGTGGAGGATGGGCATACTGGTTCGAGATGATAGAACAACAGTAACTCAAATAACCACTCGTTACAACCAGGGTATGCAGAATACCGTCTCTGAACGCAAAACACGACCAACCTTGAAGAAGATGGGCTACAGCAACAGAAGACCCCACCGGGTGCCGCTCCTGTCAGCTAAAAACAGGGAAATGAGGCTACAATTCTCACAGGATCACCAATATTGGACAATAGAAGATTGAAAAATCATGCCTGGTCTGATGAGTCTCGATTTCAGTTGTGACATTCAGATGGCAGGTTCAGAATTTGGCGTAAACAACATGACAGTATGGATCCATCCTGCCGTGCACCATCAACCATGCCATGTTCAAAGTCACCTAAACCCCCTACTTTCCCATTCTTTTTTTTTTAAAGATATTTTTTCGGCATTTTTTATGCTTTATTGACAGTGCAGAGAGACAGAGGTGAAATGGGGCAGAGAGGGGAGTGACATGCAGAGAACGACCGCGGGTGGGAATCGAACCCAGGTCTGCTGCTGGGCCCGGCCCGGGAGGGGGACGCCTTACCAACTGAGCTAAAGGCGTGTTGTTTTGATTGTGTTGCCCTTTTTTCTTTTCCATGCTAGCTGCCTTTTCCTGTTCTATTCTTTCCTTCTCTGGGGTGTCAGTGAGGATACAGCTTGACAATTTCTTTCGTTATTGGGTTCCTTTTCTGGCTGCAGAATTTGGATAACATGTGACAACCAACCCCCCAAAAAATGTGACGACCAACCCCATCTTGAATTTCTTGCTAGCATCAAGGCCAACAACCATCTGACAACTAATTAGCTTGCTAACCACAATCTAAACTATAGTTTACCCCTCACACTTTTTATGGGTAACAAGTGTTTTGTTATAAACCCATTGTGTAAAAGCCTAGAAGAAAAAAATCTGATCCCAATTCTGGATATTTACATACCAAAATTTAACAGACAGCGCCTTCTGGTTCCTAGATATAACGATTGTGACAACCAACCCATGTGACATATAACCCCGTTCTCCCCTATGTGTCATAATAAATACAAAGGTGAAGTCATGGATGGATTTAAGGGTCAGAAAGTTTCCTCCAACGTATACAATACCAACCTATCTAAAACTGCTTTCGGACAGTGTCGGTCTACATTCTGACCAAACTCAGCCCATCAATATAATTAATATATAAAACAGGCATCATGCACCAGGAGATACAAACTGTTTAACATCATGTTGGGGGCGTGCTGGAAGGTTTTCACTATCAAGTTAGCATTTATCAAATGTCTTGTCTGGTAAAGCATCTATAGGTCCCATGATTTGGTTCATGGTATCTGACATTGTTTAGTCAGCCTGATCAGAAATCATCATGGCTGCCAGTGGCGCAGCTCCTGCTTCCCAGTGTTACCCCCTGGGTCCATGGACCTATTATAAAAAAAAAATCAACCTTTTGACCATCATATATTAGTCATACTTATTTTCAATATAACAATATCAATTAATAAAATTAATAAGGACATTGGTCTTAACATTCCGATAAAGACATTTCCAAGTGTGTTTGTGGTGTTGTTTAGCAGCGTTTGAAATGTATGTATCCCCGAGATACAATGCCAGATTAATTTGGTCAATGTGTACAATTCAAAATGTTTCAAACTGGAAGGCATGTAAATAATTACTGCAGTACCAGATATAATCATGCACAGTCATGTCCATTACAACAGTGTTTCTGGGATAGTGTGATTTCCTGGCATACACCAGAAAGAGCACATTTGGCACAGACCAGGGTCCAGTTAAAGAACTTGGAGTTGCAGCCAATTTTGTTGTTCAACTCTCTGCAAGACCATCAATAACCCATCAGAGTGTGTTGTCTACTTTGATAACCTCTCTACCACCAGGATGAACATGCTCTACTGAGGCAAGGAAGGGGCAGCTATGACTACAGGGCGGATAATGAGGTTGAAGTGGCTGTTGTGAAATGGGCTGACAACAAAGCTGTCGCTCCTGTGCTGCAATCAGCCCTCTCAAGGAAGTCAGGCGTTTCTTCAAAGAGCAGAGAAGCAGAGTTGCTGTTCCCTGTCCAAAACAACAACAATCGTCTGTACATAATGTGGTGTTCGTCTGTGCATCATCACCGATCAAAATCCATGCAACTGCTTCCAAGTATTCCACAAAAGATACAACTGGGAGATAAAAAAATCCAAAATATATTTTAAATGTGGAAATATTTTTCCTAAGCCCAAAAGACATGAGTGACAAACATGGAGTTATTTTTTGCAACAAATTTTCCACTCATGCCTGCATTAGGGATAATAGCCTAAATAATAATATCATTCAATATAAATATAAAAAAGTGTCAGTTTTTGACACAACTCTCCATCCGGCATATCTACATTGCTCCATCAAAGTACACCAACAGTTCAACACAGAGCTAAATGTAAGCTACATGCTTTGCACTTAATGGGAAGGATATTTTATTTTTTTGTGAACTTTTCCAGAATACCGAATTTGAAAACCTGAAAAAGTAGATGAAAGTAAAGGAGGTAGTTTGAGCTTGACTCAGTCAGAACAGAAGTTTGTGTCTATTTCATTTGAAAACTAATGATTCACTGTGTATAAATGTGCTCATTCTCTAAACTCTGATCATCAATGCTTGGTCGTTTCTTCCTTTCTGTCCAGTAGGATGCGTCTGAAGGTGAGGTTGATGCGAGGCAGGGAAATCTTCTTGCGAGCAGGGAGGCTGTGGTACCAAAAAGTATTGGTTGGTGGGTTCATGAGGAGCATGCTTCCGTGAGCCAGCTCCAGCTTCACTGGTTCAATGCGTCGGTTGCTCTGTTTTCCCCTAGCGTCTCTGTGCCGGAAGACAAAGTCCCGCGCTGCGCCCAGAGAGACAGAGGCGATGGGGCAGAGGGGGTCCAGCTCCCTCTCATCATCACGGTGCTCGCCCATGTGATCCTGGCCATCTTTGTACCTGCCGGTGACAAACACTTTCAGCATGGAGACACATATCAGGCTTGGACCTCTGTGGCTCACTCTCTCACCTGTTGACCAGGACAAAGTTAAACGTTTGTCCAGTTGTTTTGGTGACAGCATCCCGGATATACTCCAAGGTTGGAGTCCACGGGCAGGCCAAACGTGTCACCCTAGAATAAGTGTAGGTCAAACCCACATCTCCGTATGTGGCCTGCTTTCTCGGTATATCGTACACCTTTCCAAACACATGGACCTTAGCCTCTTCCCCTGGAACAAAAAAAAGCCAACATCACCCAAATACACCAGAAGCTTCTGATAAGAACTTTACAGGAACGGTTTTGTTGTTGTTGTCATACCTGTTGAGTACACAATCTCCTCCTCTAGTTGTTTAAAAAGGCGGTCTGCTTCCTCTTTGAAGAACAGCAGAGCGTAGTCACAGTCCAGACCCTCTGCCTCGATGTTCTTCCAGGGAACAGGATGACAGAACTCTGCTAAAGCGCCATGTTCCTCTTCATCCTCCTCTTCCTCCTCCTTCAACATTGCATCAATCTTCAGTTTGATCTGCTCCTGTGGACTTTGTGCATCATTAATGCATGAGATGTAAAATGTGTTATATTTTGTTTAATTCAGGATCCATTTTTTAACAAAATAAAATTTAATTAATTTTCGTTCAATTTTAATTCGTTTTTCTGTGTTTTTTTAAATTTTCCTGATTAATTAATATAAAATGTAAAGACAATAATAACAATTTCCCTACGCCCAAGGTGAACGAATGAACAGTCCAAGATGTAAATATTAAATGTAGGGCCTACTATCAGACATAAAAAAGGCATAAAATCCTCACATTTAAGAAAAATTATCCAAAACATTTATAAATTGCTGCTTCAAAAATTACTTCTATTAAATTGATTACGGCATATATTTTATATTTAGCCTACAAATGTAGTATGTGGAAATATTTTTCTTAGGTCCTAAAGAGATGTGTGATAACATGAAATTATGTTTTGCAACTTATTTTCGACTATTGAGCAATCAAATATAACATAGCCTGATTATAAAAGAAAAGTAGAAAAACGTATTTGTATCTCCGGAATGCACGGTTCTTCGCCTGTCACAAACTGTTGATAATATCTCGCGGGAGTTTGTCTTGAACAGCGCTCATCTCATTTCCATAACTCTGCTTTCGTCACTTTGCTTTGGCGCCAGGTCCTCAAAGTGTTTAATTTTTGCCTAGGAGCCCACCACTGTACTGCTCCAGCGTTTGTTAAAAGGTGCAGTTTATTAGTCCACGGCAGTTTACGGCCAAGGTGTTAAGCAAAAAAATGATTGGACAGAAGACTATTCACTCATTTTTCTCGCCTGTCTCGAAAAAGAGAATTTCTAAGGATTTAAATGAAGACGAGGAGAATGCTAAAGACCCGGTGAGAGTCATTTCTGCTTCACTGTGTCCGCTCTGTAACTAACATTAGTCAATGCATATCTTGCAATGTTATAGGCCGAATATAACTTTTGTAATATTAAAACGGCAGTCACCGTAATGTGTAGGAGTATATCAAACCGTGAAGGATTTGTTGTTTCCCCTATGTTTCCCGCGAGACGGTCAACACGATCCAAGCTGCGTTCACGAGCTCCACTGTGTTCTTGGGTTTGTTGTTGTTAAAAGCTGTGCCCAATCCACCACAGCACGAGAATGCTTGTGCTGCTGCACTGTCGACTGTTTCTGAAGCCAGTTTCACCTCCAGCTGCACGCCTCTCACCGTCTCTTTGTTTTGCAAAATACACTAAAATCATACAGAAGAAGCGGAAGTCGTCGGCGTTGGAGCCTGAGCCTTCGGGCCATCCTCCTGCTCCACTGTCCCCGGATCAGCTGGACAGGATCTCCGTCAACAAGAGGGCAGCGCTAGAGAAACTGGTTTCCGCTCACACACCCCCGGGGTTTGGGGAGAGCTGGAGACATGGATTGGCTGCTGAGTTTGTGAAGCCCTATTTTAAACAAGTGAGAGGACACGTTTACCATACTGCACACATAGTTATATAGTCTCTGATGCTTTTGAAACTGTTTCTAAAACTTCTCTACAAATCTCTTCCACAGTTGACGAGTTTCGTCTCTGAAGAGAGAAGCCGCCACACTGTTTACCCACCTGCTGAACATGTCTTCACCTGGTCTCAGATGTGTGACATCCAAGATGTAAGTTCAACCAGACTGACACCTTCCATTTACTGACCTGCAGCATGGACTGACACCAAAGAATCAAGCATAGATATGGTGTAATAGAAGATGCATAGTAAGTTTGAAAAAGTTCCTTGTGGTAAGTAGGCTACCTAGGGGGCAAAACCCATTTCTTTTTAAAAACAGACATGGAGCGTTGTAAAATGTTGTTCACCAGAAATGATATCTAGGACCTTCCAGGATCACAACCTGGGTGGACAACCTGGTCAACTAGCTGCTGGAAAGCTACAGCGGGCCGATAGAGCAAATCAGAACCAATGTTTAAGCGAATGGTGGGCTAATGGGGAATTTTTTAAACTTATAGATATCATTATGAAACTTTGCAAGTTGATTACTGACATTAAAACAACAACTTTTTGTATTACAGTATTTTCCAAAAAGTTTGAATAAATATGAAAAATCATCAATATCTTACTAATGATGCTTAAATTTGCATATCTGCAAAGCCCCAAAATCTAGATGTTGGACAAAAGCAGAGTCAATTTGTTTTTAAATTTTGAAAACAAAACAAGTGTCCAACTGCCTGAAGCCTTTCCTAATCACAGTTCAAATTTGATCAATAACCCATAGAAAATGAATTTTTTACACAGGTTTTTCCAAGGGAATGTCTAGCCGTTTCCTAAAATACCAGCTGGAGACTCCAAAAGGACACGTTTTGGTCCATGGCACATGAAATGTAACTGTGTAAAAAATGTATTTTCTATGGGTTATTGATCAAATTTGAACCGTGATTAGGAGAGGCTTCAGGCAGTTGGACACTTGTTTTGTTTTCAAAATTTAAAAACAAATTGACTCTGCTTTTGTCCAACATCTAGATTTTGGGGCTTTGCAGATATGCAAATTTACGCATCATTAGTAAGATATTGATGATTTTTCATATTTATTTAAACATTTTCGAAAATACTGTAATACAAAAAGTTTTAGTTTTAATGTCAGTAATCAACTGGCAAAGTTTCATAATGATATCTATAAGTTCAAAAAATTCCCCATTAGCCCATCCCCATTCAACCCCATTCCAGTGGTTCTGATTTGCTATGTCGGCCCGCTGTAGCTTTCCAGCAGCTAGTTGACCAGATTGTCCACCCAGGTTGTGATCGTGGAAGGTCCTAGATGTAATTTTTGGTGAACAACCTTTTACAACGCTCCATGTCCATAAAATCACTTTGCCCCCTGGGTAAAGGGCAGAAGCCCAGCATCAAACAGGACTTTAAATGATCTGTATCTATGGGGGAGTGGGCCAATACATTTTATGTGCACAGCAGTATTTGGGTATTTTATAAATCATTTTAACTTTGTCACAGTTGCGTTGTAGAAAACTGAAATACTTCCTTTCTTTTATTTCTTTTTATTCTTTTATATATACAGTAAACTAAGGCAAAGTTGAATTGTGTCCAGCTTCATAGTTTCAGATTGACAAACTTGTTTCAGGCTCTCCTTGACAACAAGGAAACACAGCTGGAGCATCTGATTTCAGTTGTGATAGTGTTTTAAAGGCCCGCTTCAAGATAAAGGGGTAGTGTCACAGAATTGACTGCCTTCTTTTAAAAATGGGAAGTTGAGTATTATCTGAAATGTTTCTTTAGTTCTTTATCACAATAGTGGCCTTAGACTGAGATCTGTTTCTATTTCCAGGTCAAAGTGGTGATTCTTGGCCAGGATCCGTATCATGGTCCTAACCAGGCTCATGGATTGTGCTTCAGTGTCAAAAGACCAGTGCCTCCTCCACCCAGGTTCAAACCTTGTTTTGTGTCTTTCACTAAGTTTTTCTTTTTTGTCCCCTGTACCGTGCAGTAGTTTGACATATCACATCCCGATCCTTTTTCATTTCTAGTTTGGAGAACATGTACAAAGAACTGGTGTCGGACATCGAAGGCTTTCAGCACCCCGGGCATGGAGACCTGACTGGATGGGCCCAACAAGGTACATTTGATAAAGCAATCTGTTGAATATTTATTCACAGTTACACAGTGTTGGGGCTGTTGGTCTTTATCAGGCCTGATGAATTCACTGTCCGTTAACCTTGCTCATCACCAGGTGTGCTGTTGCTCAATGCTGTGTTGACTGTCCGAGCACACAACGCAAACTCCCACAAAGACAAAGGCTGGGAGAAGTTCACTGACTCGGTGGTGCAGTGGCTCAATAACAACCTGGAAGGCCTTGTCTTCATGCTGTGGGGTTCATATGCTCAGAAGAAAGGAGCCGCTATTAACAGGGTAGGTCTACACTATTGTTTACAAACACTTTAAACTGAAATACATTTTTTTCTTTCAAGCATCTAAGATTATGTGCTCTGGGTTTGTAGAAACGCCACCACGTCCTTCAGACTGCGCATCCGTCCCCATTGTCTGCCTATCGGGGATTTTTTGGGTGCAAGCATTTTTCTAAGGCGAACGAGCTGCTCATCAAGTCAGGAAAGACTCTCATCGACTGGAAGACACTTTAACTTGTTATACATGTTAGCTTTTCTAACAAGTATGTTTGTTATATAACCACATACAAAAACCCAACCATAAGCTTTCTAATGTTCCTGTTCTTTTACTAATAGTATGTGCAGATATTACTTTATGAAAGAGTTCATGTTGGCTGTTTACATAGTTTTATACTATACACTATTATCATAAAAGCCCTTTTCTCAAACTGTTGTGATACATAGTTGTATCACCTTGTACATATGTTTGTGTTTTTGCTTTTTTTATTAAAATATTGGTTATATTAAAGTGGTTCCAAAAAGTAAATGTTGTATATTGTTTTATATCAATGTTGCTGTATTGTAATGGATCTGGGGCAGTAACTTTGGATTGAAGCATCGATATTACATGTTGCCATCGAAATCAATCATCATAAAATAATTTCTAAATGTTTCAGTGGCAATAGTTTCTCTTTCAGTTCAAATTTTGTTTTTATTTACTGTATAGAGTTGAGGTACATATATCACAGCAGCTCCTCTCATAAGAAACAGTTTGAGCCCAGACTTATTACACAATGTCCTCAAAGATGTTCTACTCCGTTGACATCACTAGATTTATATGGTTTGCACAACATGAAATCACAACACTGACCCAAAGCACTTTGCATGGTTTTGCTTCATTCACATACACATATAGCAATTTTGGGTTCAGTGTCTTGCCCACTGCAACATGTGGTTGGGAGGTGGGGGATGGATCCAACAACCCTGCAATCCAATGACAACTGCCCTACCCGCTTCACCACAGTATTCCCCTGTACCTCTTAACAGGAGGTACAGGGGAATATCTTCTTTTATACACAGAAGATAAAAGTAAACCAAACTTAACACAATATATTTGTATATCGTCATCCACTAAAGCTTGGGTATAGTGTGACTGTTGATTGCCAATTAATGTCATTGTGTTAATGCTAACTATCTACTGGACAATAAAAATGTGTGGGTGAAATGTGGCACAGGCTCATATGAAATGATGAGGCTGCGATTATATCTCATATTCGTGTTACCATCCAAATATTGACTAATGGCGATAGAAGTATACTGAAAGGAAATTAACAGACTTAACCTGCAAGAATAGTTTCTTTGGTCACAGGGGCAGCAAAAAGCAGGCTGCAAAAACGACTATCAGTCACAATCATCACCTGATAAAGTTCACGTTATATTCATATGTTTTTGTATTGTTTGATCTGCAAGTATTTTAAACTGTTCGTGACGATAAAAAGGATGTATGCTTAATTAAATAATCACTTTTTTTCTTCGCTTTTCTGCTGATCCGACGTCGACGTGAAGGCGTGGATTCAACGGTGACGCAATGACGTCGACAGGAAGACAATTGAGGAGTTCGTTTTCAACTTCGCCCCTGTCAGTTGGGTTGTTGTAATGTGTGTACAGTTAAAAAGCTGACAACAATGCCTGTGCAAAGCCTGCCACTTCGCGATGCCTCCATACATGTCCGCTTGTTACAGCAATATCTGGCTCTCCTGAAGAAATACCCCATCCTTACCAAATCTGTAACCAGGTCAGTGGATAGTTAATTTGCTCTTTGATATGTAATTTCTTCAGCCTGGTGCTTGTATTTCTGACGTGTGTCCCAGGTTGACAGTTAAAAATGAGACTTCTTCCTTTGGATTGGCGTTTATTAGCCTACATTCTTTTCTACATTGTTGCAAACTTGGCCATTCGTTTGCAGCATTTATTTGATGGTTTACTTATAAATGTATCCTATCCTTTGGTCCACTGTGTTTGCTTTGACTACAGAGTGCCCTCCTATGCAAACACACTGCCTTTAGCCAATCAGCATCTGCTGGGAAAAACTCCCCTGATAAGTTAATGAAACTGATTTTATTCCATCAGGGTAGGCATGGGACAATATGGAAATGTCAATTTACGATAATCCTTTCTTGGCCATAATAATTTACTGTGTAGGCCTACAATACCTGGAGAATCGTCAAAATATTACTAAAACTCCTAAAGTGGCCTCAAAACATACTGTAATTCACTATATCCAGTACTCGAGTTGAGGGGGGGGGGGGATGGCATCCCCCCTTGGAAATAAAGATCGCAAAAGCATCCCCCTTCTAAATCGGCCATCCCCCCTTCCCATCCCCCCTGTTATTTTATCAATGAATGGAGAAATATCACCACTATTTCAACATTTAGTAACACCTGCGCATACGCTGCCGGTGTTGTGCCGAATTCCCACTCCCCCGCAGGATCCCACTCCCCTACGTATTGCTACTTGTAGTTTGGGGGGGGGGGGGGGGGGGATTTCGGCAGGTATGAAAAACAGTGTTGCCAAAATCCTACTCCCCTTCTAACTTTTACATTCATGCAACTAGTATCAAAAGCTTTTTATGGCACACTCTACAGGGCATGAGGAGCCAATTCACATATTACACTCATTTCGATAATAGGACAGTGTAGCACAACATCGACATCAACATCGTTTTTCAAGTGCAGCTCCAAAGTACGTCTATTTTCGTGAGACAATCATTCGGACTTTACGAGTAGCACGACATACAAATCGTATAGGCTCTCAAGTGCAGCACAACATAACTTGTATTTTGATGAACCATGAATTAAATAGCCTACTAACAGTTTCCTCAAAGCCTAAGAATCGCCTCGGAGGGGAGTGGGATCCTGCGGGGGAGTGGGAATTCGGCACAACACCGGCACTCCACTCGATTCTGGCGCTTGCCAGGGTTGGGGAAATGTATTTACATTTGTTCAGCCAATTAAAAAATGTGTATATAATATACCATTACCATTCGTAGCTTCGGATTGGATGGGCACGGCGAGAGCCCGCCTCCAAAATCAATCATCGCATCACATGCTTTCCTGTGGTCAACCGTCAATCACGTCCACAGAGCGCAGTCTCCCCTTTGCAAAGGCAGTTAGTAGGCTACTCGGCGACTTTTCTCACACGTTAACTTGTTCTTTCGGATATTAAATGCTGTGCGCAAAAGCTCATTAATTTCCTACTTTATCCAAACCGACTTACAGAACTTTTTGTTTAGCGTATCGCTTATTTAAGCCTGTAAACAAGCCTAGTGCTGCTTCCAAGAGTACCTATTTGCAGACCCATGGAGCAAACGGACCTCCACTACACCGGAAGCAAGATGGGGCCACGCCCCAAACTCATTTCATTGGTCAGAATTGTAACCTACTCTGAGTTTGTTTTCACTTTACGCTGCAGCTCCAACTGAAGAAAGAGTGTCACTGCAACAACGCGACCCTGTACAGTTTAAAGCAAAATCACTCCATAGAAATCTCCATTTTTATAATGTCCTGATGATGTTACGTTTAATCGATCATTTCAGTTTCTCCCGGCGAAAATGAAATCCAAGCTGTGGCCGCCATTGCTACAGTTTTTAATTCAGGTTTTTAAAAGATTTATAAGTTATTAATTGGGTTTTTGATAACATTGTTGGTGAGAAATGTGTGTCATACTTTCACAATCTTCACTCAGTGAATGTGTACGATTTAGTTTGATGGTTAACACGAGTATTATTCTGGACATCGCAAGGTTTGTTTATCTTTGATCAGCTGCTTGAACAACGTGCATTTGTTGATAGCAGAGGTTGCTCTGATTGTGAATTAAACAGACGGATTTCAGAAGATGTACACACAGCTTCGTTGCTTCATTCATCTTCTACCTCAACATCTACTTTTTACCACCGTGACCGTCCTGGCCACTTGGGACCCTTAACAAACTGACGTATTTTACTGTGTACTAGCACCATAACCGGTGGAAACTGTGTATTATTATCCACCGCTAGGTGAACTCCGGCAGTAAAACAAAAAGAAGAAAACAAATTCAGAGTAGGTTACAATTCTGACCAATGAAATCCACTTCCGGTGGAGCTCCACTTTCCCCATGCGTCTGCAAATAGGTGCCTCTCGCTGCTTCCGCCTCCAACGATGCTGCTGCTGCAACATCGGGGTCACTGCCTCTTCCCCTCAGCAAGCGCTCCCCCAAAGCCTTCTCTTCTATCGGCTCAGGCTGCCTACTGTACATGTTTTCAGGTTGATGCAAGGGGCGAATTAAAAAAATAACTAAAGGGTGATGTTTATAAAAACGTTTTGTTTTTATTCATCAAACATTTGGAAACAAAACAGCAAGCAAACAAACAATCAAAGTCGATTGCATATTGCGTTCTACAGGTTTTATTTTTTTATTTCTTTTACATAAATTAGATTTTTCCCTCTTGCAATTTTACTAGTTTTGTCTGGAACATTCCTTAATATCAGTGTTTCTGACAGCAGAAGTGGATTTTTAATTGAGAGTTAATGACATAATTATCTATTATTTCCTAAGAAAAATTAAAATTAAATATTTCTGCTTTTCATAGAAGTTGGCAGATGGTTTGTATACTGATGTGGAAAGCTTAGCAGTGCTATCATGGAAAACCCCCCCCCATACAATATTGATGTGTCTAAACCTTACATACAGTCCCTGACAAAAGTCTTGTCGCCTATCAATTTTGTAGAAACAACAGCTTATAAACTGACTTTTAATTAATCTATTGGTTTTAAAAAATGGCTCATATGAAAGCTAAAACCCTCCCAAATTATGTTTAATATACTAAAATAAATTTGCTTCACTACAGAAATATTGATAATTTAATGAACACAGAAAGGTCAGATTTTGGCAGGACAAAAGTAGGCGACAAGACTTTTGTCAGGGACTGTACAGTAACTGTGGCATAAAGCAAGCGCAAAGATCTTGCAAGGGCAAAAAAATTCTGCTCGCGTGCTGCGCACGCTCGCATCTTGGGTAGCCTAGCTTTGCCAGCCTATTAGGCCTATTTGTATCAGCACAACGCCTGAATGGAGAGGCTGTTGAATCTTTGCATCTTCACTAAATATTCACAATATAACAATGGTTTACTGATTTGCTAATATGTCAATAAGGGAGTACTGGCACTACCCCCACCCCCATTTCAAGCACTGAATATAATATAACAATTATCTCTATCTGTGCTTAAACAATAATCATAAGGGTACACCGTTGGTCTCCCATCATATGCGCTGTCATCAGCACAAGTGATCTGTCCCTAAATGTTAAATCCAATCCACCATCCCCCCTGATTTTTTTTTACAACTCGAGTACTGACTATATCCCACATTTTGTTGAGACACAAATATTTTTTATAGGACATATAATCAAAAATCTTTAAAAATGTACTTAAATTTTGTGGGGTATACAATTTCCAAGCCGAGCCTTCAGCCCTGGTGACAGGTTTAGGATTTTGGAAATGACCGGGGAGATGCAGCTCCCCCTTGAGGCAATTCGAAATAAATCCGGAAATCAATAAATGACTGTTCTTCAGAGAGCTTTACAGCTTTTTAAAGACACCCATGTGAACATATTCTTAAGAATGTTGGATACCTGCTAGTTGCTGTGAAGTGCTTTAATAATAAAAGTTGATTGATTAACCCAATAATGGAAATTCACCACGATCAACATATTGCTTGTGTTATCCTGATAAAGTCCCATCCCATCCTTGGATCAGAGTATGTTATTCTTAATGTACCTGTTGAATATTGATGCAGTTGTGTCTGTGCTTGACATTTTCAGTGGCATCCTCTCAGCTTTAGGAAATCTTCTGTCTCAGGTTTTGGAGGCAAGAAAAAAAGCCAAAAGTGGAGCCCCCGTCAATGAGATTGACGCAACTGGAGCTGCACGCTATGCCGTTTATGGGTGAGACTTGGTTGAGACATGGTTGACACTGTAAAACACCTCAACCATGGTAAACCATAATTACTGTGACTGATAGCAAAGTATCTACAGAGATAACATGTTGTTCTCGCCTGGTGAAACATTTTGTATTCAAAAATTCAACCTCCCTTTTACATCCATAGTTATGCCTTGTTGTCTATTACAGGTTGCTTATCACTGGACCGGTGAGCCATTACTTTTACCATCTGATGGAAGTGTGGATGCCTAGTACTGACCCGTTCTGTATAGTCAAGCGCCTGCTACTGGATCGGCTCATTTTTGCCCCCGGCTTTCTGCTAATTTTCTACTTTGTTATGAACATCCTGGAGGTGGGTCATGTCATTTAGTCTACTTTTCTTAATTTATTTTGTGCAATATAAAAAAACACGCTATAAAGTTTTATCTATAGACAAAAGTATGAACTGCTAAATTTGCAAGATGAATGTAAATACTGTATGTAGTCATCCAATCTATTCCAGGCTAAAGGGTGGGGAGACTTTGAAACAAAGATGAAAGGAAGTTACTGGACTGCTTTAAAGATGAATTGGAAAGTCTGGACCCCCTTCCAGTTTATCAATATAAACTTTGTGCCTGTTGAGGTATGCATTTCACTGACATCCTGTCATCCAACAAATAATGAGTCGCACAATGAAACCACTGGTTATGTTTTTCCCCTTCTCTGAGTTCCTGTGTCTGTTTTTTCTTTCAGTTTCGAGTGCTGTTTGCCAACATGGTCGCCTTATTTTGGTATGCCTATCTTGCATCAGTCAGAAAATGAATCTGGACAAACAGCTTCTTCACAGTGGCTGTTTACTGATCGACTGTATACTGTTCCTAATCCAGACAATAACTTTCACATACAGCAGATCCTCTGATTAACTCCATACAAAGCCTGTACAACGAGGTTAAACCATAATAGCATGCTGCTATGATATTTTGGATAGCCTACATGACCAGGTTTTTTAATAACAGAACATAATTGTCATATAATAAAGGGATGTCTTGTTTACAGATCACTGCCATAACCTATAGTCATATCTATCGTAACCCGGAGTGCTATTGAGATAGCCTCTTTTATATATTGTAGCCTAATAATGGCTATTTGAAATTTGCAATGCTCCAGCGAGCTTGTCAGTGGTTGTGAAAAAAAGGTAGCCTACAGTACAGAAAATGTAGAAATCACATGTTTTTATTTGTCATGTCCAACAACATAATTCAAATGTGTCCGTGACATAATCAAAATAAGATTAGAACATGCTACTTTGTGTTCAACACATTATGTATAGGCCTACTGCTAAAACAAATAACATTTTAAGACAGCACAAGTTCAGAAATGACACATGAACTATCATTAACATTGTGGTGTGGAATGTATTGATTTTTCAAAATAAAAGTATACCCAGAGTTTGAGGCTGTTCAATTTAAATTAATATCAAATCAAATAATGTACATTTTATTAAAAATATGGTAAAAAAATAACCGGAAGAGTAGTCAGCCTCCTCTCAGACGAAGCACCATGTTGATGGTGCTCAGAGCTTCGACGTTATAGTCCGAAAGTTTCCCGCTCGTCATCTCCTTGCTTTGGTGAATGAGCCTCTGCTGGCTGACCGGGACCCTCTCTCTCGCCTCCACCCTGCTTTTGAAGTGGTTCACAGTCTCGTCGGGTTTGATATCATAGGTGCTCATCGTCCCCTTTTCGTTTCTGAGGAACACCTGTATGGTCACCGGCTCGGTCACCAGAAGGGACAGCTGGGAGCCAGACTGTAGTCCGTAGTCGCAGACACGTTTGGAGTCGTCGTTGAGATGGACCGTCTGACCGTTGACGTAGACCAGCTTCTGCCTCTGAGTAGCAACTCCTAGTTTCTGATGGATTAGTATTTTCAGCGAGCCCACTGTGTCCTCATGGTGCACCCTCAGACTGAGGGACCTTCCATCCAACATAGTGATTATTATATCCATGGTAAAAGTGGCCTGAAAAATCACACAATATAATGTTTAAATAAGGCAAACTCTATGCAGTGAATAGGCTAAGGTATTTCAGCCCTATGTTGTTAAAGAGCGTCCTACCTTGTGATCACTTCAGTAGAGTCCCCCGGAAAACTTCTCGAAAAGTCTCGACACGGTGAGAGATAAACAAACGATGCTCTGCAGCAGCTGTTTCTCAGCATTCACATCACCGCACTTTATATAGAGGCTGTCTGTCCCAGCTGATCAGCACCGCCCCCTTTAGTTAACATTCGTTTTCCTTGCTGCCTTTACTAACTTTCGTTTTCTGAATATCATGACGTAGCTGTTATGGCCCCTTGTGTTGTTGTTATCATGACACTGCTCCAAGGCGAGGTGAGGAATTTACCAGTTATGTAGCCCTACCATTGGAGAAACAGCTAATATCAATAGGCTATTGGACTTACGGGACTTTCAGGTGGCCCGGTACACTGAGTTCAAATGAGACTGTGACCTGTGGTTACTCTACTCGGAAAACTTTATGACATCTTGCAATGTTCGTTTGTTGGTAGGATTAGTAATAATTAGTAAATTGCTCATCTTTACTAGCTCGTATCTTATCTGAAAACACACATGGCAGCAGTGGTGGCACACTCAGACAGGGATGGAACAATATAAAAGGGGATCAGCTGCCCAGTTCAAATTTTTGGAATGAGATTGTTTAATTTTGAAACTAAAATGTTCGCCTATAATACGCTACTACAACTCTAAAATAAAAACTCATGGTAAACTTGTAACAATTCAAAGAATGTTACCGTTTAGAGGCCAGCACATAGCACAAGACATTACACTGCTTGTCATTTTCTCCACTGACATCAAAGTTTTCTATTTTGCTTTGTTATTTTAATTTTTGTAAAATGGACCCCCATTCATGTGTTTTAGTCCCATTCTAATTATGGCAGCAGGCCTATGTGTAGCCTAATTTTGCTAGTCATTTTAATTTGTATTCTAAAATCTACTGAATGGCATATCATTTTTGGCCAGTTTCATCCGATACCATAACTCTTTAATATAACTTTATGTACAGCCTAAAGCACCTTTCAAAATAAAGCTACAACGGGCTCTACAATAAAACAGTAAAATAAACAAAAGAAGAACCACACCATACAACATCTGAAACAGGATAAATAGGAATAAGTTTGATTTTTTGTTTTGTAAAATGATAAAAGGACAAGATATGGATGTAGAAGATAACCTGCATAAAGGAGGTTATGGCTTATGTTACATATAACTAAAGCGCTATGTGTATGTTACATCTTGGTGGAACCCCAAATCTTTTTAATTTACCAATGTAAACCTCAGGGGTTAGTAGCTACACATTCCAAAGTTGAGACTTTTTCCATCATTGCTTACTTACTATTAGAGAAACACTTGCCTTAAATTCCAGCAGACTCACAAACTTCAGGTGTATATGTCTGATAGCGTCTCTGGAAGTCTGTACCACAGACTCAGAGGCTAAATCAATGGCTGGAGGGATGGCCTTGCATCAAACTCTTTCAGGAAAGGTTAGCAGGGAATATGAGAGGAATTGACTGGCCTGCTTAAAGATTAAATGGAAAGTTTTGAGCTTAACATCAATATCAACTTTGTACCTGTTCAGGTATGCATTTCCCTGTCATTGACACTTTTTTTTACCCCCCTTTTCTGTGTTCCTGTGTCTGTTTTTTCTTCCAGTTTTGAGTGCTGTTTGCCAACATGTTCACCTTATTATGGGATGCATAAGAAAAAGAATCCGGACAAACTACTTCTTAACACTGGCTGTTTACTGATACCTGTTCCTAATCTAGACAAGAATTCACACATACAAGGCAAGGCAATTTATTTGTATAGCACAATACACGGATGCAATTCAAAGTGCTTTACAGAGTAAAAAAGAGGTAATTGCAGTAGCTCCTCTCAGGCCTGATGTGACACAAATTGCTGGGCTTCTGAAAAGGTCCAGTCAATGGGACCCCCTTTACCCATGCTTTACTTGTATCAATGTTTGTGCATGCACTCATTCCTATATAAACATATACTGTAAGTGTATTTGGAGAGAGGCTATATATTATCAATTTACAAGTGACAAGTTCATGAAAAATTACAAGCACTGTACATGAAGCGTAAACTGGCTGCATTTATAAATTTAAGTCAAATTTATGAGCACAAGGGGTTAAGACACATTAAAGCAAGTCAGATGCACATAGGGATATAGAGAGCTTGTCTGGTTGACCTTTTGACATTGCACACAAAGGCTATGAGGGAAGAAAAAACGTTGGTTTAAGTTTTAGTGAATATTTTGATTGAAATAAAGTAGGCCTATCTATCTACTTAGGTTCTTTGCCTCTAAATACCATGGGCGTGGACGCTAGGAAGCTTTCCCACTTCCTTCCCCTTAGGGCAGCCTTGCCTCTGATTAACTCCCAAGAAAGCCTGCCTGGATGAGTTTATTCCTTTATAACATGCTTCTATGGCATTTTTGATACATAACTGAGTTTGTATAGCCTACAAAACAAAGTCTGCTGAATTTCTTTGAGAGCACTGCCAAATTATTAAATATTGATTGATAGTAAACATTGAAATATATAATTAAGATAGCCTCTTTTAAATAATAGAATTTTAAATCTGCATGTTAAATTGGCCTATTTGTCAGACTACTTGTTGTGGTTCTGCACAGCCTGGTACAGCATCACCCCAGCTTAAGTTACAAGAAATTAAAGAGACACGTATACAAATTCACATGTAAGACTTTATTATTATTGAACAATGTCCTGTTAAAATGTTTGATCAAATTAATAATAGGGTGTAATAACATAGGCTAGTGCATTTTGTGTAAAATATCGCCATAACGAATCTAAGATACATGCCACATGAATCACACATCGAGGAATGCATAGGCTAGATGTATCAAAATAAGAATACAAAAATAAAAGAAACAGTTTACGGCTATTTCATCTTAATTTAAATAAAAGAAAAGAAAGACCATTTATTATGTTCATAAAGCATCCTCAGCCTCCCCTCAGGCGGGAGGACATCTCGATTGTGCTATTAGCTTTGACGTCGTAGTCCGAAAGTTTGTGACCATCCTGCATGTCCCTGCTTTGGTAAGTTAGCCTCAGCTGGCTCACCGGGACTTTCTCTCTCTCTTCGACCCTTCTCTTGAAATGGCTCACGGTCTCGTCGGGTTTGATATCATAGGTGTTCGTCTCCCCTTTCAGGTTTCTGAGGAACACCTGGATGGGCACCACCTGGATGGGCACCACCAGCAGAGACACCTGTGAGCCAGACTGAAGTCCGTAGTCGCAGACACGTTTAGAGTCGTCGTTGAGATGGACCGTCTGGCCGTTGACGAAGGCAAGCTTCTGCGACTGAGGAGCATGTCCTAGTTTCTGCTGGATTAGTATTTTCAGCGAGCCCACTGTGTCCTCAGGTTGCACCTCCAGGCTAAGGGGCCCTCCACCCAACATAGTGACTACAATTTCCATCATGGTGAAAGTTGCCTGCAAGATCACACAAAGTTAAAATTAGGCAAACTCTTTTCAATGAACTAATACGCTATAGCCTAGTAATGTATCCTATTTCAGCCCTGCGTTGATGGAGCCTCCCACCTTATGATCACTCCAGCAATGTCCTCCGGTAATTTCTCGAAAAGTCTCCAGACGCTGTCAGTTTAACAAGGCTCAGCAGACACTGATCATCAGCATTCAGGTCAGCAGTTTTATAGGGCTGTCCCCAGGTGACACTGCCCCCTTTCGTTAACATTCGTTTTCCATACTCCCTTAATACCTTTCAGTTTCTATTCTCCTAACATGACGCATCTATTATGGCCCCTGGTAATGTTTTTTTTTCTTTCCATAAACGATTTTTATTGAAATTTTTCTTTTTTAACAAACATACAAAACATTTAGAACCCCACCCACCCCACAATCCTTGGAAAGATGACATATAAAATGACATAAAAAAAAAAAAAAAAACATTAAAAACAGTTAGAAAAGAGACAACTACATGCAGTGTGTAATATGACATCATCAAGAAAGTTCTAGAATGCAACATTCCCTGGGCAACCCCACTCCTTACAGATAATAACAGAAGTACAGTGGCCCTTAAAGGGGCACTGTGCAACATGACACCATCAAGAAAGTTCTAGAATGCAACGCTCCCTGGGTAACTCCACCCCTTTTGAATAATAACAAGCTAGTGACTGTCAAGGACAAGAACAATTCTAAATTTTAAACAATGCACCTGATGGCATTCCAAAAACATGGATGCCTCCATAAGACCTGCCTGCTCAATGTACAAAATGTAATATTAATATTTGTAATTCAGATAATTGGCAGGTGATTTTACACCAATGAGGACATATTTATGAATGAGGATATTGATTTTAGCTAATAAATTACTTAAAAATGTTACAGTGTCCCTTCAAGGACAAGAACAATTCCAAATTCCAAACAATGCACCTGAAGACATTCCAACCATGACGCCTCAAACAAGGGCGTGCATAGGCTGTGACACATGATATGGAGAAATATGGAGACATAAGAGACCCTTTCTAAGAGGGAAAAAACATTAAACACAAATAAAAAATAATAAAAATCTAATCACCCTGGTAATGTTTTGATAACTAACACTGCCACAATCAGTGGAATGAATCACATAATTGGGTATGAACTTTAAGATGGGCTGATTTACCTATACTTGGGTCAAATCAGGACTGTCTAGTTTCATTAAAGACAAGGCAAAATGATTCATCAGATGAAATGTGACTTACAGACACGTCATAGCCACTTATACTTTAACAAGTGTTTTAAGGAAACAAAACAGAAAGAGAAACTAGAATGAAAATGACACGACATGAGCATCATAACTCCCCAATCAAAACAATGCACTTACAACATACCATTGCACTGAATGTCTTCGTTATGCAGATTGGCAACACCCTGCACTACCACAACTTAAATTATATTGAAACTAAAACAAGATGTAGCCTTTATGTGTCAAATGAAACTGAAAAACAACAATCTAAATGCAAGACCAGCCTGTTTATTTCACACAACTTCCCAACATGAAAAAATATGAATAAATATCAAGCATAAATTCATCAAAATCACAACTCTGAGTTTTTCATCATGGCAGCCCGCTCCTCCCTGGCTGGTAGAGGAATATTTCCTGTGGTGAGAAAAATAAATACTCAGTTAACATTCCTTACAATGGACACTTATAAATCATCTTCTTTAACCACATATGTTTAAGAATAAATGTATGGATTTTTTTTCTTGCCTGGTGGTGCCACAAAATATTCTTCAACTGTGTTTTTGGAGAGCTGGAGCAGTTCTTCGGCACAGTCCCCATCCGTCACTGCATCGTCCCTCAGGTATAATGCCCTGAATGTGCAGATCAGGAAAGAACCACATTCAGAAAATATATTTCGCAAGTTAAGCTGCTCCTCATTACTCATGCCACTTTTGTTTATAACTGCTGCAATGACAAGGCTGTGTGTGCCGCACCTGTCACCCAGAACCGAGTCCATTGGCTTGACACCTTTCGTGTCAACGACATGAAGCTGGTCTGCAAACCGGATTGCTTTCTTCAAACAGGCCAGTCCCTGTTCTGTACGGAAATCCACCAATGCCAGTCGCTCCAGTTTGTCCACCAGGTCGGCAGGGATTTGGGCAGGCTGAAAAATCAATGACACGTGACAGTTTCAACCACCGCCTTTAACTAGAAGTGACATTTGGATAAAGTAATTACAACTATAAATAAGTTATATTCTTGTCAAATAAGATGACATGAGGAAGTTACCGGGGGAAGTTGGTCATCCGGTACTTGTTCCCATGTTGCAGCTTGTGGTACCTGTTAACACAGACACATAGTACACATCACTAGTCTGCAATGGCTACAGTAATGAAAACTATACTAATTTACACACCCCCCCCCCCCCTCCTTTCTTTTATTACCTTGGGGTTATGTTTGGAGCTGAACTGACGTACACATGTGTTGTGGCTTTGCGAGCAGCATTTTGTTCTCCCGTGGAAGTTATCTACGTCTGTTACAGAGTATCCGTCGTTTGCTAACAGGCTAAGTGAAGACCGGACGACTTTCATTGACACGCCTCGGAACGCAAGACGATACCCTAACATATTGAGAAGATTTAGCAACGCCGACTAAAATCCAAATTATATAAAAACGAGTGTAACATTTTTCATAGCATAAACTAGCTCACCAGTAAGGTCAGTATTGGGGTCTCAACCTCAACTAACCGGGCACGGATGTAGCTAACGACCTGCCGTAGCTAGCCCGCGCGGGGTAGGATTAGGAGAAGCAAGAGCAGTAACCTCTTGTACTTCCTTTTTCGTTTATGTCCCAGGCAGATAAAATACTGATTATTTTTAGTTTACATAAAGTCAGTATGAGTGTCTTCTATGTGGAGGAATATTGTTCTATTAAATGTGAAACATACCTAGTCAAATGATCGTAAAGTACAATATAAGCGAAAACCATCTATATAATTGTGGAAGCGACGTTCCTCGTGACAACATTCGCAGTTGGCGCAGGTGTACTATTGTTATTGTTTGTCACGTTACAGTTTAAATAGTTCGCCTTTTTATTTCACATATGCTCCTTTAAAGACACTTTTTTTTTTTTTACTATTATAGTAATACGTCACAATTTTATCACTCTCAATCATACCTATGTGCTTCAGAGCGCCCGGATAGCTCAGTCGGTAGAGCATCAGACTTTTAATCTGAGGGTCCAGGGTTCAAGTCCCTGTTCGGGCGTAGAACTTTTTTCTATTCCCTCAGATCTACTGCTGTCCAAGACTCGCCATTTCCATCTTTTTCCCAACTAATCACCATGTTCAACATTTCAGCTCATCCTGTCCAATCTCCATCTTTCGCTGACAGCCAATCATGATGACCCGGCCGTCTCCATCTTTCGCTGATAGCCCATCACAAGGGCCAAAACAAATATGTAACTTGGACGTTGATGATGCTAACATGCTGATTTGTATAAGTTTGTTGGTATTTGGTCGTAAACACTTCAAAATGTATCTGAAGTTACAATTAATCTTGAAATGGAAATGGATTCATGCCGAAATGTAATCACAATTCTTCCAATAGTTGCGGTGATATAGTATTTAAATATTAAGGTTATTGTTATGGGTCCCAGTGTTACGCCCCTGTAAGGGGGGTTATAGAAAAACAACGAGGACGCAGTATGTTTAGTTGAAGTCCAACGTTGTAATGCACAGTGCATTTCTTCATGCAACTTCAAATATCACAATGTCAATAAACAGTATTTTCACAAATTATCTTTACAGTACTCCTGAAATAGCATAGGCAAAACACATCAGAATTGTACCTTTAATTTACAAAATTACATTAATAAACAGAATGAAGTGTGCATAGTTTAAGGACTGAATACTGCTTTTTAAGCTTCTACACATTTCACATTTTTAACACATTGGCAAATATTTTACACATTAAATGAGAACCGCGCCAACACGTATTGTCGTAGAATGGCGGACACTTTCTTATCACGCGCCTGCCCGTGTGATGCTGCTAGCAAGCACGCTACGGCAGAGGGACTCCTCCGTTTTTAACCAAAATAATCTTTTTAACACTTCATGTTTTTACTCTCGGCATGTTCCCTAGCATTAAACATATACATAAACAATTTCACAGCCACCGTTCTTACCTGTAAGGGGGGTTATAGAAAAACAACGAGGACGCAATATGTTTAGTTGAAGTCCAACGTTGTAATGGCCGAGGAGACGGCGAGCACGCTATTCCCCTACAGGCTGAACGAGGTAAACTAAACTAATCGAACCCAGAGCATCTACAGATAAAACTAAAAATAACGTGAAATAAAGAAACACTGCAACAACTAATCTAATTTAGCATTTCTGAAAAGTGTTGTAGTAAATAAATAATAGATCCTAAACTAAACATGGGATTACACAAACACATATTCACCCGGCATCCCATTGTATCTAAAAAGGGGAGAGCAATACATAACAGATAATGATAGTGCTAAATCCGTTTTTGCATTTAAAAGCATTTCAGAAACACACATCTTTATAACCATTACACCAGCAGGTCATGGCGCCCGTGGACAGATGTAGGCTATAGATAGCCTACCTGAAATATTAGAAAACAATGATGACATGAGAGAGTGACTTGTCTTCACAGAATCCTCATTTGTTATATTTATTCACATGTTCTTTACTGTACTGTTCAACTTCACATTGTCGATTTGATTAACCAGTAAAATATTCATGTATATGTATCGTCTCCGTAGACATATTTTAATGTTCCAAACACACATTTTGCCACTGTGTTATTCTTGAACTTAACATTTTTAACATACACACTTTCTTACCAATAGGCTACACGTTAACTTCATGAAATTACATATTTGAACTTTACTCATGAACTTCAACTTGCATGTCTTGAACCCGTTTCTGAACAGTCTATTTCAGTGCGTTACAACACCAATACACCGTACAATAAATCAAGGAGCGAGCCACATGTTGTAATCCCCATAAAACAAAAGGTATGGACTTCATGTCCATGGTATGGACTAGGTTGGTCTACTAGCTCACAGCAACTAGCTAACCTCTAACAGTTTATTTTATGGCTCCCCATACACTCCTCTCAGCGAGCGTTGGACCTTATTAGTTACAAATGACATTCATTTCCAAACTCATACTGTACTGAAACCGTCCCTGGACATTCTCCGTTCAGTTACAGCAACTTCTATTAAGTTTTAAACACAATACCCACCTGAAATATCAGAAAACAATGATGATGACACGAGGGCGGTGGCTTGTACTCAAACAATCCTAATTCGTTAATAGGCGCTCACGGGGATACAGGAAACCACGATATCACTGTGCCACCTACTGGCGGGATTGTGCAACTGCATTGCAACAATTTAAAATTATAAACGGTGTTGCTCAAACTAAATAATATAATCGTTATAGAAAATAAAGTATCTTAATAATATAAAATGGTGCAGTATATTAAAATCCAATAAATCAAATATACAAATGTGGGCACACATTAGTGGGCATCACATTATGTTGGTGCGAGAGGATCTAGCACCACATCTAAATACTAAACTCAGAGGATCACCAAAGTAGAAACTTTTTCAGCCTGTGGAGAATGTGAATGGCTGTAAGAGATAAAAAAAAATCACTCTCAAGGATTGTCAACCTTCTACCTTTGTGATGTCTCTCGAACCTCCTTGATTCAAAAATGCACATTACAATATGGTTTGGAAAAATAAGAGATTCCATTTTATTTTTTTATTATAAGAACATATACCATTCAATATATTTATATATGAACTCTTAGTATGGAATTTGATTGTTTTACAATACACATGAAGAACTGGCGACAAAATACAAATAGCAGCTTTACAAACAGAGCAGCATCTGAATGAGAAAATTAATGAATAAATAAATAAATACTTTGGCAAATAAATGTTACAATAACTTAAAATAGTTTTTCCGACAGCAATTAGCATTCACAAAGAAACAGCAATATTATATATATATATTGCTATATATAATATAAACCAATTTATCTTAGCACATTCATGAAACAACACTTGAAGACAAACTGATTGAACTTTTAGGCAACGTATGACAAGCATGAAGGTCGGTCACTGAGACCACCATTAGCGCTAGCCTAATTCAAGGGGTTAAAAGCAAATATATGGTGGTATGTCATCACAAGCCCCAAATCTGCCAAACATCCAAACAGTTCCCCTCATCATAACATCAGGTTAGTTTGCAATTAATTTAGAAATTGTGACATACTACCTTAGTACCTCAGTTGAAGCCTCTCTCACACAGAATAATCTGAACAATGTGGACCCACAATATGTTTCCTCCGGTCGCTGTGACTAAATATCACATCTCATTTATTCTTCATAATTATAATCAAGCTGGAACGAACATCTCAGTCAACAAACACGTGCCAGACGATACAGAAAAAAAATCAACATGGTAAACTGCACAATATACAGTGGTTCACTGGATAATGAAAAATAACTTAAGATAACTTTTCAAATCAGGCTTGTTGCTTTATATAAATCTCCACTCAGACATTCATAAGTCACTTACATATTAGGTTATGATTTTGCAAGTGTTAACATAATATAATCCTTATAAGGTAAACACATTTTTCTCACACACAGTACAGTAGAGTTCACACGTGACAAAATAAAGACATAATAGTTGGCAGTTCAGGACATTGAAAACACTGTTGGATGCTAAATCACTGACATGGTGCTAAAAGCTAAATTATTCCTACTTCGTGTTAAACATAACCATGTTACACAAGCCAGTGTTCTGAATCAGTCTGAATGAGGGAGAATTGTGTTTTATTTAAGAAAATTAAAAGTCTGCTGACATTCTCTCCTTCGGTTAGGGATAGGAATAGGGGATACATTGCTGACATATTTAAACTTTAGCTTTGACTATTAAAATAATTATTATAAACTATTATCACAACGTATCTCTCTCATAAATATAGTCTCTGGTTGAATTCATCTCTGCATTTTGGTTTGAAATGTGCAACTAAAACCATCCTTATCTCAAAATATCAAGTGCACTCGGATTAAGATTAACACTTAAGGGATTTCTGACAAAAATATCTCGAAATATTAGAGAAATAGTTTTTCAGGTAAATTTGTTTTCACTTGAACATACGAACACATGAAGCATACTATTCTCGATCAACCGTTGACAACACAAACAACATCAAGGATACACTCAATAAGGCTCATAGCAGCAAACTGTGATTGTAAAGGCTGTGGGTAGAGGCAGACGGAGAGAGAGAGAGAGAGAGAGAGAGAGAGAGAGAGAGAGAGAGAGAGAGAGTGTTTGTGTTTCTATGTATTTTCTTTATTTGTGTGCGTGCTGCTACAGCCGTTCACACTTCACTTGGAAGGAAAAGAAGAAAAACAGCACAATCACTTGTTCTCTATCAGCATCTGCACCTTGCACACCAGATCTCTGGCCTGCGTCAAAATCTGCTTTATGTTGTGGTGCTCTGCCATTTCTGAAAGACACAACATACATGGAGTTTAGTTCTTATGTTCACTGCAAGAATGTCAACATTTAAATAAATAAAGCAAAAGGTTTGTGTCAACACAATGAAACCTGGAAGTTTGTGAGGTCACATTTGAAAACAAATACATTCATAACTACATTCATTCTGAAATTCTCCTGCTTAGAGTCCAAATAAAAACAGTTGAACGGAAAGTTAGACTCAAGTGCCTGCATGCTGTTATACCTGAATAGGTATAAAACACAAAACAACCATCTGTTTAGTTCATGGGAGCCAACCAGATATTTTGTCTTAAGAGGGCTGACCAGTAACTATGAGGTCACTGGTTTGATCCCTGGCACTGGACACAAGGGTGTTAGTAGTAAAACTAGTGGTGGCTGGTAATACATCTATGGTGCCCACCATCTCTACCATTGTGTCCTTGAGAAAGACACTTAAACCCCCCAAAAAACTGTTCCAGGGGTGCGGCACTGCTGCTGACCGCTGTGGCAGACCCTGCCAAACAGTAACACCAACATTTAGAGTTGTAGTCGGGTCAGATTCAAAAACAGTTTTACGACTTTAAGTCCCTAGTACGAGCCAAACCCTTGTGATGACTACAATACCAACAATGCATCATGATAGTGGCTTTGTTAAACCCTTCATGCCAAATACATGTTTGCATTTTTCCCATTATACAGTCATATGAAAAAGTTTGGGAACCCCTCTCAGCCGGCAACATTGCACTGATTTGTTGAACCATGTACAGATACACAATCTGCAGCCAGATGTTCTTGCAGGTCTTTGGAGGTGATCTTTGGGTTGTGTGCAACCATTCTCACAATCCGCCGCATATGCCGCTCTTGTACTTTTCTTGGTCTGCTAGACCTGGGTTTAACTGCAACTGTGCCTGTGTCCTTCCATTCCCTGACAACGTTCCTTACAGTAGAAATTGACAATTGAAACCTTTGGGAAAGCTTCTTGTAGCCTTCCCCTAAACCATGATAATGAATAATCTTTGTTTTTAAGATCTTTTGGGAGCAGTTTTGATGATCCCATTCTGTCTCACTTCAGCAGAGAGTCAAAAAGAAGTGCAACTTGCATTTAGGCACCTAAAATACATTTTCTCATGATTAAACAGACATTTCTATGAGGTTCAAGGCTTAACAACATAATCCAACCAACTTTGTGTTTAAAGTCATCAGTTTTACATGCTGTTACAGGCATTAAAATCAACAAAACCACAAGGGTACCCATATTTTTGCACAGCCAGTTTTTCACATTTTATTTGATTTCATACAACCAAATACTGCTTTTCAAAAAATCTTTGTTTGGAAAACATCCCAGTACTTAGCTGTTCCTGGTAAATTAAAGACATACGACTTTTATCTTTTTTTTGTGAAAGCAGAGTCAATTATAATGCCGGCTGAGAGGGGTTCCCAAACTTTTTCATATGACTGTAAATGCTTCCACTTTCAACGCGCAAACTGGAATATCCCTGATTACATCACTGGGGTAATTTACTGCGTCAGAACCACATACATGATATACTGTTTTGGCAGGCTGTACTCCCTATGATGACAACACTTCTCTCAAATGTGTAAAACCAGTGAATTGCCCCTTTGGCACAGTTAACGTCATCTGTGTAGTGCCATGTTTTACCATTGAAGAACTTAATGATGTCGGTGAAGTCCATGTTGTTCTCCAGGATGATGTCCCTGTAGATCTCCACCAGCGACAGGGCAATGAAGAGGACAAAGTGACTGGAGGAGACACACTTGGCTGCCCAGATGGTTTCCCAGACTGCAAACACGTCGTCATACACCAGCTCTGGAAGACAAAGCACAAAGAGGAACGGGAGTCCACCCGTGTCAGGATGGGAGGACTCTGATGGGAGGTGAGTTTGTAGAAAGGGAATTAAAGGAAGAGAGAGATAAGAGCGGAAGCAGGTGTTTTCAGTGGGAGAGTAGAAATAATGAGATACACTGGTGAGAAAGTTTACAGACAACAGGAGATTTGATAGTTAAATCCTCAGTATGAAATATAATATTTTTAAAAACCTAACCAGGCAGTTTGTGCCAATTATTTCATAAGCAAGGACTGGTTTTCCGAATCCCTTAAGCCTTTCCATGCATTTGATGGCTGCCTGTCTTGTTAGCATGCGGTCAAATGGTGTAGCATTTCATCCTGACACACGACTTAAAGAGGACTGAATCTCCTGCTTCTCTAATTGGCACAAACTCACTTGTACCATGCCTTCTCTTTACCTCGTTTGAAGTCTAGAAGGAACCAGCGGTAGCAGAAGTAGAAGTGGGTGTAGTCTCCGTTCTGGTGCATTAGCTCAAAAAGCTCAGAATCCAGGATCTATACAGAGAGGGGACCAGGGGAGTTCAGACAAAGATATAATGAGACTGGTTGAGTGAGGATAAGGGTAAAAGGGTGGAGCGTTTGTGGAGTTATGAATGGATTTATTGAAGGAAAGAGTAGGTGTACTAAAAGTTTACTGGTGCTGTGTCACCTGGATTAGAGAGCGCATGTTGGCAAAGTGCGTGTCCATAGCTCCTCCGTGTGGAAAGTTTTGATTCATTCTCTTCATGAGCTCCGTGAAACAGCTGAAGGCCATTGCCTCTGTAAAGAGGAATGGAGAGAGGGGAAGCTGGAGTGAGAAATTGAGCGGGCAAACTATCCTCTGTTTTTTTACCAACAAGAGCTATGAAAACACATCAAATGTCAGTGAAGAGGGAAAAATGAGAAGTGATTCAGAGTGTTGACTCACCGTCATCCAGAATAACTAGCAGTGGAGCCAGCAGGTCACACATGCCCTGTACGTAACCGATGTCAAGGTGCTTCCAGATATAGCTGAAAACATACAACCAAGAGAAGCGTTTCAATTGGGACAGCAGCTTATGACTCAGATCTGCACATATGGAAGTATTTCTACTTTTTGAGTGGAATAATATTCATCTTTTATCTTTTATCAAGTCAACCATTGGAACATTTATACAGTTACAGGTAAGTATGCTACATACATGTTTGCTCTGCCTATACTGGGGAGAAGGGGGTGTCTTTTTATAAAAGGGACAAATTTACCTCCTGTAAATATTGAGGGGGACATGCCTATATACACCATACGCCTATGCAATCAGGTGTCAATGGTGAATTAGTTGTCGACTATTTTGAGGTGCAAATTGAGACATTAGTTCCTCTCGTCAGAAAGAAGGTGTATAAGGGATGGCAACAGTGGATCATTGATCAATGGCTATACAGACAATACTTGTGTCGTGTTTTGTCTTTCCATGGGAAGTGAATAACAGTAAGAAAAATTAATTTAGCTGGATTTCCACTTTAAGATGTCATTCATTAATTTATTTGATAAGAACAAGAAAAATAATATATGTTTCACATAAAATAAACAATATGAAAATGGATAAAACATGTTAAAACGCCATTACATCCCCGATGCTGTCCCTGTTGTTTTACCTGCACATGATGTTGCGCAGTTTCTCCAGATTGGCAGGAGTGAAGTACCAGTAGTTTCTGTCACAGCGCTGGACATCCTTATCTATGCGGTGCAGATTTAATGTGTACAAGTCCAAAAGCTCTTGCTGAAACAAACAAAACAATAAATATACCGATCAATTAAACAAACAAGCTCATTAAAGCCTTGATTATCTTTTAGAGGTTAATTGAATTTGAACCTTTAAAGAGAAGAAAAAATAATGCATACAGAGAAGGTGCTCCCGGCAGATTCTTGCGAGGTGGCCTGGTCCTTGGTGTTTTCAAATGAAGAAGATTCAAAGTTGGGGTAAAGGCTCTCCATCTCTGGTTCCTCTGTCTGGATGTACTCTGTGCTCTCTGGACCGGGCTTCCCCTGCTTCTCCTCTGCTTCACAGGGTCCCTCCCTGCTCCAAGGCGCCATGGTAACCTTGGCTGTGGGGATCTCCTCCATCTCTATGGCTGAGGGAGACTCGTCGGATTCAGTCGTGTGCTGAGCCTCGTCTTTCTGAGGGGCAAAGTGGGCTTCTCTGGCGCTCAAGATCCCGCCGTCTGCTGAGAAAACAAGGTTCTCTTCAACTCCAGGAGCCGCCACGGGGTCTACGCATACATTTTCCTTCCTCTCCACCGACGAAACCTCCTGTGGTTTACTCGTCTCTGAATCGTCCATTTCCTTTGTCTTTTTTTCCAAATTCGATTCTGCAGTTGTCTTTTCCTCACAACTCTTTTCTACCTCTTTATGAAGACTTTGCTCAATTAGTTCTACTTTGGGTTCTGTTGCACCTGCTGATACAATCACAGTATCCTCAATGGACACTTCTTTTTCGCTTTCCGCAGACTCTAAAGATTTCATTTCTTCAATGTCTGCGGGTGAATGGAATTCTTTCTCCCCACACTTGGGCCCCTCTATTGTTATTGTTCCAGACTCCTCAGCGGTTTCTAGTGTTTCTGGTTGCAGACTTGTCTCTTTGCTCACCTCCAGCAGTCCCTCTTCCAATGGTTGCACCGCATTGTCCCCTGTCCCCTCAGTCTCTGTTCTTCCTGTAGGTTTGGCCACCACATCTGGTGCTTTCTCCTCCTCTTCCTCTCCATCTCTCACTGCACTTTTCACCTGGGTGTCCATTTCCTCTGTGACTGGGCTCTGTGGCCCCGGAGCGACAGCAGCAGATTTGGGGGTTGTGTCCTGTGCGGCGCTGTCCTCTGTGCTGAGCGAGCCGTCTGACAGGCCAGAGGTGACGGAGAAGTTGCGGGAGGAGGGATGCCCAGAGTCGGGGGAGCTGGTCCCGTTCTGCAGGGCTCCGTTGGGCACCTTTGGCACCTGTTTGACCTCCTCAGTCTTGGGCTCCGTCTCGATCTGGTCCACCTCCTCCACGGACTCAAACACCTGAAAGAACAAGCCAAAGGGAAGCAGGCTACTCCAGGGGAAGGACTGGGAGGATGTGAAGGACTAGCAGGAGAGAGAATGCAGGGATCAGGGAATATTGGTTCGAAGAGTTGAGATCAAGTGTGTTACTTTTGCCATGTATTGAGTAATGTGGCATACAAGATCAGGATTGGGGGTGTTCGAAACTCTTAACAGAAGTGTTGTTTAGTTTGTTTGAAAGTTGTTTTTAATAGACCATATATGCACGTTGTAATGTGTAGAGTTTTCTGATACCTGAGTGCTGCTGCTGGAGTCACTCTGCAGGCGAGCCAGACTCTGCCTGTCTGAGCTCTGGGAGGAGTGGGACTGCGTGATAAAGACATTCATTCAATGCCCATGTTTCTTTTAAAATGCAGATTTTTTTACCTAATAGAAAGATCCTTACAGAGTACAGCAGATAGTCACAGTTTCCACATGAAAGCACCGCCCATGATACTAGAGAAAAGCGTTCACAATTTCTATCTCTGGATATAAGTGTGTATGACTGCTTTACCTCATTGCTGATGGTGGAGTCATGGTGGATCATCTTCTGACAGGGAATGTCCATGCTCGCTCCAGACGAGCACTTGGCTATCGCCGCAGCATGCTGCTCCTTCTCCCGCTGGCGGACGATCTCCTCACAGCTAAGCCACTCACGCATGGTCTGTTGGTAGCATACTCTGACGTTCTCATCCACCTGGGGCAGGGGGGTTAGGGGTGAAGGATCAATGGTCAGGGTTCAGGTGGGACATGCTTTCGGATGCAAAGAAAAAAACCAACCTCCTTCCTCTTGGCTTCTGACATTCCAAACTGGTAATGACCCAACAGGAAAGGCCACACCTCCTTACGCAGCGAGGCTTCCACTCCGCCAAAGTACACCATGCGAAGCAGCTCCTTCTCCTCGTATGCCTGATGACGCAGGACAAGCCTTCAGTCGACTTTCTTTTGGGTCACTCTTTAGATTTTTCCCTTCATTTGAAAAGCCAAATAGGTGAGGGGGGGGGAGGGGGCAGGCGCTGGTCTCCAAACGGTCACTTTACGTTATTGAATGTGCTCATTATTTAGAATTTACTGATAAAGAAAAAACACCTTAAGATGAAATAAATAAAATTGTCAACAGCTGTTACTCAACCAGTAATCCATTTATCAACTAGTGCATTAACTAAGGGTACATTTGTATCCCTCTCTATATTTTAATTTTGATACAGATTTGTAAGGGGTTTTATAATGTTACTCAAAAGTACACACCTTAATAGAGTATTTTCTAAATGTAGATGTAATAAACTGTCCATGGCTAGGGTTACTAATGTCTACAGATACACTGTCGATGTGGACGGAGACTGACAAGACCATTAGTCAGGCTTCATGCACAGAGACGGTTGTGAGACTAATGGTGTGAGCCACATGATTAGCAGGGGATGAATATGGATGAGACAGAAGAGTGACAGAGTGAAAGAGATAGTCTGGGAGTGCACATGCATGCATGTGTGTGTGTGTACGTGCATGTATGGCACAGCACTGTGAAGTTTGTGTTGCAGTGCTGTGACACCAGCGATGCTTACTGTGCAGTCCTGGAGGAACGTCTGCCAAACGTCTGCAGTGAGCCCTTTGTAGGCATCGCACGGCCCGTCGGGAGCCACAATGGTGTGATTGACGAGAGCGGAGAGGTGTGTACGCACAGTGGACAGGTGACGGCAGTATGCCAACCCTGGATGAGGATATAGTTTATCATGTAAAGCCTCTGCAGATGTTAGTGATAATCATGTATGTACTACTTCCTGATATTTTCATTGTGAACGTGCATAGATACTGACAATTAAGGCTTTTTACTCTAAACAATAAGAAAGCACATACACCCATAAAATGCCCGAGAGATGATCTGATACTTCATGTTGTCGCACAGCAGCTTTAGAGGAGCCCTGCGGGAAGACATAGCACAGAGCATCATTTCACTCAATGTAGAAAAAACACTTATGCAACTATTCTGTTCTCCTGCCTTTAAAGACTAGCATAAACTGTCTTTAAAGTAGTCCTGAAGTGTGGGAGAAATTGCTCATATAGTCCTGAATGTATGAGATACTGTATCTTATGTAGAGTTTAAAACAGTGTTGGGCTAACCTTTTATCACTCAACTGATAACCTATTGTGCTACCATATGGAGCAAATTAGCCCTTGCCATTTTTTGAATAGCTTTTTTCCATTCATCTGCCATGCTTATCACCTAATTTTCCCAACACAATTTATTTCTGGGTAATTGCTAGGTTTGTGTATCTTTTGCTCCTTTCCTAGTCTGGTCTGTATTGATGTTGATTTCTAGTTGGTACACAGGGCTGTCAGGTGAGCGTGTCTTTCTCTGGAGCCTTCAGCAGTTTCCCTATGACGATCTAACACAACTGTGTCTGGCTGGAAGTGTGTACATCTCTCACCTCTCATGGTTGCAGCCCTTGGGGGTCGCCCCATCGGAGAAGCTCCCCTGAGAACAAGAGGAACACGACGACTTCCTGAGAGTGGGATGCCACATTGCAGCTCCCTGATCCATCAAGTCTGGAGGAGTCACTGTAACATGCGCACGCACACACACACAGACACACACACACAGACACACACACAGACACACACACACACACACACACACACACACACACACACACACACACACACACACACACACACACACACACACACACACACACACACACACACACACACACACACACACACACACACACAATCTCCTGAAAGCGATTCAAAGTACAATTTGTTTTGTGCTTGATTGCTGGTAGAACAAAGATGAAGCACACAAGCGAAAAAACAGTTATGCAATCAAGAAATTATGCATAAGTTTAAATCATTTGAGCCATCATATTCAATCACATTTATATAGAGAGAAAGATCAGTTGAGTAGTGAAAGCCTTTCTCAGACATATGTGATCAATCACCCATCAGCTCTTAAAAGGTTACTGCGCTGTAATGCAGTAGAAAAGCCATGACACTAGGTGGCAGGGATAACGCGGCACATCAATAAAGTTTTGCCAGAGGCGCAGGACAGGTCAGGAGGATATTAGATGCAGGGAATTAAAGCAAGGCAGGCTGACAGACGAGTGACAGTATTACAGCTGCTTCCTGTGACTGAGGGGGATTCTTGAGGACAGCTGAACAACCTCTTGGGTACAACCAGGGTGCCTGTTTTGGAGGGGCAATGTCCACTCAGTTGAAGGGAGAGGGAGGAAGTCGGATGAAGATGGGTTAAAGTCACTGTAACAAACAATGAGTCATATTTTCATAAAACAATGAACTATCTGAAGGGGGCCCCATGGGCGCTCCTCATATCAATTTACATTTCAAGAGGGAATCTCACCAAACTCTGACTGGCTGTTTGGAAAGAGGATGCGGAAGACATAGTCTGTGGCCTCGTCCCCCTCCTTGTCTGAGGCAGAGTCTGAGGATCCAGATCCCTGGGGAAGCCTATTCCGCAGCTTAGGAAACACCTTCCCCTGCAATGAGGAAACCACATAATCAACAACAAAATATCCTCAACCCTCAGAACCAATCCATGTGAAGTACAGCCGAGGAGTGTCTGCATGCTTAAGTCTATTAATGGTGGCTGAACATGCGTGGTGGTTTTCCATTTTTCAGATTAGCTGCGGAGACAATGCTAGTTACTCACAGTCCACAAAAGCATCCATTCACTTAAGTAGAACACTTTGTGTGCTGATGCAGAGTGAATTTTCACCAGTGACCCTCCAACCAATATTTACAATCAGGCAGTGCATCTGTATCGATGCACGTAAACATATATTTTTATTGATTTATCGACCAGATGACGGCTGATTTAGCATTTAAGTGCTGTTTTTTTCCCTAGAGAAGAATACCTAATGTGTGTCATTTGTGTGCAGGACCTGAAACCAGAGGAAGACCCCAAAGAAAGCCCTTGTGTGCTGACCTTTCCCCTCTGGGACCAGAGTGGGGGGTCCAGCTGGCCATGGGGAAGCAGGCCGTTCTCCAGGCAGGAGAGGAACTGGAGCAAGTGGCCTCCTCTGGGGAATCGAATTGGAGGTCTTTGGATCCCATCCTGACTGACCAGCACCACCGTCCCCCCACTGTCAACTACAAGGGGGAGATACGGTAAATGATTTCTGTTTTTGATGATTTGTTATGACATTTTGTATGACAGTCAGTAATTCATTGCAGGCCCTGATAATAAATAGACGACTCAGTTATAGCACGCAAACACTGAGTTAACACTGTGGTATAAAAGTAAAGGTTTGCCTGGACCCACCTTGTTGGTGACAGTGAAGGTAAACTATATCCTCTAGAGGTATCGTCATGGCATAGTCCCAGTATACACTGAAAAACATAAAAAAAAGAGTAAAGAAGAAGAAAAAAAGATCAAGAGTGCCTTGGTAGTTTCCTGGTAGTTTTCCACATTTCCGGTCTGCCTTTCAGCTTTACTACTATCCATTAAAAGCAAAAATGTCCCAAAAGTATCTTAAAAAATAAACAAACAAAACAAACAAAGTGTTTTCCACGTAAGACTGGGCAATAAGTTGGCTAATGCAACAATCAATTATTTTCCGGTGAGAGGAACCCCGCACAGGCACATGAACATAATACGGTTTTCTGGTTTGAGAGATGTCTGACAGTGTCCCAGTCACTAAACCATCTGCCTGCTGCTGGTGTGCTAAACAAATAAGCTTCACCAGATCGGCTGCATACTGAGCCGGGGAGCCACACACAAACACAATACATAATTCAGTAACAGCCAACGGCAGCAGAACAAGTAAAAAAAAATTGTTTACAGGCCTTCAAGGAAGCACATTACATTAGGTTGAGAAGGATTACTAATATTATCAAAGGCAGGCACTCCAACTACAATGACTCTGCGCAGGGAGATGAGATTTTATAATTATTTTTGCACTTGTAATATTACAATAGTAATCCTAGTTGTTTGATATAAGTAGGTTGGGATTTTTTATTTTCGTATACAATATATTTGTTTTATTTTTGTGTTCTGACTTTCTTACTTCATTGTGTGTTTTGTAAGTTATCAGTATTTTTTGGCCATTAAGTGTGTGTATATATACTGTGTATATACACAGTATATACACAGTATATATATATATATATTTACAACTGTCTAGACAGACATTAGTCACCATAATAACAGTCCATTTTCAGTCGAATAATGTTGCACCTGTGCTCATAGTCCAAGTCTCCAACGGAGCCGTTCATGAGCTGATTGGGTGTCCACTTTAGGGTCATCATGTCTGCGTTCTGGTGCAGGGACAGGTAACCTGGGATCGCCTCCATGTCATCTCTCTTAAACAACCATGAGGACGGAGGTTTTTATTTAATGCAATGACAGAGGATATGGCAGTATGCATAAGCCTGAATACTGTAACTGTTTGTAGAGAAGAAAACGCTAAATAAGGCAGTCTTGTCTTTACACAGATAAATAACACACACAGACAAATAAAAATAAATTGTTTTGTGTGTGAAAAGGGGAAGATTTTCAGGACATATGCATTCACCAAATGTCCTTGTATTGCTACATAAAAATGGGCAGGTGAAGTTTGAGCTATGCAAGACTGAAAGTATCTCCTACAGGCTTTTGGACAAGCCTAGTCTATCTTTTTTTATTTGTATTTGTCTGATGCTGACTCTTGTTTGTCCTGCATGCTTTATGTATTTTAATGCTTGAACTACTGAATACTTGTATGTGGTTATAATTAATGTTTTATCTGTTGCTTTTATATTTTATTTTTTTAACTCTTCCTGTTATTTGCTTTTTAGGGAGCCTATTGTTACATCTGGCCAAGGACTGCAGATGGAAAATAGCCTTCTGGCTAAATCTGGCATATTTACAGAAATGTTTATTTATATGCACTGTCCCTGTCAAATAAACGAATAAATAAATTGCATTTATTGCAGTATACTCAGAAAGTATCAAAAAATATTCTGTTTGAATCAGGTGTTGCCAAGAGTATTTTGGAGCATATTACGCTCTTACGCTTCAGTTTTCCTGAGGTGTATGGATGACAACACAATATGCAGTCTATCATTTTGATCTTGTCCCGCTGAAATTAAATCGTCCTGATTAATGATACGATTTAGCTAGAGTTAGAGTTTGTTAAAACGTATCTAAAACTCGTTGTAAATTGAGATTCTACTTGTAGGCGGTGTCACATCTATATAACGATGAGTGATTAAGATGATTTTAACAGTTACCGGTTGTACGAGCACATTGTTTTTCCCAAACAGCAAGGTAACCCTGTTGTTTTGATGCAGAGACTCCACATAATCACGAGCTGATGGCGAGGGGGAAGGGCGTTCATCTATGCTGCTGCTGGAGTTCCGTTTCTGGATCTGCACAACACAGACACAGAATATGTCACATCAGATTACAAGCATCATAAACCAGTGCTAAACTGATAACTACTTTGCGGAATACATTACAGGCTGGGAAGTCAAATCATAGCCAATAAAAGCCTTTCTGTCAAATGAGAACATTCATTCATGTGCAACAATGCATCCTCCCTTCTCAATGACGCCAAAGACCAGTCCACTCCTGCTTATAATACAAACATACAAATACACAGCACCAAACAACGGTAAAAGAGTATTGTGGTGTTGTAAGAGTGTCATAAAAAGAAAGCGACAATAATTCTGCATGACCATCCACTATGTTACCATTTTTAGTACTTACACACAGTGCAGGCCTCTTAGTGGGAGAATCCTGTCTGCAGTGGCCACTATGAATGCGATGTCTTTGCACCAACTCGTCTGCAGACGGATCTGTCCAGAAGTGGTCGGCCGTCTTCATCTTGGTGTACTCCAGAGCACAAGGTCCAACTGTCACAATGAAGGTGAACAGTTACATGGTGCAGACGCATGCTAGATTTCATTAACTTCTGATCTGCACAATATTATCTAAAACATCAATGAGAACATAAAAAAGAGGAATAGAAGGAGTGTACTTTTTAGAGATGTCCCATAATAAGCCTCAGATGACTTCTACTCATATTTTCATGCATACATGAGCCGAGAAACCTATACCTAACAAAGAGGCAAGGATAGGTCCGTCCACCAGGTCCATAAGGACAGCCTCCTTTTCATAGTATTTACTGGAACACAGGCATGAAAGGGAAAATGTAAGGGGACATAGACGTATTGTACCATTATCAGCTGAACAGAATGTCCCTGGGCCCTCTCAACGTACCTGCTGTTCTCCACCAGGAAGAGGACAATCTTATCCAACACCTTCTCAAATAGAGCCGTCCGGATCCATAGGTTCTTGACTCCCTGTGGGGTGAAGCTAGGCAGTCGGGGCATCTTGCGAATCCCGTCTTGACTTTGCAGGCTTTGACTTCGCCTGCGGAAGGACAGAGTCACAAGATTTAAAAAAACAAAGCAGTATAGGTAAGTATTCTATGTTTTTAAAATGTCATGAATTAAACTGCATCTGCATTATGCTAATGAAATCAGCAATTCATGATCCCTAAAAGCTCTACATGAATAATTTAAAAGCTTTTCATGCATCAAAAAATAGGCCTTCAAGCAGGCAGCCATTTCTTTTTAGTGCTTTCGTTTTGCACAGGGCTTTGATGTACGCTTTGAAGTCTGCTGTGAGGAGCTGTGATGTGCATCTCTCACTTTGTCTCAATGATCTGCTCAACCTCCTGGGCTTTCCTGCACAGCTCCTCAGCTGGGGCGAAGCTCTTCCCCACCTTCATGAAGAGTGCCGCTATCTTGTTGCTACGCAAAAACCCTGCTGCTCGGCGTTTCAGCCCATGCAGGACACATGCCTCCACTGCAGCTGTTTAAGAAAAACACATGGTTAAAAGTGCACTCAATATAATACTTGCAGAGATGGAGCAACATTATCATTCATTTGGAGACACATTTCTGATTCCCTGATGAAATCAAGTCCTCCAATAATCACTCATTTTAGCTTACTTCTGGGGTCCACCAACTACTGGGTAAAATGTCTGGCTCATACGATCAACACAATACATTTGCAAATTGTAGAACCAAAACAATCAGGTGGAAGATGCCAAAGCACTCCATTGTTAGTATAAAAAGTCTTAATAGCACATTTGAACTTGTAACACGTTGTTGAGATGAACATATTGTGCAATAAAAGCATAATTTGTTGCATTGTCACTTACAATAACATGTCCCCAGAAATAATTTTGAGGCAAAAATGAGTATAATCTGTTTTGTGTAATCTTTCTGCTATATAATCAATCCATTCTGCTATTTTTTTTGGTTTCCACTGGAAAGAAGACAGTATATTTTGTAAATGGATGTGTAGAAAGTGCAGAATAAAAATATTCTAAATTAATTTATGCATTCCCACCATCATCCACACACGATAAAGGTTTAAGTCAGTTTATATCATTATATGCTCTAGTGGACATAAGAGTCGATGACATGATGACACACCTGCACAGTAACTTGACTGTGTGGAAAAACAACAGATTCCTCTCTCTCTCTCTCTCTCTCTCTCTCTCTCTCTCTCTCCCTCCCTCTATCAGGCCTACGTGGCAGTGCCTGGAGCTGTGTTGACATTTGAGTTCTTTTTCAGGACTAATCCTGTGGCTCTGCTCACATGGGGTTAGAGGGGAAGGATGGGGTTTCCATGACAACCTCTGTTGATGGAGCGATCGAGCTCTGGGAGAGACAAGTGGAGGGAGGAGCGGCAGCAGCAGCAGCTCATCAGCATAGCGATCTCTCTCTCTCTTTCTCTCCCTCTCGCTCTCTCTCCTCCATCCCGTCCCTGCTGTTACTGCGATCGCTGTTAACAGGGTTTTACTTTATCTCAGGCAATAAAAGTGTCATCACGCCCATCAACTTCCTCATTCTCTACTCTGCTTTGTTTCTTCTTCTCCCTCTTTATGCATTTTATCCCTCATATCTCTTTGCTGCACCCCCCCCCCCCATCCAAGATCATTATAAGCGCAAGAAGCTAAATGTCAGAACAACGCATGACATTAAAAAGGTCTCCAAATATGGTTCAACTCCCTCTCTCAATATTCCTGCTAACTAGTTACAGAGGGCTAGAGTGCAAAGAAGGCAACTCCCAAACCATTCCATTTTATGAGAACTACTGTTCGCCAACATTTTAGTTGTATCTAAAACTATTGCCCTACAGCGATAATCCCAAACAACAATTAAAAGTGCAGCGGAGCAAATGGGTATGGTGTCAGCAGGAACAGCCGCTCCTGGTTAAAACAGCTAACCCAGTAAATTGCCTCTAATCATCCTGTATCTGTGGCAACTGAGTGCATTAGGAGACTGCTGGTCACACAGCTGGTCAAGCCGCAGAATGCCATCTAAGGATGGTGTTGATCCATTTATCATTTGTGTTATTTATTGGCTGTGAAAAACAAAAAAACAAATCAAAAAATCACAGGTACACATACACACTGTGATGACTTTGTGATGATTTTCAATTAATTGTCTATTGAACATCTTTGGAGGGTTATGACTAGATAAAATGCAATAAGCACATTTTTGGCATCACCAAGGCTTTTAGGCTGAGTTATTTTTATTTGACATTTCATTAACAGAATGAATAATGAGTCGATTGCTCAAATTATTGCTAGATAAATCGTAAAAGCATAAATATGAAACTTTACCACCAAGTTTATTCGTATTAAGCTATAATTCTTAAATGTATAATAAAAGTAATAATAATAATCTTTTCTATCATCTTGTATTTTTGTAGATACATTGTAATATGTACCAATTGAGCAAATAGTCCATTTCAATCATGTTTTGTAATCTGACAAAAAGATTTACAAATGCAATCTTTATTTGGTTAAAGGGACAGGGGTGCCCTTTGTCAATTAAGTTAAACAAAATATTCTTAGATTTCTTTGGTGAGTCTGGAAATGTAAAAAATAGAGTAAAGATCTAAAAGCTGCTGGATGTTGGACATGAAGATCATGTGATTGCATTGGCACCTTGCAGTGATCACACTCTAATATGTGTTCATATAATAGAGATATAAAATTGAGTATTTAACAGTTTTATCACATTTAAATATTAACATCTTTGGAAAACCATTTTTTATTATTATTTTTTTTAGCTGTTAAGCTGCGAAATGCAAACAGTTGTGGAAGCTGTGAAATAAATCAGTGTGACTGAACCATGTCAAAGAGTTGTTTTGACATGCAAAGGGGTAATATTAATTCATATTATTTGGAAGGAGAACAAAAGAAAGAGTTAAATCTATCACTAAAACTGCGGTTGTTTCTAGCTCTTTAGTGTTTTTCTTTCATTGTGTCATAACAGAACTCAGGAGTAGCCTTTTGACACACATTTTCTCCACAGCGTCTCCTTATCAGACTGTGCCTGGGCAGATCATCAAAGTAGCTGTGATGGTGGGGGCTAATTGCTCCCTTGAGAGCTGGCCGAGCTCCTCATCCTCCACTCCATTCACATCTCTAAACAGACCACAGCTGAAAGAGGACGTGTAGAAACAAGAGTCGCTATAAGGATCCAATGAGAAGTCGGTAAGAGTTGCAAGCCGGCTGAGCAAGTCATCCTGAGGTAGCCTACTAAGTGTCCACAGGGATGTATGATAGTAGTAGAAAATAGATACGCTTTAGTGTGACCAGCAGCTTTTTGAAAAGAATATTACATGATCCAATGGATAATGCTCACATTGCAGGCTAAGAAAAGTGTGGACTGGTGGAAATTAAAGCACCAATGGACACATAAAGCACACACAGTGCCCACAGGACTGGCATGTAAAAAGAAGAAAAGGCTTCCCACTGTCAGAAAAATCTGTGTTCGGTGACAAATGCTTTTCATAACCAAAACTATAAAAAGAGATTTGGGGTGAACTGGTTACTGGGTTGGAAGGATGTTAAAACATTTTCTCATACGGGTTTGATACGTTTTCAAGCTGTGCTGCAAATTAATTTCACACCATGAAATCCAATCCGAATTAGCTTAATTTGGACATCATGGTCATACCTCTGTGGAACAAAGAAGCACACAACATTTACATAATCATGATTGCAGAAAGAAATTGGACACTCGCTTATGCTGCCTCTGCCTCAACTTTATTAAGCTAATTTCTGTGTGAAATGATTATAATAAGTTGTGGGATCGAAGTGACTTTATTGTCTTCAGTAATTGTCTGAGTGTATTTTATATCTTGAATTTCTTGGGGAAATTGTTACTAAATATAAAAATGTCATCAACTGCCATACTAAGTCTGATCTAAATGTGCAATTACAATTTCACATCAATATAGAGCAGACCGCCGATAGAGATGGAACAGTTTCTCCATATTTTTGTTGGTGCAGCCCCTATCACATTACACCCACGAAATTGTTTCATGATGTTCAGGAATTCTGAACGGCACTTCCTGATCACCTTTTTGCTTAGGCTATATGCTTTGTGTGACAACATATGACTGCCTCTGATGACTATAAATGTCATTATTTTGTAATTAATAGCCTATGTGTGTTAGCATGACTGATGGTAGTAGGAGTTTGTTTCAAGGAAAGGTTACGATAGCATAAATACAGTTTTCCCACATTTTAATGGCTTTCAAGGAGCCTTTGGCAGCCCTTGTCTGCACACATGGAGCTGTCATTTTTCTTGACTTTTTCACACTTAAATCCCTCAAAATATCTTGTTGCTGATTACAGGTCTGAGCCAGACATCTCACAATTTGAGTGCCTGCGTGTGGGCAGTGTGTTTCTCTCAGTCATCCCACTGCACTGCATGTCAGTGCCTGCCTGTTTTTAAAGGGGATGCTTAAAACGCAAATTCCTTCCCAAATATTTTTGAGATATAAACTACGTACACTCACCGGCCACTTTATTAGGTACACTGGTTCAATTTCTTGTTAACACATATAACTAATCAGCCAATCTCATGGCAGCAACTCAATGTATTTAGGCATGTAGACCTAGACAGGACAACTTGTTGAACTTCAAGCCGAGCAACAAAATTGGGAAGAAAGGTGATTTAAGGGACTTTGAACGTGGCATGGTTGAGGGTGCCAGACTGGCTGGTCTGAGTATTTCAGAAACTGCTGATCTACTGGGATTGTCATGCACAACCATCGCTAGGGTTTACAGAGAATGGTCAGAAAAAAGAAAAATATCCAATGAGCGGCAGTTGTGTGGACGAAAATGCCTTGTTATTGTCAGAGGTCAGAGGAGAATGGGCAGACTGGTTTGAGATGATAGAAAGGCAATAGTAACTCAAATACCACTTGTTACAACCAAGGTATGCAGAATACCATCTCTGAACGCACAACACGACCAACCTTGAAGCAGATGGGCTACAGCAGCAGAAGACCCCTCCGGATGCCAGTCCTGTCAGCTAAGAACAGGAAACTGAGGCTAAAATTCGCACAGGCTCACCAAAATTGGACAACAGAAGATTGAAAAAATCTTGCGTTGTCTGATGAGTCTCGATTTCAGTTGCAAAGTTCAGATGGTAGGGTCAAAATTTGACGTAAACAACATGAAAGCATGGATCCATCCTGCTGTGCACCATCAACCATGCCACGTTCAAAGTTACTTGAACCCCCTCTCTTCCCCATTCTGATGCTCGGTTTGAACTTCAGCACGTTGAACTGAAATGTAAAACCTTTCACTTTACATTAGATTTTTTTGTGTATTGTGTGTGTGTGTGTGTGTGTGTGTGTAATGCTAAAATTAGGATAAAAACCGCTGTGTCTTCAACAGAACTTAAAAGACGCCATTAACTATTAGGCTATGCTTTCTTGCCTGTGCCTGTATTACTTTGTGTCATCATGTATCTCAGTTTGTCAATGTTAGTAAATTACTTGGGGGGTGTGTTTTGTGTACAACTCATTTGTGAACAAGGCTAAATAGATAAATGACAGTATGCTGAAAATGTATCAACACTAAATAAAGTAATTAGTCTAAAGTTCAAGAAAGCAATTCATGTAGAGTAAAATAACCACATTAAAATGAATCAGAAAATATTTCCCATATGGTAACCTACAGTAGCAGTTTATTATACGGTAAAAGCATAAATGTCAGCCAAGTAACTGAGGATAAAGCTTGCAAAATGTCACAATAAGTGTGTTATTAATATTATAACATGTATTAAACAAGACAAAACAGGTAATTTTTTCAATAAAGAAAAACCCACTTAGGCTCTTTTCAGTGTTGCAGAATGACTCAACCTGAAGGGGTAATAAAAGCTGCTTGATTCACCTGTATGTTTGGTAACTTACCACAGAAGGACACAATATGGCTGCTGTCTTCATGAACAAATTTCCTGGTGACAGCTTCCTCCATAATCTGCTTCACCTGTCAATCACAAATGGCAGATGCTGCTGGATGACTCATTCATTAACATGCCACCACTGGCACAAACACAAGCAGTCTGTGAGGTGCTGGTGGGTAAGTGTTTGACAGACTGATAAAAAACATTTCAGAATTTTTTTATTTCCATTTTCCTTTTAATTTGTTCAGAGAAAAACAGGTCAAATGGGAACAGAGCGCAGGGCTGAGGGGTGAACTGGGATTCCAAAAGTTAAGAGAAAGAGAAAACTGTGTGGGAAAGGTGCATGTTAAGTGGGTGGATGAGTCACCAGCTCTCATCCCAAGGACCTCTACTGGGAAATGGAAATGGTTCATTTGGGGGTGGGAGGGAGAATAATAGAAGGGGCTTTCATCCATCACACACCCCTATTTCTGAACAGTTTATAAACGTCAGCATCTCATTCTGTTGCCTCAAAAGCTGATAACATCATATTCAAATTGATTTTTAAACCAAAGGGGGGATGGTGAGAGGCACATGCTCACAAGGCAACGCTCATTTGTTCGCTTTTTGTCGTCAGGGCGATGTGCAGTTTTCCCCACAGATACGACAACAGCTACAGACCAACTGTTGAGACGACTGACAGATCAATCTCTCCGGTGGCTATGGAGACGTAGCCCTGTGTGGGCACCCCTCTGCACTCATCATGGGGAATAACAACCTCCGGACACAGCCAACCAGATAGCTGTAATTTCCTGTTCAAATGACTCTGTCTACAATGACCATGTTACACTGCCAAGTGCACCTGCTACACAAACATACACTCATTGACACACACACACACACACACACACACACACACACACACACACACACACACACACACACACACACACACACACACACACACACACACACACACACACACACACACACACACACACACACACACACACACACACACACACACACACACACACACACACACACACACACACACACACACACACACAGCCATTCGCTGCAGTGATCAAGTTTTCAATCCTTTGGTAGGGTGAGCAAATCTTTTCTCTGTGAGGTCGTTCTATGGTCATGTAGCAGCCAGCTGTCCAGCAAAATTGATTTCAATGTTTTTTTTATCTGCAATTTGATGATGATCTTTACAGGAGAGGAGAGACATTTCAGTCCTCAGGATAGATTTCCCATTACGTCTCAATGTTATGGACCAATACATTTAATATTTAGTTTACTTTCTATGGATGAATGAAAATAACTATAACTTTCAGTGGTAGAAGATGTAAGATGTGATACAATGTACTTTTAGTAAAATGGATGTGTCAGAGTGTCTATGTTATAATTAGATTATTACCACCGGTGAACAGCTGTGCTGCATTTTTATGTTGCGGCTGGTAAACACAGAGCTAATTTGTCTTTCTTTACAGTAAACACGGTTGGATCTAAAACAATATATCATCTTTCATTAGATGATCATGTGTTTTATATGGAAAGTCTTGATCCTCAAAGCTATATTCAATAGCTGCTAGAAATGTAAACGTAAAGTTAAATTGTACTTGGGTTAAGCACAAGTTAATTTCCACCACTGGTATCTTTATATACTGTATCGTTAAGCCGGTCATCCATTATGTAGTGTGTTTTCTGAAAATGTAATTAGGGAGCCATATAGGGATAATTAATAAATAAAATAAATAATCAGATTTTCAACTCTTTTTGGATAATCCAGTTTTAAATACCTGTAAAACACACGCCACACACATCTACACATCCATCAGTCCAATATGGAGTTCATTACTTTTCCAAAAAAGCACCTGACTAAAGGGAGACGAAGAAAATTAAGGTAAAAGAACAAGATTTCAGGTTTAAGAGTGAGACATTGTGCTGAGAAAAATCTGCCCGCTGTGCACTGATTGCACCCTTGCTGTTAAATTAATGCAAGATGAGGACCTAAAACCGACTAATCTCTGACTAAAAAGGTTTACAAAACACTTGGAAAACACAATGAGCCCAGGAACAGGTCCTCCCGAAAACATTTCTATGAAAAAACTAAAACATTCACTAATTAATCATCAGCCATTACTCATATGTGATCTGTTTGCATCGGCAGTTTTGTTATCTTCAGCATCCACAGAAGTGATTCATGCTGCCAACACAACAGAGACAATGTCGGTCTTATGTGATGCTCGATCGCTCCTCTCATGATCACACTTATATAAAAGCCACACACACACACACACACACACACACACACACACACACACACACACACACACACACACACACACACACACACACACACACACACACACACACACACACACACACACACACACACACACACACACACACACACACACACACACACACAATCTCCTGAAAGCGATTCAAAGTACAATTTGTATTGTGCTTGATTGCTGGTAGAACAAAGATGAAGCACACAAGCAAAAAAACAGTTATGCAATCAAGAAATTATGCATAAGTTTAAATCATTTGAGCCATCATATTCAATCACATTTATATAGAGAGAAAGATCAGAGCAGTTTTCTTTCTGAGTTCACCTGATATACAGAAAGCTGATTGAGTTGGCAGCTTGAGGGCTTCTTCTTGTGTTTTCTAATCTCTCTCATCTGGGCTACAGATCAAGCCTCTAAGGAATTTAATATGGTGAAGTGTCAAAGCACAGACGACCCGCATGTTTCTATGGAGACGGCACGTGTGCAGTCGCACTGTGGATCACTTCCGCCTAAGAAGATGCGTCAACAACATTCATTTATCTCAGAAATAAACACAAATGACTGCAGCTCCCCAACTACAGTAACTAATCATATTCAAATGTACAGTGCTGTCGTCAATTCACATTTTATCCAGCCACCTTAGCGCCCAGGTGTGTTCATTTCAGTATCAAAAAAGCACAACTCTACCCATATTTGCTATTTAGAGAAGCCATATCCACTGAGATAACAGCACAAAATAGATTTTCATTATGGAATTTAACGTTAAAAGGACTTGCGTGACATGAAAACAGTCATTAAAATGCCTATGTTATAGTGGCAAGGTGTGATGAGTCTGCTCTAATGAACCATTGTAGCTTGAAGGCATCATACAGAGTGATAAAAGATCGTCAGAGTTTTCCAATTAACTTCTGCAAAAGCAAAGCCAAGGAATAAGAGCTAGACAGAAAGTCCCATCCATTAACATTGTCCCGTTCATTATTCATAATGATGATAAATGTAGGGAGAACACAACGGGGAAAAAAGAGAAGTGAATACACATGCAAAGAGCTACACTTAGATAGATAACCTCTGTTTATACAACCAATTGAGAGCTTTGGCAATATAGTAGGCTACTACATAAAAAAGTAAATATAACAATGCAGAGGGGTAACATGTCTAAGGAAATTCTTGTTTTACTTCTGATTTAACAAAAAATAGAAGTAAAAGGCAGTGAACTTGACTCTGCCACAAAATCAATTCAACCACGACAAAGCCTAAAATATCTGAGTAGGCAACATGATTGCATGATCTGTAGACGTTTTGTTTTTTCTAAGCCCTTTGAGGACTTCTTGTCTATCTTGCCTTAACCTTACTGCGAGATTATAATGTCAATTTACGAGGTCAAAAGTACATTTTCAGCACAGGTACACTATCACTCGAGGTTTAGGGGGTCCACACTTTACACAAGCTTTTCCATAAAGCATCTATACTTTCTATACTAAAGTATAGATGCTTCATAGATAGAGCTGCTCCTACACTTATATATTCTATTATGTAGAAGCATCTCTCAGTACAGACAGGTAATCCTATCCAATAACACTTTCTTACATCATGCTACCACGAATCAGAAACGATCTTTTGAGCAGAAAACACTGAACAAATGGTAAACAAGCTGTACTTATATAGCGATTTTTTTGTCCACTCAAAGCGTTTTAACAATGGCGTCACATTCACCATTTCATTGACACAGTGATGGCAGAAGCTAGCCTTGCACCGCCCGCCTACGTACTTCCGCTCAGTCTGGTCCTGCGGTACATTTGCGTGTTCGAATCAGCAAACAGAGGGAGTGGCTGAGAACAATGAAATTGAGGTTATGTGCCAGTTTCAGTTGTAGTCAGAAGCCGGCGCATGACATACGTCACGACCAAACGTTATGCTATTGGTTGGCAGATCCAGAGTGGCACTGGGCAGATCCAACAGTTTTAAACTTCAACAGACACCCGCCTTCAAGTGAGTTAACCTTTGTCAATTGAGCGATTCCAGACCCTCTGTACAAATGAAATGAAGTATGACGGTTTGACTAGGCAAAGGCTGCTGCCCATCAGAAATTCTAAGGCTTACATTGTTTGCCTCCCAAGATGTATCCATTCACACACACTCATACACCAACGGCAGCAGGAGCAACTTGGGCCTCAGTGCTTTGCCCAGGGACACTTCGACATGTGGCAGGAGGCGGAAGATCGAAACACCAACCCTTCGATCAGTGGACGACTGCCCCACCTGCTTAGCCACAGCCATACAAGAAGGCAGGGATTATTTTACAATCCATTGCCTGAAACCTTATCCTGAGTGAGCACTCTGCATTTAACATAACAAAACAGGTAAGCAAATGGTGCAGATCTCGGTTGGGGTATTTCTCATAGTTTATCTCTCTCTCTCTCTCTCTCTCTCTCTCTCCCTCCCTCTCTCCTTTAGCAAACACAGGTGTGTATTTGTGTTTGTTTTCACTAGTGACATACAAAAAGACAAGCAGGAGGAGCACAATTCAGAGGCACGATCGGTGCAAGATGAAAAGACAGAGGCAGACTGAGAGGGGTTCTGTATCAAAGCCAAGGCAAATATGAGATCTAATGCAAACCAATTTTGTGCCAGAAAGTAATTCCGCCGCCACAGACGCCCTGCGCTCTCTGGATAATGGCCCACATCACGGTGAATTCAGCAGACTGGTGGCACATAACCAGCTGGACAAAGAGAGCGTGAGAACACACAGCATAGAGACACCATATGGCATAACGCACACAAAGTAATGTAATCATAAACTAATGGAAAAACAGACAACAATAACATTTATCTTTTTTCTTCAAGGGGATAGATATATTTTCTATCTGAGGGAATCCTACAATTAAAAGGAAAACTCTTTGTTGTCTATAGATGTCTCATCTATACTGTAGATTCATGCAGATTTTCATGAAGTGCTATCTGAGAATAAAGTGTGTTATCATCATGCTGTGTCCACAGACTCCTAAAGGCCGGATTTGCGGTAAACAGTGAAAGAGCCGCTGTGAATGGATCCCATCAAGGCCGTATCAGCACACAGGAGGCAGGTTTAATCAAGGGCAGGGTCTGGTCTCCACTGATAAGACTGCCAACAGGACTCAGAGGAAAACAAATCCCACCAAGGACTCCACATTCCTTCTTTAACGAGATCCAGGATGTGATGATGATTATCTTTGTTTGTATGGCAGACATAAAGTCTTGTCATTTACGGAGGCCATCGGAGATAAAAACAAAACAAAACCAAACAACAGAAACTAATTAAATCAATCTATCAATTGAGGGAGATTAAAACTACTGTTATGGTTCATCTGCTTCAGAGTTTTTAAGTGACCAAAACCAACGACACTAGAAGAGTTTAGGTTTTGCTGGAAGGCTCCCAGGGTTTACTGTATTATGTACATTTAAAAGAGATGTTGGTGATTTTGAGAAACCCCACCCAGAACAAACAGAGAGAAACAAAAAGCTTCAACAGTAGGAACCACAGAGAACACATTGCTGCAGGACAATGGAGAGAAAATGGAGTGGCACACATCATATTTCATTGAAACATATAGTTAACTTGGCTATATTCTATCTCCAATTCAGTGAATTTATTATAGTTAGTTTTTATGAGACTGAATTGGTATAATTATGAATATTTTCTGAGATGCTGTGAATGCCGTTAATAGGATCATTCTGGGCTGGCTTAAACAAATACTGCCCTCTGCCTCTTTACGAATAAACATAATAATAATAATAATAATAATAATAATAATAATAATAATAATAATAATAATAATAATAATAATAATAATAATAATAATAATAATAATAATAATAATAATAATAATAATAATAATAATGATAGGCTTGTCTTATGCAGTTACAATACAAAAGTGCTAGATTTCAACCCTTCATATTACGCTGTGGGGGGTTTCACCGGCCCCTTAAATGAGGGAATATTACGTCGTAATAATCAAAATATTAGGCTTTTCTTCTTTTACTTTTTTTTATTAATTATGTCAATTTGCTTTGACCTTTACATTTTAAGTAATCTAGTTCCTTTTAAAAATCCCAATGAATACAGATATTTGAATAGGAATAAATTAATCATTCCTCCCCCCCTAAATGGATGCTCATGCAACCTCCGTTTTGCATCTTAGCATTCAGGAATATTTGCCTCCAAGTGAAAGGATGACAGGCTTAATGTGGCATTTTTTCTTTCTTCAAACACTCATTAAGCTAATCACATGTCCCCTTGGTGCCTCTGAGAGGAAACATCTTCTAATGGTTGAATGGCAGACAGTGATATATGTTGAACACCTGAACTGTCTGCTTCCATGTTTGTTTCCAATCAACACCACATAATTCACCACACACACACACGCGCACACACGCGCACACACACACACACGCGCACACACACACGCGCGCGCGCGCATACACACACACACACACACACACACACACACACACACACACACACACACACACACACACACACACACACACACACACACACACACACACACACACACACACACAGTTTTTTGTCTAACTGAAGCCAGAAGGCTGATGGATTGCTCGGCCATAAACACCACAAACACAGAAAACAGACAATCTGCTTGATGCTGCTCCTCCACCCGAATAATTACTGAGCTGCAGCAACACCCAAAGAGGGAACACTGACTAAGAAATATAGATTTGAAAGAAAAAGCGATTAACAGTAGGCCTACTTTGAAGACTTCTTATATTATTGTGATATTTAATATAGCCAAGGCTATAGGAATACCCCCCCCCTCCCCGCCCCCAATCTTTCCAAAGAGATAATTCTATTGAGCATCCCAGCCGGTATCTCAGGTTTAATCGCCAGCACATTCAGTAGCCTACAGACACAATAAGTGTCAGCCAGTCTTTGTCAGTGAGTGCATGAGAAGCGTACAGGTCGAGCTGCTTCATACAAAGCAACGTGTTTGTTTTTCGATAACTGCTGAGCTGAAAACACCCACCTCCTTCTTGACGGTGCGCAGCAGCCTCTGACGGGTCTCTGCCTCTGAAACACAGCACAAACAGCCCCACACAGGACGCTTTTACCATATCTCACAACTTAACACATTCTGTATTCCCATAAAGCGTTCGGAAATATTAGTTTTTTGATGGTCCCCACCTGCCATAATTGTTGCCATGGATCCTGTCTCCTGTCTGCGAGCAGCACCCCTCACATCAGCTGAGTGCTGCTTGTATACAGGGACGGGGATCATGACTCCACCTCCACACGCCTTAAAGACACACGCAGCGCGTCCATTGGCTGGTCCGAGCATCACATAGCCTACACCAGGCCAGGTACAAAAATAAATACAAATTAATTCTAGCCTTCAAATCTCCACTGAAGGTAGTTACCTGCATAAGTAGGCTACGCAAGTTGGATTCACCAGGTATTAAACTTTAATACAAGTTTCATTGAGTGAGACACAATGTTGTGAACTTGTGATGTCCCTATTATAGGCCTATCGGTAAATCTCCGTAGAAATAATTTCATAAAAACATCAAATGAATGGGTGAAAAAATATCCCCCAACTGAAAACAAGCATAGGTTTACGTATCTATGCTACTTCTTGTCAATTTTCCTGACACAGAAACATGTTATCTTAACGCCATCTTGTGGTAAGGATATGGAAAGACTGGGAGACAAAATCAGGATGAGGAACATTTTAGATTTATCCTGTCAAAATATTTTCTTATGGTTCTCAGTGTGCATACAATCCTAGAAAATGTGATTCTGAAAGAATGATGTGCCAGATGTTGGATCCTTTACATTTCAATGCAAGTTTGCTCCCATGCTCCATTTGCAGAGCACCTGTTGCTGGATAATCTTGGTCAGTTCAACACTTGACACTTGAGATCAGGTCAAAGATCAGGTCAAACCCTATGGTCAAACCTCAATAATGAGGACAAACAAAACGCTGTAAATCTAAGCTTGAACTCATAGAAAAACAAAGTTGTATTGTTTGAGTAAGCCTACATTAAAAAATATGTACTTTATGTTAACTTCCTCACATCACCTTTGTAAAAGAACATGTCCAAATGTGCCAAGAACTTCAACAACAAAAATTGGATCCTTTTTATGATCTGTTGAACTATTTTTATTTCATGGTTACAGAACAGCTATATTGCATTATATCCAGAAGATGGCGACTGTTTCATTTTTGATGCCCAAGTTTAAAAAAAATAACACATAATTCCACATGGACAATGATCTAAAGTGTGCACTGGAGTGTGTTTCTTTTTGCTTTGGGCCATGCGTTCAGTTCTGCCTGCAGGACTGAGCTGTCAGGTAGATCTGCTGGTGAAAGGATGCTGGGATAACACAGGATGACAGGCTGAGAGGTGCAGGAGCGGAACCCGGCCTCCATGAAAGCTACCTTCATAGTCTCAGAACCAACAGATGTCATTCCTTGGCCTAATCCAAATCACATGTCCAGACCTGTGAATTTACAATCCGACACACCTATTCAGCCATAGAAGTGTTAATGTTAACCATATGGTTTTGAAAATACAGAGCAGCAGTTTATGTGCCCTTGACTGTGATCCCTTCTTCCTGCAGTGGCTTCATTGTGACAACTGTGCGTTCTTCATCCCATTTATTTTTCCTCCATTTTCATGACAAGCATCCTCTTCAATCCCAGGATTCCCTTGCTGGGGGTGACTCATGTAAAAGCGTGTCTTGTTAAATGCCACATTAGGACTTTTGCCTGAGTGAACAGCACACCAGAGCTCCTCTGCAGCTTGGCCTTCGTTTAGCCTTCTTGTCAATCTGCAAAAACATCTCTTTGTGTCTAAATGTTAGTTCAACCTGCACACAACAGCATCTATTTACAGTGAAGAGTCAAATGCTTGTCTGCAGAAACGTGTTGATGTTGAGGAGACATAAAGAGATTAAAATAATTTACAATGTGGCCAACGCAATGCAGGGGAAACAGTTCAAAACAAACCCCTTATTGTGAAAAACAACAATGCTGTGTCATATCCATGGCCGCTTGCCTGTCAGTTGAGTTTCTGGGCATGGCCAACATGCACATGTCCGTATGTGATTAGAGTCGACGTGCTCTAACAGGCACCAGGGCACACCATACAGGCTCCTGTCAGTCTGATGTTCTTCTGCCCATGTGTGCCAATGCAGATTGACAGGGTTGTATATTAGAGAAGGCCAGTGCTATATGATTTGTGGTTGCTTTTGGCCCTCAGGGGCCCCAGCACCTTGGCTGAGCAAACAGAGCTTTTTCAGCCCAGCTTGCTGAGTGTTACTGTTTCCCATCCTGGCTCTGGAAATGAGAAGACATATGGGATCTCTACCATCTATCTATCTATCTATCTATCTATCTATCTATCTATCTATCTATCTATCTATCTATCTATCTATCTACAGGTGATAATCATATTACAGTTTTTCTCAGTCGCTTTGGTGCTTTTCTCACATCACTATTAACATTTGCACAGCAGTTAGTGCATTTCTCAAATCAATTAGTGCAAACTGCAAAACCTAGTTGATAACCTGCAAAAGTACGTCACTTGCTCAAAATGGATAGTCTATTCCTCAAAAGCAAGTATTCATGTCAATGAAACTGCCAGTGTCATCAAAATGAGAAGTCTTGACACCATCGTTTATGAACAAGATAGTCAAATGGCTTTGTCATATTTTCATTATGACAGTTTATTCTCTCAGTGTTTTCCTATGCAAAAAAAAAGGTCAGAACTCGGTAACACTACCTGAAAATGCTCAAAACAGCACTGTACACTATTGTACAGCCATTTGAAAACTACAGTAAAGTTACACATTGCTGTAGTTAGGGGAGTAAGTGAGTACAAGACACTGAATACGTATGTTTCACATTTTTACTGTAACTTTGCAATTCTACAGCATTGTGCAAAAGAAAAATACACTTCAGTCACTTATTTAGAACAAACATAAACAAACACCCTTTTGGTAGAGCTGTGCACAAATGTGAACAATATAACAGGACATATTGTAACTGAACATATATAGGTAAATCATTCTGGCACATCCAGACGTTCCTGTCTGTCTGGCCACATATTTTCATCTACATCACAACGGATATTATCCCTTGCAATGAAGCGAGGAAAGTATCTCCTGGAGTGGCGAATCCACCCTCTGCATGACTCTGCTGTAATGTCGTCACATGCTCCCTCTTCCCCTGTTTTGCCCCCTTCCCCTTCCTCCCCGCATCCTCAATCCTTTTCCACGATGCCGACCTTCCATTTCTGTGTCACAGAATTGTAGAAATGGTACACACTCCTGCTCGGTTCATATATGCTTGGCTGCCAAGTGAGGGTTCATTGGATTCATCCCTGAGTGACTGTGAGCAAGTGGCTTGTCATTGGTTACAACTAATACTTCACACACCTCCTCGTGAGTGAAAGCTGAAGTCCACCTGAGAGCAATTGTTCAATTTAGGAGACATTTCCAGGAAAAAATGATAAAGAAAGGTATAATATTTGCTTGACAGAATTTGATAAGTAGTTCAACAATTTTGTATGTAATGACTCAAGCAATGAAATGAAGACTATTAGTTTTATTGGGAACGACTATTCAGCATCCATAAGTATAGTTCATTTTGTCATAAGCAAATGACAAATGTTATAAAACAGCAGAGAATTGTATGAAAGCAACTGATATATGTCCAAAAGCATTTGCAATTTGTTCAGAGGAAGGAGACATTGCTACTATGATGACAAATGACTAAATGTTGCGGAGGTTGAACTAATAGTTCTGAGAATTTTCATTCTGATCTGAAAAAAGCACCAAAGCAACTGAGAAAAACTGTATTAGAATATCATGGAAAATTAAATGGAATTGAGGCAAGAATTCATGCAAAAGGGGAACAAACTAAGTACTGAGTACATATGCATGATTGTACTTTATAGAGGGCCAACATTTCTGTATTCAAACTCCCATTTTTATTGATTTAATGTAATATTTTAATTTTCTGAGATTTAGATTTTTTTTTTTTAGCTGTAAGGCATAATAATCAAAATTATAACAAATAAAGGCTTGAAATATCTATCAATTTGGAGGTTTGTGTGGGGTTGGTGTGAATGTCATTGAAATGGATTTTGCACCTCCTCTGCACTTCATAGCAGACAATGTACTGGAGTGACACTTTTCAAACAAACAGTCTTCACTATTTCCCAGTTCCAGGTGACGCAGCCAGACAAACAAGTCACATGATATCAGGCAACAGATTGGCTGCCACTTGACTTTTAAGTGACACTTTTATGATGGTGCTAGATGTCTCTTGTGCCATCTCAGTGTCATATCCATTTCCTAAAGTAACTTATTTTGTTGCACTCCCTGCACTAGCAGACTTGCGTGACCGCTCCTCTCTGAATATCCAGTTAGCAGCCGTTTCAAAGCGCTCTGTGCTAAAAGCAGTGGATTTGATTACAAAGCCTTTTTATTAGGTTTTTCCTAATGAGTGCAGTTAAGCTGCTTTGATTCCATTTTGCCAGTCTTCACCAAACTATATTAAAATAGGATCAGGAAGCCAAAGTGGTTTGAAGTGCTATTTATAGCTTCCTGCATCCAACTTTTCGGAAGTTCAAATGGACTGGCTGATTGGTTTGAACAGGATCTTGATCTTCTTACAAATTTGACGTTTTCTCCAGTTTCTACTCACCTGCTCATTGTCTCAACATTGTTTTATTAACATTATGTCTACTTTATATATTTCTTCTATATTGGCTATATTTTATATCTCGCTTTTGACTTCTATTGTGAGGCACTTCATTGCATGTTATCTAGAAAGATAAGCTGGAAAAAATAAATTGCGAATAAAGACAATGTAGATGATCCCTGATGCTGCCCATGTCAAATTCTAGCTGAACATTTAGAAGCTTGACAGCAAGATGAAGCAGCAACAGATTATGTTCGAAAGCTGCAGAACTACTACTGTAAATGTAACCAACATGGACGATAAGTCCTTAATATGAGGGGGCCACTTCATCTGCTGATGAAGATCAGAGATGATTGAAAAGCTTCAGCTACTCAACGGTAGGTACTAAATGGACCCTGTGGTCTGATTGCTTTCTCAACTGAAAGGAGTGAGAAAAAAACATACATTCAAATCATTCTATGTCAAAATGTTAAACCAAACATGAATAATCTGGTACTTATGCTGTAATACTGTAAATAATGAGCTCAACATTATTTTTACTGAAGAGTGACAACCAGTAGACAAATCTTTGCAACCATTAATGTAACATCCTTATTATAATTTTTTTTTGGTAACCTGTTTTTTTTATTATTCTGGAGGGTACAATTTCAGTCATGTAAGCTAATATGTGCATGTGCTCAAGTACACTAGCACTTTTTACTCCATTGCATTTATTTGACACCAAGTCTGTTACTTTGCAAACGCAGAATAGAAAATGTAATCAACAAATATTGAGGTATTTTTATAGGCTGAGCCGTAGGGGGAGGCTAACCAGCTTTACCCAACAGCATAGGCTATATGAAGTGTTTCAAACGAGCTTCCACGTTCAAGCTGGGACATTAAAGTAGTCATAAATAATTAAAGAAATATGGTTTAATACATTTAGATAGTACAACTTCGTCTTTTTACCGAGTTAATCTTTTGAATACAGAACTTTTACTTGTAATAGTGTATTGTCTACACTTATTGTCTACTTAAGAAAATATCTGAAAACTTATTTCACCGCAATCCAATTCAATAAACTGGTACAGGCTATGATTGTAGGAAGGATGTGATGCGCAGTGAGTCATCTAAATCAGCCTGTTGACACTCAACCTCTCTGTTTTCTTTCCTTCTCTGACAGACAGACAGACAGACAGACAGACAGACAGACAGACAGACAGGTAGGCCTATCCCCCAAGTGTCGGCTGCAGCTCCACCAACTCCTCCCACCCGGCCCTGTCATCATAACGGGAGAAACATCCCTCTCCTCTCCGTGGAGCGGGTCCTCTGACTGACTTTTCATAGTCCGATGGCCCGACAGGACTCAGCAGTCATGGCAGGAACTTTGACGCACCACGGCTCCCCGAACCCCGGCTACAGCTCCAACAACGCTGTCCCTGCAGTGCCGGTCATCACTCAGACAGAGTCCAGGGACAAATGGAGCAAAAAGATGGATTTTCTCTTGTCTGTCATTGGATTTGCTGTGGACTTGGGAAATGTTTGGAGGTTTCCGTACGTGTGTTACCAGAACGGCGGCGGTAAGTGGTTTTTACAGATTTCCATTCAGTTCATTCATCTTAATCATAGAAGTTGGTATTTGGTAAGATGAACTCCGTATGTGTGGAGCCACTTGGCAAACAACTTTGTATGTTTGACAAGTCTTCAAATAGATTAAATCTCAGGATTCTTGGTGGTATTGGATTTAATTGATTCGACAAACAGGCTGAAGCTATACGCATCTGGCAGCAGAAACTGTCCATGGTGCTGAAGTGCGCATCTGTAGACTTCGATAAGAAGTGCACAAAACAAGTGTGTTAATTTTCCTGTGATACAGTATCACTTTTTATCAATCTTTTTTTTTTATTTTTTTTTATTCAAAAGAAAATATTTTTTACGACGCAGAAGCTCGAACAATCCTCGTTTGGAGAAGCGTTTTTAACTCATTTCTATCTAATCTTTTTGAATGATCTGCACAGTTTCTTAAGTCATTATGTTTGTTGTTGGGCATTAGTCAATCCGGTTGTAAGGCATGACAAACATATTAATTTACTTAAAATAGACAACATATAATTGTGATAAAAACGGGTCATAGATAGAAGATAGAAGTTTAAACAACTGGATATTATTATTTGTATATGTCGTTTTATAATAATTTTCAGTGGTAAAATAGCCTACATTAAGTGTTTCAGATGTGAGTAAATGTTATTACAAAAAACAGCATTAATTTTTTTTCCATGATTTGATTAAATAAATATTGTAATTCTTTCAGTTTCCCCTTTGAGCTGAAATTGAATGTAAACTACATTTCACACAGTATTGGATAAGAGTGAGATCTCAATTTTGACATTTTCATTCAAATTAAATGTTTTATATTCAGATTCAGGCCGTCTTAAGTCCTCATTTAATGTACTTTGTCACGGCACACGAGACAGCACTAAAAATCATCATGACATGATATATAAAAGCCCTGCATTACATGTATCCTTATGCATCCCTGTGCAGGTGCTTTCCTTATTCCCTACATTATTATGGCCATCTTTGGTGGTGTGCCACTCTTTTACATGGAGCTGGCACTGGGGCAGTTTCACAGAACCGGAGCCATATCCATTTGGAAACACATCTGTCCCATTTTCAAAGGTAAGACCTCACACTGCACGACTCAATAGCACATATTCAGTTAATTCTAGATACCTCGGACATATGTATGACTGCAAAATCAACCCACTAACATTCATTTAAATCCATTTTTGTTTGCAGGTATAGGATATGCCATTTGTGTCATCGCTCTGTATGTGTCCTTCTACTACAACACCATCATCGCCTGGGCCCTTTTCTACTTCTACCACTCTTTCTCCAGCATCTTGCCCTGGACAAACTGTGACAATGTGTGGAATACCCCCGACTGCACCAACTATTTTGGCGAAGACAACGTCACCTGGACCAATTCCTCCAGGTCTCCAGCAGAGGAATTTTACACGTAAGTGCATGTAAGTGTGAGTAGCAGAAGCCACGCATATAAATAGATCTACAGTAATACTCTACACAAACATTGGCAGCCGTTGATGTTTCGGGAAAACCTTCTCTCATGTGGTGAAAAGATGCTGATGCGTGTGTTTTATCATTGTACAGGAGGAATGTTCTTGCGATCCACAAGTCGTCAGGGCTGAAAAACGTTGGGGGTGTCCGCTGGCAGTTGATGCTCTGCCTTTTTCTCATTTTCACCATCGTATACTTCAGCCTGTGGAAGGGCGTCAAGACCTCTGGAAAGGTAAAACATTGAAGTTGCTAACATAAGATTATAGAAGACAGCTGTGTATGTTCTTTAATCACATCACTGCTCCTGATTCATCTCCTTCTTCCAAAACAGGTAGTGTGGGTGACCGCCACCTTGCCCTACATAGTGCTTTTTATCCTGCTTATTCGAGGCGCCACACTGCCGGGAGCCTGGAGAGGAGTGGTGTTTTACCTAAAACCCCAGTGGGGAAAGCTGCTGGAGACTGGTGTGAGTTGTACAAAGTTGCTCGGACCTCTTACATGAAAAACATGGTCATGCCTTATATGTAAAGGTTGTGTTTTATAGCCTAATATAAATTATCCCTATCAGACTATTTATATATACCACCATTCATTTGAGAATCTGTCTATATTGTTTTAGATCTACTAAGCTTCCTCATCTACCTCGCCGGCTCACTGTGCTTGTTTGCTAAACATGTGTGAGAGCTTTGGTTGGAGGGGATTATGGATGAGCTGAGATGAGATGCATAAATAAACCACAGAGCAGGATAATAAGATGCATAATTGGTTTAGATTTGCTGCCCATTAACAAAGGCCTCCCTTTCTGTCTCACTCACCAATTTCCGACGCTGCCCTCTTCTTTTTAAAGCCGAATGCGTGCTCCTCTTCAGATCTCCCTGTGTACAGCTGTGCGCAACCCGATTTTATGTACAGCTGACACAACAGCACACTGCTGGGTAAATTAAACACTGGGTGATCAGAACCGAAATAAGAAACTAAAAAAGTAGATATTCCTATTCTATTCAGGGAGGGTGACATCATGTCACAGATAGGAAACTGGTTCTCATTGGTGTAAGAAATAATGTATTTTTTATGCTATTAAATACTCATTGCAAAATACATCTCCCCGTCTCTCTTTCTGTCTTATCAAGGTGTGGGTGGATGCTGCCGCTCAGATATTTTTCTCCCTGGGGCCCGGCTTCGGGGTGCTCCTGGCTCTCTCCAGCTACAACCCTTTCACAAATAACTGCTATCGGTGAGATCTGAGACATACTGAGTCCCACATGTGTGGCTGGAACACATGCAGCTTGAACAAACTAGAGGAAGAGGGTCCAAAAACACAAGGCTGAAACCTTTTGCTATTTGTATGATAAGACCTCCTGTTGAATTGAGTTAAACCACTTCGGTGCACAGTGTGCGCTCAAAACTCAGCTGTGGGATTTATTGCTTATGAATTAAATTGTGTGATGGAGAAAATGATATTAGAGGCACGGTGGATATGAATGCTAAACGGTAGGCAGGAGAAATTAAACTGTACACTCCCAGTATGAGTGGGATGTGTGGGCATGATATGATTATTAGTAGAGCAGAGGGCCATGGCAGGAAAATACACACGGACCATGAATGAAACTTGATGAGGCATTTTCTCCACAGAGAAACCCATGAATGATAAAATGGGTGATTATGTTTTTCAGTGCAGACTTAGATATAAATGCACTACTAATGTTTAAGTTATTATTGTGGCTTTTTTATGTATAAATGCATGATATATGTGATTTTTACTCTTTAGTTATTGTGAATCATTAATGAGTCTCATTTTTGACGATAGAGGATTTTTTTTGCGTCACTAGAAGCATTCTGCTGATTGACACTCAATAATTAGACTGTTTACATTCGATGGATGTTCGATGAGACGTTTTTTATATCCCTAATGAACAACACAACATACATCCTTCAGCAGAGTATTCCTCAATAGTATTGTTGCAATATGTCCCCTGTTGCTAGCTGGGTGTATACTCACGTGTAAGACACAAAGCTGAAAAGAAAAAATATAAAAGAGCCTATTAAACGAGGGTCAGAAGGGGTCAGTGAACCCTTGAACAGCTCTCATCTCAGACAGCAAGACTTTGTGACAGTATCTGTCAGAGAAATTAAAATATTTGATTTACGGAAGAATTTGTACAATAACAATTACCATGCAACATGTCTTTAAATGGGGTATAATTTTTTTACCACACAGCGACGCAATTGTGACCAGTTTGGTGAACTGTCTGACCAGCTTTCTGTCGGGGTTCGTTATCTTCACGGTGCTGGGCTACATGGCAGAGATGAGGAAGGTGGAGGTTGAGGATGTAGCCAGGGATAAAGGTCAGCGAATGAGTCTTGTGTGTTTAAATTCATTAAAAAAGGAAAAACTCATTAATAAAATCCAACACTCACCCCAATCAATTCTTATACAATGTTTTTGTGCTTTCAGGACCAAGTTTACTCTTTATCACGTACCCAGAAGCCATTGCGAACATGATGGGCTCGACCTTTTTTGCTATAATCTTTTTTGCGATGATGATCACGCTGGGACTGGACAGTACGGTACAAACTGTGAACTCACCTTGAGCACATGAAGGTCACATGGTCACTGGGCAAGCCATTACACAATATATCTGATCAAATACTTCATCTTAATAAATTGACATTTTAATAAGTTACATATACAATGACTTTATGCTTTTAAAAGCTTCAACAGTAAATACACAAGAGTGCCACATTAAGTTTAGTTTATTTCAGTTTCAATTTTACATAAAAAAGTATTTTATTCTCATCTCTTTGTTTACTTCAAATATTCAAATTCAGGCTGCATGCAGTGCTGTGATGATGTAAAATGAACTACAATGTACATTTTTAGATGGCATATAGCAACCACATCAAATGAATTCCTTGTGAGGAATAAAATATGCACAGGCTACAATATAATGCAGTATATGTTAAACCTTCTCTGTGTGTTTCAGTTTGGTGGCCTGGAAGCGATAATCACTGCCGTGTTGGATGAATACCCAGATCAATTGGCTCACAGACGTGAACTTTTCGTTCTTGGCTTGGTAGTTGTCTGCTTCTTGGGCTCTCTAAGCACGCTTACAAATGTAAGGAGGTTTTCTTTTAAACATTTTAAATTTGTTAACCTGAGAGAACAAACATCCAGCAAATTATGCATTCAAACAGATAGGTTTCAGACATTGTTGTGCATTTCAAAACTGAGATCTGCAGCCTGTCACTTAAACTGAGGAAAATGGGTGATGATGGATGATGTTTTCATTAGTCACTTTAAGAGTGTTACCGACAGGGCGGTGCCTACGTGGTGAAGTTGCTGGAGGAATTTGGAGTGGGAAGCTCCATTATAGCTGTGGTTTTCCTTGAGGCCATTGCTGTGTCCTGGTTTTACGGTAAACAAGAGAAAATAATATTGTTTTTAATCTCATATATCACCTCTAATCTGTAAGCATGTGAAATACTAATCATGTAAGTGACTGTGCCTTGCGTCTATCTTTTATTTTGCTTTCAGGTATAAACAGATTTAGCAATGATGTGAAGGCCATGCTGGGCAAAGCTCCAGGGTTATTCTGGAGGGTGTGTTGGGTTGCCATCAGTCCAGCATTTCTAGCAGTAAGATATTAAGTATTCAAAGCTACATTCACATTCACAACTCGTGTATCTTAATAAATTGCTCACGTATACTTTTTTTCCTCAATTCTTCAATACAATTTCAATTTGTTTGTTTTTTTAATCCATAAAGATATCCATTTATGTAATCCAGTGATCAGTGGGTCGTAGCAGACCAAGTGACCTTTGAAGCTCACCTAACAGCTGACCCCCTTACCTTGAAGAACCCTCTTCTATGGGATATCTTCCTCTAAACCTTGGCTGCATAACAATTGGCCAAATGTCAATGTTCCTTCTCTGCATGAAGGGTTAGGGTTACTTAAACTGAGGAAAATGGGTGATGATGGATATTTGCACTCTCTTCTGTTGTTGTCTTCCAGTTGACATTTGTCATTATTACACTATTATGGCTGTTTTTCCTTCACAATGTTTGGAAGTATGGCTGATATATGGCCCTTCCACAATATCATATTTTTAAATGTAATAATACTGAAGTGACATATGGAAATCTTAGATATTGACATGTTTTGTATCCCGACTCTTCTATAGTTTATTATAGTGAGCTCCCTGCTGAAAACGCCACCCCTCACGCTGTTTGATTATAAGTATCCTGACTGGAGCATCACTGTGGGTTACCTCATCGGCTTCTCATCCTTCATGTGGATCCCCATCTACATGGTCTACAAGCTGGTGTGGACACCTGGGTCTCTCAAACAGGTCAGGAGAAAGAAAGGGAGGAAACAAAGTGTTCAAACTGCTGAAAATATGAACTTTCTTACACTTGTTTTTCCTATAAATTCACCTCTTCAAATTGTTTTGTTTTTCACAGAGGCTGGCGGTGTGTCTCAGACCAGAGAGGACCTTACCAGACATCCACACTGACACCCTCAACATGGCTACTGTGCCCTAAGACAAAAAATACCTCCTTAACACATGAAAAATACAGATCAAAGTTTTTAAGTTAATTTGCCATCAACATGCCATCCTGAACATTAGAAGGCATCATGACTGTTATCTGTGTATAATGTTGAACATGTCAACTTTCTCTGCACATGTACACTGTAAAATGGTAAAAGCTGCTGAATTGCTGAGATAGCAATACTTAAACCTGACTCTACGGCCCCTGTGTATTAAGATCTATATGCACCACCAGGACAGTATGTAGCTTTCACATGTTGCCATTTTCAAGTGTGCTGTGGTTTTGGGAGTCATACTGTTTTTCGGTAATGATCTACTTCCCCCCTTAATCAGCTGTCTTTATCTCACAATAACAACATTTAAAACAAATTAAAACATGTATTTTTCAAAGTAACATTCAACATTTCTATTTGCATGGGGCCGTTTTTTCTTGTTGGGTTCCATATTTTTTTGTAGTTTTGTGGGATGAAATCAGTTCTTCACATTCAGCTATTGAAACAATGGAACCACCAGTGTTGCACATAGAGCAACAATGAGGTTAACACAGTTTTTCACCACTGAAAAAAATCATGGCAGCAGTGTTTGTTAATACATTTGGCAAACAAGATTTTTCACATTTTTCTGTAATTTCTGTGGCAAATTGAAGACGTATAGTGTGTGGCTGGACGCTTCCACTCAGCCCATGAGGAGTGAGTATAAATGGGACCAAACCTAAATCCTTTACGGAGTAAATTACAGACCCTACTTTATTTTTTGTTTGATTCTATATTTGATATTTTCACAGTAGATCTATAATACAGTGCTTGTATAGGATTTTATGACAGCTAAATATATCTGCTAAAAATGTTTGGTTTTTCCCTACAAGTGTTTGTAATGGAGTTAAAGGGACAGTTCAGAATTTTTTGAGTGGGATTGTATGAGGTACTTAGGCATAATTAGTGTGTTATCTTATGGAGATGGAGATCAGTGCAGTCTCTATAAGGAGTTTAGGGGAGAAGTCACTGTAGAAGAAGTCACCTTTGTTCTGTTGCAGAGGGAGCTAGAATAAATAAGTTTTTTCCTTTACATATATAAATGCTAACCTAAAACCTAAATATCCGTTCTATTGTACGCTGAAATTAGATTTTTTTCAGCAGCTTTAGTTTGCTGCCAGATAGCTGTTTGTTTTCTTGCGTCTGTTGAATAACCTGCAGGAGCTCTGAGTCAAGCAGCTGACTGGAGTGAAACCAAAATAAACTGCTGCCTGGCGGCAAACTAAAGCTGTAGAAAAAATCTCAGTTAAACTTATATTTATGTTTTAGGTTAGCATTTATAAATGTGGAGAACATATGTTGGTCTTCTTGCCCCCTCTGCAACAGTACAAGGCTGACTTCTGCTACAGCTAACTCTCCCCCAAACTCCTTAAAATGACTGCGCTGATCGCCATCTCTATAAGGTAACTTACAACTTACACTTACAATTCATAAGAACCTCATACAACCCCACTTCAAAAATACTGAACTATCCCTTTAAGTGAGGCGCTCAGAAAAGACCACATCAGTTCAATTCATGTTTTCAGAAACACATTTCTCGGATACAGTACAATATGTACAACTCTAATTGGTTCTTTGAATTCAAAAGGAAATGTTTGGTCTTTATCTGATAGCTTCATTTGACTTCAGATAGCCTGTTTTGCCTTAATCTGCCTAAGTATTACACTGTATGTACAAAAATGGTAAAGGTTCTGGTGTAAGGTTGTATTGATATTGTGCCTCTCCAATGTTTCCTCTCTCTAATTTCAGACTGTTCAAAATGTTTTTCAGACATGCAGCATAATATCACTGGTGTCTTTATCACCTATGTTAAACTGATCTAAACACGCTTTACACTCTATTTACATTCAGAGAATAATGTGTGGAACAAGGTGATGATTGTTGTGTGATGTTAGTCGTTTTCAACATGGTGTATGTACTAGTGAGATTTGTAAAAAATTAATCATAGTATACGTTTAAATTACATATTTCTTCTTTGTGCTTTGCTTCATTTTTGAGATTCAACACAAATACGAACAAACAAACTAAGTGTCACGTATGCAGCTATATCAAGTAGGTTCAATAGTTAAAATCCAATCTCTATCTTAAAATAAGTATTTATTTTTTAGTACAAAGAAGCCATTAGAGATATGTTCTTGTAAATCCCCTTATGGTGATGGTTGTATGAGTCTTTGTAATGGCTGTTGGCTGTTGTTGCACTCCTCTATTAGATATTCTAATTAACAAGCTGATTTGCAATATCCAGAATCCATCAGCACAAGGGAATAGAGCGGCCTCTACCTTCAAATACTCCTCAACAACCCCCCTCTCTCTCTCAAATACACGCTATGACATAAGTACCACTATATCCACACAACACAAGGTATTAGAGCAGCCTCTACCTTCAAATACTTCTTTCAGATCTTTACTTAATCAACTGATTTTCATTCTAGTGTAAGCCAGGACTGATCACTTCAAGGACGACAGGTATGAACGTACCCCAGAGTAGAAAGTGGTTTAGAACATGTGATTCCCTATTGAGCTGCTGCTTGATAGACGTGCAGATCAAAGCCCCTTTGTGTCACTGACTGCTATTGAAGTAGAGAACAGCCAAGCACAGGAGACACATAAAAGAGACGCAGCTAAATAGACGGTTTCTTCTCTACCTGACACGAACAGCTTGACAAACAGAACATTAAGGAAAGAAGGACTGCTTGGATGCTGAACATTCTATGAATGAACCTGCTGGAGTGCATCCATTCATCCTCACATAATACAATAGCTATAACTGAGCACAAAATGTAGAGGGGAAATTATGGATTTCAGGTTTTAACAGGCATCAAATTGTTTTGAAGCATTCACTAAGATTTACCAATACTGTATGGAACAAAAACAGTGATGCTTACACCTTGCCTTCACCAGAAAGGTGAAGGTTACATATTTGTTGAAATTGGCCCTCTTTGTTTACAACCAATCAGTTAGGAAAATAGTGTTTTAACTGTTATATTACTGTAACGGCTATATTCTTTATTTGTTTACAATATGATTTGCACACACACCTCATCACTTTAATTTGACTCCATAGATAGTAAAACTGCCTATTCTCACGTCATCTGTTCCAGAATGGTGACATCACCTGTATGAATTTGAACAGTTAAATCAGTATAAGACTTGGAAATCTGATTTGTTATTGTTATTATTTCTAAATATTCCAGTTACTGTTGTGTTAATATACGTCTTGACGTTAACTGTGATGAAAATCTTATAAAATATAAAATTATATTTATGTAACATCCCTTTATATCTTTTGTCATAACCTTGTTCAAATTCACTGATGAATCGACGGGAACATATTCAAAAGACAACAGCCTTTAGATTCCTGCTCATAACTTAAATGTGTGTATTTAAGCTTCATACATTATTGCTTACTCAGATCATATTATAAAAAATCAGTTTGAAACCTTTGCATTGCCTATTAACCCAGGATCTTTGACTACGTGTTGAAAGGGAAATGTTTTCTTGTTGTGGTAAATTTTTCAAGGAAGCCTCCAGTTGTAATATCAGGCCACCGTGAGTGACATTTACTAAGACTCATTAAACTTCTCAGGCATATAATTAAGAGTAATAAGTGTTTGTGATGGTGCACACTCTTCAGTTCTATAGAGGATGGAGGTAAAAGGCCATATACATCAGTCATGCAGAGTAATTACATAGGGACATAACCCCAAGGAGCTTGACCTTTATCTCTATTCTTCATTGCTCTTTGACATTTCAAAAATAGGAAATGTGATGGCGGCCTGACACTTGTTTGATGGTTATCAGTAAGAGGAGAGATTTTATACACTTTGTATTTGTCAAACTGCCTTAAAACACTTGAAGCTTCCAGTACCCTGGTGCAGTCAAGAATGCAGAAACTGTTGTAATTTACTGTGGGAAGGTTATTTCTTGAGCAAAAATGTCAAAAAGGTCCACTGGATCAAGGTACTCACTGAAAAAATTAAACCCTTAATCGAGAACATTATCCGCAGATTGATCAATAATTAAATTCATAGATCACTCTATAATTATTCAAACTGTAAAGATTAAAAGTTTGTAATTTGTGTATTGGGGTTTGATGCAAGTGTTTATACTATGAGTGTATTCTGAGTGACAGTGTGTGATATTTCAATGTGGATTGTTCATAGTGTTTGCTGCAATGACTGTTTTGCAGGTGAAGTGAACTGTTCAGCTCCAGTGACTGTTGGAAGCGCAGACTGTAGTTAGAGTTTTGCACATTGAGCTCCTGTTGTGCCCACTGTGGCGTAGCGATCGAAATAAACTGTAATAAAGTATGTCTAATTATTATTATTATTACTATTATTATTATTATTATTATTATTATTATTATTATTATTATTATTATTTGTACCTAACCTTTATATTGCTCAAGGAATGGCATACGGAATGGACCTTCTTTGAAGAAAATAAACTGGATCTAGGTCTCCAAATAAATAAATTAAATGCATTATAAGTAACTGTATAATTTGGTTATGGTAGACAGAGAAAGTGTCCAGTTTGTCCACTCAAAATAAATGATTAATTAAGAAAAAAGGCTACAAATTAAATATGTATAACATTTCCAATAATATGCCTACATGAATAAATATGTTCGTTGTATCTATTTCAATAATGGCTAATGATCAAAATCATTAATGTTATCACATCAATTTTGCCAACTTCCTTTACAAATCGATTCATCAAGGTATCAATGACTAGGAGACAACACAAAATCGCAACGGCCTTAGGACCCAGATCCTTCGGCGGAAGAACCTGCAGCTCTCGCTCTCACCACCCCCATCAGCATCATCACCATCCTCCTCCAGCATTCACCGCTAAGATGCTGCGTCTCGTCCCACAAGCTCTAAAAATGATTTGCTTTAGTGTGTTAGTAAGCGGACAAACGGAGGACTCCAGAGTGAGCGACAGAGCTTATGTGATTTTACAGAAGCAGAATTTAGGTGAGACTATATGTAGGCTAAGCTAACGCAAGGCCTGTCAGTGAGGGTTACACCAATGAGTTTGTGACTGCGAGGTGTTTATAAAAGGCTACGTGTCTTTACCAAAAAGAATATGAAAATTAAAGTCAGGGTTTGAGTTAATTAATTGTGTCTGTTGTTGTTATTGGCTGTGATCGGCGCTGCAGCTATAGTGTCTTTGTCCCTACAGTCACTCTGGGGAGTGTCCTCGCAGTCCTGCTGGTGCTGATGATCGCCATGGCTGTCTGTGTCTACAAGCCGCTATCTCGCCGGTGAAACCTGGAGGACGGAGGGGGAGATCAATACCGCCCGGTGCGGAGAGACACACACCGGGCACAGAGCGCCTATAGCCCGACGGGAAAGCCAAGCTCTGGCTGCGAGGATACCAATAACTGAACACATCCACTGCACTTTTACCTGGGGTTCCATTAACTTGAAATCAGGTCAATTAGCCTACTAATGATGGCGTGCACAGACTAAGGGGCATGGACAAAGAATGAAAAATGGCACCTCCTCTATGTGAACAAACGGGGGAATTGTGCGTGCTAATAGCCCTCAGATATTGGGGTGAATATCAGTTTTGGATAAATTAGGTAGAGGCGTGCGTGCGTGCGTGCGTGCGCGCGTGCGCACACACACACACACACACACACACACACACACAAATGCACCTCTGATGTAGCCTATCCTTAGGGGCAATGTGTTCATCTTACTATTCGTGGCCTACAAGCATGGAGGCCTGCAACCATAAACTATAGTGGTATTAAAAAGCAGGATTTTAATTTGATCTGATTGTGGAAATATGCTCATCAATTTTCTGGTATTATTTTCAGGCCTATATGTTTTTTTTTATACATCTGACTGTGTGACACATCAAGACTGGTGATGTTGTAAATAGGTGTATTTTGTTTGCATTCAAGGCTTGTCTTTTAACCTTTTTATAAGGACTTATTAATAAGGTCAATAAGTGTGGATCAGCAGTAGAACTAATGTTTATGGCGTTTGATTGACTCAAGTGATAATCAGGAATAACTCAACCCCCATCCCCCCAATGTAAGAATCTGCTCAATTTACTGAAATAAAACTGAAGGTTTGTTATCATTATTTTCAGGGAATTTCCTGCTCTGCACTTGATTTTTGAATAAAGGAGCTCTGCATATAAACTACAGGTGCGTTGAAAAAAACAACACAAATAATACAGAATAAGATGGAGACAGTCGAAACCATTTCATCTGGGATCCCATTTTAAATTACAATTAAAAATCTTTTTTTTGTATTGCCGACTGCCTGAATGGCAGCTTTACCCTGCTTATCCAATTTTCCCACAGCATACTTTAATTTTGCGCTATATCCAGAATACATATGTTAGAACAGGAACGACTATGAATAAATTAAGCAGCTATATTCACTACAGAAAAATTGAGTAATCACTTGCTCTGACAATGTATAGAAATCCATTGGTTTTAAATATGTACTGTACTGTATTTCTTATTCATTAATGGATTAAAAAGGTTTTTTGTAAATGAAGCACATCAACAAGACATATTTAATCTTCATGGAAATAAAGTGCTTTTATTTTAGAAACAACATTTTGAAACCGACATTTACTTAAAACGTTAACATATTAAAAAAGAAAAACTTTGCAGCAGAAAGGGTGCATTACAAAGATCTGCATTCAACTGACCAAAGCTAGCATTTAAGCCAATTGCTCACTCGGTTTGGAAACTTGATCGTAATAATTAGTAGTTTTTCAGCTGAAGCCCCTGAAAGTCAGACACAACAGCTCAGGAAGAACATTTGATGTTCTGAAGTGGTTGGTGGTCAGTAAAATATAGTGGTTAATGCATTTAGCTCATCATCACCCTGGTACAACGAAATTGTCATTATTTAGTTTGTTTTTTACATTTCAAATATTTAAAAAAAATCGTATTCAAAAGTTTAGTCTGAGTGGCACCAGTTGTCACCAACTCTTGCCCGGGCAAAGTGTTGTCAAAGCAAAAACAATCTCTTGGCACATGCTGAAGAAACTAATCCTACGTATGGTAGGCACGCTTGATCTTTGAGTCTGTGCTGCCTTTTCTTCTGCTCAGAGGTGTTGAGTTGTTCGTGGCTACAAAAGGCTGATAGACTGCCTTTAGGAATCTCAATAATCTCTGCAGTACTGGTTGTGCGACTGCTTCTTAACTGCATGACAGCTGGAAATCCACAGACTGGTCACTGCTATTGCATTTATGAACTAATGTTCGAGGTTGCTCAGTGACGGTTAATAAAAACAGCCTTTCTCACCATGAAATCTGAGAAAATTAAAAAGAAAATCAGGCCAGGAAAGTAAACCACCCACCGTCTGTAGAAGCGCACATTCACAGAGTACAGGAAAATTCATTTATTTAGGAACTTTAGACTCAATGAACCCAACTTTCTGAATGAATATGACATGAGTGATGGCATGGGCCATACCATTTCGCACAGAAGTAACATTTATCAGGCCACAAACTGATTCCAAAGTGAAAGAAAATGTGACACTGGAACCCTGAGATTTCCATTATTTAGTGAGCCCATGGTCTTCAACAAAGTGACTCTGAAGGAAGACTTCACAGTGGAACTCAAACCCTTTAGGTCCTCAGTACTAGTAGCTTTCTATTGTGCTTGGTTGTTTTCATTCCAGCTTTCTAAAAATCGGTGACTGAGGCTAAAGGTAAAGTAAAAAAAAAAAAAACAATTCTCTGGACCTTAAGTGTCACATTTGAGTGTGAGCACTATGTGAAGTCACATTGAGTAGTCAAACATTTTTGTTCAGAGAACCTTACTTACACCGTTTTGACTCGGGATGAGTGATCAAAACATGTGGTTTGCTGCATCGATTTGGAAAAGAAATAAATTAAAAGAAAAACCAAACCCGAAATTATCCCTAAGAGTCCATGAATTAAGCTTGAGGATGGAGACACATTGCACAGAGATAGAAATATATAAAGGAGTATGCTCTTACCAAAAATACCTTCTGGAAAATATTGGATACCGATACCGTCTGATATTGCCTGTGCAATAATCATCCGTTACAGAAAGAGAGATCTGCGGTTGCATAGATGACTACAGTGGTTAGGAAGGTAAAATTGAGGTGTGGTGGTTGCTTCTGGATCTGGAAAAAAAATTGTTATTATTATTTCCCTCTTATTCCTTTTTACTTCTCAGTGAGCGATAGCTGCAAAATCCTCTCCAGATCCTCTTCCTCCTGCTTCCTCATCCTCTCCTCTTCTGCTTGAGCTTGTGCAGAGAGCTCCATGGCCAGGCGCAGTTCACAGTCGGGGCTGGAGGCAGAGGCGGAGCTGGCAGAGCTGGGGGTGTCTCCCAATTCCACTAGCACCCCCTCTGGGATACTCCTAGAATGACATTGACAGGGGAAAGTCAGAACCAGCTCGTTTTCTCTGGTGTTGACTTACACATAAAAGAGTTGAACAGGTCAAATTTAAATCCTTGTAGGACAAGCAGGTATCAAGGACTGTCACTTTAACCACATTTACTTGTGTAATTGCCATAGCATGCTACATGATAAAACAACCTTACCTGTCACTCTGGCTACTGGGCAAAACTTCAGTGAATTCCCCATCAGCCTCCTCCTCATCACCATTCCCCTCCTATATTAACACAAACACCAGGAGTACTTAAAGGTGAAGTAAGAGATATATTTATGTTAATATACGCGTTAAATAGCTCTATATTCATACAGTGATCACTTATATAGTGTGCACGTTTCATAACTCCGATCTCTGCATGTAATCGGCAAATAAACTTTTCTGAGATCCCACAACTAAAATCCAATCAGAAGAGAGAATGCTACAAACCGCCACGTCTCACTGCCGGTGCACGCGGAGAGCGACAGATGGGTGAATGATTATGCGCCTACAATGGCGGAGCAGGTAAAAATCCTTCCCAATGTCTGTTTTGATGGTTTTTATCATGTTTTATCGCACTTACGGATCTGAGATGATGCTAGATAACTTGCTGCTTGAGCCCAGCACATTAATGACCGCAGTGCATTAATGTGGTGACGTAGGGACGAGGGAGGGGACTGCTAACTGCAGTCAGTGACAGGAAGTTAGCCAACTGACCATTCCGCTTACTTCACCTTTAAAGGGTGCAGAGAATTGCAAAATCAAGGATTAGATGCGAGTGCTGGGCTCATTAAAAAAGGTACAGTGTGTAACAGCGGAATATTGAGCGACATCTAGTGGTGAGCACTCTAGATGGCAAAGCTCCCTCCTGTTTGGATCATTAACAGAAGCTACTGTGGCCTTCAAGAACAAGAAGCTGTTTATTATTAATTTAAATAAAGTAATGCACCGTTTCACTCGGTCGCCTGTCAATGACGGGGGTCCGTCTACTTCCTAAAAATCCCTGCGAAACCATTAGCTAGTGAAAAAATGGGTGGAGACGATAACACTGGGGAGGAAGTCCCTCCACAACCACGCAAAAGAGAAAAGGAACAAGAAGTAGCTTAGAATTGTATTGCTGTTTGTTTAATTGTATAGTTTTGTTTGCACCATCGTGATAGACCACATTTATGCCCTGCCCATACGCTGCTCTCGCCCAAGATTTTCTCATGTTCAATGACGTCATCAAACTCTGTTTTGCGTTATTGTTTTGAAAGTAAGCCTTGTGAGCCCCCTAACGGCAGAATATTACATATTGTGCATTTAAAACATACTTATGTTACAATTTTTTTTCCATTTCTACCAAGTCTGATCTGAAAAATACTAATTCATTCTACACACTGAACCTTTATGCAATGATTGTCCTGACCTGGCCGGGGACTCTGCGAGACTCCAGAAGACTCTGATGGATGGCATACTGCAGAAGCTCCTCGTCGTTGCTTGGCACAGGGGCGTGTCGGCTGCCTCCGCGACGCAGGTAGCTGCCAGGCACCTCAAACACTGAAGGACACACTTCAAACAGCGGAGGCAGTGCTAGATGAATGAAGAGGAAAGAGAAAGAAAAGCGGTTCTAGGAATCGCAAAAACACGTGGCTATTTCAATCAGCTGTCGCATTCAGTGGTTAAACTGGCGGCATTTCAACCTGCAGCTTCTCCCTCTTCCCCTGGGGACGTTGGCGTGGCTGCTGGCGTTGGAATGGCATCCTCTTCTGTGCCACATTTATTGACGTTACCAAAAGTAATCCTGGCGTTCAGCACATGAAACAGGGGGATCTCTGCAAACAGATTAGAGAGAGTATATGTAAAAAAAATAAAAAAAAGAGACTACGGTTTTATGTTCGTCATTTGATGGGAATGTCACATACCTATTTTGACAGGAAACCCAGGAGGAAAGTTCAGGGTCACAAAGTCTCGCAGCCGCGCAAAATGGGAACTCGTCCGAGCCATGAGGTCAATAATGGGGGTCACCTGCTCCACCAGGGACAGAGGATGTTCCTCGCTCATCCACAATGTGCCTTTGAACCTGCGTGAGACAAGATTAAAGCAAAATGCCATTCATATGTATACAAAGCTTCATTTCTTGCTATTAAAGTATGCGGTATCTATATCCCAGAAGCTGTGTTTTCTCACTTCTGTGTTCGAATGCTCAGTTCAATGGGTCGGCCGATGTCTCTGTTCCCCAGGTCAAAGTCAGGATCAAAATATTCCTCTGGAGTGATGGCAGTGGGATTGGTGGCAGTTGCAAACTCAAGAGTCAGGTCCTACAAAGTTGAGCACTCGTATCAAATCAGCTACCAGTTGGGAACAAGACACATCGCTTTAATGTTACGATTGAATGCACGGCTTACCCCTTGTGCACTTATGTGCTGCTCAACAGTCCCCAGCACAGACTCCAAGATGTTTCTTTCACCTTTACAATGGACAAGTCTAACGTCAGTCCACTCACACATGTTACGGTATGTATTGAAGGACAGAAACGTAATACATGAATGAATATCATTTTTTCCACCTACTTTTTATCCTAGCTTTCTCCTCATCCGTAAGATGCTCCGTTCTCGTCCTGATGACCACATTTACATTGTTCACACTGAAAACCTGAGAAACAAACAATGTAAATGTCATATATTATCATAAAGAGGCTCTACAGTTGCTTAAGTTTTAATGAAAATAATAAAACGTATAACTTCTGGGAACCTTTGATTCAAATCCATTGACCACTTCGGTTTTGTCACTCCTCCAGCCCCAAATTCCAGACTTGTTCCTGTGAAAACAAAAGCACCATTATAGAATAACTTCCAAAACACAGAGGATACACCACTACTGATATGGAACATTTAAAGTAGCCTGTTGATTCATTTTAATTATTTGCATTAATCTGTTAATGTTCTCTCATTTTAAGAACTTTAACACAGCCTTTAACATACATCAAATATGTCCCTCAATTGGGGATTTTTTTGTTGTTGCTTCAATTACATTGATATTCTCTCATCAACCAACATTAAGGATGACCTGTTTAATCCAGATGTTCCAATGAGCTGTGCAGCTGAGAGCCACTACACAGAATATCAAGGCTGCTGCTGCACTGAACCCCTGCATGGAAAGCAGCTATCATTGTTGTAATTAATTAAGCCTGTGTTTGTCAAGTTAACTGTAATAGATATTATCTAAAAATAATTAAATATATAATTACAGTTGTCTGTCAAGTAAAACTGTCCCCTGTATTTGCGGACGTTAGCCAAAGGAAGATATGACAAGTATACATCACCTGAAGCTATTGACAGACACACCCAGTAAGATTTGCTCACATTATTTGCTATTGTAGCTAAGGCAGTTAGTTTATAGTATTGCACGTTCCATCAGAGTGAGAACTGACAGTAAGACTTTTGATTCAATAAGCCAATGTAAATATTGCAATTTAGATAACTAGATGCAAGAATAATACTAGAAATTTCATCTAGAGGTCAGCTCAAGGTGGTGTTTAATAAGTCTAATGAAACCTCTGTTTACATAGTGAATTGACGATAAAACAAGTGGAAAAAAAACATGAGAGGTTTCCTATCATGAGATATTGTCACTGTACGGTAGTTTGTTTTTGGCATTTAACTATGCAAATTGTGAAAGAGATGCAACTCTCGCCTCTCAAAAGCGATGTCCTTGGTGTCCAGGTATGTGTTGACAATAGGAGTGGTCAGCCTTTTGGCAATTTCCTGTTCAGCTGGCTGCATTGACTCTAGCGTGACATCCTCCATTTCTTGGGTTATGTTGAAGCGCTCAGTGTCAACCACTTCATCGTCATGATTCACCTCCATCAACTCTGCATAAGAATCTGTTAAAAAAAATACAGCCAAGGAAGGATTTCAGTCATTTTGCAGAAATAGTCAAATCATAAAGAAGAAATCCTAAAAAAATGTTGTAAGGGAGTTCAAACACACACCATCTCCTCGGAATATGTAGCTTCTACGCCCTCTGATCCAGGTCATGTTTTCGAAGCCGAGAAGAGTGGCATCCACTCGCAGGCTGGCGCCACTTTTCCAAATGCGACAAACATCACTCGGACAAACCCGGGCCAGAAGGGGGACTGTGAAGCAACAGCACATGAATGTCTCACAATGGAGAGAAATATCCGCACAAGAAAAAACAACTTGACTCAACACAGAACCAAACAAAGGTTTATCAACATAGAGGCAGGTATGTAGTTTTTCCTGTATGACCGACGCAACCCTCTTGCGGCTATTCACTTTGTGTGGCTATTTCATTGCACGGTAAAACAATAGAAGACAATTGTAGATACCTTCTTCTTTTGCATACTGAGGTGAAGTGTGCTTTACTTTAAGGATACACATCCATGCACACACCCCCCCCCCCCCCCCCCCGAACACACACAACATAACTTACCCCAACTGGTGAATTCCCACTTCATTTCCATATAGAAGTCTGGAGACTGTGGTTGAAACGATAGAAAGAGCCATTATTTTTCTTTGCCGGTGAATATTTCCAGACACATATGTAGACTGAAAATAAGACAATGGGAGAAAGGGATGGAGCAAAAAACCTCTCTGATCTTTGCCAGCAGCTCAGGTACTCCTCCCAGCGCAGTGGAGGCTTTGAGGTAATCTCTGCGTTGAAGCACTAACTGAACCATCTCTGGGTCTCCGGTGCTGACTGCCTCCTGCAGCACTTAACAGAGACAGACGAGTAAGTATAAACAAACCACTGAACCTTTTAACGTAACAGCATAGGTTCCCCAAAACCTCAACAACAGTGTTTTGTAATGGAGAGCAGGGAGAGGCTTTACTGCAGAGAGAGGAGTGGGTATGCATTTTTACCAGAAACCCCATTTACAGCAGATGAGGTGTAGGTTAATGTGAGAAGGGCACTAAGTGATCAAACAACCCACAGATCCTTACTTAGCAAGTGTATACGCAAGAAAAATTAAAGACACATTCAGGGAATCGTAGCAGGCTGGGCCTGTTATGTAGCCAGCTCTTTTTAACAAACCTGTCCAATTGTAGGAGTTTTCTTTAGTTACTTGGGCACCATGTCTCAGGAGCACTCTCACCGACTCCAGGTGCCCGAGTGACACAGCCAGGTGCAGAGCCGTCCGACCTCTGGGGTCCACAGTCTCAACTTCATTCTGAGAAAAATAAAGGAACATTTCAAATCTAGGCACCAGTTTAGGCTAACTACTGTACAGTATTCACACAACTACATGTTATATAATTAACACAAGGGCAAGCTGTGCTGGACATTTGAAATGGTAGCAACTGAAAGCCTTTACAGTGGAACCTATAGCTTAATAGTTTAAAATAATTTAACTTGGTGATCACTGATTCATGCTGACAACACTAATCATCATGGCAGGTCCTCATATGAGTCAGGCTACCAGGTTAAATGTTATTTATCAGCTTTGTGGGTAATAGAAATCATAGACACTGCACCATAAAATAAATTGATAACATCGCAACAATGTAGACCTACAGTAAACTTATAGATTAATTTATGTTAGGAACAACAGTATGAGGAGATCGTACTCCATAACGTTTTAGATCAGACAGCTGCAGCATAAATATCTCACTATTACCCAGACAAATACAATCTTCATAATAATAGCATTACAATTCCCATGACGTTTAAATAACACCACAAATCAGTATATTTATTTGGTAGAGCAGTTCTTACCTGATCATATCGTAACTAGTCAGATTATATAATGTGTTGTGTCCAATGAATTGGGTTAGAAGCAGCAGCATCCTACAATCCTTAAATCAATCTGAACAGGAAAATATTTATAAAAGTGAATTTACAGACCTGTTGATCGGTAAATATTTATGTCATTCCTTTTCCGTGTGTGTGACTGTGATGCATCTGTCAACACCACTGGCCTACTTTAACCAGATGGCTCAGGAGATTTAATAACATCTCCCTCCCGGCTCCATCGAGCTAGCATGCATTAGTGCGAAGGTTTTGCCACATATTTGAGTGTTTGACTAACCTGTGGTAACGCCAATTGTTCCTCCAGCTTCCTGTAGTCATTGTCCCACACCGCGGAGTGCAGGGGAAACTTCAGCCCGACGTCTTCGCTAACGTTAGCCGTGGACATCTTCCTCTTTACGGAGCCGCTCAGTGCAACGTTAGCCAGCCTCTAATAATTACAGCCATGAGGGGAAACTGCGACACCTACACGCTAGTTATTCCGAAAATGTGCGATAAATATGATCCATGCTCCTGGAATTTGAAAATAGCAACGTCAAAATATCAAAACCTCATCCAACTTCCACCCCAACCTTCCCCTAAATAAAACTTTTGAACAAGGAAGTGCCAGGAGTAAAGCCCAAAAAAGATAGGGGTGTCCTATTTAAGATTTGACTCACTATCTATTAATTCCCACCTTATTACGACAGTTGTACAAGCCCATTTAAAAAAAGCTATTTTTGTGTGTGATAAAAAATATGTTGGCCTATTTGGTCGACACTCGACGGGAGCACGATTTGTAAATACAATTAAATCATGGCCGTTTGAAATTAAAGAATAGTCAGTTCCAGTTGGACGGAACCATTCAAAATGTCCCCATGTGGGGCTGAAACCAGCTGAAACCGTTCCAAACAAAAAACTATTCCTCTATACACGTGATTAAGTGTCATACTTTCATGCATTCTACGCGGTAAACAATTTTATTTTGACGTGGTTCTGCCCCGCGAATGTTAGGTCAAAATGCAAATTTCATATCCAGAAAATAAATGTACTGTTATGCCTATAATGTCAAGATGGTATCGGCGCCTTTACTTTAGGGGAGGTACCATGGGACGGTCTGGGAGAGGTTTGGAATGTTTACCGCCAGCATGTTAATTTGTAATGGACTGTAACACAAAGACACATTGCTTTAGCTGTGTAGGCTTTTGGTTACTGGTAATATTATATAGCCTGTGGCGGTTTGCTATAGTTTTTAACACTGTGCTCAGTTAAGTTGTGCAATACAATTGTTTTGAGATGTTGCTATTTGATATATTGCACAAAAGTCATATTTTTAAAAAGTTTTAGAAGAGGACCTCGAATTATTGTAAATCCAGTAAATGCCGTTTTATAAACGTATTTATGTGTACCGTGCGGCCCGTGCCACGAAGGTGCATAGATCAAACTCATCTCCTTCGTTCGTATTTTTTGCCCTTCTCTTAGTCTGCCAGGTTGTTTATCGCCCAAACCCACAACAAACTAAACCAAATACTTTGTTTATAATAAGATGTTATATATAGCTTTAAAGAAAAAAAACTGCGTCACGGTTTGAATGTGTTCATCCTAGTCAAAGACACAGAAAGGGGCTCTTGATGATGCTGATGGTGAGAAGTTTGCTTCCTGAGAGGCTTAATCCTGGGCATAGTGTTATTTATCATAGGTAACAGTCGCAGCTGCCGCTGGGAAAGCTGTTGCCTACTCCGTCCAGACGACCGTCCAGACTGAAGAGTTGACTACCAAATGGGAACAGGCTAGTCAACCAGGTGCTAACTTTCAGGCAGTAGTGTACCTAACTCCTGTGGGGGTTAGGGTTAGAATAGTTGTATCGCAAAACGAAGAGCTAGCAACAGCTCAATGAAAAAGCAGGTCGCTGTTTTTTTTAAATACATAATTAGCACAGTCTTGCTAACGCGGAAGGCATCCCTACAGAGTAATCAATGGTTAGCATAACGTAACGGACATACCAGTGTGCTCATTTTTAAAGGCATTTTCCTCCTGCGTGAAGGATGTCTAAACGCCTGCGAAACACTGAGCTCTGCGCTGACTGCAATGTCCCAGGTAAGCACATTCACACCATTGTTTTAGCTGTTTGACGTCATTTATTCACACTGTCGTTTGGTCCTCTCAAACTTACTACTAACAAAATTTTACACTTCACTCTTCCGGATTAAAGCGGATTATCAATGCTGGCCCATGCTGCTGTCTTCTGTTCACTTAGATCTGTGGTGTGTACGGTTGCTCTGATCGGGTCAAGTTGTTAGTGTTGCCGACAGGTCCATGGGTTGAAGATGCAATTAGAACAGCAGCAGCTGTCTTTTTAACTGTTTCCATCCGGTGCTTCTTTCTTAAACAATCAAGAAGGCTCTTTTAATGTGTGTCAATGTAATTGCACATTTGTTGGCAGGTTTGCCAACAAATGTGCAAGTAAATGCAAGTAAATAAACAGTGTATATTTGAAATAATGTCTCGTTTATATAGAAGTTTCCAGCATATGTATAACAGTGTACTAATCCATTATGACATCTCATGTTAGAGCAGCAGGAACATTCTCTGTAGAGATCTCTGCCATCTCTAAAGTACAACTGGGATGGCTGCATCATTCATAGGCAGACAATGGGAACAGTGGTCTCCTTGTTGAACGTCAATAACTGTGTGTTTGAGATGAGGAATAACTGAATGAAAGGACTCTTAATGGTTGAGCATTTTTCCTCAACTGATCCCAACTGTGAATTATAAAAATAAGAGTCGTTAAGATATTGATAGGTGAAAATGTGTCGCAAAATTAAAATGTTCACATCCTAAAGCCAAATCTGCACCATCTGCAGTGTTTGGCAGCATATCAGTCATTCCAGGACTTGTACTGAAGAAAACTCAATCTCGTGCGTGCCCATTATATGAAATCAGACTCAAAGCAATACCAGCATCTTCTTACAGAGATCTGTTTGCTCTAAATAGCATAAGGAATGACAAAAAAAAAAATTGAATTAAGCTTTTACAATCAAATGTTTCTGTGAAAGCCGAACAAGTATGAGTACCATTGTGTGTGAGCTAAATTGTTTTAGAAGTTCCATGTATATAGAAATGACGCAATGTTTTTCAGCAGGCACAGGAAGCAAAACAGGATGCTGTGCAAATTTACCGCATGCTTTCAATGCAGAAGAGATTTTTTGGTTTCTTCCTCTATTGTGTCACCATAATACTCTGTAAATGTGGTATACTGTAGGAGTAGTATGTCAAATGTTAAAAAAAAAGTAAATAACTGTTTTATTACCTTTTTTTAAAATCCAGAAAAACAATAACAAGAATGTTAATATACAGTATGACTTGATATTTAGTACCTCGTCATTGTAACTACTAGTTATACCCTGCTGGTCTCCACAGCAGCTGGCCTGGATTGCCCTTCCAAGCGACTGTTACCAGTTGTTGTTGGGTGTGAATATTTTTAGACTTTCAAGATGTGGTATTAAATTTAGCAGCACTTGTCGAGGAAAGGGTAAAATAGGCACGTCAGCACCGTCTCTCAGGGTCTCTGTGGGGAGTTAGTACGGAGGAAAGCGGGGACCAGGTGCCAGAATTTGACCAGCAAACCCCTGCAGCTGTTCCTCCTACACCTCAGCTGCCTCTAAGACATTTACAGTCATATCTGCCCATCCTGTCACAGTGCCAGCCACTTAATCACATTAGCAGTTTGTTGGCCATCAGAGCATCACATGAATTATAAGTATTTTTGGGCGTTCAGAGGAGTCCATGGTTTAAATGCCAGACGTCGCAACTCATTTGTATGAGAAGAGGTTTGCTCAATAGGTCAGGGTTAAGTAAACATTATGCCTGGGTCACAGTGTTTTAAGTGCGCTCTGCCTCAATGTCTAATACCATACATTTTCTTAATGTGCGGCACTAAAATTCGCGATATTATTTGACTGGTTTTTGACTATGTGGTAAATGAGGAAGCTGCTCTGTTACACAGCGATAAGGTTGAGGTGCTTCAACCTAGGACTGCTATAGTCTTCACTTCCTTTCTACACACTGCATGTTTGCCTTCAGCTTCATCTAGTGTCAAGAAGACCTTAAATGTTCAACGTGGCTGAATTGTTACTTCCCACTTTTTTCTTCCTGTGACTTGAAAGACTCCCTGAAGGCATGTTGTATTACTAAAAGTTTAAACAATGGTCAAAAACTCAAAACCTAACACTGTGTTCACTGTTCATGTTACATTAGTGCTTCCAATGGTCTGAGCTGGACCATAAGACTCAAAGGACTCTGGTGCTTTTCCTCATTGTAAAAAAATAAGTGTTTTAAAAGTGTGTTTTTAGGCCCTGGATTAGTACACAGTTGGTGCTCTACTGAGTATTTCCGGCAGCAGGACGGTGAATGCGGTATTAACTCAAAATTGACTACAATACCCAAGTTTATCTAGTAAACAAGTACAACAGTGATGCATTTTTATTTTCCTTTTTGGGAAATGGTTATTATCAGGATTCAGCTTTTTGTTGGTTTTGGTCATTTTCTGGGATTTTTTGAAACAAGAAAAAGGTACAATATTCCTAGCCTTATCCTTTGGGCGCCTGTCGGCAACACCTTTAACACCATGGGTTCTCATGGTCCTGTCAGTGAGAAAAGCAGAAAAAATAAGAAGTGGGGTGCTAATAACTAACATTAACATCACATGTATTTGAATAATGCTTCTGAGCATGAAAAGAGGAGATGACAGACACCTTTTCAGTCTGACTACGGCAGGTACAGCAAATACAACCTGTGAGAGCCCAGGGATACAATATTGTACTTTGAGCTCCTCCTCAATGGTTCATCAGTTCATCAATCACTGTGAGCATCCTGGTTTAAGTTGTGGTTTTCCCTCTCCTATCAGAGCCTCACTGGGCCTCGGTGAATAGGGGTGTGTTGATTTGCGACGAGTGCTGCAGCGTTCACCGGAGTCTGGGCAGACACAGCTCACAAGTCCGCCACCTGACGCATACACCATGGCCTACTACGCAGCTACAGGTAATAATCCTTATTAACTGTGTAAAAGCTATGTATCTTCTATGCTTTCATCTGTAAAATTGGTGCAGCTTTTTGTAGTTTTTAGTGCCAAAAGTAAAAATGAATTTAGCAGGCCTCTATCGTTGCTCAAGATAAATCTGTTGTGCATCAGATCCCACTGAGGTATATTGATTTTGGTACAAATATAGAAAGTGTTTGTCCAGGAAGTGAACCGTTAACAGCCAGTCAGCATTCTACTGTGTGAATCAATGGGACGCATTTTACAGGTTCTCTTTTCATTTCAACCCCAGATGGTTCAGACATTATACAGCAATGGTGCAAATTCAATATGGGAGCATTCTCTACTGGACCCTGCGTCGGTGATGAGTGGAAAACGCAAAGCCAACCCTCAGGACAAACTGCAGTGAGTCATTATAGTGTGAAAATTAGCGCTTTAGTAATTTAGGAGTGTTAATTTAATTAAAAAATCACAAAGATTGTTTAACTTCCAACTTCATGTTCATGTCACTGATTGATTTATCGCCTCTTTGTCGGTTTGAATCTCCATGTTTCATGTTGTCCCAAAAGCCCAAACAAATCCGAGTTTATAAGAGCCAAATATCAAATGCTGGCATTTGTACATCGCATGCCTTGCCGGGAGGATGACAGCTTGACAGCCAAAGATTTAAGCAAGGTGAGGAGAAATAGCTGCCCACCCTGATTGGCAGAAAAACTAAAAACACATGCACAAATCTGATTTTTTTTAATCTATTTACAGTTATAGTTTTATTTTAATTTTTTTCCCCAGCAACTTCACTCAAGTGTACGCACTGGGAACCTCGAGACTTGTTTGAGGTTGCTATCCCTGGGAGCACAGGCCAACTTTTTCCACCCTGTAAGATCTGCTGTATATGCAAACCAGACATTTTATTTATACATTTACTTGTTTTACTTCTTTTGACTCTTTAAGATCATACTGTTTTTTTCATGCTAATCAACGTCCCTCTAGGAAAAAGGAAACACTCCTTTGCATGTAGCTGCAAAGGCAGGACAAGTATCTCAGGCTGAACTATTAACTGTTTATGGGGCCGATCCAGGAGCGCCTGACAGCAATGGCAAAACCCCCATTGACTTTGCAAGGTTTGCATCTTTTTATCATTTAATCATTAACACTAAATATTATGGGCATTTAGTGCCAACCCTTGAATTATTAAATAGTGTTATTTATTTTTGTAACGTGCCTTTGCAGGGAAGCGAGCCACCACGACCTGGCAGACAGATTGGTGGAGGTTCAGTATGAACTTACTGATCGACTGGCATTCTACCTTTGTGGGAGAAAGCCAGGTGTGCAGTGAGAGATATCTTCAAATAAATTAACTGTGTGTTTAAAAATGATAAGGCCAAATAATATTGTTCATGTGAAAGATATTGTGATAGCTATGTGGCACTCCAAAGCAGATAAAAACAACTACAGCTCATTGCATTTGATTAACTTTGTCGATAGCATTATGTTGTCTATATAAACCCCGCTTTAAAGAAAGTGTTGACATTTCCCATAAGTATTGATGATGTTGTTGGCAGTTATCCACAACATTCTCCTCGTTCCTTTCAGATCATAAAAGCGGACAGCATTTCATTGTTCCTCAGATGGCTGACAGGTAAGAAAGTGTATGCTGTCAACATGATGTAAGTTGTTATGAAGTGATTTGTCTTTTAAATTAACGTGAGTGAAAAACTGAAATCCAGCCAATAACCTAAGCACGGCAAGGCGGATGTTCATGGTTGTATTTTTTGTTCTGAGGCCTGTTTGGACATGCTGCTGTTGAGATCTCTGCAGCTATCTGGGATCTATGTTTGAGGAAACAGACCCAGTGAAGCAGTTAACATTCCCCGCCAAATATCTCTAAATGCTTCAAACGACATTAATTCCAAGCAAGCAGAACTATATACAAGTATACGATCATTATACTTTATCAATTGATATGATACATTTGATCTATTTTTTCAATTGCTTTCTTTGGATGGATTAGGAACATGTAAGTATTCCTCAGAATAAATAGTGCATTTTATGCGACTTGAGAGATCCATCAGCACGTCTTTATGAAAGTTTTCTGTTTTTTTTTCTAGCAGTATAGATTTATCAGAACTGGCCAAGGCGGCAAAGAAGAAACTGCAGTGTGTAAGTATTTCACCAAGTCGCTGTACTAGGCTCTTTTTCTCCATTTACTCCAATGTGACAAAAGTGTCATTTTCCCCTATTTCCATGCAGCTCATCAATCACCTATTCGAGGAGCTGGCCATGGATGTGTACGATGAGGTGGACAGACGAGAGACTGACGCTGGTAAAGTAGAAATCATCCAGTAAAACTCTGTAGTGACTTTTCTCCTCACACGGATACTTCAGAACCTTCACCGGTGTTGCAGCTATATGCGCATCTCAAAAACCAGATGCCATTAATCTCACTCTCATGCTTCTATTTGTAGTGTGGTTGGCTACACAGAATCACAGCACGCTGGTGACGGAGACCACTGTGGTGCCTTTCCTTCCTGTCAATCCAGAGTACTCATCAACCAGAAATCAGGCAAGCCCACTTCACAGGACCCCCCCCCCCCCCATGCAAAAACACTTAAAAGTTTTCCTCCTGCACACATTTAGGACTGATCGGAATATTCTTTGTTTTCTTGTTCAGGGTCGACAGAAGCTTGCAAGATTTAATGCACATGAATTTGCCACTCTGGTGATCGATATATTGAGTGACGCTAAGCGCAGACAACAAGGGAATTCCATAGCCAGCCCCAAAGGTCAGCATCTTGTTCATCATTCATTTCTTAAAGGTGGAGTCAGCAATTCTAGAGAATGCTTTTTGTCAAAATCAGTGAATATCTCCTCACGATCCGCTACCTGTCCTGTGTGTGTGTACACTGAAAAAGAAAATCCAGTGTTAATACACAGCCTAGGCTCTGTAAACAGGCATGTTGCTAGCTACGGTGGGTGGCCTTTGTTTACATCGCCTTTGTTTACATACCAGTTTACAGAGCCTCACACCCACTACAGACGGGAAGTGGATCTCACTGACATAGCCGTGATGCACAGATACACAGTAACGATTTGTATCTGCTCATTCCAGACAATGTTGAGTTCATCCTGAAGAGTGTGTCGGTCAGGCACTGCAACGATAGCCAGGACAACGACCAGCCTGACTACGACAGCGTGGCTTCTGACGAGGATACAGATCAAGAGCTCCCTTCGAGCAAAGGAGATAGGACCAAGGTACCGTGGCCTCACTTTCACAAATGAAGACCTCTCCTCCTCCCCGCCCCCTGAAAGAGACCCGGCCTCTCTCTAGGTGCCCTTTTTCCCCATTTTAGTTTTTTAACCCCTCTCTCCAACAGAGCGTGGACTCTGACCAATCAGACGGCCCCATTACTATGCAAGACTTCTTGGAGGTGAAGAACGCGCTCTCCGCCTCCGAGGCCAAGATCCACCACCTCATGAGAGCCAACAACAACCTGAGCGACGAGCTGAGGCTGATGCAGAAAAAGGTATCCACCGCGCTCCACCAATAAGATCACTAACACCCGGGGGGGCCGGAATGAGGGGGGGCCACAGTGGTCAGCAGAGCTCTTCTCCTGCCCGGCGTGATCTCTCTCTCTCTCTCCGGTGTGGAGGACCCGGCCTGTGGGTTGTTATAATGATGTTGGAGCTATCCGAAACAGGAATGCCCCATTTAAAGATAAGGCTGCTGCGACACCCTGCTGGTCCGCCCTCTGCTTTGGCCAGCATGTTTGATTTCTACTGGAGTTTTTACATTTTGTTCACCCTGTTTATTTTGATGATAAGAAAGACACCCTCCAATTAATAACAATTAACCCCACCCCCCCATATTTGGTGAAAAGTAAAGTTAATGCAATACCGTCTTATGTCACTAACAAGCATGTTTAAAGACAAAGCATGAAGACAAAGGTATTGAATCCCTTGAGAGCACATAGTCACTAACTGAAATTGTATGCATGTGCCTTGCTTCATCATCACACATATACTGTGTTCAATGAGTAGAAATGTTTTAGTACTTCTGGATTTTATTGTTTGACATGTTTTTTTTGTAAGTGGTCACATTTCATAGAAGGCATACTGCTCAGCAGATACAAACCTGGAAGACTGCAACTCCACACTGACAATTTATAGAAGTGACAATGTTTAGTTTGAGATTCTGCACAAATGTTTGCAGCGTGCTTCAACTCAGGAATGACAATGATGGTATTTGGCCACAGATGTTTCTAAGCATGTTTAGAGCTTTTCTTTTTGTTAGAAAATGAACCCCTGTCAGTGAGAGTGATTTTTTTTTCTTATGTTGAAATTGCTTTAATTTGACTGTTTGGTACACTGGACACTCCCTTGCGTTAGACATAAAGCACTGTAGTGTGCTGTACTGTTTTTGATGATGTGATTTTGTTTTGTTTTAGCCTACGTTTAATCAGATTCCCAAAAGAGATCACATTCAGATGCAGATGTTACGAGGAAAACAGGAAATGTGGTTCAGCAAGACATAATGAAGCACAAGAGTAGTCACAAGATGGTGTGAATTTAGTTTTCCTTTATCTTCATTTGGAATGACAGCCTTCACTAAACATGACCCGTCAGTTGTTATGGATTAAGTTACTAATTGAAACTCAAGATCTACAATTTTATTTGCACTAAATGCTAGTAGTTGCTAAAATTAAGAACAGTATTTCTTACCATCCTGATTTTGTTAATTCTTGGATGCCTCTTATCTTCTCATAATTCTTCAGTCAATCCGTCTGTACTGTGGCTACATCTTTGACTTAAACTGCACCTCTGTTGCTAACCTGTGCAACAACCTTTTGCTTGCCTATCTATCACCTGCTTATTGTTTTTTTTAGACCAAGAGAAAATACTTCCATAAAGTAAAAAAGAAAAAATCATGTTATTCCTATGACATTAGGAGGTTCGGCCACAACCCCATTGATGTTCCACCTAATGGATTTTGAAATAAATCACAAGATGATTTACCATAAATACTTGAACTTAAGTAAGCACTAGCAGCATTCTGTAATCCATTGACGTTTTTTTAAGGGCAGTATCTAAATATTAACTGAACTTTCTTTATCTTGGTAATAACAAAAATTCAAAGGGTAAATTCTCAGATTTTATAACCACAAAGATGTGTTTATTTGCTGCCAAATGAAAACCCCGGCAGAATGAAATGACTTTAAGCATGCTGGCAAAGCATCAAAGCATGACATATATTATCTTGAGGAACAATGGGATGAAAGCTGTGATTGTTGTGCTGTAAACATAGAGTGGCTCAGAGCAGGGAAACACAGCTTGCTTTGCTGAGAGCGCCTCTTAGTGTGTTGCTGACCGTCTCTTCCAGCTGCACTCTCTGCAAAGCGAGAACATCTCTCTCAGGCGGCAGGTCACAACCACTATCTATCAGGTCCCCAGCGCTTCAGACTACCCTCACCCCTCCAGCCCCTCTGCCCTCAAACGCCGGCAGTCTGCGCAGTCCAGTCGGCCCATGTCTATGTATGAGACCGGCTCAGGCCTGAAGCCCTTTCTCCCTAAAGGGGAAAGTCCCTACCCAGAGGATGGTATTCCCACCCTGCAACCCTTCCCACCTCATGTAAGTAAGACCTGTTCCCTGCTCTCCTTTTGCCATTTCCTCTCCACTGCCTTGATTCCACCATTTTCCCTCACGTTCTTCACCCTGTCTGCAAGCCTTTCTCTTCCCCCCCTTCATTTTTTTTGTTTTTTACCTCCTCATACGCCACTGGGTAGTTTTTTGCAGCATCAAAAACAGTCATCAAAAAGACACAGCCACTCACATCTGATCTTGTCCAAATAGATATTCAAACAATCATTATCCTGCATACAGTATATCTGTTGTTTACTGGAGTGCTCTTGTTTGTGGGACCACACGTAGTTGTACAGGCAGTAGATGCTGTTATCATGATAGGTTTGTACTGTGTTTTATGTTGATGAAGCATTAAAACTACCATACAAATAATCCTGTGTTTTTGTAATGCATGATAATTCCACACACTCTCTATATATCTCACCTGTTTAGATTATTTCATTGGTATAAATGAGTTAACAATGAAGTTGAATTTGAGTATATGGTGGTGGATGGATTAACTCATTTTTCCTTCCAGGACACTGATCTCTGTAAGGAAATGTTTATGAGCTCAGAGAATACATTCAGAAAGATGATCTGCAAAAAACAACTAAACTCATCAAAGTTGTCTACATATTATTTTAAGTTAACCCCTCTTCAATAATAGAATTTGATAATCCTGAACTAAGAGGTCATAGTCATTGCACAGATACAGTTTTCCCTCAACTACATTCTCATTTAGCAGGATCTGATCAAAGGTGGAGTCATCAATTCTGGAGAATGCTTGTAGTAAAACACTTGGTGAAAATCTCCTCACAATCTGCTACCTGTCCGTACTGTGTGCGCTGAAAATTATAAAATACAGCCCATGCAAACTGGTATGCAAATAAAGGGTGTGTTAACAAACACTGGATTTCTTCTGCCAACACACAGTTGGGACAGATTGTGAGAAGACATTCCCTGATATTGACAAAGTGTTTTGACAACAAACATTTTCCCGAATCGCTGACTCCACCTTTAAGCCACAATTGGCTTGAACAGACTTTTGGGACAAAATCAGCCTTTTTTTTTAGTTTGTATAAACTTTTTCTCTTTTAATTTAAGGAATCGTTGTCCTTAAAGTGTCATTTGAACCCTGTCTTTAGAAGGAAAGGGCCGCTTATGTGAACACCTCTTCATCCCTCCCCTCATTTCCATCCACCCTGTCTTGGTCGAAGGACGAAAGTGCTCAAAAGGTTAAGTACATCCTCACTCGGCCCCACATGTTGTGGGACGCAGCAAATCCCCTTGGAGCTCTTAACTGCTCCAACTTCTCTCTCCCCTCCCTCACCTTTCTCTGTCCTCCATATGCCGCACTGCTGCATGAGCCACACCTCCGCAGATACCTACCTCCACCGGCATCATTCTCATTTTCAGCGCTAAACAACTGAAATTGTGTGGTCTTGTAAGGCAAAACCTCTTGCCTGATCGCCGTTCTGTTTATGATGCAGCACCTGCAAATTTTAAAGCTGTCCTTTGATCCAGAAACCTATATAGCGGGTGATGATGCAAGAAGTTTGATTGCACAAAGTTTATCAGTGGTGTTAGCCACCTGTCTATTAAAAAAACATAGCGAACCAGCAGAATCGCTCTTGTTAAATCTATTTTATACCTATGGAGAGTAGTTAAACTCATCATGTTTTTCCATTTCAAACACTCAGTGAGCAGTCCCCGTTAACCCGGTCTCTAACAAAAAGCTTGGCCCTTTTGCACAGTTGGTTTCCAACAGCATGCTCTCACTTCCTCTGGTAACACACAAACACTGTGCTGATCCTGAAGTGGTTTGCAGCCTGAAAAGATGTATCCTCTGTAAAGGCAGAACAAAGATCTCTATCTGAACATGCATTCGCCGATCGCATTTCCTGAGGCAAGTGTATGTGTGCTACATTGTGCCCCTGCATACAGGAGGAGGACTTTGATTGGATGTTGGGACAGAGATTGAAAAGGTTTGAACAATGCTCTGTGTGGCTCGAGTGCATTTGTTTGTCTCTGCTTCCTGTTTATAAATGCAGCTTTCAGTCTGATAGTGAATCTGATCTGAATTAAGTTATGCTGCAGAGAATCGTATCCTGTGCAAAGATAAGGCTTTGCTATTTTGTGTGAAACACTAAATAGCTGTGTTGTGTTTGATTTAGTTTAATTTAAGAATTCATCAGAATCCGGACTTCCTCTCCTAAAACAATGACACTCTGAGTTGTCCTTCCACATAGTTTTTCTGTGTGTTCTGGCCACGCATCCTCACCTTCAGGAGACACATTTAATGATGAAACTGATTTCACGCTGATGTGAATTAACTATCCGAGCTCTGCATAATCTGTTTTTACTAACCTTATATTGAATGCTATAAATTGTTCATTATGTGCTTTTGCTTCACAGCTTTATTGGCTTGTTTCATTCAGAGCCCTGCTCATCCGCTTTCACTTGTTTGTGCTCCAATTTGTCATACAAGGAACAGAAAGGGGAGCATTTCCAACATACGTCCCTTTTATTTGTCCATGAATTTGACATGTAGCTTTAAAATTGTGACTGCACCACAGCTGTTTCTGGTTTAAATCATCAGCACCGTGGGATGTCTTACCCTGAGACACAGTTGTCAGTGTCTTTGCCTTTTCTTTTCCTCCTTCCAGGCCTCAAAGTTAGAGAAGCAAAGCAGCATGCCGGAAAGTGACTATGAGAACACGTTCAATGATTCGGAGATGGATGATTCGGGGTAAGAGCATTACCCAGATTGATGGTTTGTGCTATTTGTCGAGGCTACGACAATAAGACTGGCTCCTAATTACAGTTTAAAGTGGTATTTTTTTTAAAACTGAAATAAACAGGTGTTTTGAGATTGCTGAGATGTTGGCAGTCAACATGATTTATCTGGAATTTGCGACTTTCAGTTTGAGCAGGAGAGGGAGGCTGAGGAACAGTGGCTGGCTGGGGGAGGGCACTTCCATCCCTGAGCTGGATGATATGGAGATGGAGCCAGACCCCGCGCTGCCCAGCACAGAAGACGTCATCCGCAAGACTGAGCAGATCACCAAGAATATCCAAGAGCTGCTGAGAGCTGCTCAGGAGAACAAACATGACAGGTCAGAGTCTGAAGGGACAAGCATCCTTCTTTATCATTTTAGGATCTGTTTTACTTTTATTTGCTTCTATTTTAAACCCTAAGTTCCTCTTACATTCATCAGTATATTCAGTTATGTTTAGTTGCGTTTATCGCCTATCATTTCCCGTTTTTGTCTGCCATCTTCCCCCTCATTCTACTTCCACCCTGCTCCTCTGTCTTCATGTTGTTTTTGTTGACTCGGTCCCCCTTCCCTGTGAGCAGACCATGTGAGCGTGAAGGTGTGCGTCGGCTCAGGCACAGTCTAGGATGTTTCAGCACTCTGGTGCCCTGGGCCGAGAAGGCCTCCACTCCTCTGCAGCCACTCAGCCTGCGCTCCCCTGACCCCACCTCCTGGTACTCTGGCCTCTGTCCCTGCCTCCCAGGCACACTTTTCTTTTCCTCTCCCTCACACAGTTTTTGCATTGCGCTTTTGCTTCCATCTCACCTGATAACAAGCTATTCCCTTTTTCTTTGATGTGCTACTGAATGTTTCTACTTTAAAACTTTCTTTTTTCTCTCACAACAAAAAGTTGAATTACGTATGCACTGACTTGCTTTTAATATATACAGTAGGTGACAGTGTTTTTGACATAACACATTTTTCAGGTGTTGTTTCTACCAGGAAGCCACATTTTGTAATACACAAATGAATAATGCTTAACATGTCAGTTAAATAGCATGTTCTGCTACTTGATGTAAACCCACTGTTGAAGATGTTAACGCACGGTGTTTTGTGAATACTACACATTACCTTACTCAGGAAATGGTCTTGCATCTAAACCTTAATGAACATTAGTGGCATTTATTTTCGGTTACATTAAACGGATGCTTGCACTTAACATGGACCAAAAAGAGCTATCTACTAGCCTACAAGTGTCACCGTCAACTACTGGCTTTGCATGCGTACTACACCGATTTCGTCCCGTTTTCCGAAACTATGTGCATGATGAAAGTTTTCAAAACAATTGCTTCTGAACTCGGAAACTTTTGAAAACGTAAAGGGAAAATCTTTCAGTTTTCACATTATAAACCGGGCCTAAAAGCTTTTGGTTAGTAGATATTTGATCCATTAATGTTTCTAACAATACATTGAACTAATCGACAAATCTCCTCTCCTCACAGCTTCATACCCTGCTCAGAAAGAATACATGTGGCTGTAACAGAAATGGCTGCCCTCTTTCCCAAGGTATGTAAACAAATGTTTTATATATTTTGCTTGGAGAGAATGGATCAGACAGACAGGACGTTTTTTTATTTGCCATTTGAAGGTTTTACAAGCAAGTGCCCAAGGTCTAAATAAAGCAGTATATTCAGTGGTGACAGTTTCTGATGGATTATTGTTATTTAGTATAATTACAACCCAATGGATTGCTCCCAAATATGTACATTTTTGGTAGTAAATATCATTCTATTTTAAGTGTCTTTTAAAAATAGAGTAAAGTAGTTTCTGGCCAGATTCAGTTCGGGGCCAGGCCAGCAGAGTTCAATGTAAATCTGCACTAAACTGCCTCTGTTTGTTGACACTTTCCACTAGTATTAAGATATTTAAACCTTCTTCTTTAGAGGCCACGCTCAGAGAGTGTGAGAGGCTCTCTGCGCCTGTTGACTTCCAGTGCGTACCGGCTTCAGGGCGAGTGCAAGAAGGCGGTGCCTTCGGAAGGCTGCCCAGGACCGGACATGCAGCTGGTCACCCAGCAGGTCATCCAATGTGCTTATGACATTGCCAAGGCAGCCAAGCAGCTAGTCACCATCACCACAAAGGAGAATACCAACTAACAGCACTTACAAGGCTTCAAACCGTCAGCATCTCAATTTTTTTTCTAATATACATTTTTAATGTTTATGTTGGTTTGTTTTTTTGTATTTGTGGTATATGCATGCATTCGTTTTTTATTTATGAATAAATATTTGAAGCAAATTCTGCACAAAAGCTGAGTGTTTAGGGAAAATGTCAGCAACTTTACCCAGCTGCCCTTGGTTTTACTAGCTGTTAGAACCTAGCTGTAGCACCATTTCTGTTAAGGGAAAATAAGATCTTGTACAAATCTAGCACCTAGCAGGCCTGGGAACTTTAAGGGCTTCTAGATTTCTCTAAAAGTTACAGTAAAACTAGCTCTGTTACAAATAATCTTTGAATCAGTCTTTAACAGATAAGCACAGAACACTAAATCTACATGTTGATATCGGTAAATGTCCGAAGCCAGACATGGATGCTGAAAAGCCATAAATCCATGTCATTGAATGCTAATGCTAACACTTTTGTACAACTAAAGGAGCCCTCATTAATTGCACTGTACAAGCTTCATCATACTGAAAAGTGCAAGCTTCAAAAACAAATACAGTTAATTTAACTTAGCTCTGCAATACTAATGCGTGTTGCTTCAAAATATAAGCTATTTATAAAGTCCCCCACACCCACTGTCCAAGTGTAATCCAATCAGTGCACTTATTGGAGCTATTTATGTTTGCCCATTTGTTAAGTCAGTAAATGCAAACAACACTTGTTTTCAGGGGTGGAGTTGGATTCTTTACCATTACATTGCCAAGATGTTGTTGTGTTAAACTAAAGTGAGTCGCTGTGTTTCTGAAAGGCACCACACTGTGTTGTATGTGTGCCATTGCAATGTCAGTGATGATATTCAGAGCTAATAGCCATATTGCCTGTATGTCCATGTTTTTTGGTGTTCTGTTCCATTGCTACTAGTTTTGTATTTAATGTGCAAAATATGGGATAGAACTCTAGATGTCTCCAGTGTAACTGTGCAGCCCAGCATTCATCCTCATCCGGTGTTTCATAGTTCATTTTCATTTTGAAACATGATCAGGATATTTTCCCTATATGTGCTTGAACAGAGTCAGTCTAGGGATGTATGTGATGCAGCTGTTAAGTTGCCCTTTGAAAAAAAATATTTAAATAATCTAAATAAACTTAATTTATAACTATAGCCTGTTGTGGTTTGCCATATTTAGCATGCATCATGTTTCACTTCTTGTTTCCTTCTCACAAAATACTGATTTGACTTGATTTGATTGGAAAAGTTTAATAAAAAAACTGTCTATAAATTCAGGATATAAAATATACAACTCTAAAAGTGCAAAATCAAACCATTGCTTCTCCTCTACATATGCAAAAAACAGCATTTAAATATTAACAACATGGCACAATATACAGCCTCATAACCAACATGAATGCCTAAATCTTTAAAAAGGCATTTGAGGATAAGTTCACTTTTTTTGGTAACAAAAAATAGCGAAACTATCATTTTAAGCTAATCAGATGTAGAAAAATATACGTCAAATTCTGTTTTGATTTCAGTCTTGCAGGTTGGTCATGTCCAAGCTGATCGAGGTCTTCTGTGAATCTGAAACGGAACAGTTTTCAAGCATGTTTTAACATTAAAGAAGCATTTTTATATTTGGAATAAGCACAATTAGAATCATTTAATTGTCGTGCAGATGGACATGAATCTTTTTACCTTCTCCTGGTAGCCTCTCTCTGCCATCCTCTGCATCTCCAGCCTCAGCCCTTCCTCCTGGATTCGTTGAGCCTCCCTCTCCTCCTCGTCCTGCTGCTCTATCCTGCGCTCCTTCTCCCACTGCTGCTGGCGCTGCTGCTCCACCTACACATACACACAAATGACTTTAGGCTGATGCTTTGACTATGATTGGCGTTGGAAAATACAAAGCACTGCATTGTGTGCCAACCTGATCATCTATCTCTTGCATGCGTGCGGTCTTGCGGCCCTCTTCTTTCACTGTCTCCTGGTGTCTGATCTGCCTCTCCAGCTCCAGCTCCTGGATCAGCTCCTCTCGTCTCCTCAGGGATTCCTCTTGAGCCTTCTGGTTCGTCTGCACCTTAAGCTCCAACTGCTGCTGTCTCCCCGCGAGCACCTTCACAAGAAGAAGAAAGCAAAGCTTTTTTTTTAGGATCATTGTCATACATTTTGAAGGACACTTTTGTTTGAAACCAATTCACCTCTTGCATAAGCCGCTCTCTGGCTTTCCTCTCCTTCTCCCACTGCGCTTCTCGTTTCTCCCACATGCGTTGAGCCTGTTCTCTGAAATGCACATTGTCACATTGATTTGTATTCAAGGAGGAGCAGAAGTCCCCTTACAGTGGAGTTGGAGCTTTCTGAATATCTGTGCTCACCTGTGTAGGATGTCAAACTCAGCCTCCCTCTCCTTCTCCAACTGAAGCTGCTCCTCGATCACGCGTTTCATCCAGGCGGCATCAGCGACGGCCCTTTCCTTCCGTTCAGTCTCCACCCTCCTGTCCTCCTGCTGTCCTTCCAGCAACGCTGCCAGGATTTTACGGTCGGCCTCCTGGCGGACACAGAGGAATTAATGGGAAGTGTTAAAGACAAGCAGGTTTACATGTAGAAAAATATAATGTTTCCAAAGAGGGTGAAGTAAGACTAACCAGTTGCTCCTGCACTTGCTGCGCTCTCCTCTTCAGCTGAGCACGGTATTGACGGGTCAGGAAATGCCTGGTGGCACACACATGCAATGAACCTCCTGCCTCACCAGAATAGAGTATTATCTCACTTGTGATCAGGTATGTGCAGAAAGAGCTTGCCCTTACCCCATCTCAGACTTCTTTCGCCTTTCCTCCACCTTTCTCCTTTCCTCCTCCAAGTTCTCCAGCTCCCAATGTTTCTTAAGCAGCACCTCCTGCTCTTTCTTTAGACGAGTTGCCTGAGATAGAAAAAAAATGCTTTCAAAAATGCATCTGAAACGCCTATAATTTTTTGGTAAAAAATTCTAACTAATAATGAATTCAAATGATAAGGTCCTTACCTCTTCCTCCCTCAGCTTCAGTTCTTCCATCTGTTTGCGAAGATCTTCTGCCCTCTTCCGCTCTTCTGCAAACTTCTCCTCGTCCGCTTGCTTCATCCTCTCCAGAGCCTCTCTTCGGGTCCTCTCGTACTCATTTTCAAAGTGTCTCTTCTCTTCCTTCTCTGCCACATTTTGCTGTGTGTTTACAGAGATGGGTTACTTACAAAAGGTGCACAATCTTAATTATGTACCAGGTTGAAGGGATTGAACCGAGTAGATCTCAGACTTGATACTGTGCTCACAGATGACATGAGCACCGTTTAATTAAACATTGATTTGTTACATAAATAATTTAAAGGATAGTGATTTGTCATCACTGGCTTGACAGAGGTGAAACTTAAGAGAACTAGACATTATTTTCACTATTTGATTTGAATGTAATTGTATTGTACAGTACACCAACTCCTCACAAGTGTAACAAAGGACCTTAAGGTCAAAAATACTAATATTAAAACACTTGAATGTCTTACCTGTTTCCTCTCAGACATCTGCTCCTGCCATTGGCCGACAACATGATCTTTATGTAATGATGACTCAACCTGTGGACAGATTAAAAGAGCGACTAGTGACATAGAAGAGACAGAGATACTGATGAACTTGACCTTAAGTGGAAGGGATACCAGAACACTTTATTCAACACTGGACTCAGGTTAACAAGAAAGTCATGGAATATCCACATCACAAGTCCTATTAGTTTCCAGATCAAGTGGATGTCTTGAAAAAAAAAGTGTCCGTTTCCTCAACTTGCGGAGCTCATCGGACGCACAGGATTGTCACAAGATTCCTCAGGCCCATTTATCACTTCATCGACCAGCCAGCCTTTAAGGTAAGATATATGGCAACTTGTCACTATTTGCATCAATAGTTTAAACTTAGTTCACCTCTCGCAATTCTCGGTTGTTTTTCTTCCAGTGTTCCGTAAGCAGCTCTTGTGCAAGCTAGGTATAAAAAAAGAAGAAAGAAATGATATTATACAGCGACAGTAGAGAACCATGAAACATCACTGAGAAACAGCCAACCAATTCAATATAACTACCTTCTTTCTTCTCTCCTCTTTCGCTGTACGAAGCTCATCCGTTTTTTGCTGAAACTGTCTTGACAATGTTCTCCGGTCAGGGATGACTTCCCTGAGCTCCGCCTCAAGACGGTTTTGCTCCTCTTGAAGCATGGCCCTGAGCCGATTTCTACGCTGCTCCAGGCTGGCCTTCTTTTCCTCCTGTAGCTGCTGTTCGTGGTATGCTGACATACTGACAACACAGAAAGAAAAATGACTTGGCTTATATGTCTCTGGTATATTTCCCTGCTGATGAAGAACATACTAGAGACAAAATACTCCAAGATTATATCTGAATGGTCAGTGTCTTTTTATCATTCACACATTAGAACACACATAATGTCACTGCAAATGTATGGAGAATACATGGTGTTAAGGGAAGACACACTGATATTCTGTATACCCGCAGTATAATCAACAAGCAACTACATGCTGAAAGAGAGGGAGTGACACTATCACTTTCAGTATACAATTATGATGTTTGTATAGGATGATCAACCTCTTTATTCATGAATGTACTTTTTGTTGTTATGTATGCCCTCTGTCCTCAGCAAAAGAGTTGCTACACTTCCGATTGTTCTACCTAATTCTATTGTTTGTCTGGAGTTGTTAGTAAAATCGTGTGTTATGTACTCATTTGGATAGCTGTCGTTTGGTCTGGCTGTGCCTGTGCGAGACTATCATGTGGATGAAATTACCTCTTCTGGTAGGAGTTTCTGGAGCTCCACGCCGCCTGTTTCTCGCTGCGGACGTTCTCCTCTCTAAAGTACCGGGCATGCTGCTCCCACTGACTCCGCCAACGGGACTCCTGCTCCCGCTGCCGGGCCAGCTGTCCCGCCCAAACCCGGGCCCGGCTGGGCGCATGGGTTGGCAGAGCCATAGACCTGAACAGTAATTACTTTAGTTGGTTAATCCAAACTAATGCCGCGTGTTTCATAATTGATTAGTTACCCGGTCAACTCAACTCCGTCTACAACCCGAACACTACCATCCATGTACTGAAGGCCATACCTTCACACAAAACCAGTACATCCAGTTAACCGAGTGTGTTATACGAGCTATAGGCCACGAACGTTTATCATATAAGAAGAAGAAAGAAATAAACAATTCAAAACAATGTGAACAAAGCTTTTATGTTAAACCGCTAGCTACGTATAGAAGGAGCGTTATAGCTCGTTAAATAATACATACTCACACTTGTGGTGATAAATGTGGTTGCCTTATCTTGGTGTTTGTTGAAATCAGTCGAAGTTTTTCATTTTTACAAGGACTCGTCTTTATTTAACCCGATTTAACCCCCCCAGTATGCCTTAGTTACCAACACACTTCCTAGTTACTCCCACGCTACGGGATGAAGTAAGGGTCGAAATTGCTCGGATAATGAAAACGCGAAACGTATATCTTTCAAAATTCATACAAAGGAGTTGTTGTCTTTCGTTTGGTTTGTTTGTTGGTTTTTGAGCATCCTCATTTCCTACTTTTAGTTTTCAATATGATTAATAATATGTTTGACAACTTATATAGACCTAGTTTTATTTTAATTTCAAGAAGAATGAAAACGTCTAATAAGCCTATAACCTACTAGGCCTACTACCAGAGCAGTACTGACATTGTTCAGTGACAGTCACGAGTAGGCTATTGATAATTCTGTGACCATACACTTATTTCTCCCCTAGTTATTCTGGCCTTTTGGAGAAATTAAAACCAATATTGCCTAAATAAATTAAGGCCTAATTACCTATAGGCCAGGGGTGACCACACTTGTTCAGCTTGTGAGCTACTTTTAAAATGACGAAGTCAAGATGATCTAGGCTACCTACTTTAAAAATGCAAAACAAATTTGGCCCTGGGGCTTGGGAGGTTTCGCAGGCCCCCTGAGTGGCCGTCCCACAACACAAAATGTGTAATATTTCTTTCAATTAATAAACAAATCATTTTAAGGTAGGAAAGTATTTCTCACAGGAATTTGGCAGACTGTGGTGGGGTCTCAGGCCCTTATAGGGGGCCGGGGCCATGACCCCCGGAAGAAAAATGTGAACCTTTTAAAGTCAAATGTATCAATCTGGTGCATTTTGAGAAGAAAACTAAGGCTTAATCAGCTGTGTCCTATGTGAGCTATTTAGTACTATTTTCTGGAATAATTTGGAGACACAGAATTACCAAAAAGCAGAAAGAAAAAATGTACAGGTTTAAAAAATCTCTCTGTGAAGTCTTTTTTTGTTTTTGTTTTTTAATACAGTATAGCTCAATATAGGCCCCTGATCTTCGTAGCCACGAACAATGTAATTTAAAAAATAGGGTGAATTTGGGTAATCTGGGACACCTAAACTCAAATGTGTTTATTTCCTTTTCTATCAAAGTTTTGTCAAAACATTTTTTACTACAGGTTGAGCATGAATGTCACGCAACTGAAATGATAGGACTTAATGGGGGGATGTCACAGGAAGAGGCAGGGCACTTATCAAACAGAAGCTTCCCTGAGAATTTCAAGAATGGGTCAGTGACAGGATTCTGATCAATTTAATGTTAAGGACTAAACATTTTATAAATAACGCATGTTCTTGATTTTTTTTTAAATTATGTTGTGATTAGTTCAAGCAACCAAATATGCAATAATATGTTGAATATGTGTTTTTCAACCATTTTGTTGCTGTCCCAGATTATCAAATATGATTGATAATCTGGGACAGCATGGTTTGGCTAATCTGGGACAGTCATTTAAATGATCCAAATGGGAACAAATATGCATTTACAGTGCTTAAAGGCCTACTTCACCGGTTTGAATATGAAGGTGTATTGAATTCTGAGATCCTATGTTAGCCTGGTCCAACCAGACCATCGTACTTCATTTCATTTGTACAGAAGGTCTGGCAGTGCTGTAATTGGCAAACGTTCACTCACTTGGAGGCGGGTGTCTGTCGAAGTTTAAAACTATTGGATCTGCCCAGTGCCACTCTGGATTAGCCAACCAATCGCATCACGTTTGGTCGTCACGTGTGTCATGAGCCGGCTTTTGACGGTGCGTTCCAGTTGGACAGGAAACTCGGAAATTTCCGACTTCACTACATATTGTAGTCTATGAATCTAGCAACAGTAACTTGTTAGAGCCTAACGTTTAGTTATTTGGACGAGAAAGGTTTTAGGCGTCCATACTTTCGCGAGCAGATGCACTGGAACACAGACAGGTCGGAACTCGGAACTACCAAGTCGGAAATCTCCTTCTTCCGAGTATAAAGGAACGCAGCATTCAACTGAGCCACTCGCTCTGTTCGCTGATTGGACACTCAGAAATCTGATTCGAGCAGGATCCCACTGATACACCCCATCACCAGACTGACTACTGAAGGGAAAATGAAATTTGGGCGGAAGTAGGTAGGCGGGCGGAGCCAGGCTAATCCTATGTAGTATAAATGTGCGATTTTTTTTTAAATCGGTTCATCCTAGCCTGAGAAAAGGCAGAAAGAGTGTTTTTTTAACCCTATATTTCTCTTTCTCGTGACATCACAGAAAGAGAAATATAGGGTTAAAAAAAAACTTACTTTGTAAATATTACTGTGATGTCTTTTACTGTGACATCACAGTAATATTTACAAAGTAAGTTTTTCTTTAACTACTAGTGCAAAGTACAATACAATATCTTATCTCCATAAAATATATAAAAATATATGACCTATTGACTTAATTGAATGTATTAGGCCTACAGAATAGAATGGCCCCACAATGTCAGGAAAAGCGAGCACGACTGAAAGACAATGTTTTGAATTAATTCACATGGTAGATCAGTTCATCAAGTGTACAATGTAGCCTATTTGACTTATTCAGCTTTCATTGTGTAATTTTTCCACAATGGTTTTATAGGACTTGTTGATATTGAGGCTGAACTGCAGAAAATAAGGTGATTTAGGCTTTTTTTTAAAAGGTGTATACAACTGTCCCAGATTACAATGTCACCTGTCCCAGATGATCAAATTTAGGCAGAATATTTAATTTGGCACAAATAACAGGTGTGGCATGTCTCTTCTTGGTATCATATCTAAAATAAAATTATTCTAGTGTTGTAGAAAACATTTTAGGGATTTCAGAAATATATGTGTTAATATTAGGCCTATGTTTAAGATAAGATATTGCAATAGGTCGCTAAAGTCAAAATTGCGAAAAACGTGGGGGCCTATAATGAGCCAGTCAATTGTTTATTTTCTTAAATAACATTGTTTGGGGCCTTCAAATATTAGGAGACAATAGCAAGTAAAAAAAAGTGGGGGGGTTTTATCTAGCCTACCCACAATGCCTTTGCGATGACCGGTAGATCGACCTTATGGGCACCCCTGCTATAGGCCTATAGGCGTATTATTGTTTTTCTTATTGTTAATATTATTAGCCTATATTTGGTGTGTTGTCTTTTTAGAATGAAAAAATAAACTATTGAATCAAAGATAGGCTATAATCTGGTTCCACACCTTTCAATCTTCGGCTAGCCTATATTTTGTCAGGATTGAATTAGGCCTAGCCTAATAGGCCTACAATATAAAGGTAAAGATAAGTACAGATTTGTCTTTCTTTCTTTAATAAATAGGCCTAAGCCTAAATCGAATCAATACAGAGAAACTAAATGGTGAGTCAGTCTGAGTTGTATGGCCACACCCATGTAGGCCTATTATGACTGTAGCCTACATTTTGAGATTCCACGATTCACCATTAGTTGGCAGCAAAACAGCATGTGATCGAAAGCAGTGTCGTGTCAGCTGATTAGATCACATCAGCTGCCGCTCTTGTGTTTGTTATTTATGTCTGTTTGCCCGTGCGCCGTTAATCGGCCTTTTTACCCGACAGGGGGCGACGATGACCAGGATCTATCAGTAAGAAGACGATCACACAGGACAAGAGCTGCCAGCCTTAAAGGGTATTCCATCACTTTTCCTGCTGGGTTCAATGTAGGTGATTTGTGTGTGTGTGTGTGTGTGTGTGTGTGTGTGTGTGTGTGTGTGTGTGTGTGTGTGTGTGTGTGTGTGTGTGTGTGTGTGTGTGTGTGTGTGTGTGTGTCACACACACACACACACACACACACTCAAGCTTCTACTGGTGTCACTGTAAATCTGCAGGAGAGGGGTTCACAGCCTGTTGCTATATCATTTCAGTGGTAAGAGTGTGTGCGGACTATAGAGATGGCTCTGCTAATGGAGCACCAGTTCAGGCAGCTGCCTGCTGACAGACAGGTGGAAACAAGACCGTTTCTGGAGGCTGTGTCATACCTTCCACCCTTCTTTGGTAAGTGAAGATTTCCCCGTGTGACACAGTTTGTAGGTACCATGCACAGACGGTACTTGATAGTTATGTGGAAATAAATGTAAAAGCTCAAATGACTGAGAGAAAAGAGAGAGAGAGAAAAGGAGGCATAAAAGTGGTACTCATGTATAATCTAGCCTTTTTGTAGTTGTCAAAGGTGCACATTTACCAGCCGGATTGAAGGCATTGACTAAGAGATAATCATTTGTGTTAAGCATGTCAAATTCAGTGCAGTATAATTAAACCTCTTCTGACTGTTAAATTGGCGTAACATACACACTAATGCAACATTTTATCAGACAGAATGGCTCTGCAATGTACCTTTTTCCACTGCCCTGAATGTTACATGTATGATTCGTTCAACTTTGATTAAAGACAAACATGTTGCTGTAGGTGAAATCTGTCACAACACTTTTTTATCGAACCTAATGAAACGATGAAGCCCTTTCCAAATTATAATCTTTTTTGGATCCTATTTCTCTCTATCAAGCTGTCCACAATCCTTTGGCATGCATAATTTACTCCACTGGCCTGGATTTTTAAGTTGTGAAAATGATTAGTACGGTGTTGAGTTCCCCTTGCCCATTCACCAGCGGCATGGTGCGCCCGGGCATCTTTGTGTGACTTCATTCTGTATTAATATGCCAAAGGTCCTCCATTGAATTTGCCACGTGAAACCCTTGAGAGGAACCAAGTCTGATGTCAATATTAAGCTTTTTCCTCCTTGTCGCCATTGTTTTTCCTAAACCTATACATTTCTTGGCCAATTTTCCTACAAGCTATTCAAGTCCTGCACACTATCAAAGTGCACTTGCACAGGTGTTATAAATGATTTGTCTCTTCTTCATGGTTTCGTGGACTGCACTTCTTTACTCCCCTGCTAGGTTTACAGCTGTTTTAGCAGGACAACACCTCCTATTTTTATTATTTGAAGTGTAAGTAGTTTAATGTCCTCAGACAACTCCCAGCGTGGCTGTCTAAGGTCAACCTGAAAAGAGTCTAAGTAGCCAGAATAATTAACACCTGTGTGTGTTGAACGAGCCAAGAACTGAATAAATGATGCTGAGTCTTTTTTCATACGTGTTTATATATTCTAGTTTTATTTCAGTGTTCTTTAATAGTTACTTTTTTTCAATTTTTATTATTGCTTATTGTTTCCAGAGGCCCTGTGTGTTTGAAACAGAACTCTTGTGAACAGAGGGATAGATATAGAGACAAGGATGTCTCCCTGAAACAAGAGTGTTGTGGGGATGCGTCACATCAGCATTAAAGAGCTGACTTTGTCATGAGTAGTTTCCTCTAACAGCTAAGGAGCTGAAGGCTGTGTCTGTGGGTCTACCAGGAGCGCGTGTGGTCGGGACCCATTGTTCACTGCCCCGTCACTAAATACTCCTGTCCTCTAGTAGCCTAAATAAAGGACACCTCATGATAATACTGCAGTGATGAGTCAAACAGCAGTTGCTGGAAGTGCATGTGCCTTACCTGTCAGCATTGTAGTGTCATTGTGTGTTCCATGTATTCAACTTAACTCAACAACCCCTGGAAATCTTGTTTTACTCAATTCAAGTTTGTAAACCTCTCACTTTGCTGCAGTGATGTGTACTCCGTGACCCAGTGGCATCACTGTTGGGTGTGGTTACAGGTGCAACAGAGAACAGACCAATAGTTGCTTGGTCCAGTAACTTACTCAAGCTAAATCATACACAATGTAAATGAATTCAAATATTCAGATACTTTTATTTGCTCCACAATTTATTCAATTTGAAAAATTCTGAATGTCTTGTGCATCATTTTATATAATATTTTCATTTATTGTCCCTCTAATTCAGCCTGACGTTATAAATGCATGCATTTGAGTCTGGTGCTAAATTAGTTAAATAAATAAGGCTGTAATGGTCATGAGCTCTGTGCCCCAGTTTAATGTACAATGCATATCAGGATATTTGTGTAATAGTGGTTACTACGGAAACTGTGTCTTCTGCATGTTATAGATCATGTTATAAGCTTTAGCTATGCAGAAATCCAACTTGTTTTAGTCCATTTGCGAGACGAATATTAAGACATGTTCATGATTGCAGGTTTATAGAAACAATTTAACAATTTGTGATAATATCCATAAAAAGCCACACACTGTATATAGACCTGCATCAACTCAGGACTGAGGTTGGTGGTAACCACAGGTAGCTCTAAAGAATGCTGATGTCTCATAATGGCTAATTAGTTTTATTGAACATGTCCTATGTGTAAATTCTCAATCATACCCTGTGTAAATATTCCTTTCACAGACTGCCTTGGCTCCACCATTTTTGCACCAATAAAGGCTGACATCACTAGTAACATCACAGTAAGTATGAGTTAAATATGTTGATCTAGTCTTGAATTTCTCGGTAAAATTACATTAAAATATGCACTGTTTTACCCTAACAGAAAATCAAGGCAGTTTATGATACCAACCCCGGACGGTTCAAGACACTGCAGATGATCATGGAGGCGGAGAAGGAAATGCATGGAGCAGAATGGCCCAGAGTTGGAGCAACATTGGCTCTTATGTGGCTAAAAAGGTTTTGAGAAGTTTTACATTTCAGGTTTTATATTTTTGTTGAGTTTTGTGTATTCATTAAATGTGAACATGTTACTGCACCCGTAAATACTGCATGTGCACTTCTCCCTTTTCAACCAGGGCTCTACGTTTTATTCAAGTCTTCCTTCAGAGCCTGGCGGACGGGGAAAAGGACGAGAGCAACCCAAACCTCATTCGAGTCAATGTCACCAAAGCCTATGAAATAGCACTGAAAAAGTATCATGGCTGGTTTGTGCAGCAGCTATTCAAGGTGGGTTCAGAGTTTTTAACAAGAGCAGATGTACAGTAAGGCTGTGTTGTATTTGAAAAGAAATGTTCCACTAAGCATATAACGCATGGACATTTTTAGATCTGCCATTTGTATTTGCTCCTCTAGGCGGCTCTTTTTGCTACTCCATATAAGTCTGATTTTCTGAAGGCCCTCTCCAAGGGACGGGATGTCAAGGACGAGGATTGCTTGGAAAAAATCAGAAAATTCCTCGTTAACTTCACTGCCACCGTAGATGCTATTTATGATAAGTACAATAAGGTGAATGCTGATCTTGATTACAAAGTGTGACTGCAGGACGGTCCTCTTTCCACTGGCGATTCACTTAGTTTACAAATCATTTACACTTCTCGAGGTCATCTACCAGCTCACCGTGGGATTGTATTTATAATACACCAGATATTTGTGCACCTCTAATCCTCTTGTGCCTGTTATGGCTTCCTCAGTGTGCCTTTTTCTTACTGTTGTTTGTCTCTGGGGCAAAGACTTTGCTGAATCAAACTCTGTATCCCCCCCCCATTTTAAAAGTCATGTTTTTGTACGGGAAGCATGTCATATTTAAAAGCAGTATTTATAAAACAGTATTTGCCAGGTATTTGTGTGCATGATCATAAGCACCCACACACAGATAATTTTACTCTTCCAAGAATCAAAGTGCTCCTTACTCACAAACGTTTTCGAAACCAGGACTCTTAGAAAAACTTAATGTAAAGCAGTGAGGTGTTTGATGTTGAAAGGTTTGATGAGCCACATTAGTATCAAAACTGAATATAATGCAAAAATTCAATCACTGTTTTAATAATTTCTACCTTTTTAATAGTGATTTTCTCTTCCGTCTTCGACCTTGTTGTAGGTGTTAAAGGACGCAATTTAAAGTTTTCAATTTCTTGAATTGAATATTGTTCCTATGAGCAAGTTAATGGCTACATTTATTTGTGATCATACAAAAAATTGAAAAATTAATAAAAATGAATTTGTAATGTGATATAGGCATATTTTGAAGTGTAATTACACATGTTGTATGTGATTTTACAAATACTTTGGAAAAGAAGCCATATGTTTCCATCTTACACAACAAATACAGTATTAATTGTCCACGTTTTCTGGAGATTGGATTATAGTTTTGCATTTTTAATTACCAGTGTTTACCATTAAGTTATAGCATGGTCCGAATGTTAAACAAACATAACCATTTTATCAATTACCATGAGCTCTCATGAATAGAATACTGTTTAAATAATGCAGGACTTGAACATTTACCTTTTACTATTCGTTGTAATAGTTATAGTGTTGATGGGACATGAAGTGTTGCTTTATGAATTATTGCCTTCTGCACGTTTGTTTGATGGAAAATTTCAGATCATCATCAAAACTAGGTTAGATATCAAAAGTAATATTCTGACCACAATCTGACCATGCATTGAGGTAACGCTGCTGGCCTTTCGTTGATTTATACAGTTTTAAGTTTTAAAATGCCTGTCTGATGATGTGTGGCTGAAACAACATTGCAGTGTGTGTGTTTATAGTGAAACATAACAAATCTTGTATTTTCAATTTATGTCAACCATAATTTGGAATAAAAATATACGCAACTATTCATGCTCTTAAATTCTTTCCTTTATTTATTTCTTGTGCATTTCCACAATTTTCCAACCAGAAACCAAAATTATTTTTAAAGATTTCTAAGATATGAAGCATGGTTATACAGTAATTATGACTGCCTTAAGTATATAAAATAGTTTAACATGTTTATGCATCAGTAACAATCTAACAATACAATGTAACAATGCTGTCTGATAAGCAATTTTACTGCATTATGGACTTTCTTGTGATTTTGTTTGGTCAACTTTGACTAAGCCTAATACTTTGGATGATGGAAAAAATTAAAAGAAGGAGCAATACAGTACATTATTTAATATTAATTTTAAAAAGTTACCTTTGATTATTTTGAATTTTGGATTTCTTTTGAAAGTATCTGAATGTTTCCTCCACCACTGTGAGGAAGGGACTTTACATTAATTAAAGCGTTCAACTCTCCATTATTCTCATTTGAGCAACAGCTTTTACAATGACTCATACACATTAAATTCTACATAGATCATAATGTCTGGTGGAGACTGGTTAGCTTTATAAAGATTATTTGTATTTCAAGTTAGAGGCTTCAAACATGTAGGGTTTGAAACGTTTCTGAGTTAGTTTGGTTTAGATCATAGATAGCCTATATAATATATAGGCTAGTCTGGATCCGCGCCTAGCGGCCATCAGTGATACTGCACCTTACTCTGCGTCGTCTGGTCAGTCTGCCACTTTGTCCCACCCTAACTCTGTGTGAAAGCATCCGTTGTTCTGTTGACTGACTTCAGCGGCAGTCGGAAACTTGAGTCAGGGCGGGAGACTGTGATTTAGTTAAAGCATGGTGTGTCATCCGGCATAGGTCACAGTAAACCTGAAGAGGCAGCAGAGGTGCGCACAGCACTCGTGAAAAAAAATCATATATTTTTGGATACTTTTAAACTATGGAACTAGGCTGCAGAGTTGTTCATCTTTTCAAGAAACACGAAATGAGATCAACATATTAGAAGGTAGGTAACACCTGGGATCCTTATTTTACAATAAACATTAAATCCGACCTAAAAATTGGTTAGATTTGACCAACTAGTGTGAGGCAGAAAATATTTAACTGACATTAGTTGGCTAGACCTTCAGTTTAGTCACTGTTGAGACATTGGCTGAGAAACTTCTAATGATTCTTCATTTTTAACATTGTGTTTAACTTTAAAAACACTGTTTTCGTGTTGAAAGGTATTTATTATTTTCTTACTCCTTTCTAGAAATGTATATTTGTTTGTGTTTGTTTCTATGGTAAGCATATAACTTAAAAACATAACAAAACAACTATGAAATCTATTATCATCTAAAACATTAGATCCACCCTTCCCATTAGCCATTTGGCTGGAGGCCTCTTTTATACACAGTCTATGCTGGAGGCAGAGCTTCTCTGGATAATGTCACATCAGCTGTGACAGGAGCAGGAAGTCCCACATCTCTGAGTGAACATCAGAGTCACTCACATTTAGAAAACGTTCACAAGTGGATTTCCACTTACTGACCCAATAAGTGGATAATATGTAAGCTCTCGGTCCTTTATATTTTATGATTCCCGTTCTATCACAATGTTAGGTTTTAATACACAGTGGGTCCTCTGCCCTTAGACACCTCTACCAAAACAGCTAAATCCTTCTCTCTTAGACTGTTAAAATAAAGAAGCTTATCAAGGGAAGCCTTTCTCTGTTCCTCTGTCTTTTTTACTATCCAAAGCCCGTTGAAGTGTAAAGGCATGTTAATCCTGAGTGTCAGACAGAGTTGTGAGTCATGCCTCTACCCTCAGTGGGACCCCGGCTCCCCTGTTTGTGTTGCTCCTCTGCAGCAAAGTCTGGCTTTGATAGGTTGTCAGTGTGATGAACAAACTCAGGAAAGAGTGGAGGGACATGTGAGGAAGTCATGTTGTCCGAATTCCCGTGTGACTTTAACAGTAACTTGTGTGTGTGTGTGTATGTGTGTGTGTGTTTGTGCAGAGAAGCTTGGAAATTGTAGTAGTATAATGTGATTTTGCCTGCTGGAGAAAACAGATCCTTCTGACCAGTGACTGGCCGGACTCAAAACCATGCTATTGGTGTTGGCACCAGTCTCTCCTAGTTTTTTTCCATACATCCTGACCCCAAACGACAGAACTCTTTGTATGTCACTCTGGACGTAGAGATTTTTTTCCTTGTCTGTACTGCTGTGCCAGTAATTCATATGAGGTACACTCTCTTTTTGTTTCTACAGGACGCCCACATGTTTCAGCATCGTTTCCAGTATCCCCTGAAGAGGAATTTGGCACATCATTGTGATAAGAGGGATGAATGAGGTATAACGGGGTTAAATGTCAACTCTTAAATCCACTTTAAACTTTGATTAGGATGTTCCTTACCCTTTGGTAACAATGGTAATTGTAGTCTTCATAAAATCAGATCAATTGTTTCATCATTTTGCTCATATCAGGCTCAGTGTACAAACACCTACGTCACCATTGTTATTTCAGGGTTTCCTGTATAGCAGTGGAGGTTGACCTCGCCTGTTGCAAAGAAACACACTTGAAAATATCATCAGAAATCATATCAACAACATAATAACATTAACTTTGAGTTAATTAGCTATTAATTGTTTTCTATTTTGAGGGTCTTACTGCAATTACTTATTTGTACACAGGGCCCATAAGGGGTATAAAGTGGTAAAGGAAGTGAAAGAAAGTGGCCCAGCCACTTGGGGGGCCCATGGTCTTTGGAAGCCAAGAACCTAACTAAGCTAAACTTTATTTTTAGATTTTTTGATATTTATGTCACTATCTATTCAAAGTTGGGTGTTTACACAGAGCCGCGGCTCCGCTTACGGCCGTTTAAAAAGCAGTAGAAAAGCAGAAATTTTCAAAATGTTACAGATTGAGCACAGCGGAGTGTAACCGTTTCAAACATAATCCATCCTATAAACCCTTTGTGTGCCAAATGGTGACAAGATTGGGTTTTGATATTAAACAGTTTTGGCTGGATTATATTTCCAGAGTCGTTCCTGCTCACGGAAAACACATGTAGGCCTACCTGCTACTTGTGTCTGGGTGTTGTTGTGAAAAGTATTTGGACCCCATTTGTAGTTCTTCTACATTCCATAATTACTCTGTAATTTTCCTGAGTCTACAAACACTTTTGTGAAAAATGATTTACCTTTGGGGACTATAACTTCTAAAGGCTTTGACATAAGTCTTCAGGTTGACACGACCAGCCAGGTCTGACCAGTTTTTCACAAACCTGGCCAATTGACCAACCAGCATCATCCTGTTTTAATTATTGCCGTAACCACCAAGGTCCTGCTTTCTGTATTGTTTCTAAAAATTAAAAATTAAAATAGACCTAAAAAAGTTCTTAATGCAAAGAAAGACACGAGGCACAAAGAAGTTGGAAATAATTGAAGGAACAGATTTGAGTTCAAAGATTAAGAACTTTTTTTGTAATGATTTCAGTGCTTTTGCAGTGATGAGAGCATAATGAACTAAGCCTAAATGTTACAACCAAACATAGGCCAACTTTATAGTTTTGAGGGTAGGTTGGTTTGGTTATTCATGTAGAGAACCGCCTTTTTTCATTTGTGTGTGAAGAATTTGTTGTTGATGTTGTTTTTTAAGTGTTATTTATTTCAACAATAGCACCAAAAGTGCAGAAATACAAAAAAGTGCAATATTTTGTGCAGTCAATTAGTGTAAATGTATCTTACCAGAAACTAGTAGCATAGGAAACGTGCAAATTGTGAAAAAACTGTTTGCTTTAGTGAATACTAAAGAAGAACAATGTCTCTGTGTGAACTGATTATTTTATAGAGATCTGTTGATCTGTTAAACAATTGTGTGAGTGTAAGGGAATCAAAATTGGTAGGTATGCTGGGCTAAGTCAGAAATGTGCTACTATTTCAAAATAATGATGAGCCCTTGCTCCCCCAACTGTCCCTGCAAGTCCCTGGTTGATAAGATAGTTAGTCTCTCTACAAATACTGTACATGTATGTGTTTATTGAGGGATGAGCGCACTCACACTTATTGTTGATAGGAGTGGGTAAGGGGGGCCCATTGACTGGAGGTTTTCAGGGGCCCAGCCATTTGTGTGGGCAGGCATGTTTGTACATCCTCCTTTCTCACGTGGCCTAGACATTGATCAGATCCATCCTGATTAAGGACATCTCAATCCTCCTAACACTGTCAAAAAAAGCAAGAAAAACATAATTAGAGAAGAAATAAAAGCCTTAATGATGAGTAAGCCATATGTTCCTGAGTTATGAAATATGTACAATTTGAACGATTCCTGTTTCACCTTAGATGTCTAATTTAATTTTAACAGATTAGTTTTTTAATTTGGAGTGACGTGAGTGATGCTGGTGCCGATAAAAAGGTTTCAAGATTCAAGATGTTTATTTGTCAAGTGCACAACAATTACAGCAGCAGTCATTGCCAATTAAATTATTGAGCCTCAGGCTCCTCTCAACAATGCTGAAGTGAAGAGATCCACCTGAGACACAAATAAACACAAAGGTAGTGCAAGGACACATTGCAGATAAAAAGTGTAGAGATAAGGTGCACCATCTAAAAAGAAATATAAATATAAAGGTGGCAGTTTTTTAGACCTCAATGATGCACTATAAGACAACTCCACAGGTCACCTTTAAGACATCCTTGTCTCTAAAACCTTCCTGACTACCATAGGAACATTTCTCTGTGTTCTTTATTCCAGAGTCGCTCCGCTCTCCTCAGAAGGTGCCAGCTTGCCTTGTCCAAGGCCGACACCCTTGGCTCTGCCAGAGCCGCTGTCTCCGTGGACGATGGCGGGGCGGCTCAGCTTGAGAGCGATGCAGAGCTGCCCCTCTGTGAGCTGTTTGAGAGCGAACATGGTTGCCCGGCAACGCAGGACACCAGTGAGGGTTCAGCCCTGGAGCTGGTTCAGCCCGGCCAGCCTGCGGACAGCAGGCAGAACCTGCGGATGAAATTCCAGGGTGCTTTCAAAAAGGGCATTTCAAACCCTATGGACCTATTGGAAACCACCATTTATGAGTCAAATGTGGTTCCAGGCCCCAAGAAAGCACCTATGGACTCGCTTTTTGACTATGGCACCTGCAGAAACACTAGCAACCAGAAGCGACGCAGGAAGAAGCTCCCAAGAGGGTGAGAAGGGGACTCACTGTATTGTGTATTTCCAATATTAAAGTTATAGTAGTAGTTGTGTTCCCCTTGTAGACTACTTAGGTAAGGGATTTACCTCTCTGTCTTAACACAAGTCATCCTAGACTGGATATTTTTTTCCAGGCACAAAAGAGCTGGAAAAATGTAATTAAAATGAAAACCGCCTACAACTGCCGTTCTGTAGACAGAGGAAGTGTGTACACACACACCCACACACACACACACACACACACACACACACACACACACACACACACACACACACACACACACACACACACACACACACACACACACACACACACACACAAGCAGTCCTTCATTCAGCCCATTCACTGATCTAACAGAGAGCATGTTGTTGGTTCCTCTGAAGCAGTTGAGGTAATATTTAGACTCCTGCCTGTTCCTGGCTACTCTACCTGTCCTCTACACACAGAGGTCTATTTATTGCAGCACTCTAGGGTGTGGGCGATTTCTTACAGTTAAAGATGGCTTATTCATCAACACTCATTCAACTTCTAATTTTTTTTTATCATAGAAATGTAAAAAGTATCAATGGAATCAAAGGGATTCCAGTTTTTGTTGTCTTCCCTTTGCATCTTACTGCGAGGGTGTGACATCTTGTCATGTTTTTGTGTCTCCCTAGTAAAACTGAGACGTCCTGTGATGACAGTCTAAGCTCAGACCCACCAAAAGTAATGAAAATATTCAACCGCTCTCTCCTCTTTGACGGCGTGTCACGTGGAGACCCCGAGGCCCTCGAGGGCTTGTTGGAGTACCTGCAGAGTCAGGAAAAGAGGTTAACTGATGAAGAATTCAAAGGTGAGAGTCAAATGTGTTGGTGTTCACATAGGACATAGATTGCATGTATTTTCCCTCTTTTTACAATTTTCTTTCTGCCAAAATTTGCCCTCATAAATTTCAGCTCTTCCTTCGCTCTACAGTGGAAACTCAGCTCAGTCTAGTGGTGGTTTTACCTTTGAACTTTTGTATTCCCCTTCTCCCTTCTCAATGCTGTTTTTTCCTCAGAGGATGTTAGGGGGAAAAGGCGGAGTAATGTCAGAGTCATTGTCCTGCCAGGGGCGGGCCCAAGAAACACTTCCTGTGTGTGTGTGTGTGTGTGTGTGTGTGTGTGTGTGTGTGTGTGTGTGTGTGTGTGTGTGTGTGTGTGTGTGTGTGTTGTGTTTGTGTGTGTGTGTGTGTGTGTGTGTGTGTGTGTGTGTGTGTGTGTGTGTGTGTGTGTGTGTGTGTGTGTGTGTGTGTGTGTGTGTCTGAGAAGTTTATTCTGGCTTATGACAAGGAGCCGAGAGAAATCACAGCAAACTGTCAACTCTTTCAAAGAGTTAAACTGACGGACTAAAAATAGTGAAATATTGCCCTTTCTTTAACAGTTTGATCTCATGAACCTTGTGCAGTTAATCATTTGCATGCTACAATTCCCAAAACTCTGGCTATTTCCTGTTTTTAAGTACTCTCTTTATATCTGAGTACTATACAGTGCAGCTTGAAAGTACAGTGTGAACCCCTTGAGCCTTTTGGAATTTTATTTAGTATAATCATTATTAATTAATTTTTATCAATACCAGCATTTTATATATTAAATAACAGGTGTGTGTTTATCAATTCAACATTTTTTTTTCTCCGGAAATCAAGTGTGTAGTTAAAAGAATCAAATAAAACAGATTATTTGCCAGCTTTTGTATGTGCAAAAGCAAGTGAACCCTGGGCTGCATTGCTTAAATCGAGCAGTTAAACACAATCAGACATCACAACTCTCTTCCTGAGATCCTCTGAGATTTTCTTTCCCTTTTTGCATGTCTGACCTGTATGGGTTAACTTTGGTGGGCCTAAACTAACCTGGTTTGATCTCTGTTTTATATAGATCTCCCAATTTCTTCCCTAAAATTGGTCCATTTTATTACTCAATTTGGCCCACCTGATTATGTTTACCTGCTTGATTTAAGCAATGGCAAATCATTTGTTTTTTTTAGTTTTAGCAATTGATTTCCGGAAAAGAAAAATGTGGAATTGATACAAAAAACATTTGTTGTTTCATATGAAAAATACTGGTATTGATGAAGATTAATTAATATTAGTTAAACTAAATAAAATTCCAAAATGCACAAGGGGTTCACATACTTTCAAGTTAAATAACATCCAGTTTAAAGGCAATTCAAATTTTTTTGTAATATGATGGGTAGTGTTGCTGAAGGTTCACATAAAGAAATAAGTAAACTTTCTTTGTTTTAATTTCATTTTTTCTACCAGAGCTATCCACAGGGAAAACATGTCTGCCTAAAGCACTGTTGAACCTTTACGGTGGGCAGAATGACACCATCCCACTGCTTGTGGAAATAGCAGAGAAGACTGGAAATCTAAGAGAGTTTATAAATACGCCCTTCAGAGACGTCTACTATAGAGGTATGGAGATAACCCAATAGTGATTGCATGCAGTTACATAAAACTCTGTTGTAATGGAACATAAATAAATAAGTGTCTTACTAATTTTGCAGTTTTTTACAAGACTGAGATCTATTCATGTTAAGTTCAGGCTGGCATAGACAGTTTTCCTGGCTGGAGGGTGAGGCCCATTTAGGGGTAAAAGGACTGTATTGACAGAATGTGTGGAGTGTCTATTCATATCCCTGTGAATGAGAGAATCCAGGCCTCATTTGTTTAGCTTTCATCCCTTTACATTATCTTGACGAAACAGCAAAGGAAGCCTTTACACCAATGCAAGAAATAGATTTCAGGAACACAGTCTAATACAAAATGTGACAGTTCTTCACTGTTTCCCCATGAATACCTGACTTGCCTATTAAACTAATCCCTGCACTTTATGTTTACATTTTAAGTATGGCAGTCAGTTTGAAAAAATCATTCAGATTTTTTTTTTAATTTACAAAAATTGTCTAATTCTTTGTTTTTATGACTGTATGCCTTTTTAGGCCTTCAAGTTCATAATTGTCTACCTGTTTCTCAACAGGAAGTAATCTTGTAGATAAATGGCAAAAATCTACAATATTTCTCTTGTGTAACTGTGCTCTGTTGCAGAGAGATTGCCCCTTCAGCATAATAAACTGCATACACCTCATTTTAGTAACTACCGCTTGGAAAAAGCACATTATTTTAGCTGATACTTGTTGATTTAAACACAAATAAGCTGTTTGGAATACTTATGATAGTTTAAATGTTTCTCTATTTGTTGTGGTTGTTTACATTGCCAGGTCAGACGGCGCTCCACATTGCCATAGAGCGCCGCTGTAAGCAGTATGTGGAGCTGCTGGTGGAGCAGGGAGCTGACGTTCACGCCCAGGCAAGGGGTCGCTTCTTCCAGCCCAGAGACGAGGGGGGATACTTCTACTTTGGTAGTAACCTTTTGTCAGCACTTGGAACTAGACCGGAAACAAAAGAGCTCATTGTGCCCCTGTATTTCTGTGTTTAGCAAACCGTGCACTCTTATCCTTAGGTGATACAGCTGGCTACTGTATTTCCTGCCTCATAATGCTAGTAATGATGTGGTGTGTCTGTGGTTTCTATGACTTCACTGGTATAGCCTCTTTCCATTTCCACACTGGCTCAGAGTTTGTGTTTCACTCGCAAGTTTGGTGATGTGTGCTTCAGCAACACTGCCAAGATAAAATAGCCTAGTTAAAGCATGGTACATGGTCCTGGTGGGAAACCTTTTTTGCCATGGCGAAATAAAGTGACATTAGACCCCACCCTTCTTTATTTTTTAAGGTGGCAGGTTAGGGCTGACCAAACATAGTCAGGATACTTATGTGGTCCACCTTATGTTTTTGGAAGTATCGTGCGAGCATGCGTCATTTGTGAAGCTCCAAAAACACATGAGAAGACAAACATGATGTCATATGTTCAAGAGGTTATCCAGTGAAAAGGCGTCGGTGTTCTGCAGTACAGAAAAGTCAATATCCTCTGCTGGTCTGAAGGACTAGATAGACCAAATAACAGTATAGGTGACAGAGCATGTAAGCCCAACTCAACACTGACCTCTGCTGGCGACTGTTAAAGCCCAACCTCCAGGAGTACATCACAGTATATGGTACCCAGTAAAAGAAGTTCTTAATAAAGGTGAAGTAAGTGGTTTATTTATTATACAGTTCTCTCCAAAAACACTGACAGAACGGTAGATATGGACTTTTTTTTACCCAACCCAATTTCAAGAATAGTTCAGGTAATTCCATTGATGCGTTTTATTCCTCACTCATCACAGTAGAGATGATTTCTATTTGCACTTAGCACGGTTGTCATTCCCAAATCCCAGCGTGTCCGGGCACAGTGTGAGTAATTTGCCGCGGAGCTTTGCGGCGAGGTGAACAGGAACCTGGCAGGGCTGATGGCTAATGGGATTTAGACTCACGCTAACACTCTGCATGCACCCGTGCAAATCCATGAAGAGGAGTGTTTCTATGTGAGGTGACAAAGTAATCTGTCACCCATGGCAACGGCTCATTTTCAGCAGCTGCTTTTGGCACTCTGGCCCCATTGCGCCCCTCCCTCAAACAACTGCTAATTGTGCTGTTTTTCATAGTGGGGATTTAAGTCAAGTCTTTGATCCCTGTTTAGTATGCTTTGCTAAAACACACAGACGCCAGCTACAGTTTCTTAATTAACCCTCCTGTTGATTTGCTTATTTTTAATCTGAAATAGAGTTCCCTTTAATCTTCCACGAATTGAATTGAGTATGAAGTGAGTCTTCTCTCTCTCTCTCTTTGCCCAGGTGAGCTGCCTCTCTCCCTGGCTGCATGCACCAACCAGCCTGACATAGTGCACTACCTGACTGAGAATCCCCACAAGAAGGCCGACCTGCGGCGCCAGGATTCTCGTGGTAACACGGTACTGCACGCCCTAGTGCACATCGCGGACAACACCAAGGACAACACACGATTCCTCACAAAGATGTACGACCTGCTGCTAATCAAGAGTGCCAAGCTCTACCCAGACTGCAGCCTGGAGACAGTGCTCAACAACGACGGCATGTCACCTCTTATGATGGCCGCCAAGCTGGGCAAGATAGGGGTGAGGATACATATTACATCAGTGGGTTGAGCAGCATCAGTACAATTAAGGTTTTCACATGTCTGCAGGACGCAATTTGATCAGGTCTGGGTCAAAGGTCAATAGGTCAGCTTGTCTATAATTCCCCCAGGTTTTCCAGCACATTATCCGGCGTGAGATCAAAGATGAGGATGTTCGTCATCTGTCGCGTAAGTTTAAGGACTGGGCTTACGGGCCAGTGTACTCCTCCCTCTATGATCTGTCTTCACTGGATACATGTGGAGAGGAACCATCTGTCCTGGAAATCCTCGTCTACAACTGTCGCAATGAGGTGAATAAGAACATTTGGTTCACAGAGTGTATTTGTTAGTCCAACTTCTAAAGAAATACAGCTTCGAATTAAATATTGCTTCGGTCGATAATATATCAGAGTAGTGATGCAACAAAACTCAAGGCATCACATAAAAATGTGTGTGGGTGCGATTGAAGATACAAAGATAAGGGTTTCTTTATTATATTTGATTTAATTTATTACATTGCGTGTCAGTGTCATGTTTCTGATCGTGTTTTCAGAACCGCCATGAGATGCTGGCAGTGGAGCCCATCAATGAGCTGTTGAGGGCCAAATGGCAGAAGTTTGCTGCCGTCACCTTTTACATCAGCGTAGTTTCCTACCTCATCACCATGATCATCTTTACCTTAGTGGCTTATTATCACCCAACACAGGGAACGGTAGGTGTGAAACTATTGGAAAATGTCAACGTTTTCACAGAATGGACCGATTGAAGGGTATAGTACCTGATTAATGCATCATCATTGGAAATTGTTGAATGCGCCCAGCACATGAACATATTTGTTATCAAAGAAGGTATTTCAGAATCAGAATACTTTATTAAACCCAAAGGGGAAATTCATTGAGTATTTAACTATTTTTTCTCATTTAGTAAATATGTTCTGCGTTTTTCTATGTAGGCCAAATGTGCTAAACATTAGATAGCATAATACATTTTGCCCATGAGGCGTTACAGTAAATCATAATTAGGCAGAGCAGCATATTTTTCCAGTTTTCCAATTCCAATTTTTTTGTGAGGGAAATAAATTCATCTCTCCTCTTGCCAAGAGGTAGATGACAGGAACACATTATATATATTTTATTTTATATTATATAAATTATATACAGTGTAATATATATATATATATATATATATATATATATTAATATATATTATTAAAACATCATATCTTGTTTAAGCTTTTCTAAATAAAAAGAATTGTTTTCTTTTCTTTTGTCCAGCCTCCGTACCCCTACACGTCATCCTCTGACTACCTGCGTATGGCGGGAGAGATTATCACCTTGGCATCAGGAATCTTTTTTTTCCTCACCAATGTGGGTTAACAAACTCTGATAACCTTTTGTTTTAAATGGTTTGATCATTAGTTGGTCTCTTAGATCAAACTAAAACCTGTGACCTATAATGTTGCCGGGGTGAAAATATTTCTTCTTCTCTTTGCAGATTAAGGATTTCTTCTTGAAGGGGGGCCCCGGGGTGAAGTCTTTATTCATCGATGGATCCTTTCAACTGCTGTAGTAAGTCTCTATCCTCTATCCCCCCCCCCCCCTCACCTCTTGCTGACATTTACAGGCAATTTTTTGCATCCTCCTAATTGAGTCAACTAATTAATTTCTCCACCTCGTCTCTGGCATGTTTTTATAGTTTACATCTTTAATTAAACCTGCGATACAAACAAAGAGCAGAGACTGTCGAGCACCCCTCTGAACCGTGTTGATTTAAATCATTAGCAACATGCCTGTGATGTCTACGCTCTGATGCGAACGCCAGTGTCTCCCTGCCTTCATGTTTCACTTCAGTAACACAGAATTAAGCATTAGAACTGACTTCTTTAAAGAAATAAAAAACAACGATTTCTCTGTCCACTCTAGCTTCATCTACTCAGTGCTGATTGTAGTCACCACTGCGCTCTACCTGTCTGGCATTGAGGCCTATGTGTCTGTGATGGCGTTTGCACTGGTCCTTGGCTGGATGAACACTCTTTACTTCACCAGAGGTTTGAAGCTCACTGGCACCTACAGCATCATGATACAGAAGGTTTGATGATGGAGAAAAATGAACAGAAACTGAATGAATCTCTCCACCCATGTCTCAACTCGTGTTTTATAATTTTTTTTGTGTTTTTTCCCCCGAAGATTCTGTTCAAAGACCTTTTCAGATTTCTGCTGGTGTACGTGCTCTTCATGATTGGATATGCCTCAGGTAGGCTTATTATCACCTATCTTTTTTAATGTCAGCATTAGTTAGAGGGATAGTTTGACATTTTAGGAAATTAATTAATTCGCTTTTTTGCCAAGGGTTAGTTTAGAGGTATGGATACAACACTCTTATATCAGTCCCTTAGTGTAATACCGAACCACTGCCTGGAGAGGCCAGGAGCAAACAGGGTGTGCTCATTATTTTAAGCTTATCGTCTAACTGTGATCCTAAAGGTTTCCCCCTGTTTTGTGCTAAGCTACCAGTACCCTGTCTACTGACCTGGCTCGGTCCGAAAGAGAAAAAAAAAAGCCTACCAATTGTGTAAAATAATACTGTAGTGTAAAATTGTGAAGCTGTGGTTTTATGGGGACTTTGATTCAAGTCTTTATGCTAATAACCTATCTCCTGGCTATAGCTTCACTTTTCATGGTCAGACATGAGAGTAGTATCAAGTGTGCTTTCAAACCTTTTGAAATATCCCTTTAAGTGCTCACAGACCTCTTCTGTTTTTCACGCCACAGCCCTGGTGTCCCTGCTGACAGTGTGTCCACCAGCCGACGCAGTGTGCAACGGGGAGTGCCCCACTTACCCCAAGTGCAGGGACCCGGATACCTTCAGCAATTTCCTCTTAGACCTCTTCAAGCTGACCATTGGGATGGGAGAACTGGACATGCTCGACAGTGCTAAGTATCCTGCGGTCTTCCTTATCCTGCTGATAACATACATTATCCTCACCTTTGTCCTGCTGCTCAACATGTTGATCGCTTTGATGGGGGAGACGGTGGGACAGGTGTCCAAGCAGAGCAAGAAGATCTGGAAGCTTCAGGTGAGTGACTATAAATATTAGCAAATATTTGATATATACACATTAAATACCTCTAGTGGTTATGCAGATAGTTTTGGTTTAATTTTGCCAGTTCAGTTTTGAGATATCCATCTCTGAGATCTATGTGCGTTATACATTTTTGAAATTTCACTTGAAAGCAGGTGTCTGCTGAAGTTTAAAACTATCGGATGTGCCCAGTGCCACTCTGGATCTGCCAACCAATCGCATAACGTTTGGTTGTGACGTATGTCATGCGCCGGCTTCTGAGCTACTCCCTCTGTTCGCTGATTGGATCGCCAAAAATCTGGCCGGAGAAAACCAAAGAATATACCGCAGACCCAGACTGACTACTGAAGGGAAATGAAAATTGAGCGGAAGTAGGTAGGCGGGCAGTGCCAGGCTAGTACTGAGGTTGGCTTTGAGCTAATTGTCAACATCAGAATGCTAAACTGCTTAACAATGACAATGCTCACGCACTGATGTAAGCAGGTTTAAAATTCATGTCTCTCCATGTCATGTTAAACTAAACATCTCTGTTTAGCCTTATGGCATGCTAACTAACACGCAAACTAGCACTAAACACAAATTACAACTGAGGCTGATGGGAGTGTCATTGGTTCACTATACAGTATTTGATCATTACCCAGAGTATTGGAAAATTCAAATTAGACCCAATGAAAGATCAACTAAATTATAAATTAATGTAAATCTCCATATTTATGACAACCCACTGAATAGTTGTCAAGATATTTGCCATTAAAGCACAAATGTCATACTCATGGTGGCGTTAGAGGAAGTTGGTTGATTATTCTCCTGGCACCATGGATACCTTTACACAATTTCATGGCAATCCATCTAGAAGTTATTGAAAGTAGTTTTTGAATGTTGGGTGGAAGCAAACGATCCAAAGAAAAATCTCACACCCTGGATGAATAAAACCCAAACTATCAGTATCGCTTGTACCAGACAAGGTGTGTAAAGCAATTTTCAATTGTCATTTGACTGTATACTCCCAGTGGGCGACGACCATCTTGGACATAGAGCGCTCCTTCCCAGTCTGCCTTCGCAGGTATTTTCGAGCCGGGGAGATGGTAACAGTGGGGAAGAACTGTGATGGCACACCTGACAGACGCTGGTGCTTTAGGTATTTTGCACGATTCATAATCACGCTTACTTAGCAGCTCATATGCCTCTTTGAAGACAATTGCCAATCCCAATGGTGTCATTGTTATGTCAGGGTGGATGAGGTGAACTGGTGCCACTGGAATCAGAACCTGGCCATAATCAATGAGGATCCGGGCAAGAACGAGACCTGCCAAGCCAACGGGTTGCCGCAGAGTGTCAGAGCCTTGAGGAGAGGTGAGATTCTCAATGTGCTCTCATGAATAAATTCATAGAAAAATAAATAGATATGCATATTGAGCACACCTTTAACTTATTCATACGGATCAAATAAAAACCTTCTTCTTTTTATTCCCCTTCCAGACCGTTGGTCCACAGTGGTTCCCCGGGCGGTGGAGTTAAGTAAGGGCCCGCGGAATCGTGACCTTGTGGTAGAGATGGAGCCGCTGAATCCCAGGCACTGACCCTGTCCTTCTCATGGAGACACAGCAGAGAGCCATCAGCAGGGGACCATTTGGCCAAAAAGGGTTCTATTTTGCACAGCTCTCATGTGCCTTTGGTTCAGAGAAATGCCAGTAAAGATTACAGTTAGACAGTCAGTGTAATGGGACAGAGGACAGGATGCACAATCTGTTCAAGAATCACTGATCTAAATAACACAAAACAGAGTTGAGCCTGTAAACAAACAAGAAAAACACCCTGAGTTACAAATGAATGACACCGTGAGCTGTAATTTTTTTTTTCACTTGTCACATAAGAATATATAACTTATTATAATAATGTACCGTACGTCTGCATTTCAGACATCAATGGCCGATCACTCAGGGATTTAAGAGAGTAAAAATATCTGAGCATTTCTTGTATAGTGTTACAGAAGGCCACATCATAGGCTCTCTGATAGCTAGCAGAGGCTTCCTGTATTATTGCAATAGCAGTGTAAACAAAAGCTTTGATAGAAATGCCATCCACATATCACAATGGCATATATTTTCTCAAGAAAACATGGCAATAAATATTCATAGAATAGAGTCAGCCTCTATATGATTTATCACAAATATATTATTGTATATGCTAATAATATAATGTTTTGGGGTATCATTGTATAGAAACAGTATTTATGTATTTTATAAAGTATATATTATTATATTGTCTCCATTTTCTATGCTGCATTCATCAAATAGTTTCACAACCATGAAAGTGTCAGGCTTGGACTGCCAGCTCAGGCAGCATAGCTTTCATTTGAACTGAAACAATGCACTATGGCAATTTCTGATGTGTGCATTATTATATGAACACAAAGACATTGTTCTGAACAAGATGGGCCTGATGAGCAGGTTATAGTTGTCAAGCAAATATGCAAATGTGAGACAATAGCCTCCTGTGTTATGGTTTGTCTTTGAATTTCCAGAGTTATTGTTCCTCTGCAGCTGGGGTATTTGCATAATCAACTATCAGGCCTTGCCATTATGTGCTTCCCCCTTTTTGCTGCTGTGTTTTCATTGCAATTGGCTCTTTGCCCTATATAGAATATTTTGTATGCGCAGCTACTGTATGTATGCATGTATTAGTAGTATTGTTCCACATGACATGGTTTGATTAAGAGCAGATATACCCTACAGTTAATTTTCAACAATTCATTACAGTTGAAGGTCGCAGGTCATTGTTTACTATGTTTTCATTGCTTTTAAAGGGGCACCTATATGCATTTTTATATCGTCTGTACTTTTCTGCACAGAACAATAAACACTGAATTTATTTCATAAACCATACCAACCACTAGTGCGTCTGCATTCCTTGAATAGATATGAAGCGCTGTTTTCCAGATAGAAGATGTTTTCCAATCGATTGATATAATTATTCTATAGTTTTATTCTACTAATCAGCATCAGCCAGAAATGATTATCCAGTATTTGAATTGATAGGATAATATTATCTAATAAAAAAATGATATGAAAGCTCTGTGAATAAAAGGCAAAATAATGAAGGAAAATATTTTGAGTGCTAAAAACTCAACCTATTAAAAATAAATAAATAATTATCAGTTTTATATGGAAAATGTTAGAGTTTTGTGGGGGTTTTAAATCAGCTTTTGTTGTCTGTTTCCACTCTTACAAGTGTAGCTGTTCATATAATCTCACTTTTATCACAGCGTTGTTATTAAATTTTTGAATGAAATATTTTACATTACTGTGCTTAAAATTTTGATAATCATCCATCAACCATCTAATCTTCAACAGGCGATGAGGGCCATTATATGTGTGGAAAAAAGGTGTTGTTGTTGTTGTTGTTGTTGTTTTGTTAAATATACTTTCATTACTCTCCAGATTAAACATGATTTAAAAAAAAACTCAAAACAAAAGCTTTTCAATTCTGTTTGGTCTTCGAATGTAAACTAGAACTTGCAATTCCCACTCTAACCTGCTGATGGCTGCAGAGTTCTAAATTCTGTGTTGCCTGTCGTGCAGTCCTGCTGCCTGCTCTCACCATAGATAGTATGGCCCCCACTTGAGGCAGACACATGTTAGCCGTGTCTACTCATGCAGTTACTGTAAGGCACAGATATTTGTTCAAATTATAGCTGTAAATATTGCCTTGTCAGTGCTAACTGTTATTACGATAATAGCTTACAGTTTGTAGAATGCAGTCCACTTGTGAAATATTTTTTCCTTTTGGAGCTCAGGTGATGTGTCGTTGACCTTGCTGTAACACCCGGTCGGTAATTATGGGCCTTCCTAATGAAACCACAAGCTGGCAACAATTTATGAACTGCTTCATTTCCTCCCACCTTTCATCGTTACGCATCACCTTCCCATCTCCTCTTTAAAATGTTACAGCGGCGATTCTCACTCATGATAACTAGGGCCTCACCCCTCACCTCCCATCCTCCTCCTCTCTCGGCGGCCCGGCAGTGCTGAAGGACACAGGGAATCTCTCACCACCTCAGAGAAGAGGCTAATCCTCTTTGCCCCAACTTTAACTGGGCCACTAATCCTCCAGGTTTTATCTAAGCAGTGAGCACCTAGCGCTGCTGACAACTTGGCCTGCCCTCCTCCCTGCAGCCTGTTAAGTAGGGCAGGGCTCGGTCCTGCAAGTGTCACTGTCAGCAGCTCTGGAACCGCACACTTGCACAGGAAGTGTGAGCTGTTAACAAAATGGCTCACCCACTTGCAGCATGTGTGGTGTGCGACGCTGCAACAAATGTGTCTCAAGAAAACAAGTGACAGCCAAGCAGGCTCATGTTGTAACCCGGGCGATCATTTAGTAACTGCACGCAAGGGAAAGTTGCAGGTCTCTCAGCCAAAGGTCTTAAGTAAACTAACTAGCTTAGATATTGGCATTACAAATTGTTCAGCTATTGGCCACCCAGTTAAGCTGTAAGGTGTTTAGGCTGATGAGTCTCAAGCGGGTACTGGACTGATGGGGCCAAATCATTCTTTATTCACTGAACAACACTGATGCCTTCAAGGGGTAACATTAATTATCTGCCTGAGGTCTAGCAGCCTGATACTGACACACACACACACACACACACACCTATAATGGTATGGTGACTAATAATTTTTACCATCTACCACTGCAAAACAGACAGATTGATCATCACTAAATAAGTCCCTGTGCTAAAACAAAAAAAGATTCCTAGGGCAGGTCCCTTTTAACAATTTTAGGTGTGTGTGCTAATTTTTCTTCCCTGAAATAATTCCTTGAAATTCCTTCCATAATCCCCAGTGAAATATTTCACCAAGATGTGGTATTTCTAAATGGAATGAGCAATCACTGGAAGCACTGGGAGATGAGGAGCCGCAGACATATTGACTAGGTGGCGTGTGAGATGACCTTTCAGTTCATCTAAGATGAAACGAGGCTGCTGAACCCTAAATGATTCAGAGTGTCCAAACTGACAGGCGAGGGCATGGCCGCGTCAGAATGCTGCCTGGCCTCTGTCGGCATCTCCCATGATTCATTGTGAAATTGCCACGGACTCAATGTGGCGTGCAGGTGAATGAGTTTAGCTAATAAGAGAAGCATTTCTGCTCCATGGAGCTCTTTTTTTCTCTCTCTGTGAGCGAGCGTGTATGAAATCAGTGTGCAGTCTCCCAGTACAGCATGCTCTGGTGGAGACGGAGGGCTCATCAGTCTGTGGATTATCTGATGTTTAAGGTGAGCGAAGATGTTGAGAATGAGCAGAGAAAGGGAGAACGGAGGAAACAGCAACATTATTGACTTCTTGTGTTGCTAAACATGACAGGGTGTTTGCTGTGTTCCTTATCTCCGGAAAGTGGACTTTTCGGAAGACAAAATGGTGTTTTCCTAATAACAAATGAAAACAAATTCACATTAAAAACAATAGCTTGACGTTAGAATTTTCACAATTAATGATAGAATTACTTTAAAGCACTTATGTATGTTGTAAGATTGGCGTGTTTGTGGTTGAGGCGTAGGGAACAGAGGGGTATGCACTTCAGTATGAGACAAGGATAAGTGGCTGTGCTTAGATTTATAACAAATACCCCAAAATGCTTATTTGGCTAAACTGATACTCCCATATAATATAGCTTAAACATCCATGCTTCGGAGGAGGACACCTTGTTGTCTTGACCACTTTGGTAAAGTGCATGTAAAGAGACCTAGCTTTCCTCTGAATCTGCTTAAGAGCAGGTTCTAAAGGTCCTCATGAAAACAAGTAGATTATTATTCCCATGGTATAAAAGGAAAATGTCCCTCTTTTTCTTTCTTTATTGAGTATCTGAAACTGTGACTGCTTTCCTGGTGATAGCACAAACACATCCTTTGTTAACTGCAAGGCAATGGTGATGCCATGGATACACTGTTGCAAAGGTGAAACAGGTCAAGTGACCAACAGGATCTTAGAGGCCAGCATATGGCGGTGATGTGCAAAGTGAATAAGACTAATATGCTTACCTTCATTACAGGAGGGTGCCTTCCAGAGTCTTAATAATTATTTACAACGATGTAAACAGCAAAAGAAAAAGAGGAAGAAGAAGAAGAAGAAGAAGAAGAAGAAGAAGAAGAAGAAGAAGAAGAAGAAGAAGAAGAAGAAGAAGAAGAAGAAGAAAGACTGAAAGAAAGAGTTGACTACTATGGATGAGTATAGCAACAAGGCAGGCATGGAAGTCATCTGCTTTATTTACTTTTGTCAAACAATAATACATTAGAGAGGAGAGGTCAAATGAAAACCAACCATCTATGTTAAAATAAAGGAATTTCAGTCCTGAGATTGACAAAAAGCAGGGAAGAGACAAAATATCTACTGTGGTTGTTGGGATGGAGGGGGGAGAGGGGAGGGGGGGGGGAGAGGCAGTTTCAGCAAATTGAAGATGATGGTTGTGGGGAGATTATGGGGAGATTGCAGAACTGGAGAGAGGGTAGAGGGTAAGCAATCACTGGGATGCTTGGCTGTAGGCACATTCAACAGTTGAAAACCCCACGTCTGAAGGATTTTACAGCTTTTTTTAATATTCAGACTTCTTATTTTGAAATCTATGACTCATATATTATCATTTTCAAAAAGAAAAGCAAGGTATTCTTTAAATTTTTTCATCCTGAGGAGACAAATTCATTTTTTAAACATAAACACAACACTGCAGGGAGAACAATAAGAGAGATGCTTTATAGATTTCCCATTTCCATATATATGATTTTCTCAAGGTTGCTGCACCCTCAGACTTTGGCAGCGTTGGTGTATTTGAGATCATTTGAGAAAAAAACAGCCCTGTTTGTCCGCAGGAACATTCGGAGAGCCACACAAACAGTAAAAGGAAACAGGAAGAAAAAAAGCAAAATCCCCAGACTTTTGTGTTCAGATTGGATACAGCAATATACCCACCACGTATACTGTAGGAATATTTGGAGGCCATAAGCTTTTGTCGCTGAACATACATAGTTGTGACACTGAATAAACAAAAAGCTGTAAGCTCCTGGAATTACAACCTTCTGCATTGCCTTTTAGAAAACGGGCTTTACCTTTTGGAAAATATATCCTGATTAATTATGTGTTCTGTGCTGATTCTTACCTTGTGATGTAATTCATGAATGCTTGAAACCACATTTAAATTGTACGGTGCTCACATGATGTGACCCATCCAGTCTTATTCAGTAGCACTAACGAGGTAATGTGCTCAAACTCTGTGGCAAAAAAAGGGATAATCTTTTAATGACATTGTACAATACAGCTAAAAGGCTGTGGAAGCCTCCTCAGGACCATCTGTATTATTGATTGACATATTTTCTTGCAAGGTAGCAGCTAAATGGAGAAGGACTGGCCTCATGACTTTATCTTTTGCAGACGTGGGGGGGGGGGGGTGGGGGTGGGGGGGGTGTTTGGATGGAGATGAGAGCCCCAGGGGCCCAAGGGCAGCCAGGGGACATGACTGAGGTTGACCAAAGCAGTGTGGGGGGGACATCGCCACATCGCCAGCCCTCCGCCCGCCCACCCCGCCCTCTGTCATCTGTAGGTTAGAGAGGCAGCGCCAAGACTCTACAGAGCGAGCAGCTGCCTTTATTTTTCCTATCCCTCCACTTCCCCTATGTTGTGACAGTGAAAGAGCTGACCCAGCTTGATCAGGCCCGTCCGCTCGCCGTCCTTCTCAACAGTATTTAAGGAAATTCTATGCAGGCTATAGACCTTTGCACTGGGTAAATGTCTTCATGGACTTACTGGGATTTACTAAGGGATTTTTACAACCAGCATGAGTTAATTCCCCTCCACTTTTCCCTCAGGCCATCCTCGTGAGTGTCTCATTGCCCTTGAAAACGTGTTAACAGTCAATAGTCTGTAGCCATGGAGATAAATTATAGATTTAAATGTCCTCATTCAGACGGGCCTTGAAGGGTGTAATTTATCATTACACCTGGGCAACCAAGTTGAAATATTTTTTCCAGGCATAATTATACAAATGAAGTTTTTACTTAAAAAAAATTGATGCACAGTAAGTTTTTCAGTGAGGAAAGTGATTTCCTCATAGCTTGAATCTGAATGTGAGGCCACGGAGGCAAAGAGGGGAAGCTGAAACCGGCACCAGGAACATGGCAATTATCCTGATTACTGATGCTTTGAGGCTTCTATGACCCCCAGATCCCTCCCTGTATCTCTCTCCCTCTTTCTGTCTTGTGCAGAGGTCTGTCACATTGCACAGGGACCCTCAGCCAGGCATGGAGCAACCATGTATAATCCAACAGAAAACAAATCCCCTCCATCAAACAGAGCCCAGCTTTTAAAGCAGGCCTCTGAGCTCTAGGCGCCATGGTGCGGTGCTGAGGCCCTCAGAGACGCTGTGGAGGCTGTGATTTAGCATAACCCCCCCCCCACACACACACACACACACATCTTCAACGCCAACCAGCCAGTCCTAACCTTCAGTTTGTTTAAGAACTGCTGAACCCTGTTGGCCCTGGACAGGGGGAGGGTGGGCTTAGATAATGACATGCCATATGCCACTCTGCCTCTGCAGCTGAGTGAGCCCTGCATGGATCAGCTCAGGCACAAATCTAGTTGAAATTTAATTCTATTATCCTAATATGGGCTAAGCGTCCATTGTCCAAATCGTGGAATTGTGGAATAGATGGGAGTTGCAGGGATAAGATGCATCCCATCAATAGGAGCTAATTAATGCATGCAAAGGACCAAGGGGACAGACAGTTTGGAGCCTGTATACAGTAGAAAATTAAGCCACAATGCTAAGACAGGAAAATTATTTAAATAATACTTTATATTTAATACACCATTAGAATTGACTGCTAAAAAGAAAATTACTTTATTTTCTATCACATATTCCCTTATTTCTTTTGGTTGAACTCGACTCAAAATGGCCAGATTCCTGTTAGTGCCTAACAGGAAATCCCTTGCTATTTGAAAAGGGTTTGATTTCAGCCCTTTGAGTGAATGATACTCTCCACTGGCAGTGTCCAGCAGTCAGGCGTCACCCAATATTCCCATTAGCAAAGAGGCCTGGTGCCTAGGACCTCCACTGGTGGGAAAGGCCAGACACCAGAAACTCCAGTGCCTCAAGTGTCTTCTCCTCACTTCAACATCATGTGACAGGGTTTAATGCTTGGATGCAGCAGCCAAACGGAGGGGATTTAGGGACGGGATGTATCTGTAAATCTGTCAAAATATTTCTACTAGACAGAAAATATGCTGGGATCACACTGTGGCTGGGGTATTAAGCTGTTGAAACAACATGAAGAATTTTCACTGGAATGTTGAGGAGGCTTACTGTGCAAATTTAAGCCAAGGGGGCTCGGTATTCTTTAGACTAAAATCTTCAATCTCAGCCTTCAAAGACAGTAGTGTGTCTACAAACACCATTAGCTCCGAATTTAAGGCTCATAGTAAAGATGGAGCAAGGGGTTACTTTAGGGAAAAAAAGGTGTATTTATGGAGTGCAAATGATCAAAGAAATATAATTTACTGTTTGTCACATTGTCCTCAATATTCATGAGTTAAACCTTTATTTATTTCTACAATGCTGTCCGTCCATTATCTTTGGATGGCCAAAGTGTAAACATTTAAAAGATGATCAGATGGGTATATGTAAGGTTCTCTCAATGGCAGAGGTTTATTAGCTACAGTAAAGGAACGGATCTATATCACACCCAACACGCTGCACTCTGGATCTCACAGCGCGTCTGAAACAAGGGCCCAATTTCCCACTGACTTTTAGAGGACATATGGGTCAAAAAACAATAATGACAGACTTCAAAGCCAAGATGTGGCTTCTGTATATATTCTTAAAGAAATTTATTTTACACCTCAAAACAAAAAAGGATAGGGATTAGGGATGTGGTACATTGGGAATGTATTGACAACTGTAGTTTACATTTTTTTTTGGTGTACGCTCAGAGAAAAATGTTAATACAGTCATAATAATTGCACTTCATAAATCTAGACTGATGCCAGTATTGCCCCACAACAAAGCTCTGTCTCTCCCGCCCTCTCTCCAGTTGCTAAATTCAATTTACCATTGAAATTTGACGGACAAAAGAAATGCTAATTTAAGACCAGAGGACTGTTGCACTGATCCAATTTTCCTCTTTCACTTGAGTCCCACAAGGCAATAAAACATTGCAGTAATTTAAGTGCAGTACATTCAAGAGAATCTCACAGTCATAATAAATATTTCAATGCTTTGAATCGTCAAGTTAAGACCAGCCCGGGCTAAATACATCGCAACCAGGGGCTGAAATGGACAAGGGAAAGCACTGAGCCTCGTCTCATTTCATCTGAGTCAGGGCATGATTGTTTTCATTTTGTATTAGTTTGTAGGATTAGGGGTAAATAGTTTCCCCAAAAAGGGACTTCCATTTGCGCTCCCACCTTTTTCTGTCATTGTGATAACATTTGACAACAGTAGGGGATGTAGCAATGTAACTACAGGAGTCATGTGTGAACTTGATCTCTTCTCTAGCTCCAGAATAATCTAAAGCCTCCAATAAAAAGGAGCAAGATTTGCAAGATGTCTTCTGTACATTACTCAGATATGATTTTTTTACGAGACTGTTGAATCCGTTTTTTAGTATTGGTGGTAGAAATCATGTAATGACACAATTGAAAAGAAGAAAGTCTGAGGATTTTGAAGAACACAAACTAATAAAAATGCACACACGCGCATGCACTCAGCCACATACACGCATAAACATACATGTAAGGTTATGTATATAACCTCCCAATCACATTCTTCATTGTAACATTACTTTTTCATGTATTTCTTTGCGACATTTTAGTTTTAAATAAGTATTTCAAGATTTATTGTATATTCCAGTGTTGGTTAGGAAAAAGAGCTCTCCGACCAGGTTCTTACAGAACCAAAGCAGCGACTATGCCTCACACAGGGACATAAGAAACCGCACGTCAGCTTAAGGAGGAATTATTAACTCATAAAAACAAAGTGGAAAACAACCAAATAAAAAAAGCATTCGAGACACTTTTCCCCTTAGCAGCCGATGCATATAATATACCTACAAATATATAAAACAACAAAAAATTGGTTCAAGTTTTTCAAGTTTCTTAAATATATCATATCCAAACTACCCAATTCCAAACTTCAAAGTTAAAAAGATTCAAGCAGTGCAATTTATGTATCAATTATAACAGCAATAATAACTAATATTGTACTATCCTTTTAATTTAACCTTATGATCCTGGTTCATACCCACCCGAGTACTGCCCATAAATTTAGTATTCTGATGTACTGTATCAGTACATTTGTGTGTCTGTATGAGTTCATGTTTGTGTATGTGTATGCGTGTGTTCATCTGTGTACTGCGTTACAGAGTTTTGGATTTTGAGAGCAGCCCTAAACTTTGGTCCTTTTAAGACCATTTCAGTGACAACCTACACAGTAGCTTCATCTTTAGTATTTGGAAGGGGGTAACAAGTGGCGTATACGCTTCATATCAACCTATGATTCTCATCCAAAATGTTGAGGCAAGTAAAACAACAAAAAAACTGAAGAAAAAATATAAATCAAATCCCAAATTCCTATTGGCAAACCACACAATGGAACATCTGGAGAATCTTGAAATCCCTTTTCTCTCCCACTGGCAATCACTACCACCTTTCATTTTTGGGATTCCCACAGCCAGCCTTGAAACCTCCAAACCATAGGGTCACACAGCACAACAACTGCTCTTCTTTAAGCTCCCACACTAGTTAAAGCAGTGCAACTCTCAACAATCTGTACCCAGGAAAAAAACATCAGTTTTTTAACTTTGATTTTCTTCACAAATTCATAACTCTTGATTCTCTCCCTCCTATTCCTTTCCCCTCTATCTGTAAACAGGGAGGCGGATGTGTGCATGCTGGTGGTCTAACAGACGTGGCACCGACACAGTCTCGTAGCCTTTGCCAAGCATTTGCTCCTTGATGCAGGGTGGGTGGATGTCGTTGATCAGGTACTCCAGAGACTGCAAGCTGCTGCTCAGCACCGACGTGTTGCACATGCTCTTGCTGGGCAGGCTGCAACACAAGCCTCCCCCACTGTCTATAGCAGGGTGGTGATGGTGATTGTGGTGGTAGTGGTGGTGGTGGTGGGGGTAGCCCATCTCTCTGTGGCCTGTTGCCGGCCCTCCTCCTGAGGTGCCCAAAAGCTCCTGGGGATTGTAACAGTCACTGTCCGGTGTCACAAGCACACTGTTCCACGGCGGGGCAAAGTATTGACCCACTGAGAAATTCCCATGCATACCCACACAGTTCAACGGGGAAGAGCTGACTTTGTCCATCCCGCCTCCTCCGCTGGCGCTCGCCATCATGTGGTACGGTCTGGAGGAAGAGGAGGACACTTGGGCCGCCATCATCCCCCCACCGGTTTCGGGGGACTTGCTGATGGCGCCCCCTCCTCCGCTCCCTCCACTGTACATGCGGAGCACTGCCTGCTGCTGTTGCTGTTGTTGTTGTTGCTGTTGTTGATGATGTTGATGTTGCTTCTGCCAAAGGATATAGTCCATGCCATCTGCATACACACCAGTCTTCATCGCCTCTGCATTTTGAGCCGGCAACCCGGGCCCTGTGTACACCATATTGGCCTGGGGACCCATTCCTACCACGTAGCCCCCACCTGAGGAGCTAGAAGACAGCCCCATGACAGTTGTGCCCTGCTTGGAGGGGCTGGAATTTAAGGGCGCGGTGGCAGCCCCCTGTTGGCACACCTGCTGCAGAGCCTGGGCCTGACAGTGCTGGTTAATCTGGTAGATGATGCTCTGGATGGAGGGGAGGTTGGACTGTGGGGGCAGGGCCAGGCCTCGACCCCCTGTTACAGGAATCACCGAGCCGGCTACAGTGACATTTGGGGGAACCGATAGACCAGGGCCTTCTGGAGGCTTTGAGGGCCCAGTGTGGTATACCATTTGGCCATGGTTACTGGCTAAAGTGCTGCTATTAGGGGGTGGATACGGGGCAACTGCTATGTGGGCAGGAGAGAGCTTAGTCCGTCGGCCTTCTGAGTTTTTGAGAACACCTTTTGAAGGGACAAAGGTGGACGAAGATGATGATGAGGAGGAGGCCTTGAGGATGGCGAGCAGGCCCTGGTAGCCCCCTGTGTGGAAATGTGGGTAGGGGCTGTAGCGTGTCCCTGTGGTGTCGAATCCATTCACGGTCCGGTTAAGGTGCTTGTGCTGGGGAACCCTGATGTTGGTGGGGAAGATCTTGATGGACAGAGGGCTGTTGGCCGTCTTCTGAGCGAAGGCATCGAGTTCCGCCGCGGAGGGGTAACGCGGGGAATGTGTGGTGGGCACCACCAGCTCACCTGCAAGATAAACAGAGAGAAGTGTGAGTGAAATGACCCAGGTGAAAGAAGACAACTCATGACGGCTGCATGCTGACAAGAACAGAACAGCAGACCAAATTACCAGACATACAGTATCTAAGGAGCCGGCAGCAATGGCCGCCACAAAGTCCGATCAATCAGTTGATAACCACTATACTCTGCTGCAACAGGAAAACCTGGCAGGAGTGACTACATCTAAGGCAGATTGAAAAATGTCTGCATTTCTTCAAGAGCAGGTAAATAAAACCATAGAAACAGCAGACATACATCAGAACAACCGAAACAGAGTCTGCACTTTTGTAAATTAATTGTCATTCAGCTATGTTCCGTAACTCTCCTCCTTCATTATTGCTTTTTTCCATCTCATTTTCACACCCTCCCGTGGAAGTTCATCCCTAGACAAATGGATCTTTTAAAAAACTCATTCTGTCATAGCCTGGTACCTTAGGCGCTGTTAAATCAGTCCATTGTGAAATTAATTCGGACTCTCTTTAGCATTGAATTGGGTTAGCCTTGGATACAAGAGGGATGAAGGGGAGGGCTAAAAGCTTGTTTAATTTCAGTGGCACATATGAGATTTATAAGTGGTAACACTTACAGGGTCTTACCCTTGGCCACAGAATTTTCACATTTATTCAATGCAGTAGTATGTGTAGAGGCCCTCAGAAAAAAACTATTAAACAGCTATTGGGAACTACTTGCCTGGTTAAAGTGAACTATATCCAACCACAGTTAAGTCAAGAGTGCTGGAGTGCTGCTATTTGCCAACTTGTTCAAGGAAAAAAATGAAAGGTTGGTTTGCAGATGAGCACATGCTGAAAAAAGCATTTCTAAAGATAGAAACTCATCATTGTTAAGATCAAATAAATATAACTTTATTAATGCCAATGTTAAAGTTTTGTGTGACTAAGATTTTTTCAATGATGAACAGAGAGCAGCCAAAGATGTTTTTTGTTTTCATTTGATATAGATTTTTTAGAAAAACATGACAGAACAGAAAAAGGAATTGTAGAAAATATACATACAAATGCTCTGTAATTGTTGCCATATGAAACCACTCCAATACCGAATTTCAATTCAGCAGTGAACTGGGCAAGTGAGACAAGCATGGCCGTCTCTCAATGAGCCAAGGCTTGGCCATTGTGAATTGAGGTGGCAAACAGGAAAATGTCTATTTCTAAAAAACCCACCATGTGTCATTGTTTGGGGGCTGGGCCTGGGCATGGAGGTGAGGTGCTGCAGTGAGATTGGATTTAAACGACATTATTCAGGCAATTTCATGGCTACTTAGCTCAGTGTAACCAAAAAGGGTGGGGGGTTGGGAAAATAACTAAATTTACAAGCAATATATCGGCTGCAACAAATGACTTGCAACCCCTTCAAAAATGACGTTTTTATGCAAAAGCTAACAAAACGCACAAAAATTAACGGCCACAACTGTGCCGTCAGCAAATGTCATGGCGACCAAAGGAGACTGCAGGGTGCAGGCTGTGACTAGGACTCACTCCATTTCCTCCCGATTGCAAAATCATTTTAAGGAGACTCCACAGGCAAGTAGCCACAATTCTCATTTCTTTGCTCCCATTACAGATAGCATGGGGAGTTTATTTCTACAACCCTATGGGTCTCCAACTGTGAAAATGATTAAATCTACGAGATCCATATCATAAAAGGAATAAATTAGGAATTTAACCGCAGAGGGGAGACACTGGTAATATCCCAAAACCATATTTAGTACAAAACAATTCAGTCCAGTCAGTTTGGATCATCCTGCAAAAAACATACTTCCTTAATCAGAAACTATATATTCAAAATATAATTAAGATTTTAAAAAGAGGCACACTTTAATGAGTACGTTTGAATCAGAGAGAGGGAACCTGGTGCCATCCTAATCGGCGAGGCTGAGAGTGCCAGACCAGCCTATCTAAGATAAAACCAACCTTACTGAGGCAAACTCTGCATCCCTGGTGACAGCAGTGCCATTTGCTTTGATGTTCTGACTTGCAGTGGAAAACTGACAGAAGACTTATTTCATTTGCTCAGAAGAGAAAAACATGCTCATTTCAAAGCAGATTGCTGATCCACATGCAAATGGAATGGCAGCATTTTTTCTGATCTTCTTTACATGAGGGTAAAAAAAAACCTGTCTTTGATCACCACATGGTCTAAATGAGGGAAGATACTTGGCTTTCAGGCATATCAAGGGCCTGTGCCCTGCCGCCCCTAGAAGCCCCCAGCTGCAATATGCCCATCATTCCAACTAATTACTGCCACATGAGGAAAAAAACTACAAAAACAGCCAGGAAATGTATTAAAGGGTGGCTAATTCTATTCCTTCTCACTGACTGAGTTCATATTTTCCATGCCTGAGCCTGCATTTCTTCCAAGAGAGCAAGAAAGCCCTCTCCCTCCGTCTTTTCCCAGCTTGGCCCTTGTTTGTCAATAGGCAGAGTCTTTGGCACACCAACCTGGCATCAAAGGGTTTCACACTTCACAGGCCACAGGGATTAGAGGCCTTTCAGGCCTACAAAACCCATCTCAGCTCCACAAAGGCTTCCGGTTATTAGAACCCACAGGCATAAAGGAAGGAGAGGAGGAGGAGGCAAATGAGCATCTGGATGCTTCTGATTCCAGCTTCCTCTTTAAAAATTTCCATTGTATAAATTTTATAGCAAAGTTGATTACAGTAAGTATTGCCACAAACTGAGGTGCAATTTCACTTTTGTACACACACTGTTACTGTGTGTTTGATGTGCAGGGTCTCCACATATCTCTCCTCCAGAGCAGTAAGTCTATAAGTGAGGACATGGAGGTTAAAGGAGAGAGTCTCTTTTTAGGCTGGCGCTCTGTGACTTATTGGTTTAGGCTGCAGTAGATCATAGCTATGAGCAGCAGCATACAGATGGTGCTGGCTGATAAACACCCTCTGAGGCAGCCAACACTGCCTCCTTTATGCAAGTGAGCCCTAACCTCCTCATAAGGTAGGGGGTTTCCTACACCTGTGCACATTCTCCAGTGTGGTTGTGCATGCAAACACAATGCACGATAACAGCAAGAAAAAAACAGAAAAAAAAAACAGAAGAAAAAACAACAACATACACACACAAACCTTCGCCTACAGTTGTGTGTCTCATTTGCCATCAGCGGAGCATGTTGTTATCCTCTGCTCAGTGCTCTCTCATGAAATGTAGGGCAGGGACAACAACAGGTGCCTGTGCGGGCGACAGCCTGCAATGCCTCCTGGGCTAAATGCTTCACACTCGCTTCATTTCGACATGCGACAGCCTTGTAAGGATTAATTATTTCCCCTGGGGATGGAAGAATATGCTTTTTCCGTTCCTCAGAGCAGGAGGCTATGTGCACTCACAAGCACATGAAACAGCTTATAGCACGTGAACAGGGAAACCTGGTCTAGTGCTGCTTTTACAATAAGGGAAGGGGAAACTAAGTTTCACATGAAAGGAGAGTAAACAAAACCAAGCATATGATGGAACTGCATTGGAGATGAGATAAAAGCTCAGGCAAACACATGCATTAGTTCTGAGAGATCACGCACCAGGGAGCGGAGATGGCAGGGAGGCAATTAATGGGCTGACCTTCGTCCTTAATCACCCAGTGCCTGGCACACAATGCCCATGTGTCAGAGAAGCACATCTCTAAATGCCACCCCTCATTAGCACGATGCACACAGCGAGAGAGGCTATCTGTGCAGTGTTACACTCTCCAGCGGTCGGATGGAGATAGCAACGCTGGGATAGGATAACATGGCAGCACAGAGCTGGACTGAGCTCCAGTAGGCCATGATATGATCTAGAAATCCCATTTCACTTGGAGGATGGGCACTCTCCTTTCTCTCCATTCTTGATTGGCATGAAACTCCCCAAGCGCGACGTCCTTGGTGTACCCCGTGCTGTCACTGTGATTGCATGTGTTCCTCAGTGTGTGTGTGTGCGTGTGTATGCGTGTGTGTGCGTTCGTGTGCCTGTGTGTTTGTGTGTGTGTGTGTGTGTCTGTGTGTCTGTGTGCGCGCGTTTTGGTGAAGGGGGTAACCAATTCTGAACACTCAATTAACACTCCTTTAATTAGCTAGCAGTACATTTTGAATTCTGATGAAGTAATTTTCTTGGCGTGAGGGTGGAGGAGGTGGTGCGGGGGTGGAGGGGCTGGTAAGGATGAGGTCCACTGGGTACAAAACAGCAATAAAGAGGGATTAGAATGAATGTAAGAAATCCATTAAATTCCGAGCACTTCTTCCAAGTAAGAGGTCAAATTGTGTTGATCACAAGAAGCGCAGGCAGACAGAGAGAGTATGAGAGCAGGGAGTTAGGTTAGTAGGAGGAAGGGGTGGTGGTAGGGCAATGTAGAAACAGGGAGAGGAGATAGGGAGTCAGAGGCTGTGCGAGGTCGCAGCACCATATCCAGAAGACCATGAGAATGCTTTGCATTTTAATTACTGTAGAGGTTTAAATGAATAAGCATAGGAAAAGTAAGAGAGAAATACCCTCGCTCCCATTTATTAGTGTTCCATTTTTTTTTATGAGCAGGTCGGAGAAGTTTCTTATTATTAGAGGAAAAAAAGCTCAAACACATCAAAAAGCCCTCAACGTTTTTTTCACTCACTCCTGCAAACCTGTATCCCTACTCACCACAGGCTTTGATTCCCTCTGACCATGTGCATTGGCGAGCAGGGCTTGTTTAAATGAAGGAATAGGACCGTTTGGTTGAAATGCAATTAAGTTTTCCCTGAACTTCCAGCACGTACAACGAATTAACCTTGGCCAAACAAACAGAGCCCTTTGATAAGTCCGGGCAAGCAACAGGAGCAGAAGTGACAAAAAAGATGAAAGAAAATGTTAGCTGGCAGCCATTTGACCTGAGTGGGACAGTCCCGGTTCAAGATGTAAGGCCAGACAGGTCATTGGCTCCTTTAGGGATCCTGTCTCCTTTGAACCTAAATGCAGCTTTGTATGATGGGTCCCTTTTACCCAACTGTAATTCTGTTTTTGAGGTAGTTGCAATCAACAAAATATTCAAATTAGGATTCTTCAACTATGAGCTATGTGTTTCAGAGCACTGGGCCAGCAGGATATCCCCCGTGCTCCACAGTCTTCTTGTACCACATTTCATCACTAATGAACACTTTGACCTCATTGGAATGAAATTATTCAAATGACTAATTCTGTGCTAAAACTGTCTTCAAATCCTTCACATTATAATCGCTCAGCTTGGAAAAAGTTTGACCTGTCAAATGTTTTGCAGCCTAAAAAGGGGCAGATCCAACTGCATTGTTCCAAGGAGGAACCCTTGACCTGTGGCTATTGTTGAATCCTTTGCAGATAGGATCAGGGTCTATGACATCCTCTCCCCACCTCCGTTGGACTTCTGTAAAAGGACGGGCGGGCGGACGGGGGGAAGCCAGAGGCAGCTTCGCGTCCTGAACAATACCTGCCTTGTGCTAATGGAGGTGTCATCTGGCACAGGGCTGATTAGTCAGCGATTACAGCCAGGCCTCAATTGCCGTGACAACTGTAGCAAACACAATGGGCCCTGATAGAGCCAGCTGTTTGGTCCTCTGCAATTAACCCTGCATCCCACTCGTCTCCGGCAGTGCGCTGCCTCTAATTGACTATCGTGCACACAAAGCAGGGACTGTCGGCCAGACCCCCTGAACATAGCCCACCCCCCCCCCCCCCCGCCCCTCTGCAGAGGTAGAGATGATAATAATAAAGGCGTCCCGTGGTCTCGGCCGTCAGTCAATCAAAGCCTCGGTGCCCCACAGGAGCTTCCTGAGGAGCGAGAAGGAAGAGGAAGCACATGTATGAGCAGAGTAGTGATCAACAGAGTAGAGCAGCCTCGCAGGGGGGGCAGACATGTTGAATGTGCCCTCAGCCAGAGTACTAATCAATTCAAGTGCACGTAAGGGGAAAGGGAACCCTGCTGCTAGCTTGATATCAGAAAAGCCATTTTTAGGAACACTCATCTCCCTCTGTTCATACCAAGGTTGATTTTCCTGTGCAACAGAGGGAAAAATATCAAGGCAATTATTTGTCAGGCCTGTGTTATCTATAATTGCAGAGATAAAAATCAAACTGCATTGATTTCCAAGAGGATAGAGCTGTCTGAATGTGTGGCTGCTTGTGTCATCGTAATCATTAAACAAATGCATATTGTAAGACAGTGGGAAAAGAAAATGTGGTCTGCACCTAACCTCTCTCCTTCTCTAAATTATTCACGTTTATTTTTGAGGAGGTTGACTTATTGATGTTGCAAAGTCAACAAACAGTATAATTCACCATCACAAAGTTTTACTTTAGAAATGGTCAAATGTCAGTCACTAAATAACAAGAAAATAATTGAATTAAATGGATCTCCGACATGTAAATACAACCAACATTTTCCATGAGAGGAATCCAGCAATCACATATTGGGGTAGAGAGGATAATGACAATGTTACAGCAATCTGCATACTGATCCTTCACATGCACGTAGACATGGCACAATGTCAAAACAATGGATTTATTCATTTAAAGGGACGTTTAAAAAAAAACTTGGACAAAACTCCCAAATGTAATCCTTCACTTCATTAAAACCTGATCCTGTTTAAGGTTTAATTTAAATAGTTCCTGCACAAGCAGATGGAAGAAATACCAAATCCAGAGCCTAATTTGGGCTTCCTCCTGACACAGTCTGCAGCATGAGGTCATTTAGTCAGCCTGTAGGGAGGCGGTACACGTGTGCGGTTAATACAGTACTGAGACACAGATAAGGCCCACAAGTACAGATAACACTCGGAAAGAGCAGAGGAAAAACAAGATCCGCTTTCACTTCAGAGATGTTTGTCTATTAATATAATAATTATTTTACAGCTCCACATACATATAGCGTGATGGTGGACAATGGGTCAGATCAAAACAGCTAATTAGTTGTCTTTTTTAAAGGGTTTCCTACCAAGGAAATGTGAAATATTATACCACCAGGACACTGTCATGTTTACATTTTCTCATTAGAATTTATCTCTAAAGCCAGATGTTACTGAATCAGCCATGAAAATTAATTAGCTGGTTTGATGTGGCAACCTCATGCTCCTTCCAGACAGACCTGGCTTTTATGGGCTGTAGGGGAAATTACTGAGAATTGATTGATCCTGAAGGACTCCTCTGTACACAGGGCCTGGCAGGCAGAGGCACACACACACACACACACACACACACACACACACACACACACACACACACACACACACACACACACACACACACACACACACACACACACACACACACACACACACACACACACACTCTAACACAGATCCCGCAAACAACCGTTGATTTTACCCTCTGGTTAAACCTAACATCCTTTCTCTTTATTGGCTATAACTTCAAATTCAAATTCCATGGATGTAAATAAGCTGCATATATATTCTTAATTTCTTATTCACAAAAATCCAGTGAATACATGTGAAACACTATAAAATCAGATGGAGTTGTGGGGACAAATTACTTCAGTGCCATCTGAAAAAAAGCCCTGAAATTACAAACTCTATTTCACTCTACATGTCTCTTCCTCGTTCTGCTGCTTTTTTTCTTTCTCTTTCTCTCTCTCTCTCTCTCTCTCTCTCTCTCTCTCTCTCTCTCTCTCTCTCTCCTCTTTACCTCATCCTCTTTACCTCTTATATTTTCTTTGTCTCTTCACCCCCCTCTCTCTGTCTTTTCCTTCTCCCTCTCTGAGTAAGTGAGTTTCATCTGGGGTGCTTGCCGGGCGAAATCACCTCAGGGCGAACACTTTATTATCTGTAGTCAAAGCGTCACCACAAATACCATTCTACACACACAAGTGTCACTTTCCATTTGTCTGCACTCTGGCTGCATCAGCAGAGCCTAGCCGGCACAGAGCCTCGTCTCAAACGCGCCCTGCAGAAGAAAAGTAACAGCGTGGGAAAGCACTCGTCCTGCATTCCTGCCCCATTTACACCACAACAGCAGACCTACTGCCTTTTAACTGAATCGGAAACATTATTATCAGCACTAAGCTTTGTGAAGATGGCATTTGAAAAGACAAAAAGATAAGGTATTTACAACGTAAAGTTAAAGGCAGGATGTCAGAGCGGGCATAAAGGAGAACTAAACATAGGATTGCCCTTTAATTCAACGGAGATCACAGCACGTGTTAATTACTGACAATGTAGCTGCCTGTCCAATCAAAACAACACCAGTGGGTAGTTGATGTCCTCTTTGAGCCGCAAAGGAATGCGGGTCAGCCGCAGCCATGTCATGCCTTGTTTGAGACACTCGTGCACCAAACAAACACATAAACTGGGGCAACATGTTTACCTCACACTTACACACTGCACTCCATAAACAAAATGGTCAAACAAAGAGAACGGGCGCCATGTTCCCATGAAAGCCCCCCAAAAATAAATAAAATTATGTTCAATAGAGAAAATATCAACTCTGAATATTTCACAATATGAATCCCTCACATCCGACCTAATTTCAGGCTAGAGTGTCACCAGGCTCTTTCCATTTGCAATAATTTATGGGCCTGGACGGGAAACCTAATAGATTATAAATGGAAAAAATAACAATATTCATCACAAAACTGCCCTCTGTTTAATAATCAAGTCTGGCCAAAGGGCTTAGTGGAGTCCACGGTTCTGTATGGATGGGGGCGGGGGCGGACTATAACCCCTGGTTTGTGGGCTGTCTGTGATGAGCCAGCCCTCGGGCCTGCCTGGGCCACCCTCATTGTGCATACAGCATGGTCTAGAAAGCAGAGCTTTATCAGCAAATACCCGGAGTCAGCACAAGCAGCGGGGTGGTTATGCGTTGCGACTGGCACACCAGCCGATATTGTCATGTGCGATTAGGCCCATGCTCATGAGCCTGTGAACTCATTCCTATGGCATCAAAGTCCACCCCACATCCTACTCTCCTCCAGTTATATCCCTGCTGCCCTCTCTTCCTTCTCTAGGGTTTTTAAATGTTTTACCCGGCCCTGCCACTTCACAGTACACCCTCACCGAAGCGTGTGGAACGCAGTGCTCCAGTGCAAACAGATACAGAGTCAATACAGAGTAAAAGGTTCGACCGGTTTGATTTCCAAAACAAATCTCTGCAGCTTAAATAACTCAGAAGGGTCATCCACAAGTTAGAGCTAGCGAGTGCACCAACAAGCAGCTGGTGCCAGTTGTTTTGTCTCAGCACACCTCTCCAGATTACAAGGGCTGATAGAGAGGAACAAAGGGAGGCTCATGAAAGGACGAAATTCAAAGTGTGAGGCCATGGGAAAGATACAAACATAGGTGAAACCATTCAGTGATGAGGCAGAAAGAATTGCAGGACACAGAAGCAAGAAATAAATACAAAGAGCTAAAATCCTAACCTGAAAGATTTATGTCTTGGCCTCCATGTCCTGTCTTTAAGGGTATACACCAGGCTCTTACACCATTTTCTCAAAGGGCTACATGTGGAGCCAAGAACAAACAGCATTCACATACTCAAATGGACACGGCAACAACATGTACACAAACACACACAGGTTTGGAGCAAAGGACCCCAGAGGTACAGATTGTGAGCACATACAGAGATAAGAAAAGGAACCGGTGCAGACAGCAGAGAAGGAGGAAGAAAAGGAGAGAGTGGGAGAAAGAGAAATAGAGAGAGAGAGAGAGAGAGGGAGAGAGAGCGAGAGAGAGAGAGGGAGAGTTGAAGGGAGGCTGGAGGCGCCTGGGCAAGCCTGTCAGACCGGAGGAAGTACTGGTGCGCAGGCCTGCAGGTAAATGGAAGAAGAAAGGCGCCTGCAGGCTGCCTGAGGCAAGCCTGGGCCCTTCTGTTCTATCATTTAGGAGACAAGTCCTCCACTGATTCCCAATTAATATTTAACACTGCACAGACAACAAGGCACTCGAGCTGTGGTACACATGCCAACGAGAGGAGAGGAGAGGAGAGGAGAGGAGAGGAGAGGAGAGGAGAGGAGAGGAGAGGAGAGGAGAGGAGAGGAGAGGAGAGGAGAGGAGAGGAGAGGAGAGGAGAGGAGAGGAGAGGAGAGGAGAGGAGAGGAGAGGAGAGAATTAATAAAAATAAATAAATAAACATGACTTAATAAAATGACTTGATTCTCTATGATGGAGATATAGATATAGGCCTGTGTTTGTAGGTTTTCCTCCTCCTTCATGAATAGGAGCCTCACCAGCGAACCTCAGAAACTGTGGTAAAATGTCCCACAGGAGCGATGATTTCAGCATTGTGCTGTGGTCAGTTGGCACTCCCATGCTTTCTCCGACAAACCCTCCGCACTATTAGAGTAGGCTGAAAAAAAACACCGCCAGGGATGGTAAAATGTGGTGCAAGTTCAAGGCTGGATGAAGCCAAAACACCGAAGATATGCCCAGATACTGTTTTCATTTATTCACGCAAAACTTCGGAATTTTCCCAGCAAAATGGCACTCTTTACAGGAGACCCTTAGCAACAACATACTGATCAATATTTACCATTTGTGAGTTTCAATCATGGCTGAGAGGTTAGGGAATGTGTGGGCCAATTTTCTAAATTGAAAATTAACAGATACCGCTATGGTAGATTTAATTTATGCAAGAAAAGAAAACTGCACACAAGGGTCTTACCCAGTGTAACCAGAAAGTAAATGTTGCTGAATGGACAAAAATAAATAAAACATGATTATGTATCCTTATAAAACAACATATAAATAATACAATTTTGATTTAAACTTTCAAATGTGCTGTTATTTCCTGATGATCCAGATGAAGTAACAGGGCAGAACAAAATAAAGGCTGGAGATCTTGTTAAAAAGGACAATGAAACCTTTTGTTCTAGTCATAACTTTGTGAGTCCAATGTTGGACCACAATTACCTTTTTATTTAGAGTTTTGTAATGAAGACAGACACCACTCAATAACACTAGATGTGGGGCGCTCCGGTGGCGTAGTGAATAGGGTGCGTACCATATTGGCTCCGGCCTTCGTTGCAGTGGTTCAAGTCCGACTCGTGGACCTTTACTACATGTCATCCCCCCTCTCTATCCGTCTCCCCATTTCAATTCTGTACTGTCAAATAAAGCTTGAAAATGGCAAAAAAATGATCTTAAAAAAAAAAAAAAACACTAGATGCTGCCAGGAGTGTGCAAAACACCTCCTGAACGCCTCTGATGGTCAGTCTGTGGTGTGGAGTGTGCTCGGCTCGGACATGGCACCGGCTGCTTGTCATTTCCTGTGGGACAAGAGACGGCGGACACTCTCTGTCACCTTGCACACATCCCCCAACCTATCCCCACTCTCTGGCAGGCGAAGACAGAGGGTGTCGATGCCTTGCACCTGGGATGTCCAAATGCCAGCTCGGAGGCTTTGGAACCAGGAGCCTGTTTTCCAACCCAAGTCCCGCTGTGACCAAAACTAAAGCAGATCCCCTTTTCCTCAAGCTCACCTCCCAAGGCAATAAGATTGTTTGGCCCCCCGTGTTCACAGCAGAAGGCAGAGGGCAGAGGGGAAGGCACGGCTCGGTGGGACGCCGCCAGCCGGAAATTATCCTCTGTGTGCCAGCGCTGAGACGCCAACATGACAGAGGAGCCTGTAGTATGAGGCAGGACTAGCCACCTACCACTACCACATGGCTCTCAGTGTCTGCAATGAAGTCAAACTACCATTAATGCTCCGGGTTTTGAGATATACATATAGCAATGTGAGGAAAGTGTGAATGCAGAACCCAGCGATCCCCAACATGAGATTGCATAAGTAAGCACCCAGGAGGAGGCCGGGCATGGATAGCTGTCAATCACCTTTCACTGTGAAAAATACCTCATGACCTCTGCTTCCCTGCTGCAGACTGTGGAATAATGACAGTCGCTGTGGGCCCTCGATGGAATTCCAAATGGGAGTTAGAAACGAGCTAGTTCAATCAGTGGGAAAAGGTCAAGTGCATGCAGATTCTCTCTCCCTCGCTGCAGTCTCCACTTTCTTTCCCCCTGTTCCACTTTATGCCCCCCACCTCCGGGGCACTGAGGCAATCAGGGAAAAGGTTGTTATTTCTGCTGCTGCTCATGACCACTTTTAAATATTCAGCTGGAAATGCCCCTGCCGCCCACCCCTCTCCGCTTTCCCTCTTGCATATAACAGCAGTTGGAGTAACCCACTGCAATTTGATATGGCCAGCTAATTCCCCTGTTATGTCTCGCACCGCTTCCGACAACAGTGGAGGAGAGGTGGCTGGGTCATTACCTGAGCATATTCCCTTCTCAGTGGAAGTGTGGCTTAGGAAGAGAAGCTGCTAAAAGCAAAGCAAACTAATGGTTCTGGCAGCTCTGCCTGCAGAGGCACAGGGCTATTAGGAAAACTACAATCCCCAGGTGAACCTCCATGTCATGTCCTCAGGCTGTGTGTGACATGGCCAGGTTGTCTCTGTCGATCAAACTGGAAGAGGGCTGAACCTGGCCTGACATAGCATGAACCTGGCATATCAGGCCTTCTGGGAACTTTTCATCTACTGATTGGCACCCAAGGCCTCCTGGGTGGTGTCACACAGGGTTACAGCTGCAGGTGTGCTCCTGTGTGTGTGTTCGTACTTAGTACATGTGTGCACGTTTCTGCTACAAGTAAATTCTGGACTTTGCACCAGTTGGAGACACTTAACTTGGGAGTGGGGACCAGGTTTAATTTCACCACAGTTGCATTCATACTGAGGTGAAACAGTTTATTTTGTTTATTAGGGTTAGACAAGTAATTGAAATTTTACCAAAAGTATGCAGGATTACTTTGTGTGTGTGTTTGTATGAGTTGCAGCCAGGCCCTGCTGGGGTTAGACACAGGAGGGAACACCCAGGTTTAGCCCAAAGTCGGATCCAATCACAGGACAAATATGGGAGTGGCGGTGAGGTGTGTGGTTAATGAGGGCAGAACCTGCAGCTGGCCTGGGTAAAGAACACAAACGTGCACACCCAGTTCAACAACGACATTCCTAGAAAATATCATGCTGGTGCAAATGTAAACACTAAGTAATGATAAACAAATTAAAGAAACACTCCGCAAATATACAATGATGTTATTTTGGAGAATAGCCAGGCAGAAATATCCCCATCAGTTAGTCAATTGAGGGATTCTAAACCTGTTATTTTTTAGCTGACATGTGGCAGAGTAATTGCTGTCTGGGCCACAGAGGAGGCTGGATATTGGAGGGGGCTGCTTGGCCTGCTGTCCAGCCATCTCAGTGTTGCTCATCACTGGACTGGTGCACCTTACGCTTATGCATTTCCTCCCTGGACTTCAAATTCAGATCCACAGTGAAAGCAGACTGAGTTTACCTCTCCCCAATAGGGTGGCAGGGGTCGGTAACATCCATTCGCCCCTCTCCCCTTGCAGGGCCTTCCTCTCTCGTCTGTCTGGATGGGCGCCCTCTCTCTGGGGCAAAACACGATGAGAGGCCCTGGCTCCGCTGCCATCTCCGCCTTTCATGTCTCCATCTAGGGCAGCAGTAGAGAGACGTGGCGAGGAGAACGAAGGAGGGGGCAGGCTACAAATGTCACCCATAAGGGGGGATTTAATTAAAAATGACAGGGGCTGGCGCTGGAGAGTGCAGGCACATATGCGTGGAATTTGGGCACAGTGAAAGCAAGTGCCTATGATTTATAATTCAAGTAATGCTCTGCACTCCTTTTAATTCTACGGCCAAAGGAAAAAAAATATATCAAAAGGCCGTCTCTGTGAGGCTAATCCAATATGATATTTTTAAGGGCAGGCGGTCAATGGCTTTTTGAAAAGCCAGCTCCGTCTCCCTGCTTCTCTCTCTCTCTCTCTCTCTCTCTCTCTCTCTCTCTCTCTCTGTCTCCCTTCTCTCACTTGTCTGTCTTTCCCCACCTCCCGCTCCCTCCTTTTCTCTCCCCCTGCACTCCCAGATCCACTACAGTACCTCACCCCCCACCCCCCACCCTCCCAAAGCCCTCCGAGTCCAGACACAGAGCGGGGCTGTGATAATGGAAACATCCCGCTCTCCGCCTCCCGTTTCTCCTGCTAAGCTCTGTGCGCTTGGGGGAAATTGATTGTCTGGCGAGCCGATCTGAACGCTTCCAGCTGATGGTAGAGCCAGTTAAGTCCTTTTTTATTGAGGGTATGAGGGATTTTTAATGGGAGTCGCATCAATGAACTGTGCAGCCACTCGGCATCTGCATGCGGGGGCTTTATCTTAAACCGTCCTCGGCCTCTCATCCCGAATGTTCTGCCACCCCACCCTTCGAACAAGCACGCACACACACGCAAGCACATACACACAGAAACACACGCCTTTTGTGTAAATGACCTCAGATGCAAATGACACAGCTCAACTCTACCTCATTGCCAGGTCATCCCCCTCATGTGCTCTCAGTGACTCTGTGTCTTTGAGGGGTGTATTCTGGTATTCAGCCGGGTCACCTTACCCACACAGCCCCCATCCACGTTGGCACAAACTGGGCCACAAACAATTAATCATGGGGACCTGCTGAGCATGGTGACCTGAGTGTGCCCACTCCTGCAGCCAGACCCACTGTCTGCCTTTCTGCACCCCTTCTGGGCCTGGACAGAACAATTGCCTTATTGAAGGCCAAGAGCTGCACAGTGGTGGAAATCCAACACTTGCGCCCCCCCGCCCCCCCTCCCCAAGGACAGAAAGGAGGCTATTATGTTCAAACATCCTCATTATGAACCTCAAGTCAGTGGCTGTTCTAGTCTTTCAATCAAAGGGTTTAACAGGTGGAGCGAGAGAGCGAGACAGAGGGAGGGAGGGAGAGTCAGACGGAGAGAGAGGGCCAGTAAGAGGGAGGCAAAAGGGAAGACTGGAGACTGTTCTTTTTCTCTATTGATTTGAGTCCTGACTCCCACTGGCTGCTCCTCAATAAAGGACCGAGAGAGGAAGTGGGCTAATCCTACGAAATTGGAAGGATACAATCGATTAAGACGACTGTTGAGGACTCCCTCCGTTTCTCTCGCTCCCTCTCCATCTTTACCTTCTCTAATTCTGTTTTGTGCACCTTCTCTTTGTCCTCCCTTTTCACTTCACTTTCGCTCTGTAAAAACCTCATTAGCGAGCCCGGTTGAATCCCACTTAGCTGAAGTGCTGCTCCCTTCCAAAAGGCACCAAGAGCTCTGCCTGTCACTCACTGTTTCACACACACCTACAGTATACAGCTACATATGAAACATCCATCCAGAGCAGCAAAAACAACTCCAGGTCTGAGGACAGAGGTATACCCCAGCCTTCTTGTTGTTAGTGCCTCTTCTCTACCCTGTAGGAGGAGATTGGATTGTGATGTTGAGCTGAGATGAAGCTAATTGGCCGGTGAGGCTCTAAATGCCTCATTTCTTTGCCCAGAGCCAATCAGAGCCACATTAAAGCCTTTCACTGGGCTGTTTACAGGCCTGATACAATGTCCTACTAATGAAGAAGCACAGAAGCATGCCATCCCACACTAAGCCTCTCTAAGCTGAGGTAAAAACTGCTAGGTTATTGCAGCCCGGCTTTCCATCCGCCAGTCCTTTTAATCGGCTTGAGGTATAGCTTGTAGGCATGCCTGCAAGCAAGGGTCACTGAAGACTATGGGAGTGTTCAATAAGGAGGAAGGACCTTTCTTCACCTCATCAGGAAAACAGGCACTCACTGTAAAAGGCTTATCCAAAAAGCTTCAACGAAATTAGGGAGAATTTCACCTTCACCTGCAGCTCTCGCTAATCCCAAACTGGTTAGAACTAGTCTTGCCAGCTTTGTAACAGTTTTCAGCAGTGGCTCATCTCCGTCCCTTTACACCATTTTGTGAGAGGACAGAGGGTGGTACTCGGAGAGCAAACAGAGCAGCTGTCATGCTTTACAGGCGGCCGGCACAGCAAGGGCCAGACACAGTAAATGTTTACAGACCCTCAGGGTCACCCAGGGCCAGTGAGGCACGTTAAACACTGTCTGTTCAGCCCTGTTGCCACGACTGCACAATCAGCACTGCTAAACAGTCGCCCTTACAATGAGTAGCCAAACAACATGACAATCCAAGGTCTAAGTGCGGAGCGAATTCAACTGTTTAGAATTCCTCAGAGTAGTGAGGGAGCACCGTGACAAACAACAGAAACCGGAAATTCTATTTTCCTTCACTTATTCACAGTCAGGGTTAACTACCCGTTTCCATCATTCAGCATGACCGATACATTAAATACAAATGATAAACACAAGCCACTCTCATTCCTTCCCCTTTAGGCGTGCTGAACTCTTGACCTGCATCGTTCCCTGTCACTTTGTTAACTCACATTTCCGTCCAAGGGCTTGCAGGGGCTCCAGGGTCTTGCTGGCACACAGCGGGTGCTGGGGTGGAGGGTTTTGCCTCCTCTGCAGACAGGCCAGCATGGCAAGGTGGGCACAGTACTACAGCCGGGGGAGTTCTGCGGCCAACCTGGGGGCAGAAAAAGGAGAAAGAAAAAGAGAACGAGAGTGAGTAAAGCAGGATGGTTCAAGGTTATAGCTCCATGGCTATGTCCGGTAAGCCTACAAGAGCTGGCTCTGGGCTAGATGGGTTAAGTTTCTCACCCAGGACCTAATTGGGAAAGCATGCCCACAGCTGCCAGCCTCTCAGCTCTGTGTGCTGAATGATAAACACACACCTGCACTGGCGCAGCACGGTTGACAAGGGGTTCAGTGCACAGTCCAGGCCAGTCACTCTGCAGCTTCAAACAGCACATCTATACAGCCATTCAACCGCATCTCCTGTCTATGAAACCCTTCTCAAAACAAACACACAGGCACACACAGAAAGTAGCAACACCCAGGCACATTCCTTCCATGTGGTGATTGATGGCATTATCTATGGACAGCAAAAAAAAAAGGAAAAAAATGGTAATGCTGAGAAAACAGCAGTCTGTCTGCTACAACTTAACATGCAACAGCTCTGGGGGACTGTCAGAAAAGGCCTGGGGGACTGAGCAATGTCTGGATGTATGTGTAGCTGTGTGTTGAACTGTATGGTTGTGCGCGCTTGTGTGTGTGTGTGTGTGTGTGTGTGTGTGTGTGTGTGTGTGTGTGTGTGTGTGTGTGTGTGTGTGTGTGTGTGTGCAAATGCAATGGGTTGGGAGGGGGAGACTGCCAACCGTACATCAGGGCTAGTGACGGCACTAATCAATCTCCCTCTAGGCCATAAATCTCAAGCTCTACACTCCCACTTTTCCCCACAGCCACCTTCACTCAGAAACGGGGAAGCAGTTGTTGCTAGTTTCCTCTCAAAAAGCCCATCACAGCCCCAGTGGAAACACAAGACGCAGTCAGAGAGAGAGAGAGAGAGAGAGAGAGAGAGAGAGAGGGAGAGAGAGAGAAATATATATAAAAGGAAACCCACAGCTCCCTCACTAGGAGCCCTTAAAAATCGAGTAGCATGGAGGGTATCATTCATCAGCAACATACCAGTGTCACATAGAACAATGATGACTGATTACTAAGTCTTCTCCTTGGATTATGTGCCAGATGAGAACAGCTAAAGCAAATCATCTAGGTCCAGAAAGTGTTTTCATATGATAAGGATCGAGATTCATTCTTCTATAGTTCACTTTGAGGATATTATTTGGCTTCCATGAAAGAATGTGTTCTTACTGTACTGTGTATAACACTGCAGAAGCTCAGGAGCCATTTTGGCCTTAATCTTAGCTCTAAATGTGTTTGAGCCTTTTTCTTCCAAAATGCATCGATATGAACCACTATCGTTTCCATCTGGGCTGGTCTCCTCCCATATTAAAACAAAGAGCAGCGGCAAATATTTCATCTGAGCTGTCAGCTCCAGCGTCTCCTGCCATGATGCGTGGCAGATTATTGAAAAATGATTTCTAATGCGCCCGTCACAGGCTTGTCCCCTGTTATTTATTTTCTCAGTGAATCACTAAATGAACATTTAGCCACCTGCCATCAGTTCATTACTTAGCTGTATAGATTATCATTTTAATATGAAAGAAAGCAATTACAATGATTACGATATAAATTAATGCCAGTCCACAGAGCTCATTTAAGGAAGAAAGTAAAATGTAGCTCATCCGTGAAAAACATAAAAAATATTAAAGCACTAATAGAAGCATTCAATCAATCCGACCTTTACAGATTACAAAATGTTCCTGCAATATTTGATCAAGGTGGAAAATCAGGATTTGAAAGTAAGATGAGAAAAAAAGACATCTACAAAAATACTGAAGTGCAGTATGTGAGTGCTGAAAATGTTTAACCGGGGAAAATAATTTCCATCCATACAAGATGATGATATTCAATTCACTGGTCACTTTCCGGATCACATTACATTCTCTGACCTTGAAAACTAATCGTTGAAAAATAAATAAAATACATTATTTTGTTTGAGAAGAAGAGTTATGTAAATTTTCTTCCACTCTACAAACAAATAGATAGTACCATTTAAAAATGAAATTCAACTGACTATAATTTTCACTAATAGGTGCATTTGTATAAACTGTAACAGTCCTCCTTCCACACATTCCAGTTTAGCGCAGTCTATACAAATTGAATGCCACTGCTTTATTTGCATTGTTTGTCACAAATGCGTTTTTCCTCACACATATCAAATAAACCCTGATTAAAGTATGGATTGATAAATGAAGGAAGGAGGCATGATAGACAAACACACCACAATTGACTGACTATAATGAAGGTTTCTGGGTTTGAATACCTAATAATTAGAAGCAGGTGTTACATAAAAGTCCATAATCCCTGGAAATCCCTAGTCTTTCAGTCATAACAACCTTTAAAGAAAGAATTACATTTGACCTCAGACCCAGAGGCTTGTATAATACACTTAACACTCTTAGTCAGATGTGTATTTTTAAACCTGTCAGAAGCAGCACAACAACAACCTGAAAATGTAAAATACAGTGTCAACAGAAAAGCTTCAGACTAATAAATGTACAGTGATTGTGATAGGTGTTTCAATGTAGTCAGGTGGTCATTGGAGCATGGACTAGGGAAATTGATTGGGTCCCTAATAAAATATGAAGGTTTTTTTGTTAACAAATTGTAGTGTTAAAGTCGTGCTTGATGTTATTTTGTCATAATTATGGTTATATTCAGGTATGATGAAAATGTATTTGATCGGCAGCAAATAGCAGCAATAGCTGAAACTGAGTTAGCTGTACTGCTAGCATGACAGCCAGACAGTCTGTTTGTTTGTTATTAGAGAGAGCCACCATTGCTTTATTCTATTTTAGCACATCAGTTACGCAGGATGTGCACCAAGCAACATCACTGAATGGAAGTATATTAAATGATAGGACTATACATTTCTTGTTAATTCCAGTTTCTCTCTCTCTCTCTCTCTCACTCACACACACCCATACTTAGACACAAACACACACGTTGCCGATGGAAGAGAGGGGCCACTCTATTTCTCGCCAGGTGCTTGAGCAAAAAAAGGTCGCTCGTAGTGCCATTTCCTCTCTCACACAGGCAGGCCTGGCCCAAACACACTGGCACTTTGAGCTCATTACTGGCTATTCACATAATCCTTTCTGTGTGTTCTCTCGGTGAGGATACTAATTTCACAGCAAGCCCATCCTCACAGACCATTTGTCAAAAGATAGTGGTTGAAAGAGAGAAAAGGGGCACATGGTGTCGATTGAGAGTGAGAGCTAGTCTAAACGGGGGGATAAGTAGTTCCACAGTTTTACCCTCTCTGAAATGCAAGACAATCGGGTAACTACCCTCCATTTTTCTCCATTTGCTGCTCACCAAATGTATTCTGAGGCATTATACTTTGCTAAAAGAGAGCCACTTTTTTCTCCAATTCAATTTCAAGAACCAATTTTCCCCTATTATTGACTTAAAGAGTGAGGCAGAAGGAGCAAGTATTTGGCTTGTTTGTCATGTTCCCTTTTCCCCTCATCTCTTCCTGTGAGCTTAACAGATGTCTATCAGTGGCAGGAAATTAATTCCAAACTAAAAGCCTGTGACCCATCATCCAGCTGCCCCTAAAAAAGGCCGGTTCTGTCCGGGTCAGTCCCAATGAAGGTGCTGGATAATGTGTGTGAATAATACACATACACACATTGCCCTACACACCACTCGAAAAAACACCTGCACTTCACTCACTCATCAAATCCACTCACAGGTCTCCTATTACACCAGTGTGGGGATATCTCAAAAGCCAGGATGTCTATCGGCTCTTTTCCTGTTCTGCTAACGCTGCTGCAGGGTTTGCAATGGGGGCGGAAGATCAGTCCCATGAGATGAGGGAATAAGCCAGATTCAAGAGGCATTGGGTTTGGCGGAGGGCTAAGTTAAAAGGTTCTTAAACTGCAGAGGAGATCAGAGGAGATGGCTCCTTGCGCCCAAAAGCTGTCTGCTCAGATAAGCATCCTGCCAAGTGTGGGGTGTCACAGGCTGGTCATGGGTGAATAAACGCAGTGTAAATGTGTGTGTTTTGAGCTACACACGTTTCAGGTGAAAGAGTGAGGAAGCTGATGCTGGGGTTGCGTATTGAACTCTGAAATAATGTTTGGTGTACCTAAATACAGGAAACCAAAGTTCACCTCCCTTCACATCCTACAACAGTGGTTCCACTTTTTATTAGCAGAAATTACAAACTTTACCTAGCACTTAACATACTTTAACCATAACATATTTACAATAACCACGACCGTTACATAACTTTAACCAGAAGTAGAATTGACCAATATAAATATGTTCTACAAAGATATTAGGAGTGTTATACACATGCTAATAATTCTCAAAGTAAGTTATTGAAGAAGGTTTCATTTTGGTATCGGTATTGAAACTAAAATATTGTAGCAGAAGCTGAAGCAGCTTTAGGTAATTGTATCCCTTTAGAAAACCAAGCTTCTTCTATATACAGTAGGTTTGAGTGTCTCAGTCCCTCTTCCACTGTAGGACCAGCCGTGGAGCATAGCAGACAACCACAATGAGCGAGGGCGGGGCTTCAACCTAATTGAATGGTGACCCTGCCGTCGCACTGTGGGACGCCCCATGCAGTGCTTTTAACAAGCTGCTGTGTCTCCCCTCTTAATAAGCCCAAACAAGTTAATCCAATCGACACACTCAAACCCTTTCTTTTTCTTTAACAAGGCACTGCCTCTACCCCCTTAATCCCTGGCTCCCCCTTTTCCATCACCATACCGTCACATGAATGGAGGAAGAGAGAAAGGCTCCATTAGGAAGGACTGGCATTAAACCGCTTCCAGCTCTGCACTTTCCACACACCCACACTAAATAATTTGCAGTCATACTGTTTATTCAAAACACACACATAAACACAAATGTTCTTGTGTACCTGATATCAAACTGGTATGCTCAGACATGGCAAACAATGAGAGTGTTATGTGCCCCGACCCAGATCCACACACACATACACACAAACACACCTGCGACAAAACAACACACAAACAAAAATTCTTAAGGGGACGTTTGCCGACAGGCACGCACTCTGGGACATAAAGTCATTGTTAACAAACCCTCCCAGCTCCACAAACAAGAGCCACAATACAAGCCCCTGGATGCACTCACCAACCAGCATTGCACAACCTCAGACCAGCACAATAAATAACCTGCACAACAAAAGGCCATTGTGTGTAAAAAGCCAACAGTTTAGGCATTATTGCCATGATATACAGTGTTGGAATATTGGCAGCTGATTCTTATTTATACGATGCAGCATGCTTCTGTTATTGGGGCTTATACAGCGCCTTTTGCTGCACATTCGTATTTATAAGATGTTTCTCTGCAGATGAAGGGCATTCTTGGCAAAAACACTCAGCTGTTAGCTTTCCATATTCCAGTCAGCTTCAATAGCGTCACCCTTGGGATGAAGGGTGAGGAATGTCTGGCAATCCAATAGCAGCGAGTCGTCTGTCATCTCTAATCAAAACACGCCTGCCTAGACTAATGTCAACCCTGTAATAGCAATGAGGACTAATTTACTTCACAGCCAACTGCTGCATCTTTGTGCTGGGCTAGGTTTTATTAATGGTAAATAACGGGCTAACAGGGCAGCAGGCCATTATGGCTATGAAGCAAGCACATTCAAATGCAGAAAATGCAGAAAGCTGAAGTAAATTAAGATGAATGATACTGATAATGATTCATACAGCAACAGTATGAAACTGCAATCCAAATGCAGGTTGAGTGGAGATGCTACAAATACTGGAATGAGGAATGTTGAAGGTTATAGGAAAAATTGAGAACATAATAAAGAATTAAAGTAAAAGGGTAAAATTTAAGCCTGTCATTAAGTACTTACTGAGCAATCATTAGATGTGGAAGGTCAACCAATCAAATAGCCTTGGTTTAGGATCTGTCAATTCTAGTGCGAAAGATGGGATCCCCCACTGCAGTACAGCCCTCGTGGTTCTGTCAACTCTTGGTACATTCCCCCTTCACCAGGGATATTAAATATAATTTGCTAACTTGTATGTTTTTAAACTAAAAACATGTCCCCACATATTTGAAACATTGTAACTGGCTTTTACCTCTGCTACCAAGGCTATACCCTAGCTAGTGATAAAAACAATGCCTCTTCCACTGCAATACATCATAGCAAACAACACAAGACTGTAATTCTCCTAAGTATTACTTGTACAGCTTTTGGTAGGGTTTACCAAAGGATCAGTTACGTATTCTCTGCATACTTCTCTTTTTACACCTACACTGTAGATGACCCGTGTTCAGGGTCATAGGCTACAGATAGCTAAACCCTGATTAGCTTGACCTCAGATGGTCACATGTGAAATCTACAAGTACCTCCTCGAGCATAAATAGGTTATATGGCAGAGCAAAGAAATTAGTCAAAGTGAGTATTTGATATGTTCTTTTGAGACCTATAAGATCAGTGTGTCATTCAAAAGATAAGGTTATAGATAATAACTGATATCTTTCCACAATAACATAAAGACAAATTAGCACAAGATCAATTAAAACTAACTTTAAAATCATTAAGCTTGAAGATTAACAACACAACCATACAATAAAAATGCGGGAACATGCATCAAAACAAATTAAAGTGATAATTTGTAACTTTAAAAGCAGCACACATGTTTGAAGGTGTATCAAAAATAAAAATGAGTAAGGGCATGGAAAAATCAACTTCTATATCCTTAGAATTTGTGTATAAATGTTTTAAAGTTGTTCATTCTGTGTATTTATCCTGTCTGCCAAAAACAAATTCCTGAAAACGCTGAAAAAGCCTCCAAAAGAAAAAATCTGCTCCTACCGACAATATGACTGAGCCTCCATGCTCCTGATGATGCCAGTGTTTGAGCAATGAGAGCACGGTTAAAGATTGTCAGACAACCCACAGGGGAAACACATCCTCTTCTCTTCTCATTGCCTCTGCCTTTTTTGTATTGTTTTGTAAAGCGACAGCGTCGGTTTTCTAATCTAATACCACTTTCACACAGGAACCCTGTGAATGTTGTGACATACTGAACAGATGTGGAGGGTAGCCGTGGAGTTTATAGTCAACTGTTGATTGCAGATACAGTAACACCCGGGGACTGCAGTTGAGAAAAGACACTGACATAGGATAATTTAAATGAATCAAACACAAATCTGGCTTCATTAAACACTTTTCATACTTGTTGCAGCCTCACCAGGAAGAGCTTTCAAAACATAAATCCCAAACCCTCCTAAATAAATTCCGCCAAGTGTGAAAAATTAGCAGTGCTTTGTTGGTTTTCATGCTAGGATTTATACTTTCCCAGTAAACCTTATTACACACCATTTGTAAAGCATTGTTGATATTGCAAAATTTCTTATCCCAATGTGACACAATCCTTTATTGTCTCAGAATATTCTTTATTGTCCATTCACGGCTTAACACAACAACAATAAAACAAGGGTTCTCTTTTTTCTTCTTTCCTCTACCCATCCTACAGTGGCAGTCTTGAATATTCAAACAGTGTTCATTGTCTTTTTGTGTTTTGTTCATTGTTTGTTGTGCTGTCATTCCTCAGCTTGGCTCCTGAACTTCAAAGAAAAGCTTATGTCAATTTGAGATGAAATGGAGTGGAGAGAAAAGAGGGAGAGAGAGAAGGAGGGAGAGAGCGTGGAAAAAACCTTCATGCAAAATGGCCCTGCCTTCGAAATGTATGCTTATTAATGGGTGTTCAATAAATCAATGGAATATAATTAAATTCAAACAATGCGACTTCTTCTCTCACTTTGCCAAAGCCTGACATAGCTCTCTGCAGGGCCTAAGGTGACCCCAATTCCTACGGTCTAAAGGACAACTCTGCCTTCTTTCACTGGAGGGTGTCGTGGATCTAATAGTCATCCATGCATAACATTAGTGTGTTGTAAAGCCCACAAGGCAATCAAACGGAGCACCTTTTTGAAATGTTGACACTGATCTCATTTGATATATTTTGAAGTGTGACAAAGCCACTTTTGCTCCGCTGGATATTAAGGACTACAGAAAGAGAGGGTGACACAAGTGCTCACAGCTTCGCTAGTGGGGAGAGGAAGAAGCAGACATTTTCTCCACATATTTTTTTCCTCATTGCAGTTTCCGTTGTTGAGACTCAGCAGCCTTTTCCCCTCTTTACTCCCCAGTGTGTGCACTCCAGCTGTTGCCATCCTGCTCCCCCTGTAAAGCTGGCCCTGACCATGCCAGCAGAGGGAATCCAATTGGACAGAGTGGGAGGTGAGGCTGTGGTTGGTAATAACCTGCTGGCTAAAGGCACAGATGGCACAAACACCAGCAAGATGTTCGTGTAGCAAGCAATCCAAGAAGTCTTCCCTGACAAACACAGAAACCTACAGTGAGCTGAGGAATGCAGATTTGATGCGGTATCCTCTCAGCCAGGTGAGCTATACAGTGAAGTGCAAAGAGTTAAATCATTGATCTGGTTTTCAGGGGCAAGGTCTTGTTGGTGTCACTGTTCAATGATTGGGTAAAGTGAAAAAGCGGACAGGTTGTAATGATTTAAAATGGTGGACTCTTTCCATGACAAAGGCAACCCAGATAAGGGCTAACGGTTATCAGCAAGCTTGACCAGCCATGAAGAGAATTTAGAAGGCGAGGTCATCGTGGAGATAACAGCATACGTGCAGACTGATTATCTCTTCCCCTCTCAAGGATTTTTTATACAGTTTGCCGCTCCTGTGATTTATTTGCCAGACCAAAGACTTGTGCGTTTCAGGTCCCTGAGCTACACTTCAAGGAGAACATGGTTGGCGTTCACCTGTTAAGATTTACTCAGTGACAGTCAATTCCAGTTTCCATCGGGATTAACAGAAGATATACGCTGATACATTTAACTACAACGGTGCGTGCGAATGTGCAACTGTCACTAAAATCGTGCGCAAAGCCTGTTAGCTTCTCTGTCTGAGCTCAAGATGAAGGAAAGTTGGACCAAGTCGTTTAGTTTATTGATGTTGCTAGCAGAGATTTTTTATGGTAGACAAGGCTCCCAACACATCAAACATATCAGGCTAAAAATGCCCCGGAGACATCCCTCATCCTGAAGACTCCCCAGCAGATGAGCTCCTTCTGCTCTGTGTGTTACCACTCTGTGCCTTGGTTTGTCCTTCACAAGAGACAGGTAACACTGCCAAGACCCAGTAATTAGTGCAGATGGAGACTGTAATACTCTCTTCCCCTCCCTGCAGAAATGCCAAGGGAGGAAATCTATAAATTCCTGCATATTAATGCAATTTAAAACCACTCCAGACACCTTGCTGGAGGCAGGTGATAAAAAGGTGAAAGGCAGACTACCTGGCACGCAGCTGCTGATATGTCACTGACATCGGTCCTGTATCAGCATCTTCCATACACAGCACTACCAACACACTCTCACACACACACCAAACTAACTTGATAATCCTTCTCAGAAGAATGCTCTCCAAATTCTGACCTGAGGCCTTAAAACTGAGTCCCTATCAATAATTAAGCGGTAATCTAAAAACCCATTTTAGTTGGGTCTTTCTGTACCATTGTCCCTGCTTCTTCTCTTCTTCCTCCGTCTATTTTTTCCTCTTTCTACAAGATCTAGTTAGAGATTCCATTAGCATGAGAAGGCAGGCTAGTAATTGTCTTCACCCTGCTGAGTGATCCCTGGATAGAGGATTAGGCAGAGAGAAAGCCCTATTTCAACTCGGAGCACAGATGCTGCCCACAGCCACCCACTCCAGATTAGATTAGGCTGCGGAGGGATGAAACCGGCCGGTAACTTCGAGCAACATTAAGCAGAGGGCGTGGACAGGAGGTTAAAACCAATAAACTTTTGCCCACCTTTCACCACCAGCTGTGACCCTCTTGTTTTCTTTTTTCCTCTTTTCTATTTTGGACGGGGGATATTTTCTCGTTAAACTACTAATATGCTTTTCTGCCCAAAGCATGTGATTGGGGGAAGGCATCTCTCTCTCTCTCTCTCTCTCTCTCTCTCTCTCTCTCTCTCTCTCTCTCTCTCTCTCTCTCTCGCATACATAGAGTATTTAGAGCTGCATCTTCCTAAATCATCCCCCTGGGCCACCCTGTCCGTCACTAATCTACACGCCACCGCCCACTTATAAGGAGGTGTCACATTTCTGGCACTCCTCCACTGGATAAGCACTTCAAACACCAAAGCTTCTCTCCTTGACCTTTCCACAGAGATGATCGATTAAGCCCACTGGATTCATTCCATAAACAGGCAGCCATTACATCAAAAACCCAAGGAATTTAGCTCATATAAGCTTCATGAGGGTTCAAATCTTTATTGGCTATTTCAATCCACTTCTTGCAGCACATTAATAAGCGCACAGCGCTTTGCAGAGGAATTTTTGGGTCTCTGAACTACTGCAGTTGTCTACCTGTAATTATTGGAGCAAGTCACAATGACAACAGAGGGGAAAAAAACTGCTCATCTCCACTCCATAAAACCTGTGATGCAGAAAAATAGTTTAGCTAGCTCTCCCACCAGAGTAGCATGAAGTGCAGTATACAATGGACTAAAAAGTTTAAAAGTATAAAAACAGCGCCAACATAGCTGCTCTGTTAAAATAGCACATATACTGTGGAAGGTCTTCACTCTGCTTTCCACCTATCCAGGAAGCTCTGTGGGGTAAACCAAGGAGCACAGAGGCCAGTAAAAGGTCTGCTGCTCGCTTGCTGCATGAGCCATTAAGTTACAACACTGCAGGCTTCCTGTTTTCATGGTTGAACACCTTCTACATGCTTTCAGCAAGGACAAGACTAAACAATCTCGAGTGAAACACCGGGGAGGAGAAACCCGAGGAGACAAAGACAATTTCAACGACAGGCTGCTCTAAATCACAGCAAAATCAAATGTTGCTTTGAACGTTGAAACGTTGCTTTGAACGTTAAAACAGGAAAACCTAAAAAAAACATTTCATTTCACTAGAAAAAGGGAGAGCTCCATCTAAGGAGCCCTGCTAGATACCTCCTGTGTGTGATCACAGTGGCCAGTGAGCTCTGCTTCAGTTCTAAGGGACTCCTGCTCTATGGTAATCATATCCTATTTGAATAATGAGGCAATACCAACGCTCCTGCCGCCCATTCCCCTTGCATCCTTGACTGGAGTCTTTGATAGACACTAATTCTAGCTCCATCTATAAAGCTCCTCTCATGCATTTTTAATAGAATCTATTACTTTAGGATTAAATTATAAAAGACTGTCCTCCTTAAATTTTTAATAGTTTGCATAATTGGTACCAGAGCCTGAATGCGAACCATAAAAACCCAGTTTGTACAGGACTGCCCGGCGAAACGAGCCAGACAAATCCACACAGCACCGTTGCAAGAAAAAGACACACATGGCAATACCCTATCACAGACAAGCACACATCTGCACATGGCTGTGCACGCACACTGGAGCAAGGACTTTATGGCCTTGTGTCCATTGCCATGGAGAATAAGGTGGTATGAGCTAAACACTGTGAATGAAGGGGACAATAAGGTCAGGGACCATGAGAGCTGCTTTTGGCTGCAGAGCTCCGGCAGAGGTCTGAGGCAAGAGGAGTCACCTGATGGAAACAGGAGACATAAACCAGGTGTTCAAAGACACCTGCTGCCTCTGATGTCAACTGGACAACAACACTCAAACAGCAAAAACTACTTAGCAGGTTAACACCCTCCCTTTGTCATAACAGTCCCTGATAACTCCATTCAGTCAGCTTAAATGGATATGTATTTCCCTTCTCTGTTCCCGGTTCCAGATCAGCCATGAGTTAAATGTCATCTGCACTCCAACTCAGCTCTTTCCAATGAAAGACGGAGCGTACAGGAGAGCAAATGTGTCTCAGGCATCTCGTCTAAACCAGAGCCCCCTTAGAAATCTATGCACGTCACCATCCCCCAAATTAGCACCGCAGGGACACCCCCCTCACCGCCCCCTCCTGCTGGCGGCAGCTCTTTGGCATATCTGTACCGGGGAAAATATTTCACACTGTATGAATTATTAAGTGCGGGGCCAGTGCTAAGCAGTGTGGAGATAGACCAGTTATTCACAGCTCTATTGGGACGGATGCGTCGGAAACCCGGGCCGCTCGCCTATCAGATCGTTTGTCACGAGCGATAGACAATTTACAATGAAAGAGTTTTCCAATTTATTCATTCTGCTGTCATTGCAGTTTTCTACCTCCACTCATTCCACTCAACAACCCCCTCCTCCGTTAACTCTGTCTCGTCTGGAGTGGGGGCTCCACGGCTGAACCAACCGGCTGCTTCTCCGTCTGATGGTGTTGCCTTTGTCTTTTCTCAGTGGGAGGAGAAAGGTGGAGGTGAAACACGTGTGCAAAAGACATGAGGCGAGCGGATCCTGTTTTAATCATCTTAACTGAGGTACAGGTGTTTTGGGGACAGCTGAGGGGTCTGGGTCCCAGTGTTGAAGCTGTGGCTGACTGGCTGTGTGATAAACAGAGCAGGAAACAAGGCAGACACAGGGGCTTGGCTGTGCCTCTTTAGGACTAAGCTCCTGGCAAGTAGACAAACCAGGAGCCCCCCCTTCCCCCATTAGAGAGAAATAAAAAGAAGCACTGAATTAAACAGCAAGTGACTTATTGACTCAAGACCAGGCAGTGAAGAGAGAAAAAAGTTTGTAAAAGCCTAGACATGATAAATATGTACTGACTATTTGGGTCTCTATAGCAATAAAATAATACATTTCAAAAGAGAAAATTGTCCCAAACACAGGTTTTCCTTTTAGGTAGATGGAAATGTTTTTCTAGAGAAAAAGAATGGATCCTTGGGGGCAGGATCTTGTTTATTTTCACTTAATTTTCACTCCTACGCAGATGGGCAGAGGACAGACTTGCAATTCAACATTAATTACTGAAGGTGAACCCGCAGTCAAAACAGCCAAAGATTAGTTTTTTTGGTTCACAAATACTCTCTGTTAAAAAGACCGGCATCAAGAGTCTGAGCAGAGCTCATGAGAGCTAAAACATAAATGATGTTTTTATTTTTTTCTCTCTAAACTGAATATACCAAAGAAACAGAAAATGACATCGGCAGCTTTGTTGCTCTAAATGCTCGGTGAGAGCAGTTTGACCTGTAAAGCAGCCCAGAGTGTATCCGTAATGTCCTTTGAATGCCAGACGCAGACGGCTTGCACTGAATGGGCCTTGATGTGAAAGGCAGAGATGTTAGATAAATGTCCTCACAGCCAAGCCCTCTGCCCTCTTCCCGATGATGCATTCTTATACTCAAATACAACAACCCCCTTCACACACACACACACACACACACACACACACACACACACACACACACACACACACACACACACACACACACACACACACACACACACACACACACACACACACACACACACACACACACACACACACACACACACACACACACACACACACACACACACACACACACACACACACACACACACACACACACACACACACACACACACACACACACACACACACACACACACACACACACACAGTGAAACACAGACACACAGTGAAACACAGACACACAGTGCCAACAATCCCACTGAGGGCAGCATTTGTTTGGAAACAAGGTGACCCTGTTGCCTAGGGCCTGTGAACAGTCACAATGAAGGCCTCTCATCCTGCACACACCCAGCCGGCTGTGTTGGGCTGATGACGGGTGGAGTGGGGAGAGGGGTGGGGTGTGAGGGGCATCACAACACCCTGCTACTGCGGTTTTAAAACCCCCTATTCAGGAAGCCCCCTGAGATAGCTCCATTCACACCACGCACAGACGGAGCAAAATCCCTGCTTGTAACCCAGAGTCACGCAGTCAACAGATGGAGCGGCTATTCAGTGAAGGATCGCGCCGGCAGAGGCGGCTCCTCATCCATTCCCTACTGGAAACAATGGGGCAGCAGGTCAAGAGTGCCGTCTCCAAGAGGAGGGGTCAGGGAGGAGGGGCATGCTCCGACACAGTCCAGCTATGTGAACGTTTTGACACAGAGGGACATAGAGAAGCTTTTTTCTTCGGATGATGGGTAGAGGGTAGGAGGCCGGTGGCTACATGTGAGGCCCTTGGGCTTCTTTTCAGGCGATCAGACTCAGGTGCAGGGGGCCTGTGTGAATCTAGGACAGCAGTGTTTGTGTTTAACCTGCAAAAAGGAACAAAAAGACATTTCCCGCCTGCACACATTTGCATGCTTAGAGGAAACAGACTCGTGGTTTAACGCACATTTCAAGGACCAACTGTAACAGACACTCGCTCGTCTTTAGAGTGCACAAAGCTCTCAATATTCTCCCAGATGCATCATGTGACATTACAGGAAAGCGACAGACTAATGCCTAGTGTAGAATTGTGGATATTGTTCTTAAGTTGTTCTGAAGTTGTTATTGATGGATTGATTTGCTGTATTTTTAAAATAGAGGAGAAACTGTGAGCCACAGACAGTGAACAACAACTCTGAATGGCTCAAACGCTCGTGTGTGGGTTTGCATGCATGGGTGCGTGATCACACAGATGATCACAAAGCATATGCAGCTCCCTGTAGGGGAAAGTATATCAATTTCCATTGACCAGCAGTCTTGCTATCATGTGGCTCTGACCATGGAGTCAATTAGTCATCTAGGTTGACCTGCCTCACTGGGTTTCCACAGCCAGAGAGACGATACAAGGTATAGAATGGTCCCATGACTACACTATTTATATACGTGTGGTGTAAACATTCCCAACTACTGAGATGCCAAATACTTTTACCACATGTTCCTCAAACATAAAAGGTTTCGTTTATGAGGCTATTCTGCATAGGAATGCACTCAATACAAAACAGAAGGTGTCAGGAGCGCTTCAGCAATTCTCTATTAACAACTACTTGACAATAAAGGACAGACCAAAAAAAGACTTTCTACCACTTGGGACAGTGTTCACAAATCACACCTTATTAAGCACTGAAGCCATGGCCATTAAATCAAAAAGCCTTTTCAAGAGAGAGAGGTGAGGGTTTTCCTGGGTTATAGGAACAAAGCTTTGTGCGAGGATGCTGTTATTGCACTCATGTTTGTCTCCCTCAAAGAAATTGTCTATCTTAGTGCAGAGGGACAAAGGGTGGAGCTGCTATTCTTCCTTCCCGAGGTCACACCACAATACATCAATGGTTTGCCATTTCAGAATATGCCGTTGTTATGCAGTTTGAGCCCAGAATTAAAAAAAAGAAAAATCCTATTCCAACCATGCTGAAAGGGATCAATAAGAGCAAAGAAAAAGAAATTGGCCATAAACACAGAGGCTTTTATTCTGATTGCCACAATGCAGCTGGAAGCGCAAATGCACCTGGAGAGCAAAGCAGAGAGCGGCAGGAGAAGACAATTTGTGTATTGGCTGTACTCAGACCTCAGCACCATCTATCTCCACAGCAGCTACTAGATTTCTAATATTGTTGGTTTTTAAGGAGGCACGGCTCTCCTGCCACAATGAGAGGGATCCAGCACCAGTTTCCCCTTTTTCATTTTCAGTGTGGTCTCGCAAGGTCCTCTGGGTTTTGTTCAAACAACACTGCTGGGCTGCGGCCCTTATTTAAAAGATTAATAGGATGCTGTCTTGGCATAGAAGCAATCACTGAGGTTTCTGTGACAGCAGAAAAAGTGTGGAAACAAGGCAAAGAGGAGAGACCATTGTCACGGATACCAACTGGCTGCCGCAGCTCAATTGAGATGGCTGTGGCTTTCAAGCCCAGCTGTCAATCACAGCAGCAAGCATCAATGGAGTAAATTTGAATGATAAAACAATAAGTCATGAGCAGGCGATTTCCCTGTCATCGGGACAGGCGCTGTTTTAGTGTAGCTCACTATGGGTGGAAAGATTTCACCCGAGCCATACGAACTTTGGTTTTGCCTGGAGTTGTTGGCTTCGCCCTTCAATCATGACGGAATGTGTAATCACCAAATGTCTTCCTCTCAATCCTTGTTGCAATTGGCAGCACAGCGCTGTCACCAGAGATGGGGGAACAAAATGGAAAGCTGACTAAAAGACAAGCTTTAAGTGACACTTAATTTGAGATACCCAGGCATTCTCTTGGCTCCAGTAAACAGGATCCATCAAACTTCGCCCAGAGCCTTAATCTGCAGCTGTTACCAAGAGGGCTGATGAAGAAATCAAGTCCTTTAAAAGTCCCTAAAGCAACAAAAAAAGGCACAGGGATAATTATGACACTCTTAAAGAGCAAAGTTTTCATCACGACCAAATCTAAGGCAACACTCAGAGCATTTTATCCTTTAAAGACAAAACCGGGCAAAAAGAAAAGCATGACAGAGCTAATGACAGCCTTGGAGAAGACAACAGAGGGGGTAAAATGAATAGATAAATATGCGAGCTGGTGAAGGAGTAAGAGAAAAACACTGAACAGCTGCTTTCTCCCTTCTTCCCTTTGCTTATCCTAGGATAGAGTCCCATGCGATCCCCCTGATCCTATTTTGTGGCTGACAGAGGGGACCGCAGCTCTGTTAATTTCCCTACTCGCATGGCTCTGTGCCCCCCCCACCACACACACACACACACACACACACACACACACACCTCACCGTCACTTCACTTCACTGCCAGGAGGAAAAGGTGGTGGTGGTGGTGGTGAGGGGATACATCAAGGAGAGACTCTCCCAGTGGGCTCTCGTCAGTTCCAGGCCATTGCACCTTGCTCGCTGGGATTTTGTTTACACACACCCAGACACACAGGCACATACACACAGAAGCAGATGACTATTAATGGGAACGATAATTTTTTCGCTGCACAGTCACTTGTTTTTAAGAACTGTTATGAATCGCTTCAGTTACATATCACTGTAAGTTGGTGACAAACAAAATGAAAGTTCCATGCCTCGCAGAGCTTATTTAAGTGGCACAGGAGCAGATAACGTTCAATCAAAACCCAGTGATACGGTTGATGTGGTCAGTGGTAATGTGCAGCCAAAAGGCCTGACACACTTTCATGGTCTTTGGGGACGAGCGGAAAACGGCAGGCTGCCCTTGTGCGTTCAGTCTTTACAGATGTTGCCTTGGAGAGCGGCTGACTGGCTGGCTGCGGTGACAGCTGGACAGCTGTTCCTATAGACGCAGCCACGGAAGCATGCCACAGTGATGGGGGTTGGGGGGGATAGTGCTGCGTGTTTCGTTTATCCGTATGAAGTTCCCAGGACGTGCATGGCTGTCAGTTTTAGCAATGGTGCATGAGCCTGGATAAGGAAAGATGGCACTGAACAGGATATGGAGAGAAAGCACAGATGGGTAACTATCAGAAACGGCTGACATTATTTGAAGAAGCTCCAATAACAGAAAAAATTAATTTTTTCTTCTTCTTTTTTTTGTAAATTGTAATTTGCCTATCCACAAATGAACACACAAAGCCAACACCGACTAGCTACACTGGCATACGTCTAAACATTTAATTTGATCCACAAGGTCTGTTGAGCAGCCGTGACTTTATATTTTTATCATCATAAACAAGTAAAAGTTTAATATGAATTTCATAGAGAATGTTTTACATGAAAGAGGGGAGGGAAAGAAAATCTATTTTCAAAAGCAGAGAGGATAATTGGCTGAGCATTAAAACGACTCTGGACTTTGTGCCAACATTAGTGTCTCTTGGTGATGAAGGGCGGTTTAAATTGGGATCATGTTCAGATATTATACATTTATCCTGCCACTTCAAAACACAGTTACCTAAAATTATAGAGACCTGCTGGAGAACAGTGCAGATTAAAGACAGCCTACGTATATATTAATATCTTGACTAGGGTTGGAAACTTTCCGGTAAAAAGTTTCCGGTAAATTTCCAGAAACTTTCCACAGGAACTTTCGCTCGGATTTCGGGAATATTCAAAATTGGGAATTATAGGAATTGACTAAATGGTGGTAATTTAAATTATCTTTTTCATATCCAAACATAATGATAATGTTTTGTCATAGTCAGACATCCATGCAAACTAATGCAATTAAGAAACATTACATTTGAACAGATTTATTTGTAAGTAGAACTTTATCAAGTTTTGATTATTTTATGAACTATCAATAACCTCACTGAACAACAAAAAGATTCCCATTTATTCCCATAAATTCCTGTTAATTCCCATGGAAAGTTTTAACTTTGAAAATTCACGGAATTTTGCAACCCTAGTCTTGACTGAGGTGGGGGATTGGAAAAGAAAAGCAGCCGACAAAGGAACTGAAATGTTGTTAAACACTCAGCAGTATTAAATGCTGTCACCTGCTGAATAAACACACAGCAAATCATGAGTTAAACAGCTTGGAGTGACGCCAGTCACTTCTGCCAAAACTCAAATTTTTCCTAAGCAGGCTGGGCTATTCATTATGCCCCAAAAGGTCAGCAGTTTGTTCAACTCAATAAAAATGTTAATAAAACTAAGAGCTCACTAGAAGAAGCCCTCATAGCCTCGGGTCGCTCATCAAAAAACGTGAATATGTGAACGAGTGCGCCCGTGCGGATGCATCTACTCCAATACAACGTTACTGCATTGCGTAGGTCAAAGGTTGTACAGCAGCAGCTATAACACCAGGAAATATAGCTTTGGCCTCGTCGTAATCCCGGTCAAACTCCAGCGACTGCTCAACACGAAGCAGATCTTAACACGTGCTGACACACACTAACACCTACAATAACCATGAGTTGATAAGTACCCCCCACACCAAAATCTCTAATTCCAGCTCTCACCCTCAACTCACTCTTCTAAATAAATGAAAGGACCCATTAGGCAGATTTCAAAGGCCATCAGTGGGCTTATAATTATATATGAAATCTTTTAGAGGAAAAAAGTGATTACTCGGGATGCAAGTCTGGAAGCGGGTGGGGGGTAGGTTATTGCTAAGCAACCAGTCATTATCCTCCAGAGTGGAGCGAGGTGACCGGCCATCCGTCTAACTCGGTGGCTTGCCTGGCTCCTGTGCAAACCAACCCCCTCCCACCCCCCACTCTCTCTCCATCTCTCTCTCTCTCTCTCTCTCTCTGCCGTCTCCCCGTCCAAATACAAACAGAGATAAAGAACGCTGCAATCGCTCTTGACACACAAATAGGTTAACACAATAAAGCCGGCTTTGCCTGGCTCACTCGAGGGAGGAAAGCAATTCCAGCAGCAGGCAGGAGGTAATAAAACAGGGCTATGAGTGTGTGTGTGTGTGTGTGTGTGTGTGTGTGTGTGTGTGTGTGTGTGTGTGTGTGTGTGTGTGTGTGTCCATACATGTCCTCGTGTCAGTGTTCCTATGTTTTTGTATGAGAGTGGAGGCAGGCACACAGAAGCTCTTTGGCCTCGAGGCCTAATATCCCACAGATTTTCAACCCATTCTTGACACAAATAATAACGTGGGAGAAAGTATGGAAATTCCAGGCTGCTTCTCCTTCTAGATTAAAGGAAATGGTGGCTTAATATTAACAATATAGCTAACCTGCACCAGCCCTATACAAACACACAGCTGTTTCCCTATGGGTCATATGCCAGCTCTTTTGTAAATGGTCTTCGGCTTGGTTAAAATTCAACAAGTAAATTGAATGAGTTTTATCAGTGCAAGCCTCCGCTTACGCTCCCTGATGCGGGCTGCCAGGCCTGGCAATAAATGATAAAAATCTCCAGAGTTTTATTAAATCGTGTTGCATTCACGCTGAACTCAGGGAAAATGGTGAGGTGGCTTCTGCAATTACAATCCAGACCAGACAACATTGTTTTCTCCAGTCAGTGGAAATTTCATTACCTTACAGCAACCGCCTTAGAATTGGGTAATAGCCTCTTTTTGTCACAGACACAAATTGTCTGTGGGAGGTGTGACACCCCATGAGTGTTATCCATTTGCAACAATATGCATACAGCTGCTTACAGTCCGGATGCTGGTCAGCGTAATGTGCACTATTATACAGTGATATGGAGGAACTGAAGTCAGAAAACAGCGGTCAATAGCCAATTCCTGGATTTGTTGTAGTGTAATCAAACTCACTGAATACATCCATGCAGCTCTCCTCGGGCTATTATAGACAGATGACGTAGGGCGCACATGCTCCCCATCTCTGGCCAGTCAATAAACAGAGAGAGGCCAAGCACGTTTTCCCTTGGAATGACTGAACTGTGAAGAAACCCCAATTACACTTCTGGAAAACTTTCCCACGTCGTTAAGGTCATACAGGATGGTCATTTGTGAATGCCCATGCATTCCATGCAACCTTTCCATGCTTTCTTCTCACCATGTTTCTTGGCCCAGGTAATCAAATAGCAGCAGACATGTAAAGTGGTGGCCATTGTGAACCAGGGAAATAAATAACCAAAGAATGAAGAGAAAACACCTTATCTGCCTGATGTATTTTCTGTGTCTGCAGAAAGCTACAAAGCCCAAAGGGGGAGCAGTCAACCAAAATGCATAGGAGATGGAGATTAGGATGATGTGCGGTTCCTTGTTCCATTAAAGTTTGATCTTCCTCAATAGCCGAGGAGAATCAGATATCTCCCATTCGAGATTAAAGTACACCAGCATAGAGGGGAGATTAATCAGAGGCCTGCATGAGATAAAATCCAGCCTTGCTTCTGGCATGGAAAACAGTAGCAATAAAGAGTTCAGCTGATAATGTGAAACACGGCGAGGCACAATAGCAAATCAAACGGCACATACGGGCCTCCAAAACAAATCAAAGCGCCGACCAGACTGCGATACAGTGGCTGAAGGAGTGCAGCGAGAGGGGCCCGATCTGATAGTAGCCAAGGCCTTCATTTTATTACTGGTTGAGGTTGAAGAGGGCACACTGGAGATTTTCCCATGTTGCTCACTGTCGCCAGGCTCTCATTCCCTCTCCTCCTCCTCCTTTCCTTGAGATCAATGGCGCTGGGGTGATTTCACAGCAGCCTGCACTGTCACCCAGAACAAATCAATGTGACCATGAGGAAGGCAAGAGCGGCATTGTTTTTAAGGAGAGCAAATTCGCTGTTGGAGAGCTTGTCAGATTTGCTTTATTCTCTCTCTTCCCCCCAAGAACACTTTAGGAAAGAAGCATGCCTCCCCACACTTTTTTCCGGCTGGGTTATGGAGCAAACTATCAACTGCACAGCACTCGGCCTCTCTCTATACTAGTGTACTCATTAACCGCATATAAACTGCACAGTTCCTGTTGACTATATTTCCCCATGCCCGAGAGCATTTCTTTCAACAAAAGGAAAATATACTAACCGCCCTAACCTTTTCCCCAAATGAAATGCTATACATTAACCCTGGGGCCCTGGTGAGACGTGACTTCTATTAAGTCTGACAGTGGGTGAGAGGGGAAGAGTGGGAGGAGGTGGGAGGATCATGGCTGTCCGTCATGCACTGTGTGTGGCTGCAGATAACCCTGACGAAGAGTTGCCAACGTCAACCATGGCAGCAGATCAGCCCACAGGAGCGGAGCAGTGGTCAGTTGGACCTTTTACTATACAGCCAGAATTACAGGAAACTAGCAGCAGCAGAGTAACGAGCCCTGAGAACCACGCAGCGTCTTGCTTACACAGACCACTTATCACATACACAGCAGGGGTGCATGTTCGCAGCCACATGCCTGTAAGTCTGTTGTTGTTGTAGCCGCTCCACATCAAACAACAGCAAGCTTTGAAAAAATGCTTGAGCTCCTCTTTAGGAAAACAGCACTGTTTCAAAGGTTGGGGACAATTCCTCGAGCTGTCACATATAATCTTTGTGATCATTTATAGGATCATGTGCATTTTATAGATTACACTGATTAAATGGGATTTTTGTGAGTGTCACATGATTAAACAGGTATTCATCAAAATAGATGTAGACAGAGTGGCATGATATTTCAAATTTAGACACGGGTCAATAAACATAGGAAAAAAAGCAACTTTAAAAGTGAATCAGTCACAGTATGGCTATTAAAATGTTGAAAACTGAGTTTACCAGTGCTTGACCAGGAGTGACCCTGAGCAATTAAAAATAATCTGTGTTTCATTATCTGACCCTGACACTGTGGAAACAGACCAGAAAGAAAATGAAAGCTGACTGTTTGACTTTGACAGCACAGCTAATGAGACTCAATCACCCAGCGGTGAAATAGATATAGTGTGTATAGTTTGATGCATTATAGCACAAGGCATGCGATGTTAAGCATATACATAACCTGTAGTTCCACTTTAAAACACTAATGCCAAATACACAATCAGAACCATCTCTGATAATCCTGCCTTTAAACATCATCATCTGTGCCGGAAACTAAACATCGCCTGCACTTCTTCTAATCACTTACGCTGACTGACTTTTATCATGCTTTGTCTCCACCTCCCAAGTACTGATGTGCAAGACAAACCTCGCTGCCAGGACAGTGTGGTTAGTATAAACTCATGTAACGCTGTGAAGTGCAGGAGAGGGCACGTCTCTTTTGTTTGCCCCATACATGAGAAGTGCTAAAACAAGGACTTGTAATAGACTTTGCCTGAAATGAAACACTTTGATCAGGTATATATTGAGCTGTTGTTGACACAGGTTCTTTGATAGAAAAAATGCTCTTGTTCCCTTTAAGTGTCCGATGTTTCCGCAGAGTAAGAAAGCTCTGCGCTTTTCTAGGATATCAGCTAATCATCTAGGAACTTCTTCTTCCTTCGACAGGGGGAGGGAAAAAAAATGTCGCGACTATTTACATCTACAGTATATTTTGCTATAATAGAGTTTGTGGACACTGAAACAGAGCAAGAAAAAAAGAAGAATAACGACTAAAAAGAAGCACTTTCATTAATCCATGAGTTCACACAAGAATTGACATGCACAGATCACTTCAGGGGTGGAAAGATCTTCAGTAACACTCACCCTATCCCTCTACCCCCCCCCCCCCCCCCTCTCTCTCTCTCTCTGACGTGGACACACACACACTGTATCTACTATTTTAGTCATCTTAAATGCCTAAATTAGTTTTGCTGCCTCTGGGTAGGTGTTGAGACAATCAAACCATGCAGGGATTAAAAAAGATTAATACATGGTGCAGGAAATTAAACTTCAGCGACTTTAACGATATTCATGAGTAGAGCTCACTTATTCACTGCAGGCAGGAACTTTAATAAGCAAAGAATACAGTAAGGAGCCCAAACGCTATCAATCAACCAAACAGAGGTGCAATTTTAGTTGCAAATTGATAAAAATGACAGGCTTCTTCTCAGTGCCTTACTTTTTTATTAATAGTGCCATAATATGCCCTGTGTCAGCAGTAGAATAGAATTATTAGCTGGTGTGATCAACCTAAAAAGCGCTAATATTTTTTTTAAGGTCACTTTTTGTATTTTTGTTTGCAAACACGGTGAAAGCCAGAGGAAGATGAAATGTAAAGTCTTGCAGCAGGACACTTGGTCCAATGTTGTGGAAGGAAATAATAAAAGGAAGATCTAACAGCAGGCTAGAAAATAAAGAAGCACAACAAGAGCTACAAACTCCAAAAGGTAATTCAGTGACCTAGATATTAAAGCTTTTCTGCCATTCTGTTCTCCCCTGCCCAGTCCAACCATCATGTTGAGTTAAGGCAAGCATTATGCAGGGAAGACTATTTGTTTAGGTGAGGAGCAGCCGCAGAGCTAATATGAGCACAATTTGCTCAGCAGGTCACAGGCGCAGAGTGGAGGAAGTAAATGAGGCAGTTCTGCCCCCTCGGGTGCAGCCCTTGCCTCATACATCACTAGATGTTTTATTCAATACAGCCAGGAAGGCTCTATGGCAGGTGCCCTGACTGTGGGGGCGCCTGGCCTGCTGTAGGGGCCCATATTATATTCAGCGAGCCGCCTGTCTGCGGGGCTGCTGGAGAGAGCATGACTGGAGCCAGCGAGGAAGACAGATATTGAGGAAGCTTGTAGTCTAATGATAAAACATACTGTGTGCGGCTATTTCACTGCACAGTCAGCACAATGAGCAGGTCCATTTGTGTACAGAGTAAGGGCTGAATCTTAATATTGCAAAGCAACCTCAGCAACCCGCAAGGCTAAAAGTTCACTGAAGTCGAAACATCCTAAACTTTATCAGCCCGTACTCAAATAAAACGTGGACTTCAGTTACATTGGAGATAATCAGACTTTGCTATTTGCATTCTGGGCCGGGGCTGCAGAGGACAAATTTGCTGAAGAATTCACGGGACAATGACAAATTGCCTCCAGACTTCAATGCAGCACAGAGCATCATCCACGTCGCCGAGCACAGAGTGAAAAGTTTTACGGTGTCGCTTGATAAAAGCCTGTCACAATATGCAGGCACGCCATTAACAGAGATTGTATATCATTAACACTCCAGGGTGAAAAATCACTAATTGCAGTAGTCGCTCTCCCAACACGCAGTGACACACGGGGGCGCACAGATGAAACATTCGCACCTTTTACTCTGAGCTGCAACTCCTCCAGTGCCACATATTCCTGCCTGCGGTGCCTGCAGTGCAATATACCCCACACAATACACTTAATTGCTACCCATACTTGAAAAGACCAATATGACACATAAAGCGGTTCCTAAAGCCATTCGGGAGCGGCTCTCTAACAAGTCGATTTTTACAACACTTCCTTTATTGTGGGTCACGCATGAAAACAAAGGCTTTAAAACTGAGACATCGCTATGTGAGCAGCATCATGGGAAAATAGAGCATTTACAAACATTATGTTTCTGCTGTTCCTCAACCAACATTCAGCGAGACTCCAACTGCGTTAATGGTTACAAAGAATGACCCAAACCACTCTGAATTCACAAGACTTCTGCGGGGGGGCAGTTGACATTAAATATATTTACCATAAATTGCTCCGTAGTGCAGACTAGAACTCCATGCAGATTGCAGCATTCACTGAGCGATCTGTCTCATACTTCTGCGGTCCAAATTAAAAAGGATTCATTCTGTTCTCCAAAATCCACGAACCCCGTTGTCGTTGTCAAATGTTGATTAAGTTTATCCTCCTCTTCTGATGGTATGCAAATATACCGTTAACACTGCCAATTAGATTCCACACTCTAGCCTCTAGCATGCAAAGTTAATAAGCTTTGCCTATTTTCTCGACTCGGCCAATTTTTGTCTAGGGCAAAAGCGCAAATAGGTAATTTCAGGAGCGTCCTCGGAAGTATTGCGCACCAAGTGCGCTTCGGGGTTTCAACGTTTAGCCTCCGGAAGAAAGTAAAAGGTCCTGGGTGCACCTTTCTCTGTTGTAGTTATCTCCAAAAAACAGGACTGTTAATCGAAAGAATGCGTGGTTGAACTGCTACGCAGTATTCCAAAATCCATCGCTGTTACGCATGGGTTTAAAGTGGTCCGCCTTCTCTATACGACCAAAGATGAGATATATAATGAAATTATTAGCAATATAATTTAGGCAATAATGTGTGCGGTACCATGAAAGAAATCAAGCCTGGGCCAAAGCGGCTGCCTTCAATATCCTAAACTGATGCGATGTAAAATCCCAGTGGTCGGGCTCTGCTCCGTCCGTCACTTTCTCCGTGGTGTCGGCAGCCTCTCGGAGATGTCTTGCCTCCCGATTCAGACTCAGATTTCCCGCTGAGGCTGTGGAGTAACCTCGGGAGCGATGCTCCGAGATGCTCTCTTTGGTGTATGAACCAAATAAGAAAGGGTTAGGGCTGAATAAAGAGCTAGCTGCTTGAGGCAGCTCCGGGATGCGGTCCTGCCCTTGTGCTGAGCTGCCGAGACTGACAATAACCCGGAACGCTGCAGACTGTCAGGCTGCACCGACCGCCCACCGACCAATCACTGTACTGAGGGAATAGAAACATTCCCACGGGTTGGCCAATCATCAGTAATTGAGGACTGTTACCATAGAGATGCTCGGCGTCCAAGCGTCTGAAACCACGTTGTTTATTCGTGGAAAGAGAGAGAAGAAAAAACCGTTTGATATAAATTACCGTGGCAAAATGCAGATTGAGATCTTTAATCACTCCTTTCATCCTTAGCAGCAGCATAGTTAAAGGTTAAAGGCACCATCGCATCATGGGAAGACCTGTCAAACCTGCAGGCATCTTGTGCAAGAATCACTTCAAGATTGTATGAGCTTCCCTTCTGCTCTGTAGTTGGACTTCAGGGAGAAATAAAGTATTATTATGCAACCAGAATACAATTAAATGTGATTAACATGCAATATTAATCTACGGTTTTATGAATTGGTGGCTGTAAAATGCTATTTAACTTAATTGGTTTGTAACCCCTATAGGACAAATATCCCAAACAGATCATAAGCCTCTGCAATAATCCGTTTATTATATTGAAAGTTTGAATGCTGTGAGAGTTTATTGTCCTCTATGGGATTAGATTGATTTAGTGATCCATAATGAAGGATGCACTGCATGCACTTATAATGTTCCTGAACATTAATCTTGCAACAACTCTTACAAGAATGCATAGACTCATCCACACAGTGTGTGCTTTAAATCCATCGACTACCTCAAAATGTTGAAATATCTAAATACTATATTTCAGCCAGACAGTCTTTTATATTTAAGTAAAAAAATATATAAAAAAGAGAATATACTGTATATGTGGCTGTCGACTTAACTTTGCAGAATTCCCTCACTGTCACCTCCAGCTTATGTGAGTCAGAGGAAACCTTGCAAAAGATCTATTTTTTCAAAACGTCATTAGAACAGCGGGGGAAGTGGAGGCTTTACTTTGACAGAGGCCCCTGAGCATTCATTCTTCTTCTTCTTCTTTTTGCCAACTGTGTCCAGTTGCACACAGACCCCGGGACACACAAAGGCAGTACAAGCAATCACACATCATGGACTCTCATAATAAGCTGACGCTGGGAAGTGGGTGATGCAGCACTCAGCTTATGCCAGTGCTGATAAGAGCCTGAAAGTATTACCTCGGTCTGGCAGCCCGCTCCAAGAAATCCATCCTGAGCCAGGTCATCAATTCTGCCCTATCTGATTGCTCACCAATCCCTGGCAGCTCCATGTCGCTGTCCTGGCCTCTGCCTTTGAAATTCTCTCTATGACTTGCACTTTCATGCTTATTTATTTCACAGAAAAAATATGTACATATTGTATGTGCACAGTGGGGGTCTTTTGTGCGGTCTTACACCTACATGACAAGAAAATAAAACAGTGAAGAGTTTGCATGGAGGGTACAATTTTCAGAGCAATGGAAGCGCCTGAAACAGTCAATCCCTTCAATGTATTCAGTGCAATCACATCTCCCCCTCATTGCTGCAGTGGACCTATAGAGCATACATTAAAGCCCGCTGAGTTCAATCATATCACCTACGCCGTTTGGCTGCATAGTCAATCAAACAGATGAACAAATAATTGAAAAAAAAAACAACCAGAGCTGCTGTTGTTCCAGTGAGGCCCGGTAAATAAGCCATTTGATTAGCTGATAAGCAGATGACTCAACAAACATTCAAGGCATGTTTACTGTGGTTTGATTAGAGTGCACCCAATACGCAGAAGATTGGACACAAATACGTTGTGAAAACACTCAGCTGTTCCAATCCCCAAAGGCAGCATGAGGGCACATAAAAAACAATGAATTATTTATGGGGGAGACTAGCGAAATATCACAGCGGATAATTTTCCGTGATCTATATTAAATGTAGTTTTCAAAAGTAATATGTCTGAGTCAGTGCATTTCCCAGCAATCATTCCCAACGAAAGGATCGAGAGCGTGGAGAATGGATATGAAACCTACCAGCCTTTTTACTAAAACACCCAAGCAAGGGTTATTCACATGCTAATTGGGCCTCCCTCTTTCTTAGCAAATATGATCAAAGGATTTTTGCTTTGTCTCTGATTCAGGTATTAGCTCTGGTTTCAAAAGGAAAGAATACAGTATCAAGGCAAATCCTTTAGCATGCCTCATCTGAAGCGGGCTCACAGCACCAAAAAATTCAGGTTCAGCTTCACTAAAAACCACTGCAGCTTCTGTTTGGAACGGGGCATCTCATAAATAGAGTTCTTGTTCTCCCCATTCGGAGCTATAACATTAGTGTCTGTCTTCGGAGCTGAAAGCCTTGTGCTGTTAAGAATTTGTTCCTGAAAGTGAACTCAGTTTAATTGAGCAAAGTTCAAGTCTCCACAAACAGCAAAGTAACAGGAAAAGAAAAAAATCGATGCCAGCAGAGGCATGGAAAAAAGAGATAGCATTGATTTATCTGCCATTGATCGGTAAGGATCGCTGCATTGTGCCCTGCGGGTGAAATGCACGCTGTCTGCCAACTGATGGGGAGGAATCTGAAAAGGTGTCAAGTGGTTAGAGGACACCAAGGTGGTGGATGAGATCAGGGGCAGCCAGAGGTGGCAGGGGAGGCAAAGTAGAGTGGAGAGGGAGCAGGGGGCATGCAGTATTAAACAGGAGGAAGCTGCAGATGGAAAGGCTTGATAAGAGGGCATAATGTGGCCAGGATGACACTGACTGCCATGCAGGCTCCATTCTCCATAGTGTTGCGTTGAATGTTTTTGACAGAGATCAACATGTAAGCAGAGAGCTGAGTGGAAGAGCAAAAGGCCTGGACCTAAGACCATCATAAAAAAAAACAAGACAACACATTCAAACCCAAGACTTCTCGGTCCTGTTGACAGTATCGACATCTTAAATGACTATAACAGAGTTGACCCCTATTTCAACAGTTATAAGCACAACACTGGGCCAACTTCAGTCGACTCAGTGTGAAGTCAAAGGCTGTTGGCTTTCGATAATCCTGCATGAGTAAGCATATATCAAATCCTGCTGTTGCAAGCGCTTGACAAGACAAGCATCTTTTGCAATATTTTAAGTCTCAGCAATTGGCAAATCAATGTCTCCCCGGAGACTTTAATACTGACAGCCAAATGTTGTCGGGAAGAGGGGAAGCCAGGACAGAGATCAGAGGCCAGGAGCAGCGACGCAGACCCAGACGAAGTGTTAGTCCTGAACTTTGGTATTTTTACAACATCCCTCCGTCTGCTCTGTGGGCTGTTGGCAATCTCACGTCCACACTGAAACTAAAGGAGAACTATATGTGTTTGCAATTGCAGCTTGTGAAGCAAAGTTCAGAAAAAGTGTTAGGTTGATATTGTAGAAGGAGAAAAAAAACATCTATGGTCTTGCTATTGTGAAGACTGATATTTTCTTAACAATTTTGGTCTACTCTGTGTTTTTTTTCCTGCAATGTTCAAGTTGTAATACAAATGTAGTTGACTTGACAGCAAGGATTTGTTCCTAAACAAAGCCATTCTCTCTGAAGTGCTTAGTAACCTTGTGTTTTTTTTATTCAATGTGTAGTTTAAGTGAGGCTGACTTGACTTGACACAAGGACTGTCACATGTTTGTGTCTTAGAAAGGCTGCTTTTCTTGAACAGTGTTTTGGTTCAACCCTCAAAAGCATCTGGTTTCCTATGTGTGACCAGTCAGAGATGTCTTCGTGAGACACCACCCAGAGCCCCAGCATACACACAGGAAACTGTTTGCAGACGGGATGAGTTGAGGTTACAGTATACTGTATGTAGCACCATTCATGTTTGGGATGAGTGTGCTCTTGGGTGGTGACTGTTACTGCTATTCACAGGCCTATAGTTTTCTTATTGAAAAGAAGCCGTCTCATCAAATGACTGCAATAGCAAAGGGGTGTGAAAGCAGAAACTGATCTAGAAAACAAGAAAAAGCAACATTCTTTTCTACATTTCTAAGAGGAATTTACCTCAGACAAAATCTACAGATGATCAGAGGTGAAATGTGTATGGCAAATTGTTAGGTCTTGTGTGTCTCGAATAAACAGAAGCATGAAAGTGCTGCAGTGAGGGGAGGTTGCTGCACAGCGTGACCTCTGTCACACCTGGGCCTGTTAAATCTCATGTCAGCTCCTCCTCCTCATAAAATCTGAAGACACTCGGGAGGACACGCCCAGAACTATTTGAAGTCTGACATCTAATGCAGGAAATGATGTTCCAGTAATTGGAAAGCTTTGAAGGAAAAGTTCTTACGTCTGGCTGTCAGCATCCTGTGAGGAAATAAAACTATTTCTAAACACCTTTTCCTTGTGTTTGTCAACACCTTAATGCTGGGTAAATCCTGCTGTGTTTTTTTTGTTTTAAAGATACACTTACCCATACTCTTTTAGATGTTAAGTTGTGTAAGTGTACCACATAAAAAGCTTTTTGATACCAAAATAAGAAACAACACTCCTAAAAAACCTGTTGTACCAAAACTCAGTTGAAGCCGATGTCAATAAAGGAAGTCTTTATGTGACCACTCACACTCAGATTGTGTGTGCTGTTGCTTTTGTCCTCCTGACAGCAGCTGGTGACGGCAGATCTGCCAAGAACACATCCATACTTCCTGTTGTTTAAGAGCTTCACATGTTGCATCTCCCCTCTCTCCACACAATGCAGTCAGCTCAGCACTGGTGTCGGTGACAGGTGAGGGGCCTCTATTCTTTGTTTTGGTTAAGACCTACCTTAAAGCGGCTACGAGTAACATTTAAATATCTTTTAAACAGCCTCATGTTTCCTCTGATAATCATAAATTACCTTTAACAGCAAACGAGACCATCAGTGCAAAGAAAGACGTTTTTAAATAGTTTTTATTACTGCTTTTGGTCTGGTCGCACACCCAGTCCGATTTTCGGTTCGCTCGTGCAAGCTCTATGGTCACATATCCGTATTGGTCGCAGATTTCAGTGTGGCGCAGCAACGTGAATTGAGAAGCCTATCCCTCCAGGTGAGGGAAGGGGAGCGGGAGCCTTGTTTGATACAGTTATTTGTCGTCATAATGACTGATAACGGGGCTGAACCATCAAAGAAAAAAAATAAAATGCAATGAAGAAAAGCTAAAAGGGAGAGTGATATAGGCTACGGGGGGAACGAGGGCGTTGCCAAGCAACGTGTATACAATTTCACGAGAGCAAAACTAGACTGCAGTGTTTACTCCTAAATGAATGAGCGGTTGGTACTAACACAAAGTTTGCTTTGCTTCACCATCATCAGATAACCATTATCTGAAATAGTAATTATTTACAACAACATAAACACATTACCTCATCGTGATCCATACTAACTGCCGTCTATCGTTCATTCGCTTTCTGTGAGGAGTCGGACACGTAATCTTTCAGCTCCGTGAGAGAGAGTAGTTAGGTGACACTGCTGCATCAACTCATTGCAATCAGGTGCGTGTGGCAGTGACTGGCATTAGTTCATGCAGTGTCAAAACCACTCTCACGGAGCTGAAAAGAGTCCTCACACTTTCAACACACAGACATGCACTATATTGCTCCCTTCTCAGTTCACACTCACGCGCCTGGCACGCGCTAGAAAACAGTTTTGCGACAGCGGGCGTCGTAAAAATACTACCGCTTTTGTCCAAAGGGGACGCCAACGTGCCATGTTACTCGTAGTGGCTTTAATGAAATGCACCCAAGAGGACAGATAAAACACAAGCATTCGCAGAGAATCAATATGTGCATAAAACGGTAAGTACAACTTAAAGGAAAGTCCGTTTGAAATCATAGATTTCCGCCCGTACTCTTGACTTACAGTGCCCCTCCGTATAGAGAAGGCAGTGGGGATGATCTCGGCACTAATCAGATACCTTTATCTCCTTTACCTTTATAAAAATTTGACTGTGATTTCATTACAAGTTGATTATAGTCATTCTCCGTGTCCCAGTACTATATACTGATTTTAACTAGGTTTCCAGTTCATTCTGGAAGAGTGACATAATTATACTAAAAAAATATTCAAGTACTTGTGAATGGTGGTGAAAGCTGCAAGAGCATCTCGACAAAACAAATCCAATTCAAGATCCATCACTAGCTTCATAACAGTTTCCTATCGTATTAAATCGTTGTCATAAGAGTGTGGAGTTTTCTTAGTTGTCTTTTACGTATCTGCAAACATGTGGGTTCAGTAGACGCGATTTTACTGTAGTTTCAAGTTCATCTCATACAATTTACCATTTCCAGTTAGTATTCTTCTTTTATTCTATACTACCAGTAACATGCTATGACGAGCAAAGCTGTTGTTTATTGAATTCCCATTTACAACATTATTCGAAAGAATTGTTGGACACATAAAAATAAATGTGCTTATGCGCTTTCGAGCTAAGAGAAGATCCATATACTTTCATGATTGTCTATTCAATATGAAGCATGTAAAAATGTCCAATTGTGTTTTTCACAGGGAACAGTGTGCCAGACTATTTCCTGTCCGGGAGCAATATCTTCCTGGTTACACTTTGGGTATTAAATATATGACATATCTACATATATTAGTTAACTTTACTATTTGTTTTGCGTGGATTTTGTTTAAAACCTACCTTTGGACAGAGCTAGGTGAGCTGTTTCACATTTACCCTATAACAAATTGGTTCAATCTTCTCACCTAACTCTCAACACAACATTTTGTCAGATTCAGTAAATGTTTTAAGTACTGCTTTAATGTAATAGTACAGATTCTGTTACTTGACAGTTGTAACCGTCTCTCAAAAACAATCGCCTGATCTGCAGTCCTTCCTGTTGCCAGATACTGCATTCTGGATTCCTTGTGTTGCATTTTGAATTGCTTGAGCTTGTTCATTTCAAGTTGTGAGGCAGCCGGTTGAACACTTTTCCATGTCTCTCCAGTCAGTCAGGCTCCAGTGGACAGAGGGACCATCATCCTCTGCTTTGCGCAGTGCTCAGCTCTGCCCAATTTTGCACCTCCGTTCGCAAGTGATAGAGCACTATCAGTTCTGACAGCTACCCAGAGCCACTGGGATTTGAGTGCACCCTCCTTTCACTCACCCTGCACCCCCCAAAACACACACACACACACACACACACACACAGACACACACACACACACCCCTACTGTCTGTCTCTTAAAAGGACAAGGGCTGGAAATGAAAGGCGGAACAAAAGCTGTCAAAGTAAAGAAAGAAGCAGAGAAGTGAAGATATCTGTAGGGATGCTAAGGACAATGGGCTACTTTGTCCCTGGTTTCATTATTGGCTTGTGTTTAATTTGAAACAGACAGCTAATCACATTAGAGACAACCTCTCCACAACACTCGAGCAGCGCTGCCTCTTGGAAGCAATCACCACGCTGAAACTGTCTCATTGGATTCTTGGTCCAATTACTTAACTCTGTACAAATTGTCCTTGATGCTGCTGAATTGTGAAGCTGAAATGCTTACAAAGACATTAATGCCATAAATTGAGAAGTTTTTACTACAGGAGTCACAAACATGATGAAAGTGACAATAAGGCAATCATTATATTATTGGTATTTATTAAAGCTTAACTAGCTTGTTGTTTTTGGCCTTTATGTATGCATATTCCTTTTTATTTGTTTTGTTCTGACAGTTTGTCAATGAAAATTTGGATTCAATATCAAACAAATGTGTTATTGTTATTCAGAGTGAGAAGAAATAAAACGGTTCTCCTCTAACAAATGACACGCTGAGTTTTTGACCTGTCAAAAACATCTTTACTTAATTCAATACACTCAGAGGGTTTTGCTGCTATATCTTATTTGGTCTGGTATGAACATGAGCTTATGGTGGCCAATGTTAGATATTATTAGCAAACTTAAGGCAAATGTTGTTGTGGAAATATGAATTCTAGGGGTTAGCAGGCGGCTTCATGACTTTTCTTAACTTGAGCTATACTGCTACAGCACGTTGTAACATTTGCTGTCATTCTTCTGTTGTCACTTGTGTCAACCGTTGCTAATGAACTAAAATATTTTTTGCCACTTTGGGGACAGCTCAAACAAGCTTGAAACACACCACTGGTGTATTCACTTTGAGTTGAAATTGGAAAAATGCTAACACGCAGCATACGACATACATTTTTAGAGTTGTGTTTCTGGCCACCAATCATTTCCTATTAGCTTTGTTTTTAATCTCTGTACTAATGGCACCACCTAGCTATTTAGCAACTGAAACCATCACAATGTTCACCAGCTTGTCAATAACTTATTCTGTCTGCAGTTTGCTGCTGGGTTATTAGCGCGCAGTTAAATAAATGCTATGAAAACTGTTAGAGAGAGAACTAAATCAATACAGTTGTGGCACAGAAAAACAAAACTATTAAATTAAAGATGCTAAATAAGTTCAGTATAATAGCTGACAGGACCCGCAGAGTCTGGTTATGATTATCTGTGGGTTAATCACTTCAAGCAACCCCTTTTAAAAATCATCTTGGGATCTATTGGAAAATATAGAAGTATTGATTGCTTTAAAGTCACAGAATTTGGCAGTGAAATTGTGTTACACAGAAACACAGGATCATGCTGTTAAGTCAAAATGAAGCAAACGGAAAAAGGGGTTTGGTTATAACCACGAATGTCAGAGCAGGTTAAAAGCCTGTGTGCGAAAGCTGGTTAACAATCCCAGCAGGACATCTCAGCTCAAAGCATGGCGGATGAATGAGATCAGAGAAAAATCTAAAAGCGGGTTGTGTGCTGGGTGCAGAAAAGGCAGAGCAGGAGAGAGAGAAACATGCTCTCAACTCACATGGGAGCAGACACCAGCCGAAATAAGCTGCACGCAATTAGCCGGAGTTAGAGGTTGCTTTGTAAAAATTAAATAGCCCCATTACCCATTTCACCATGACATAAATTACTTTGGGAGTGATTTGTATTTGTTCATCTAAAATGACTCTGTAAGAAACCGGAGCCGAAGAAGCCCTCGTAAAAAAATCCAGGTGTTCATTTACATGTCCGTTTGCCTTCCTCGTGTCTGCACGTCAGCCACTGGTTAAAAAGGTGCACAGACAAGAAGTGAGCGCTCAGGCTAGAATGGTGGATGCTGGATGTGGATTATAATAACACCTTGACCTCTGTCTAGCACCCCACACTTGTCTTCCTCCAGCTGCTCTGTCTCCACTACGCTTCAGTTCCTTCACATTTGATTTTCCCCTCTATACACACACACACCACCTGACTCACTTCTATCTTTCCACGCAACTGCTTCTAACCTATGACTCCCCTCTACCACTTTTAATCCCTTTTTTTTGTTTCAAAGAAGGATCTCGACTGCATCATTCAATATTCATATTTCCATCTTCCATAATTCCTCTTCACTCAACTCTGACCTCAGAAAAAAGCTGCCTTTTCCCTTGCTTGGTGAATTATTATCCCATCTTCTGTGAGACCTTGCCAATCTATTAATCTAACTTGCCATTTACTGTCTTTTCTCTCCAGCTCTGTTAAAGGTTGGCTGCCACTCGTCTCGCTCTATCTGTCAGTCAGTCTTTGTGTGCAAATCCCACGTCTTTCTCTCCCGGACTGAATTATTCAATTTAGATGCCATTTGTTTCACAGTGCTCAATAAGGACCACATGCACTTTCCCTTCATATAAACTGGGGTGCTAATCGCTGACCGCATGCACCAGCGCGCTCACACCTTCTCCTGTAAGTAGGCTACTCTCTCAAAATGCAGCCACATTTATATTTCACATTCCATTTCTGTCCTCTCCTCTATAAATTAGCAGCACATATGTGTGAAGAGGGTTTAAGCAGGGCCGCTGTCTCCGAGGACAACCGTCTGTTTCACACATGGAAATCAATTTGTCGAGACGAGCGTTTGACTGAAGGGTGCCATTAGGATTGGCTGTATTAACGGGGAAGAGGATGAGGTGACTACGGCAATTCCTTCTTCTCTAAACTGACTACTAATAATCCAGAACGCCACACCAAGGCTGTTCAGCAGGTCCGACACAAATCACAACCATTTTTTCAGCTTTACATTGGCTTCACATCAGATTTAAGATTCATTTTAAAGTTTTTGTTGTCTGCATGGCAAGGCACCGGAATACATCTGTGACCTTTTTCAGTCCTTAATTGGCAGTAGGTCACTTAGGTCTTCTAACAGCTGGTGGGCCCTGGCTATCCCGTGCTCTTGATTAACAAAAGGGGATCCAGTTTTTGGGGTAGCGGCTCCAACACTCTTCTTTCAGGCAGTCTGCCTCTCAGTAGATGAATTTAAAAAGCAACTGAAGACCCATCTTTTTAAATTGGCCTTTGTCTCACTTTAAGACTTAACTTTTTATTGTTCTTTTGCTTGTTATCTTGGGAGTCCCCTGTTGCCTGTTTGGGTGTTTTCATGGCCTTTTCTTTTAATTTATTTTCACCCTCTGGCTTGTGTTTTTTTTGAGCACTAGTTTATTTTTTCTATGGCCGTATTTATTGTAACCTTATATTTTTTTGAAACGCTTTCTGAAATAAACTAATATTAAAAAATTATTAGCTTTCATCTGTCTTGTAGAAATACTATGCTGAATTCCCCAGTTCATGCAGGTTAGAAGTAAAAGGTGTCTACCCATCTATTCAAATGTAAATGTCTGCTGATCCCTGAAAGCTAAAATGGGCAACAGTTGACCTAATGTGCCTGTAATACTTCAGAGAATCTCTCCTATAAGCTATTTATAGGACGTGAATCAATGATAGTGTTTCCTTTCTGGTGCCAGTAATGCACTCTACTACCCCTAGCCCTGACAATCATGTATCCTTCTAATCTAATCTCTGATGCCATGGTTTCCAACTCCTCGAGTAACACCTCTGCTCCAACTGCAAATGGAGGCAATCCGTTGCCCAGGCAACAAACTTGTCTCCTGGCTTCTGTCATGCAAATCCCTCTGAAAAAAAGGGCAAAAAGTTAAGGAAGCCGTTCCAGCCACTTTGCAGAGTGGTATGAAAGAGAAAGGATTCAGAGAAGGTGGAGAGACTCCTCTCTCAACAGAGCTGCAGGGTTGTCTCGCTCTCATTTTCATTCTCCCCTCTCCAATGTTCCCATCTCTTATGGAGAGGTGGTCAATACGGTGTAGAAATATTACAGTCTCACTTGCTTATTGGCTCACACAGAGACATAAATCCCATAGCTGCTTTTACAACATTTAATTTTTTCCCAAAACCAAATCCCATTGTTCTTTTGTAAAAAAAAAATTTGGTTGAAACAATTCCCAAAGTGGACCGGGGTAGTAATAACATTCAAAGCTCTAATAATACAGAGAGGGAAATGGGGAATGACTTGTCTGGCAAATTAAATCTACGAGAGCCTCTGTGTACCCAGAGACCCTCACAGGGGCATTTTCTCCTCGGTGGCCTGAGAGCACCCTTCCTCCTAATGGAAGGGAAGCAGAACAGATGGGACACAAATTGCACTTTCATACACCTCAAGGTTCAAGGCAATTTCCCCTCTGCGCCTGTGAAGTTCTCGGATTGCCTCTCCATCCTTTGAGCCTTTCACTCTTCAAAGGGGTTTGGGTTTGTTCAGTGCCCTGACTCATACACACACACACACACACACAGTAAAACATACTCTAACACCAACATGTGAGCGTGCACACACACACACACACAGACAGACATACAGACAGACACATAGAGAGAGACAGACGGACAGACACATACACTGGTGTGAAAGCAGTTTCCACATTGGCCCCCACATATGTTTCATCATCAAATAGCCATTTTGGACAAATTTGACCAATTACAGTGATACCATCAAAGACATTACCTAAAATAAATAGAAAGTGATATGACTGATCTTATAAAATAATCCTTTGTTTAGCCTGGCAGAGGTGTGCTGGGAGCATCCTGAGGCCCTTCATAATATTCAGCTTTTTTCAAGTCATTACATGTGGAAGGGATTTTTGCAGTCTGTAATGGCTTCCCTATTGTTGGATGTACAGTATGATGATACCGTCATGTCAGATCACTGTCAGTCTTCAAATCTGACTAACAATGAAAACTAAAAGAAATGCAACTCTTAGAGTAGATTTCCTCTCCTTCATTTGATGTTGCATGTACAGTTTGTTGTTGAATGGCCCAGGTGCTAGCAGAGCTGCTGAGGAGGTAATGAAAGACCTCCAGCAGTATTGTTTACTGCTCCATTAACAAACAAACATTAGGGGCCATTTGACTAAACTGCTGACAGAGAATATGGTGATCAATCACCATAGCAACCATCCCCATTAATTAATATTGCGCTAGGAGATTTAGGAATGCTTGGATGATGAATACGGAGTGTACACAGATTTTTTTTTGTCTCTCAAGGGTGGGGGTCGGGGCAGGAGGAGGGGGAGGGGGGGTCGGTATGAGGATTTTGTTTGTGTAGTTTCCACTAAACCATCTTTCATTTCTGGCCTTTGTCCGACAGCAGGAGTAGCCTTGCTCTGCATACCAACCAAGGGGTTAACCGTGTCCCCAAAGCAATTACAGCCAATTGTGGAGCTAGTTAGCAGTTAGTGGATTAAAAGTAATGAGTCCGCCGTTACCATGGCGACAGGATTTTTTCAATGATACTTGTCGAAGTGAAGAGCCCTTTAACAAACAAACAAACAAAAAACAGTGGTTTTAACAGATGGAGGAAGATGGGACCAGTCTATTTAGTGCGATCATCACTTTAGTTTGTAATTGGATGTAATTAGTTGTTTTCATGTGTAAAAAAAAAAGCAAGCAAAAAAACATTGTACTTAACCAGCAGAATAATTGTGACCAGAAAAGAAGGCTCAGCATACGATGAACCCTCATTTGTGGAGAAGAGCACCAGGTGTGGGCGGTTTGAAAGCAATCACAAAATGATTTCAAAGCTTCTGTATATAATATACAAAATTGGCTTCAATCAGGCAAGTTGTACTGTACATACGTTACCAATAAGAACTTATACCGAGGCAGGCTTGTATTTAGAGTTGTGTGTACCCAGCCTGTATGTTGTTCACTCAGCTGTCAACCGTAGTTATTAGACTGTTCAGTCATATGCATATTGCACATATACAGTACCATCTGTGCTGTTGTCCCTTCAGGGCCAGAGCTGACATATTACAGTGAGAAGACTCTTCTTGAGTAGTATAATGCATTCCAAACTACAGCATTTCATATCCCGTGTAATTTGATCGCTATTTAGTCTGGATATCTGATGCCCATTCCTCTCCCTTTATGAAACCGTCTGTGCAAACGGGGCCAGAATCCAAAAATGATTTATGACAGATTCATGAAGAGAGGCCAAGGGGAGAGAAACAGATTAGGTAGAAATCTGGAGAGATAAAGATGAGACGTCTGTCTGCTGCTGAGGGCAGCGAGACAAACCCTGTCTGTATCAAGCTCAGGGAAATGTGCTCAGGGCCCTGACAGACAGCATCGAACCATCTCAGAGCTGACACAGACATCATCTTTCTTTTCTTTTCCTAGGGCAAGGATGGAACTGTGACATTGCCAATTATAGAGTCCTTGTGCCAATTATAAGTCGCCGTCTTGGACTTTATATAGCTGTTTCTGGAAATGTATAGAATCCCAGTGAAGGCTCTTGTAGACATTTCTACTCAATACACATGTCACAATGTTTCCGACCAGGTAGTGACACAAGAGGATGGTATGTATCATGCCCAGGAGTGTGTGCAGTTGAAGCATCTGATAGCAGCTGGAAAAGGAGAGGTCTGATCCTGTCAGCCGAGCACATGAGGAGTGGACAACATGATGTATCCAGGGTGCTCCTCTGCTCTGCTCAGCTGTTAACGTTGAGGCAGCAAGTGGAATCGACAGCAGCAGCTCAGAGTCTTCAGATAGCATAAAGCTCTCCCTGTTCCAAAAGCAAACAGCCATTGCTGGGTTTCCACCCAAAAAAACCTTATCATTCAGGGACTTTCTGTTCAAGTCATATCACCATGACATAACGAGAGCATAAAGGGTCGGACGGACTTTGACACTCGATCACGCCGAAAGTGTTGATGTTTTCTCACTGTGTAAACCAGCATTTGTGCTGACAAATCAACAGGAAAAACAGGGCTGATTCAGCCCCTTTCACCAGATTTCAGCTTTCATCTCCTTTTCATTTCTCCCCTCATCTCAGGTATATGATGACTGTCGGCCATAATACCGGTCAGCAGGAGCCCGGCTGCAGTTGAGCAGAGTGCTGGAAGGGCCTGTGCGATTACCCCTGGCCCCCTGCTGCGGGCACTGCCGCGGTGTAAGGACTGAGAGGGAGAGTGGTGAGCTTTTAATACCATGCACAATAGGGCACCTCAACCCCAGACAGGCACCATATTTACACTGAGCTAAGGCTCTCCCTGAGCCCTATGACAGAGCAGGCGGAATGATCACCCCTTGCCTTGCAGCCAGAGATCCATAATTCATGAGAAGAGGTGGATGGGGTGCAAACAGGGCATGCTTACAGAGGGGGGGCGCCGCCGCCTGAGGAGTGTGTCCTGAGCCCTGTGTGTCTAAGTAATTAAATGGGATTAGGTATGCGCTGAACCCATTTTCAGAGAGATTGGCTGGCAATGCCATTATTATTGGAAAGGATCAGAGAGGCTTATAGGCATTGGGGAGAAAGGTAACTGAAGTGAGAGGTTTGAGGAGATTTATTAAAAGGAAAAAAAAACTACTCTCTCAAATGTGGGTGGCGGCTTGGAAGACAATCATTTTTACGTCCCTTTTTCTCTCTTTAAAAGGGAGGAAGAGGTGAGAGATTTGGTCCCACGGCTGATTTTACAGTGGAGGCGTGAAGAAAGAGAGACCAACACGTCAAAGAAAGCAGAGATAACTATGTCCACAAACTCCGCACCTCTGCTCTGCCCAAAACATCCGTTTCTAATTTGTGTAACAATGCCAGGGCGGATTGCACCTGATTTGCAAGTGGGTGCCCAGAGCCAAACCCATTTGAATAAGCACACAACACGAGTTATCAGGGATCAGGAGGAAGAGCTCACAGGCAGACAGGGCGCTACCTCTTTGCTCAGTATCTCAACACCTCAACACACTCAGCTAGCAATGTGTCTATGCGTGCACCTGAACTCTAATCCTTACAATGCAGCTAACAAAAGGTCCATACATGATCGTATATTGTATAACCAAAATATCTAACTCCTAATCTGAATGGATGGTAAATCCAAACTAGTGTGCCCTACTGAGGGAGGATTTCTTTTTGCTGGAAGAGCTGAAGCAACTTCTTGTTTGTGCCTCCTTTTTCCCTTACAGAACCTTTTGGCGACAGCAACCCTGGGAGAGAAGCAGAAAGCATGTCCCCTGGGGAGAAAAGCTGCCTCGGGCTTCAGAAAGCCTATTTACAACAAGCTGTGCTTGTTACTTTCATCAAAATAGAGCACTGAGCTTTTCTCCTGCCTTGTTTTTTTGTGCTTTTGGCAGGAGGTCGTTACTGTAAAGCACTGACTCCATTGTGCGCAGCGGTGCAGTGAAAGTCTAGCTGTCCACAGCCATGGAGAAGGCAAGAGAGGAGAGACGGTCAGGCGGATGGACAACACGCCTTTTCTGTTCCGCTGAGACACTGGCCTGTGTGTTAGACTTTGAAGCAGTGTCTTTGTGAGCATTAGAGAAACCTGCTATGTCACCAAAAATGTCCCAACCTTTTGATCCTCAACTGTACTCCATCAAGTTCAATTAGAGGATGGTTGGTCTCTGGCGGGCGTGTTTGTCATAATATATTGGGTATGGCACATTCCAGATGTTGAAGGAGAGGACAGAAAATCAATAAACTGGATTGGTCTGCCTGGCCCAGAGGGAGGTCTCCTTACCCTGGCTTGTGCAGCTTTGGCTCAACTCTCCTCCATCCAGCCTTTCTTTTTACTGCTGTTTCGGGCCATCAAATTGAATTTCATCAAAAGGTCTCAACAAAAAGGGGAAGATATATAGCATAAAGCTTTTGTATTCCGCAGACTCTCCATTTGCCCTCCAGACAAATATGCAATCACATATAGTTAATGTTCAGGAAGGGCTGCTGTTTGCTTTTGATTTTATAAAAAGCAAACACCATCTGAGTTATCTCTCTGGTAGTCTTTGCTCACAAGTGGAGGATAGACAATCACTTTTGTTTGTTATCAAACACAGACATGCATTGCATGGTAGGGGTAAAATTTTGAATTATTTCACATTTGTGTTACATTTTAAATGTGAAGTGACACAAAAGTGTTGATCTGTCAGATCTTTTGATGTTGAGCGTTCCGTGTGTGCTCTTATCAAACCCGAGCAGAGGGAACTGAAAGGAACTCTGGGAGGAATCAAGGTCAATGACTCCTTGACAGTCGTTCCATCTGCGGGGTATTATCATTTCATTAGCTGCCCACGTCAATAGCCCACTGCTGTTTTCTTTTTGAGTCCATTTCCATAGTAACTAGTGATTAATTGTTTGTATGGGGCCAATCATTCTTTGACAATTGCCTCTTAATGGCGCAGTATCAGTGGCAGTTTTCAGCCATCTGAGAACTCTGTCAATGTGTGTGTTATAGTGTGTGTGTGTGTGTGTGTGTGTGTGTGTGTGTGTGTGTGTGTGTGTGTGTGTGTGTGTGTGTGTGTGTGTGTGTGTGTATATATATATCTTGGTAAGGAGGACAAGGCTAAAGGCAGTATATACTGTCGACTTTTCCTGAGAGGTAATAATCATTGAAATAGTACGCCCTGCTCTCACAAGGCGGAGGTTTTCATATACATGAATGTATGTATGTAATGACTGTGTAGCTGAGCTCGTTATTGTCACTGTCACCATCAAGTCCTGCGCTCGCTCCCACTCTTCCATTTGCTCAACACTTTCACTCTTTTACCTCAAGTATGTAGAACAAAAGAAATATCACCCAAAGGGGGTGGTCCACCTACAAAATCTATAAAGTCCTCCATCAAAATCAGCTCCCTCGCTTTATGAGCACATTAATCTGCTGCTGCAGTGCTCTGCTCTTCAAAGCACCTTGACAGTATGATTGTCCTTTTTTTCTTCCCCTTCTTCCTTGTGGCTGCCGTTTCTTGTGTGCTTTGTTATACAAAATCTCAAAAGTTTATCAAACGGAGGGGAGGCTGTAAGAAAGAGACAGCGCCTCTGAGAGAAATAAAGGATGGAGATGTAGAGAGGACAAAGACATATAGAGAGGAAGAGAGGAGGGAGGAAAGAACAGCGCTACTGAGTAACAGCCCTGCCAAAATAAATCCTCTACGGGAAAAACAAAACATCCTGTGAAATAAAACTCTGGCATCGGCTACCAAAAATGCTGCAACCTTCATCTGTTACTCTGAAGTGTCAGATAAATGTCTGGGAGAGATGGAGAAGTTGTCCTTGCAGTTGTGCTTTCTCTGCCTAAACTGCATGTGCCCCCACTTCTCCCCCAACAACACACAACACCCACAGCGCGCGCACACACAAACACACACACACACACACACACACACACACACACACGCCTGCATACTGTAGCCGGGTCAGTCGAGCAGAGCATCTAGGTTAGACTGTATACCAATTTAATTGGCTGCCTGTGGGTGGGGAATGAGTGATACATGTCAAACAAGTGAGCACAAAGAGGAGACTAAAGTTAAAGATCCATCACTCCTGCCAGATACCATTGTCTTCACATCGGTCATGATAAAATGCAGCTCACCAAAAAAGCTCCCCATCCGCTATTACAATCAGATTCATCTCTGGCCGTGCTCAGTGGCCCCAGTAAAGTCTGCCACGGGGATTATTTACGACTCACAAAGAGAAGTTTTACTCCGTTCTTTAACAGCCCTGTCAGCGTGGAGAGCGTTACCCGGAACACGAGCGGAGCTGAGCCAATGCAATGTTTAGTAAATAAATAAAAGTGGGAAAATGAGGGAGGCAAGCGTCAAGAGTGGGACCCCACTCCCATTAATTACGGCCTTGGATGCAGCTGGGGGACTCCTTAGGTTATACAGGTAGGGTCTGCTGCCAAAACTGATGTTTCCACTTGGAATTTATACCAAATCATGTGCCTCTGTCTACTGGAAAGACTGCTGGGGGTCTTCAGAAAGGATTCCAGACACACATTATGTGCTGTCAATGGAGAGGAGCTGAATAAAATGTGTGCAGAATAATCTTCACTAAGGAGGCTCCACTCCAGTGGTTTCATTTAACAGCCTGTCTTCTTCTTTTTTTAAGATTCACTTGGTAATCACAGATGAGAGATGTGCACATCAAACAAGACGAGCGACTTTGGTCTACACAGCTGCCTTGTAAAAAGCAAACAACCTATAAATAAAAGAGAATTTTATAGAGCGGCGTCTGTCGGGCATGTGGGGTTGAAATAGGGAGAGAGAAGCAGAAAGGAGGAGAGGAGAGGAGAGGAGAGGAGAGACATCAGAGACAGCAGTGCATGACATTACCTATTATGAATACAATGTGATGCTATTTAAATGTGATGGTAGGAACAGGTTGGCTCAGGGTGGGGCCTGGTATCACATCCCATAATGAGATCCTTTGATGTGGCAGATAAGGGGGAATCGAATAAGGGAGAGGGCCCTCTGGGGAGGAGAGGTGAGAAGACGCCCGGCCACAGCCACCACAGCAAAAGAAGAGGAAAATGGGAAAGAAGTGAGGAAAAGTGTGGGTTGAGGCAAGAAGCAGTACCCAGACAGGACGTAAAGGGTTCTTCTTAAGGGACAATTGACCATTCACTAATCCCGCGCCCCGAGCACACACAGTTTGATATGATAACAGCAGCAGATTCAGCGCTCACTTTTTTTTGATTTTCGATGGAATGATTACACGCAAACGTATAAGCTGTTGCTGGCTTGTATCAGCTGCAGCTATAGCCTACTAGTTATGCTAAAGTTAACTTAACTTCATGAGTAAGCTGAAAATGCTCTTTCTGCTGTTGCTGGCCTATTTTTGACATTGACATTAGCAGGAAACATGATAATATATTTTAATATTAACTTACGGCTACAAATGTAACAGTGTGGTTAAACATTGAGGGTAAAGCTAGACCAAAGAACTGCACTAGTTGATATAGAAGACATGAAAATACAGATATGCCATCTCTGTTATTCAGTGTGAAGCTAGTCAGTTATATTAACCTGTAAGTATTATAGGGAAACATAAGAGTGGTATTTTATTGTAACCTTGCACCTTTAGCTGCTTTAGCCACCATAGCTGCTTCCATAATTAGCAAAATAGATGTTAGATTTAAACTTTATCGTTCACATTTTTAAACAGTATGTAAATATGTTTAGGATGAAGACTAACCAATGTCTTTGGCGAAAGAGCTGCTTAGAATAGATTGGACACTGCCACGTGGTGGCAAAAATTTCTCAGTGAATATGCTATCGTTAAAGGAACCTTTTTTAAATTGCACAAAATGACACGCACCTCCAAACTCTTTATTCCTGTCCCTAATGCCCCATGAACACTGCTTGACGGACCTGTCGTGCTTATGGTTGCAATACAATGAGAAGGGGATAGCTATTGAGAGAAAAGCCTTTAGTGGCCGGTCAATTGTCTTTTATTGAATATGTAAACAAAAAAAATGCATCTTCTGTTAAACATTATGCTATGTGCCAGTAACTCTGTTTTGTTTGTGTGTGTGTGTGTGTGTGTGTGTGTGTGTGTGTATTCAGCATGCACACACACAGACACACACTTCCATGACCTTAAGAGCTCTACACTCACTCCAGGTGTCCCTGTGGAGTCTGGCATGGCCGCCATTAACAGAAATCTCCACCTGCCGTCTCAGTGCAGCCTTGGCTTGCTTTATTTTTGACAGAAATCAATCGGGCCGTCACAAGCGATCATCAGCGTTCTATGTGTTTGAGTGCACACCAACCGTGCACATAGAATGCATGCACTTACACAATCCCTATACAAACACAAACAAGAACTTGAAAAACAAAACACAGGCATCCGCTTGATGTTTTTTGATGGCAAACAGTGCAAAGACAGAGAGTATTCCTTTTGACAGAAAGAGAAAAACGTGACAGTGTGTATTCGGATGCCTTGTACTTTTGACACCTGCGACTCAGGCAGTGTTATTGAAGCTTACTTTGAAGGCAAGGGCAGAACTATAATCAAGGCCTGTTTCTGAAAATAGAGTGGAATCTCGGCAGAAGATGTTCTGTCTGATTGAAAACAAATTGGTTTTATTACAAATGTCATCTCACATGATCTTACATACCAACACGCACAGGTGGTCTTTGATTTTTTTGGGTATGCACAAACACCGACTGCTTTCATCTCTGAGAAGTTTTTTTTCAACTGTTCCGCCGTTGTGCTTCAGATTATTTTAAGTTAGGATATCTCGAGCTGATCAAGGCTTCTTTTGTTTCTATCTCCCCATCAGACCAGGTGTGTGGGGTTATCGTGAAGCCTGTTGCCCAACAGAACTTGCAGTCTTCTGGGCTGCTGCAGACAAAGTCAAATATCGTCATCAATTATCAGCTGCCTCCAAGTAATCAGACACACTCTCCTCGCATTGTTCCACGCAGACAGTCCATAACGCACCAAACAAAGGATAATAATCTCCTGAGCTGTTGCTTTGTAATGAACCAAATCAGGAAAGTTCTCAGGATGAAAGACTGTGAATAACACATAAGGTGCAGAACAACACGAAAGGGCGTGAAAGGAAAGTCAAACCCCTACTTGTGTGTTGTAGACAACACTAGGATATTTACAGTCAACGTCTGGGACAAGGAGTTGCGTTTCACCTGGAGACCCATAAGCTTGCAGGATCATCAAAGCAACAACTGCCACAACCTGGCGTGTGTGGGCCCGTGTGTCACACCTCATTTCCCCCGAGTCATCGTGTCTGTTGGCAGGCAAATGACTCGGGGCAAACATTCGCATTTACACACCAGAGGATATACGTTCCTTTCCTTTATTTCACATCAGGAGCGCTCTGTATGGAAATGTGACTCTTTCATACTCATAGTTAAACCACTGCCAGCTCGGATTAAATTTAATTGTGTGATATCATACAATATATATGAATAAAATATATTATATATTTTTTTTTACTATCCAGTGGGTATCAACAGAAAGCAACTGGATCGTCAATTTGAATACATTCCTTTGACAGATTTCTATCAAATGGCAACACAATATTATCAGACTATTAGGTTAATAATGTAATGTTAATATCAAGGTGAGAGGGAAAAGAGGCTACCATAGTAACCACAGGTACGGCAAGTCCCACGATTTATATTAGATGATTTGTTTAAACGAATAACTTGTAAAAACAGACAATAATTAATTTATATGAAATTGTGTGATATATTGTTAATTTTTGATATGTCACACGATAATGAGAAAAGCAATGTGACAATGTGAGAGGATTTACTCACAGTGATGAACCTGCAGTGAATAATCACCTGAAACTGCAGTTCTCCTAGGCTTAATTAACTGAGCTTTATAGTGACTTTCAGCTTATTGTCTGTCCGGCCAACAAGAACCTTTAAAATCCCTCTGTTCATTACCTGCTCAGCACATAACAACTGATAGACACAATTAGCGACTAGCTATTGAACACAATGGAGCGTGCAGCAGCCAAACATCCAGGTATTTCCCTCAGGAGTTGGTAGAGACCCAAAACAGAGCTAAAATAATTTAAAACTCCATATGAACGTTAATGTTGGTCCGTGTTTGCTAGATTTGTAAATAAGCAAAGGTCTCACCAGGTAGTAAATTGGGTGATGACATGTCAGTGGACATTACCATATGGGGCTACAGAGTCAATAGGTGGCCAAACTTCTCCCAAACCAGACCATAATTCATGCATGGACATATGATTGACGTCTTCTTCTCACTATGTTTTTTGTACCAGAAGCTCCAGCTGTGAAGCTTTAGTGCATGTTTCACTTCCTGCCCTCCACCCGGACAGCTGGAGAGAATCTCTAAACCTCTCCTCTCCTCTCCTCTCCTCTCCTCTCCTCTCCTCTCCTCTCCTCTCCTCTCCTCTCCTCTCCTCTCCTCTCCTCTCCTCTCCTCTCCTCTCCTCTCCTCTCCTCCCCTCCCCTCCCCTCCCCGGCCCATGCAGGCTTCCAGCCGGCCTGCCCTGACATACCCGCATGCTGCAGCTGTGACCTCAGACCTCCCTCTGCACCGCGTGGTAGGAGGAGGTTACGCCGAGCGGAGAGCATGGCCTGCGGAGTCAGTCTCTGCAATGGAGGCTATTTTTGTATGTTCACTCTTGAATGATGCTCTTAGCCCCCCGTGTTTTTCAGAAATTCAACTGATATGACTCTCTAATGTTGCTATAACAAAGTTTGAATTATAGGACTTACAAGCATACATTATGTACAGTGGAGGAAATAAGTATTTGATCCCTCACTGACTTTGTAAGTGTGCCAACTTACATTGAAATGAACGGCCTATAAATGTAATGCTAGGTTTATTTTAACAGTGATAGACAGAATATCAAAAAGAAAATCCAGAAAATCACATAAAAAAAGATAGAAATTATTTTGCATTTCATTGAGTGAAATAAGTATTTGATCCCCTATCAAAACATTGCTTAGTACTTGGTGGAGAAACCCTTGTTGACAAGTACAGAGGTCAGACGTGTCTTGTAGTTGATGATCAGGTTTGCACACATCTCAGGAGGATATTTGGACCACTCCTCTTTGCAGATCCTCTCCTAATCTTTAAGGTTTCGAGGCTGTCACTTGAGCTTCAGCTCCTTCCACAGATCTATTGGATTAAGGTCCGGAGACTGGCTAGGCCACTCCATGACCTTAATGTGCTTCTTATTGAGCCACTCCTTTGTTGCCTTTGCTGTTTTTTTTAGGGTCATTGGCGTGCTGGAAGACCCATCCATGACCCATTTTTATGGACCTGGCTGAGAGAAAGAGGTTGTCACCTAGCATTTCATGGTACATGGCCCCATCCATAGTTCCCTCGATGCAGTGAAGTCCAACTGTCCCCTTAGAAGAGAAACACCCCCAAAGCATAATGCTTCAACCTCCATGCTAGACTGTGGGGATGGTGTTCTTGGGGTCATAGTCAGAACTCCTCTTCGTCACTATGTTACCAAAGAACTTGATTTTGTTTTAATCTGACCACATCATCTTCTCCCAAGCATTCTCTGAGTCGTTCAGGTGTTCATTGGCAAACTTCAGACGGTTCTGTACATGTCCCTTCTTGAGCAGGGGGACCTTACGGGCACTACATGATTTCAATCCATTACAGCATAGTGTGTTACTAATGGTTTTCTTGGTGACTGTGGTCCCAGCTGCGTTGGGATCATAAACAAGCTCCTCCCGTGTAGATCTGGGCTGATCCCTCACCTGTCTCATGATGATCATTGATACCCCACAAGGTGACATCTTGCATGGAGCCCCAGACCGAGGGAGATTGATGGTCATTTTGAGTTTCTTTTATTTTCGAATAATCGCACCAACAGTTGTCTCCTTCTCACCCAGCTTCTCGCCAATGGTCTTATAGTCTATTCCGGCCTTGCGCAGGTCTACAATCTTGTCCCTGATGTCCTTAGACAGCTCTTTGGTCTTGTCCATGATGGAGATGTTGGAGTTTGATTTATTGACTCTGTGGACGGTGTCTTTTATACAGGTAAAGTTGAGACAGGTGTGTTTTATAGAGGAAACTAGTTGAGATTAGGAATACTTTTTTAAAGCACGAGAACTAATCTGTGGGAGCCAGAATTCTTTATAATTGGTAGGGGATCAATACTTTTTTCACTCACTGAAATGCAAAATAATTTATATCTTTTTTTTATGTGATTTTCTGGATCAAAATCACATTATACAATATAATACAATACAATACAATATAATATAATATAATATAATATATGCACATACAGTTTATATATTTTTTTCTTTACCTTTTACTATTTATATAGTAAAAATAGTGTATATTTTCTCATTTATTGTGACTGCTGTGTAAGTGACACATTCAATAAGCAAAACCTTGAATCAAATGAATCCTTAAAAAGGTTGCTGGCACTACTGATGCTACTGAGAATCAACACCCAACTCTGCGGCTCTTAGCTACATTACTTTTAGTTCCCTAACTATTGTTGACTCGAGTGGCTTTCATTGAATTGTTTTGGTTTTTACAGGGTTGTTGGACAAACTGGAGCTTAGGAGTTAGTCAAGGTGACAAACAATCTATTGCAGGTTGCTCATGTTGATATGTGTGTGCTGGATGCGTAAATATTGCTGAATGTTTTTCTTTATTATAATTCCCCTCCCCCCATACTTTTGGCAACAAAAACAATGCTTGATTTGAAACATTTGTTTGTGATTTCATACCATTAAGACTATTAAGGGTGCAAATCCAAATAATTCTTATTAGTATCAGGCCTATCTCTTTAAAGTATACGTCTACAGAATATATATTCAAAAGCTTTGGCAACTCCGTGACACTACCTTTTATCAAAATGCAGTGCAACAGCTGGCGATATAGAAATGTCTAGAGAGGTAGGTACTCTATCATCTGGTAGCAATCTACCAAAGTTAATAATATTTATTGTTGCGTTTATCTAGAAATGCTAACACAATATAATAGAAATAGTCATTATAAATCAGTCTCTAACAGCATTTTAAGCCAGTGCAGTTGTCAGTAGTTCAGTGGGCTGACAGCAGAAACCTATCAAGCCGTATTTTCGGAAAAGCCTCTTGAGTTGATGACCTCTGCTACTATATTTTCTGTGGTGAGGTGAAAACAAGCTCCTCCGATTCCCTCTGATCACTGGAGGGCAGAGCGCGCTCCTCTTTGGTGGGTGGGGTCATAACCTATGAATTTTTAAGGTTTAAACATGAAAGGGCAGAGGAAAAAATAGATAATTCATCAAAAGGATTGTTTTAAGCTTTTGCGTGGAGAACAAAGGGCTCTGTAAATCATTGCTAATCAGGCACCAGAAAGCAAATTAAATCGGCGGAGGAATCAATGATCTCAGATCGATAGGTGTAAAGGACAGCTGATTTGGCTCCGGAGAACTGTGGAATTCCAGAGGCCATACATATGGTCTCAGATCTGTTTCCACTTCATAGCCACAGCTGTCAGAACTCATTTCCGTCAATGTGGACCACCGTTTTTTTGAAGGTAGCTCAGCTGGGTCTAACTAAAACAAAACCGTAGAGAGGGCAGAGCAATAGGGGCCGAAACAACTCTAATGGAATCTGACTGGATAGACAGAAGATTAAGGTAAGATTTGCCTCCGTCTGTATCTGTCTCCCTTTCTCCCTCTCTCCTCCACTCTTTCATTACAGGTGGATGGATCTTTGGTCTGCAGATGTTCAACAGATGGCTTGAAGTTCACTGATGGCCCATTTCCACATATTTTTAGGGTCAAATACAACACCTTCACAAACAGCACGTGCAAACATTCATCACTATGAATAGGCCCACAATGCCAGTAAAACATTATTTGGACAGATTGGTTCAGCATTTTGGCCACACTAAGAATAACATTATGATTAAACGAACGATTGCTCCTTCCCGTCATCAGAATAAGCATTTGGTATATTGCCAGTTAAGTCTACACATGAAAGGAATTTTCCATGGTCTGTTGGCGCATACAATAAACATACAATAAACATAAAACACAAACATAGAGAAAGACAGAAATATAAGAAAAGAAAATAGCTTTAAAATTGTGCAGGAGTGTATCCTCCCATCGTTTTTGGATTTAATTAATTTAGCTATTATGTTGAATATAGTCAATTAATACAAATGACAAACATTATAAGCAAGGTATTACAAAAACTTAAGACATATAGTTTAAGTATTAAAAATTACATGTAACATTGCATTAAATGAAACACTGAAAAGTGTCACCCTTTGTTCTCCAAGACCTTCTCTCTCCGTATGTTTCATGAGAAATATAGTTGTGGAATCCACAAATGTTTCACCTTGTTAGGAGCTTACAATTATAGCACAGCCCCCTGAGGCAAACCTAATCTCAAAGCGAAGGGAAATCTTCTATCATATCAAGTGAAATTACTGTGAGCTTTTCGCAGCCTATTCCGATAAGATACCGATCAGCCAAATAGATTGGCTTTTCCATTATCTGCCGGGAGATCTTGGAAGGCATTGGGTAGATAATTTGCTAATGTTTCCTGTGACCTCCCCAGATTTAAATTATGTCTTTGGCTACATGTCAACTCAATCCTTCTGTTTACCAGGGAGCAAGCACTCAAAGAGCCATTAATATTCACTGCAACATAACTGTCTTTTCACATATTTCTCCACAGCATTTACAGACTCAAAGGAGAGTGGTCTCCATGCTTTTTGAAGGGTATGGATTGCGCTGGCTGAGTGCTTTACAGGCCTTGTGGGTGTTCAGAAAAGAAATGCCAGAGCTAGAGAAAAAAAAATAAAAAACAGGAAGAGTATAGAAGATGGGGACAGAGGAATATTAATATAGTTTGAAACATGGAAAATCACCTTTAGCTTCCTCATAGGTTGCAGCAAGTGAGGCTACTGAAGTCCAATCCATATTTCAGTGAAAATCAAAAACCCACTCTCATATTCCTGCATTTTGAAGTAATGTTCAATTATTCTCGGTTTAATTAACACAATGTAATGAGCTTCTTTGATGTGGGAATTTACAGAAATTAACGTGCTAAAATAATTCTAATAATACAGTTGCATTGTCTTTTCTCATTAAAGCAGTTGCTTAATTCCCTGCATGTTTTTTTCATTACTACACGGCAGCACTCGATATAAAAGGTTAGCTGCTTAAAATTAGCTAATAGGTAATTTAATTTCATAAAAATATGCAAAAATGTACACATAAAAAGCTAGGGTTGATAAGGTTTGTCATGTTAAATTGCTGCACTCCCCCACCTCAAAAAGAAATGTAGTCACTAAAATTGACACAATAAAGGACATTTTAAATCGGATCAGTAGTTTGTGTTTTACGTAGGAGCTGCAATTGTTGTGAGTTGCAAATAGTGTTGTACAGCTTAGCACTCCGGCGCATGCTCCTGTGCTGGCACATACTCTGCCTTTAAAAAAAACACTTTGATTAGAAGAAGGCTTGTCCCGGTGCTAAATTATCAGCAAATAAGTCAGATCTTTCAAAGTGGACTTGAATCCCCATTGGCTCCAGCAGGAAAAGGGAACGCAAATATACTCTGAGCACCTGCAGTACAGTGTGGCATTGTAACAAACCCCTACAAACTTGGCTGGAGATGACTGAATGACAGACACACTACAGCAAGGGAAATGAATACCAAAGAGAAATTAGGGCAACTTCTAATTCATCCTGCAATCACATGTACTAAAACCTTGGTTAATTTTCATTTAGCCCAGCGCCACCCCCCTCCTTCTGGATTTATTAAATCAGCTGGAAGCAGTGCGGCTCTGTCACACACAGTATTAGAACGCCATCCCCCCTCCTATTACCAGGTGCAGCCCTGTGATTTAAAGCTTTGATTCTGTTCAAATGACAACAAAGGTGAGCCTAGCGCTGACGCTCCTAATTCATCATTCCCTGCTTGATAAGAGCAGGATTAATGCTTTTAATGCGACGGTCGCAGGCAATCATCCATTTTAAAGCTGGCTCCCTGGAGGATGCAGCTAAAAGGGGAAAACACCTGAAACACAGGGTACGGAGAAGGCACATCACAGGGATATGCTGAGCTCTATAGGGCCTCTTTATAGAGCCTTACATTCGCGCACTACTCCCTGCTACCAGAAGCCTGCCCTGTGGCCTTGGCCTATGTCCCAGGAGCAGATGGTTGCAAGACCCGAGGTAAAGTTTGACCTAAATGCTAGAATTCAAAATGCACAAAAGTTGCCCTCCTAAAAAATCCACCCTGCCCACATCCTCTCCCCTGCAGGACCACCGCAGGGGTTTGAGGCTTTGAGATAGAATCCTTTGACCATTTGGGAACTGTGTGCAAAATACCACCATATTAAGGACATGTTTTCCTGCCTTAATAGCTCATTACGTATTCACTCCATGCTTAATTTAACATCTGCTGACTGCTCCACCCCTGCTCTATACCCCCTAACATGTGCAAACGCTGGAATGAAAATGATCCATTATCCACATGTGTCTGGGCAGAGAGAGCTCTATCCCAGATGTTTCTTTCTGTCTGCTTAAACACGCTCTGAACTGTCTCCAAAGCCAAGCACTCACCAAGACACAGAAACTGTTGATCTTGACAGAAATAGACTAGGTGAAACCTGCCATTGTCTCTCACCTGCAATCCACTTTTCCACTCCATAACCACGTGCAAACTGCACTGTCAGAGAAAGGTCTCTACCAATGGAATCCGTCATTCATACTACACACACTAAATGCCTTAGGGAACAACTATGTATGTGCAATAAAGTGGGGTATCATCTTCTCCCGATGATTTATACAGATTGAGGAAACAATATTGGGAAACAGGCCTCCCTATCCTGCTCCTCAGATTCTGTATTTAACCCTTTACCTTGAGCCTCAGTAATGATCATCAAGTCAGCGGGTGCAGGCTGTAAGAAAGGATCAGACTTATGTGCTGCAACAAAAAAAATGGTTTCAAGGCACAAATGCGAAACAGTGTCCAAAATTAGACATGCTAATTAGGGACAACCCTGTGTTTATGGATATTTGCTTTCATCTTCAAACAAATGCATTTTTTTTTACATTTTATATTAGTTTGTTCTATATGTACCACAAGTGATAAAGAAAATGTTTTCTTTTGGGGTACGTTTATTTACATTTTGACCCCATTTAATATGGAATGTAAGGATGTCTTACAACCAAAAGCCAATATATCTGAACACATTTGAAAACATGTACTGAACACATTACGTGGATCCCCAACTCATGATTCTTCATATTGTGCCCACTTCTAATTCAATGTTGGTGCCTTCAATTAAAATAACACCAAAGTATGACTTACTGGCCGTTTTATAAATAAAGCAAACCCCAGCTTCACCTTATTGTAACACCATGTCTCTGACAACTGTCTGAAGTTTTTTGTTTTTTTTGTGCTTTGTTGTTGAAGTCACAGATTATTCCAAGGAAATTATCAATTTGAAACTTATTATCATTATATTACACAAACAAGCCTAGTTGCATTAATGTCTGATTAAGCAAACTTTACATATTAATAAACTGATTTGAACCAAGCCTAAAATGACAAGCAGACATTCACCCTTACTAACCCAATAATAAATTCACACATGTTCACTTCACCCAGAGCTGATGTGACCCCCAGTAACCTGCAGAGAGGAGACAGGAGAGCGCAGGTGTATCGGTTGACACCGCAGCTCACAGTCTGGACATTATGTGTAAATTAGTCACCCATTTTATTCCAAGCTGTATCAAAGAGGAACTTTGTGGAGCCCACTGACATATTCCCAGATGCAAGTATTGGCATTTCGGGGCTTGCCAGATTATCTTAAAGGAAAATAAGAGGAGTCAGGGCATGAGGATGAGTCACATATACTTCACACATTTCCGTCTGCAGTTGGCAGGAAGCAGTGACCTTAGATAACTGTGATAGTTTATGTGATCATTTCTACTCAGCCCAGTTGTAATTGGAGGGGCCAGGCGGTTTGTACTCTTGCCTGATTCATCAAATTGATCAAAAATGAATCCCCCTGAGAATGCAACACTGCCTGATCAGCTGCAATTTTCTCTTTTATTAATTGAACCTAGCTCACCTGACAAGACCTAACATTTGACAGCAGTAGCATATTGGTGTTTGTTTAAAGCGTTAAGTACTGAGTCTAGGAACAACCTACACAGTGAATATGCTTTAGGCTAAAGGAAGGTGCTGTTGGCCTGAGCCTGATGAGCTGCAATGTACCATTATTATCCCCCTTTAGCTACATCGACAACACAGTAGGCTGCTTTAATTACTCTCCATCAGTAGGGGAGTCAAAGCCACTTCAGAGACACACTCTAATCCCCCCTCCCTTCTTTTTCTCTGCAGGGCACTCATTGTCTCCTAAATATCATTTCCCAGAGCTCTATGCACACTATTGGATTAAAATGGGTACGTTTTACTGAAGGGGGGGTGAGGGGATGGGGGGGTTGGCATTTGGGTATTTGAGCTTAGCCCGAGGACCTGGCTGTCTCTGGTAACAACATTTTTAGCTGCATCTGCCCACAGAGGAGACGTTGACTTGCAATGCTCTTCCTCAGTGCACCCCACAGACACAGATTATGGACCTTTGTGGCCAAACAATCATTATTATTAAGCTCTTCACATTTTAACCCCAGCGTGTTGCATTACTATTTCAGTAATGAACAACAACTTTTAATGTGTTTCACCCAGTATGACCAATATGGCTATTTATTGTACAAGTCATATCTACAGACTTTTATAAACACACTGACAAACTGTATCCATTACATTTATAACAAGAGGTACTAGGAGTATAAATGTGAGACTTTCAACCTTCATCCTCTATCAGCTGAGCTTTACAAGTTAATGCTTATGATAATGATATTATATGCAGTTGGTTAGCACTAGTTATTAGTATGTCACTCATTCCCTTTTTGACTGTTGACAGAATAGTGTCCATTGATGCTTGGAAGCTAGCATAACTGCAAGTGCTCTGTTGTTGTAGGTGATGATAACTGTATAGGATTAGTTTATTTTAGTTTATTTTTATTTTTACCTAGAGTACATTGGAGGTCAAGACAGACAAGCCCTTTAGAGTTAGTGGCTGAACATAGTTTCTACTGTTGTCATGAAAACTGTGCATATGTGCAAATAATGAAATCAAAGTAGACGTTAATAGCCATTTACCACAACATACCACAAACAAATAATTAATTACCATATCATAATTGTCACATGTTGTAACGAGAGAATGGTCCTGTTAAGAAAAGGGGCTAGTGCTGTATGGTAACTCAAGGGATAACATAAAACTTGGCACGTCTACAGCTATGGTGACTGATCCCGTCTGGAGCTAGCAGTGCTGAAACAAGTGTGCACTTATGCCATTGTAAGCCATTTTGGAGAAACAATGGATATGTCCTCCCTGTGAAATGACTTGCAGGGAGTGTCTCTCTACAGAAGATAGGGATTTGAGTGTTTCGCTAAACCAGTTCAGAGGGGACAGCTCCCATTGTCTTCTTTTTACTGCCCATGATAAAGCAGTATTAGAATTCCAGCTTCCTGCTCCTGTATGCATGCCAAGGCTCTTTGTTAGACTGAGTGCAGAGTCTATTCATCTCCGAGCACACAACAGAACACAGTAATAACACAGTCATGAGTTTTGACTGATGTCAGTGAGGCGCAGGGCTGCTTCTGTAAGCAGGAAACAGAGCCGGTGTACAGCCCCCCTCCTCACCTTCTCCTCATTGCTCAGTTGACCACCGAGGCCTGCTGACCTCTGCGTGGCCCCACTCCAACCCTAAAGCTGCTGGGTCTTTTGCAGACTCAGAAGACCCAACAATAAAAGCCGGGGAGCTTAATACCAGACCCAGGTTAACCCTCTGGCCCCACTTGGCCCCTGCCTTCTGTGGCCCAAAGAAGACTGTGTTTATGTTTCTTGGAGCTATTTGTTCACAGCCAATGATGTGGAATAATATTGGTATTACTAGTCATGTGAGACATGGGCAAATTCATTTTTGCTTGGCAGTGTTGCCACATACAAACAAAGACATTACAGCTGCCCCAGTTTCCTCCTAATACACTCTGTGCACTGCTGCGCATTGTATCTTGTTGCATATTTTGTTGGTATGGCAGTATGGTAGCAGATGTTGAGAGCATCCAACAATACCAAATGGGTTAGGAGCAGTCATTACATGGGAACTAGGTCACCATTCAAGCCTACTCGCTTGCATTGACTGTTTCGAGTGAGTATTGATTTTCTGACTAAAGCAATGACTTCATTAATATCACCATTAGTCTGCCATCTGACACAAATGGGTAGCTTGGCTGCTGGGCCAGACAATAATTCAAGTCAGAGATTGGATGAATTAAACATACAGTACATTTCACAGCAAATGTGCATTACCCATTGTAAAATTGGAAAAAGGTTGAAGAGCTCCTTCGCTCAACCGTGCTCAAACAAAATCACCAGAAAAGAAACATTCACCTCTACCTCTGCCTTAGCACGCACAAACATACAAAGACATTATCGGAAATTCTCCTTTCGTCGTTCAATTTAAAAACTTAATCTGTGAAAGATGAGTCAAAAAAAAATCAACAGATCGTTTTTCAGCAGGTTTTTTCGAAACAAAAACAACAATGAAAGACGGATTATTTTCACATTAATCCGGGGGCACCAGTTTAGCTAAAACAAAAGCACGACCATGGGAACGCATTGGCGGAATGAGAAGGCTCGCTATACCCACCAAACCCAGCTCTCCAGCAAACCACAAAAGAAGAACAGTGTGTGTGTGTGTGTGTTAGTGTGCGTGTGTGTGTTAGAGTGTGTGTGTGTGTGAGTGTGTGTGTGTGAGTGTGTGTGTGTGTGTGTGTGTGTGTGTGTGTGTGTGTGTGTGTGTGTGTGTGTGTGTGTGTGAGTGAATGAGTGTCTGTGTGTACAAGTTGAAGGGAGAAAGGGAAACAGGATTTGAGATCTATATTAAAACCGCAAATAGCTTTTAAAGATTAGTGACGGGCAGAAGGAGGTGACAGCGAAGGGATATGTGAAAAGTGGATTGCCTCTCCCTACTGTGACTATTTTGATAGCAGTGGCGTTGACAAGCATCGACTTGATTGTGAGAAGGCAATGTGCGCTGAAAAGCTTTGACAAGTTTCTTTGAGGCATGTACAGATCTTTTGGTGACTGAAAGGAACACAAATCAGGATTATGTATTACATAGCCACATTCAAACAGCTGGCATTAGGAGCTTGCAAGACACTGTTGTTCAAGGATGTGCCTCCCTCTCTCTCTCTCTCTCTCTCTCTGCACTGTAATTACCCAGATCTGGGCTTTTCACAAAACCATTTCTTACGAAGGCATGCAACCATGGACAGAATACTCACATTCTGCACTACCTAAATGTTTCACTGACAATTTAGCGAGCCAACAATCCTCTAAATTTGTCAAAAGATTCAACTTGGTTATTCTGTTTCTGGGCCATTTGGATTTTGTTAATGGAGATATCCAGATTTCTGTCACAGCACATCCAGCTTTCTTGTTGTTGTTTTGAGTGCATTAGAGTACATCCTGTACCCTGCCCTTATTTAAACCGATCACCATGGTCATCGTAGGCTGTGTAGTTGCTCTGTTGTCAGAGATGTGTCTCACTCTGCAGCATTTGTCAGGATTAGACAGGAGTAATCCCTAACCAAACTCCAGAGGATGCAATTTGGAGATATGTGCTGGAACTGAAACTGTGTCGGCTTACGTGCGCAAAACCCCATCTTCCACCCCATCTAAGCCATCTAACACTTTTTTCTTTGTTGCCAACCACAGACGTATCCAATATTTTGAAACGGTAGGAAGAAATCTCAAATATGAAAAAGAAAAAAAAAGTGTAAGAAGTGGAGCTTCCAAGTGCCCTTCAACTCACTTTCTCATCCTGCTCCTGAATGAACCCTCCTCCAGGCAGGTGGGGTGCTCATGATGTCAAACCCCATCGCTGATATCCGTTCTAATATCCCTCAACTGTCGCATCACCACCCACCATTAAGTCATCGCTTGCGTCCGATCTGTGTGCTCTGGCCCGCTCCCAGACCCTGTGCCTTTATCACACCACAACCTCTCTGTGACAGACAGGACTGATCTCCCCTGTAGCAACCCTCCACCCCTGCCAGTAAAAGGACAGCAGTGGAAAAAAGCACCCCGGGCCCCACCGAGGATGGACTCATGAATCAAACATGCGCCCGAAGCCTCCTTCTTATCACCGAGGTCAGCACAGGCATTAATGCGCCGTGGCTCCAGGGAGCTACCTACTGTGACCTCCTCCAGTTTCCCTGAACAGAAGGGCACCGTCCTCAGGAGCCGGTCTAGCGAGAGAGGGCCTCCCTCCCACACAGTCACTTCACATTACGACCACGCACTGAGAGAGAGAGAAGGGGCAACACAGAAAGATAGAGATGAGAGAGAGAGAGAGAGAGAACGAAAAAGAGGTGCAGAAATGAAGCATGAAAGATCAAATAGACAAAGAATGAGAGGAAAAAGAAAAACAATATTCCTTGTTGCAATGCCAGGCAGGGAGTAACACGTGGGCAAAAATCGACTGTGTATACAGACCCCTTTCAACACCACCAATCTTCATTGGCCAGACGGGGTGTGATATATGTGACTGTCTGCCAGCGTAAATTAGGCAGTCCAGCCCGCTGTGTGGTAAAGCATGACGGGGCCGGACAGTGCACTAACTCAGGCGGCCTGGTGCCACGCTCACCAGCTTCTCTCTGCTTTTGCCATGCCATAAATCATCGGCTGGGGAAATGAATCGCTGTCCGTCGGAGGCTGGATGCACCAGCTGGCACCGCCATCACCTGACCAGCAGGAGCCCATGCCGACACTGGAGCGGCTGAAATCAAGAAAAATGAGGCATGGAGGCAGACGGAGCCATACCCCCGCGCTCTCTCATTAGTCTCCTCTGGGCTTCCTCCACACTGAGCCCATCTGATGTGAAAGGGCACACAAAATATATTTCAGTGTGTCACCTGAGGGGAAGGGGGAAAAGGGAGGGGAGGAACTGATCACCCCTGGTCTCCACACAAATCTATGTAGAAGTGAACTGGCAGACAGTGTTAGCGTTTCTGAACCCAGAGCTCAGAGAGACAGCAGGAGGGCCTGCGGCTCGAGGAGGGAGGGGGTAGTAGAGGCGGCATGATGGGGACAGCTTTGTGTTGGCCCTTATTTAATGGAGTTATTTTACTGAAAGTAATGACTCAACCCTATCGGGACTTCCACTCTGCATTCAGATGTAGTTAACGGAAAACATGTTGATGAATAGATTTTCACTTTTCAATACTGCTGAGTTGCTGGTGGAGAGCCCACTTACATGCTGACCGCTGTGATTATGAGAAGCTGTGTGGGCGTCAGAACTGAGGCACTCATCAGGAAAATGGGTTGAAATTACATCAATACCGCCACATACAGTGGTGGGGAGATCTAAAATAATATATACTTGATCCTGTACTATGCTCATGGGGTTGCAAGTCCCTATATCACCTTAAAGAAAACAGCCACATTTGAGTAAGAGGGCAATCAAAGTCAGAGATGGATACATTTGCATGATGAAAATAGGGCTGTATAAATCAACAGATGCAGGCTAGATTGACATTAAATTTGAGGCCTGTGGTACAACACTGGGTTGCTGCGCATGATTGGCAAGGCCAATTTCCTGTGAACCCCCACAGCAGTTTTAGCCTAATTTCATCGGTCCTGTGGAGCAGCAAGTCTATCACTGTCTCAGATAGAGAGGATTAGCTCCTCTTTCCTGCTCAGATGAATGTGCCTGTCATGGCGTGGTGATGAATGGCAGGAAGGCTGAGGAAATGTGCTGTGGGCTCATTGGACGTGGCAAGGTGAAGTCTGGCCTGACAGCCTGCCCCGGGCACAGACCTCACCGTGGTCGTGACCCCCACAGATGTCCAGGTGTACGTTCACATATCGGCAGCCAGCTCATCAGTCGGCCGGTTAGCCAGTAAAAGACCACGGCATCAGTTTGACATCTGTTTTGACAAGAAATCCAATTCCATCAACACGTCTCAAGGCCCCTGGATAGAGCAGTGAGTGTCTACCGATTCTCCCCCATTCATATGAAAATGTTGGAAAATATGATTATTTTTTAAGCAGCCGCACTTGCCTTCAGCTTGAAAGCAATACTTTTGATTCCATGCTGGATCACAATACAATACAATTTAGCCCAGTTCGACTCAATCTTCGACTCAACACTCCCAGCATTCCTCTGTGGATGTGGCTCAATGGCAGAAAAAAAGAAAGGACAACAGCTCTCCATTTCCTGTTCTCTTCTCCACAGCTGTTACTGTCACCACCTACCTAACCCAACCCGACCCACACCGCACCTCCTCCATTTCAGCTGTAATCATGTAGCCATGCAAATTCTGCGCACTGAGAGGTTTGTGTTGCCCTCTCTGGGACATCATTCCCAGCTGCCTGGGCCCTTGAGTTGACCACCCAGGGGAGGGAGAAGAGGAAGTCATTACTGCTATCTCAATCAGGCGCAGTCACCACACTGCCAGGCAGCCCCCTCCAACTCATAAAGTCCTTGACGACTTCACTAAAACATCCAATTTCAGTCGGACCCCATGTATAATGACGAATAGAAATCAATTGCTCCAACCCCTGCATATTCCTCCTGAATCAAGTATGCTTATTTGGCTGCCAAAAATGGCACAGAAAAGAAGGAATCTTTTTTTCACCCCCAAACGCCGGTCTCCTATCCACATCTCTAGGATATTCATAATTCATCATGTTCGATTCCTGACATCTGCCACTGATTGTGCCAACGGGTTGGCTGGAATTAGCCACTCCTGGGAGCGGCGTTAATGTGCTGGTGGGCCAGCGCGAGCACCCCAGCTGGGGAGGGGGGTTGTGGGCTGGGTGGAGGATGGAGGTCGGAGCGGCAGGAGCCTTTCACACTCCTAATGTGTAATTAGGAGCCATTTTGGAGCTCTGCCTTCCCCCCACTGAAATTAGTTGCCTTTTATTAATCAGGCAGACCAGTTTGATGGCACGATGGGTCCCCCTATAATCTAGCACAAAATGTTGCTTTTAATTACAGAGGGGGAGAAACAGCGCAGAGAGGGGCTGCAGCACTCGCACAATCCACTCGGGTTTAATTTTTGAACTAAAGAACGCATGCAAATTGAACATCTACCGCAGAATAACAGTCCACACGAAGGGCTGAATAGTCAGTATTTTATCAATCATTCCTACAGCCTGAACATTACAGTGTATACATTTGCCATGCTTTAGATAATGGGCATATACATCATGCCAAGCATGCAGAGAGTAAAACTCTACATTTGCCGAATGTCAGCTCCACTTGAATGAGAGATCATACATATTATGTGATTACAAGCACTGGTCCTCCTTTGGAGAGTTAAGTGCTGTGACCCCGGCCATGCTCATCAGTGCTGATGCCCTCATGACTACAGATGAGGACTAAATACTTTAGTGTTCATCCTCAATGCTTGTTTTTTTTTCTCTCCTTCATCTTCCCTCTACACATCTAATGGAAAAGACCACAAGTACATGAAAAGCAGACCAGGCAGTAGAAAGTAATCACTGCATTCCTGATATGGATGTTGTACATGATTGGTGAGGACAGGATACTTTAAAATGTGTTCAGCAAGTGTTGAATAATTTTCCGCTTAAAACCGAAATCAGCAGTCGTCTCTTGAACTGCTAGAGTGCTTTGAATTCATTACCGCTTCCTTACAGATGGAAGGATTTAACTGCAAAATACTTAGCAATGAAACAAAAAGAAAGAATCATGAAATGTGACATTTAATTCTAGTCATTTTCAAAACGTTGAGACACAACTATAAAGGTATTTAGTATACAGGTTTGAAAGTTTGAAATGTATTGAATTCCGAAGGACTGGAGGTATTTAATATGATCATTATCAAAATGCTGTCGAGAAGTAAGAACAAGGTGATCAGTTAATCATTTGCAATTCGATTTCCAACTTTTGCAACATTGTTTAATCACATCATTATCTGTACACTATAATCTGAACACACTGTATAATAGCAATCCTCCACACTGATTACCATCCTCCTTCAGTTACACTCCTGTATTTGCTTCATCAAAAAGTGTCTTGTTTACTTGCATTTGTTTCCTGTACTTAAAAAAAATATTCTCTTGTATAACAGTCAGAGTTTGACTGCTAATCAAAGAGTTATTTCACAACGGTTTAAAATTGCTTCCTCAAGAGTATAAGCCTTCTTTAAGTGAATGCAATCATGCAAAAATGGCCACTTTTGTGTTTCTAGTGTTTAACAAAGCCCAATGCATATTTATGAATATTGTTGCAGTGCCATCTCTCCCTATAATCTTCTAGGAAAATGCATGAAATAAGACATGAGAAAATCCTTAAAATGGCTCCTTGACAATAGTGTTTCTGACGACCAAGAACCCTAACGGCTGTTAAACAAAAAATCATCAAACAGAGAGAGGGGCGCACACCACTAATGACGAGGACTTATTTCCCTTATGACACTGTAGCAGGACAATCACAACACTGATGTCATATCTGGCTGCAAGGCGAGTCTACTTTAGCATTCGAGAAAGTGGCTGTATGAGAGCACAGCCTGCCACTCAAGTGTTATTGATTGAATCCAGGACCAAAAGAAAAAGGAAAAAAAAATCTGAGGTCAATGAGTCAAGGTCCTGGCCTTTTTTGTGTTCAGCTTGAAACTGTGTCCAGTTGAACAGCAACTTTCATAATGCCTCCACGCGGAGATTGAATGCAGTTTCTAAGAAATGGTCAAATGTCAACACAATCTAAAAAACACCCTCTCAACATAATGTGACACACAAACGGACAGCTAGATACATTTATCTGGGGAAGAGCTTTTATTTTTTTTAAACTACATTCACATAAGTGAGAAATAAACAAAAATAAAAACAGCTCAGGGCTGAACTTTAGTGAAAACCATTGCTACAATATCAAAATGTTCTGATTTCTGATTGTATTTTAAACTACTCTCAAAATTTCATTCATCATCAGAAAATTCTGTACTTTGTCTAGTCATCAAAAAGACGCCTTTAATTCATTTTCACAAAGATTCAACACTCCATCCATATTTTAAAAACACTGATGCATAAAGACTCTCCATACCCTCATATCCGTTAACCAATTTAAACATATTATTTTGAATCAGCCCCACTCCACCTGTAACTGTTGTAATTAGGCTATGTTCTGCTTCACTCATTTGATCTGAATGTTTTAATTATTCTTGTCTCTTTGTCAGCTTGTTGTATATTTGCATTGTGTTTGTGAGTGTATTGTATTTTTACTCAACATCATTGTAAGTGAGGGTCAGCCCCTCAATTGATCTTTCGAGGATAAATAAAGGAAAAATTTAAATTTCCATTGCCTGCTATTGCTTAGATGAATATTGCTTTTATTAGACTGTTTTGTAGAGACAGATGAAATTGGAGCAGAGAAGGGAATGACATGCAGAGAACAACCCTGGTCCGCTGCGACGAGGGCTTAGCATAAATAAGGGAGGGCTCTAACCACAAAAACGCCACCGGGGTAAACAGTTTATTTCAGATACAAAGTTATTGATGCAAGGGATGCACCACATCCTGAAATATATATTCATATTTTTGTTGGAGAGATTACTGTCAAGGCCTCACTTTAAAAAGTCACTTTGAGTAAAAAGTGGCACAACTCACCCCACTCTCCCCTACACAGTAAAACGTATTGCACTGTGGGCTCAATTTTGGGGAAATCACAAATCTAGATGGTCAGTCTGGAGATGAAGTGGCTGTATGAGAGCATGAAGTTGTGCATGTTTGGTGTCAATAAAAACAAAAATGTGGGACGAGATAAGTTTAAGATGTTTTGCAGTTTTTGAAAGGACTTCAAAACTGCTGTCAGATCACTGCTGCAGGAAGTGTCTGCTCTATTGGGGCTACAGTTTCAAGTAAGTTGCAGGGTTGTAGGATGTATGATTGATTTGTTATGGATTTTTAATAGTTTGAATTTAAGATGGTTGCTGTAGCGTCACCATCATAAAATTTGGCACAGGACTGGACTTTGTCCGCAACATTTGGTGAGTTTTCACGCACGGGAACATGGATTTCTTTCATTCAGAGAAGAACAAAAGGGCTTTGCTGCCCGGCCCTATAATAATGGCAGAAGTAGAACTGTATCAGTTGTGTTATCATTAGCATTCAGAGTGAAAACGGGACCATGTGACTGTTGGCAGAGTTTCTAAGTTCTGGCCCAATGGACAGAGAGTAAACTCCACAGGGGGAGTCCCCAGGGAGCAAGACATGCTGGGGTTTGAGAAGGGGTATTGGACTGTGCTGTCTCTCTGACTGTGAGCCACTGGGGACAAGAGCAGAGGTGCCTGATGGTGCACTGAAGCCTGAGTGTGACACCTGGGCTGTCTGTCACGGCCACAAACACAGACAATGTGACACTTGACAGGATAGGAATTGAGGCTGCAACAGCGAGAAGTCAAGACCCGGCTGACAGTTGGGATGAGAGAGGCGTGCAGTTTAACTCAGTAATTTCTCAGGACACACTTAAATCCTAGCCCGTTTGTCTGTTTCCTCCTTTCCCTTTTATTCTCCTTTCTTCAGTGTTCATGGCCCTTTTAATAAATCAGGGTCCCGAGGAGGCTGAACCCATCAATTAGAGTCGTCTGATGAGCCTGTGTGCGTATTAATCAACAGTGTGAGGCGTGTGACAGGCTGGAAAGAGACGGGATGAAGGGCTGCAGTGCCAGAGAGCTTCAGCAGGAGCTCTGGCGAACAGGCTCTTAAGATGAATATCCCAGTCTGCATGGCTAAACTAAACTGATATCCAATTATGTTTCCCCACATCAACAAGCTAACGGAGCAGCATGGGCTTGCAATGTCACAATTGGCCAGACGACGAGGCAGAGAAACCCAGGACCTTGAAGGAGATGTCACAGGGAGGCCGGAGTCAGCCGCTTGAGTGAGCGATGGTCCACACGCTTGCCTGAAAGCATGACATTGCCGAAGGGGGAAAAACACCATTTTATCATTCAGTGCGATTCGCACCCTCTCTCCCTGTCAAACATGCCATATGTCCCCGTCACAGGTCGTCTTGCTGGCTTATCGAGTGTGACAGGGCTATTCACACACTGCTCCCAATCAGACACCATCTCCTGCAGAAAAAAATCACCACCATAGCACAGTGACAGGCTGTCAGGCAGAGGGCACCAACCTCCACAGGGCCCTGGCTGAGAGGCTGCCCATCTGGGGGAGGGGGGCAAAGGCCAGGGGTTACAATGGGAGAAGCAACGAAGGCAGTCACATGTCCACACACTCGTACTGTTGCTATTCAATCAGCAGCAAGGCAGAGCTAAAATTCAAACCCATATAAATCAAATTAAATTCTTAATTAAAAGTGCTATTAAAGCCTTAGTGTGAATTATCATTTTTCATTTTAAAAACAGCTCTGGCTTATGTTGAGTCTACACATTGCTCTTGCTCTTACACTTCTTAGCATAGACGTCGATTACGGGGGGTATGGGGGGTACATGTACCCCCCACTTTTCGTCAAGACTCATTTTGTCCCCCCCACTTTTTAAGCCGGACATGGAGTGCGTCCAGCCGTATTAAAACACAGCGTTAAGGTCTCTCTCTCTCTCTCTCTCTCTCTCTCTCTCTCTCTCTCTCTCTCTCTCTCTCTCTCTCTCTCTCACACGCACACACACTAGTTTGCACACCAGAGAAAACATGCTCCGAAGTCTCCGCTAGTTTGCACACCAGAGAAGACTGATGCATTTCAATCAGCAGCAGAGAGACAACGGCGAGTGGTTTTAAGTGTCCCGTTGTGAAGTGTAAACTGTAGGGATTACCATCCTCTATGCCCACTAATGACTGTTAATGTAGCGGACACTAACAGCAGCTTGTGTCGCGGCACATGGATACTGACGATGTTGTTTACAGTGACGTGCGGTCAGGGTAGGCGCCGTGTGCAAAAAAATTAAATTAAATTAAATATTTTTTTTATTTAATAAACTTATATTTGTATTATTACTGTTACTGTTAATTATTTCGATCTTTACATGTAATCCGCGATTACTTTAAAAAAGTGTAGACGTTTTGATTCGAAACGTGGCAGTTAGTAAGTTACACCAAAAAAATATTGTGCCTTTGCTGTTTCCCATTCATTGTGTACGGCAAAGAATCAGTGCCTTTGCGCCTATTCATTGTGGACGGCAAGAAAAAAGTTTTCGCGCATGCGCACTTGATTCTGTATTATACGTATGTACGCAAATAAGCATAATTCTTTGTGCCTTTTTTACGTAAATGGTATGCCACATAAGCCTTTACATTACATATCATTCATGGACCAATTAAAATCGAGATATTACTAGACATTTACGCAGCTTAGGCCAACGTCATTACGTTGGATATGCTCATTCACGTCGCATTACCCCCGCGGATTTTTAAGTCAACATTGCAGCTGCCGTGCCCGCAGATATTTCAGACTGGAGTTGGATATTGGATTATAATTTAAAAAGGAACAGAATGAATAGCAAGAGAAAGGCCTGCGCCAGCCTTGGACGGTGTACAGCAGCAACAGGGACAAACAATGTTCGAGCATTTCAAACGGACAGGTAGCCTACATGAACGGAAGGATGCTAGCTAGCTGTGCTGTCAGTCAGACTGTCACTGGATTACTATCGTCTTGCTTATTTCTACAGCCAGGGAGTCAGATTGGTGAGTCAGAAACTTTTTTGGGGTTTATTTAATAATAAAGTTGGATGAATTGATACCGAGTGCAATCCATTCTGCATTTTATATTCAATTGAGCAGTTGTGTTTTCATTGTTACTGACGGACAAACCTAAGCTCTGCAATGTGGATAAATGGTTACATTCTGATGCTGGACAGGTCCATGGGGCATACTGGCTACTGGTACTTTATCTATTAAGATAAAGTTTATGGAGTGGAGTTGCCATCAGTTATGCTGTAGTCCTACATAATGATGAATGCTGTCTTTTATTTTTAAGTTGAATAGAAGTAGTACCGGTAGTTTGAATCGGCGAAGGTTTGACTTGTTGCCTTACGTTTTTTCGGCCCTCGGTGTGAGGGACGGCCGGGTCCGTTAAGTCGATGGATGCGATGTTTAATCATTTAGACCAAACTACAGTAGGCTACGGGCAAACCTGAAGTCACCGTCGTGACATTTCATATACGTCCCGTCTGTGTGTGTGAGTGAGTGAGTGAGAGAGAGAAAGAAAGGGAGGAACTTATTTGAAATCGGCCGTGCGTGCCTGTTTGTTGTTTATTGTTTTTGATTTAACAATATATAGGTTTAGAGAAATCTGGCTTTCAGAACTCAGTGCCTACCCACTCACTGACCTCACCGCACGTCACTGGTTGTTTATCAAGAAGTAATTGAAGCTGATCATGGCTATGCTACTAGCTAGGTTGCCATGGAGACCGAGGCGGAGTAATATTGTTGTGCGACAGTCCAGCCGTGCTTCGGCTCGATGTGCTCAGTCGGAACTACCTTCCCAAGCTCCTTTTGTTTACGTCATGTTTGGTTGGGCTACGGGGAGCAGCTAGTGGCTCATATGTCCGCTGCTTTTTGAAAATGCTTTTTTCATCAAATGTGTCAGACATCAGTGTTTTGTATACATTGTATTCATTAGTGAGCGGGTATGCCGTCTTTCAGAACCGTTCATTACCTGCACTAAAGAGAAAAAAAGATGTTTCCTCATTGTCCCCCCCACTTTTGAAAATGCACTCCAGAATGCCTGTTTGTCCCCCCCACTTGTTTAGCCAAATCGACGTCCATGCTTCTTAGGTTTATAAAACTCTTTAGTAGTGCTCTGTGAAACACATTTTAAAGTCAGCCCACATTTGACTTGACATTTCACTGGAGGATGTAGATCATTGGGACTGTGAAACATATTATTTGCCTGACAGGAAAGAAAAAGTGGTATGTAAACCCTCACCTGGGACTTTTCACTGCGACCTGGTCACCAGCTTATTTTCCTAACCACTCGACCATACAAGCTCCTCATGCATTATGCCAATGTGAGGCCACAAGTCAGGACGGCCAAAGGTCAGTGAAATCCATGTGTAGGGTGCACAATCGGAGAGCTTGGAAGAAGATGAAGATTTGCCTTCAGGTGTCTGCAAATGTTTACTTTGATGCCGGGGAATATCTCAGTGGCACTTAGCCACTTGGCTCTAAACACAATAACACTGCAGATGCTGAATGTATTTGCTGAGTGAGCAGCAATCATGTGCAAAGTGGCCTGAAAATTTCACTTATCACACACACACACACACACACACACACACACACACACACACACACACACACACACACACACACACACACACACACACACACACACACACACACACACACACACACACACACACACACACACACACACACACACACACACACACACACACACACACACACACACACACACACACACACACACACACACACACACACACACACACACACACACACACACACACACAGATATGTATGGAGAAATAAGTCGGAGAGCAGGAGCAGAGGGGCACGGAGGAGAAATGGTATCAGCAGATCTGTCTTATCTTAAAAAGCGGCAGGATGTGTCACCTCAACTCTTCAGAAAAAGAGGTAGAACTCTCCTGGCACAGTTTTATATGGGAGATTTCTGTGAAATGATTGCTAATCTATGCAAAAAAGCAATCAGTGACTCATTCATAATGCATGAGCAACTAGATACCAATTTTGCAACGCTTTCGGATTATTAGATGTTATCGTGAATGCAGCAGATGAAATATGAACACTCCTACCTGTCCCATTGTAATTACATGACTGCAGTGGTCGAGGGATACACTGGCAGTGGAGGAATGTGTGAAGGCAGAAATATTCAGAGAGATGGACAGACAGGCCGAGAACATCCATTACTATCTGACTGCAGATAGCTCTAGATGGGGAATATTTGTTTCTAACAGCTTTATGTATCCATTTGTGCCATGATTTATCAACCTAAGAGCTGTGGTTTTAAGTACATCTGGCTGACATTTTATTTTAATGGTCCATCAATCACACGGTGTCATGTGATAACAGTTTGAGATCATCCTCCCAGAGCTTCTGAGAAAAATGAAAAAAATAAATGAATCCAATAAATTGGCTGCAATCCCAGGGAAATGACGAGAACCTATTTCTAATTCAAAGCAAGTTCAAAGTATGAATGTTAGATAAGCTGCTTCTCAAATGAATGCAAATCAAATTTCATTTAGGATATTTTTGTTCTATATTGATCCTAATACACTGAATATATTTCTGTGCCAGTTTCTAAACTGCAGTTTAGAGCCTGACGGAAACAAAAATCCAATTCCTTTTAGGATTACAGGCTTCAGATAAATACATTTAATGTATTATCAATGTATTAAGCATTTTCTACGTGGGCCATGCATGCAAACACATCATAAACAAAAATAAAGGATTAAACTGGTTAAACATATGTTCTTATTTTGCTCACGATTGATTAATTTTAAGAAAAACAATCTAGAGAGGCAGAGCTGAAGTGATGAACTTCGACCTTTGACTTTTCCAGTCTGGTCATGGTGTTTCCATCACAACCTCACATTCAACTGGTCCCACACGAGACACAGCCTCTCTTCTGTTTAAATTTTTTTTTAAACAAACACAGATGCCTGACTTTTTAAACTTCTGTGTTAATGTGTCTGGATTGCACCTGGAAACATTGTGAGAAGCCGACAGATTACCTTTACATTCTGGGTAACTTAAACACAAGGGATTTGCTCTTAAAAACGGAGCACGGCAAAAGGATGAAGGGAGATATAAAAATCAATGAGGCTTTTCAAAGGCAACAAGAAAAAACAGCGCCTTAGCCTGCAATTAAACAAGGGCGCTCGCAGTGCTGAGGAATGACAGAGTGTGTTGCAGGTGCCCTCAACTTCACAGGATCAATTACAGGATCGATACAATGACTTGATACAATTCCAGGATGGAAAATGGGACGTGGACGGGGAGTCGCTCTGTGTCAAAGTAGTGTCAGTGTCATGTTTACAAAAACAAAGCTCAAGCAGGTCCATACACTTCAGGCCTATTTCATAAACATGATTGAAGCCCAGCTCTAGACAAAACAGATCCCCCAGGTGGGAATTTCATTTGAAATGTTTTGTCTAAGTCAAGAAGGTTTTCCCAATCTGGGGGTCGAAAGCCCCACAAAGGGTCGCAAAACAAGAACACTTGAGTGTCACAAGATAAGTACCGGGAAAGGAAACTTTCCCGGTAAAAAAAAAATTCTGCTACACAAAATCCAGTTTATTTCTTGAGACCTTCCTCCACCATTTGCTTTTTGTATAGCCATGCTAGCGTCAGTCTGTCGGCCGGTTCAGCACTTCGGCCCAGACGGAAATATCTCAACAACTATAAGATAGATGACTTTGGTGATGCCCTGACTTTCATTCTTGCGTCACCATGAGGTTCACAATTTTGCTCAACTGTCACAACAACCATTGGATGGATTTCCATGACATTTTACACAGACATTTTTTGTGCGCCTCGGGATAAATTGCGAATCCTTCAAACTTTTCTCTATTACGAGCCTACCATCAGGTCAAAACTTGTCCAATACTTTGGTTTATGAACAAATGCTTGCATTATTAAAGAGCTTTATTACGGAGCATTTTGCCTATACTGTCCTTTCTGTGTTAAGTGCTAATGTTAGAATGCTAACATGCAAAACATAAGCATTTAGCTCAGAGTGCAGTCAAACAAAGCATGGCTTAAGCCTTGTTTTCTTGTGAATAAGCCCTTTTCAATAGATCTTTTTTTAAATGCCTAAAAGGAGGGGGAGGGGGAAGTACTTGTTCACAACCAGTAGCCTAAACGCATCTAATGATGAGATGTCCAAAGTAGACATTGTTTTGTTCAAGGCGTCAGTTGCCTAAAAGGTTGGGAATAAATAAGGTGTTCAATCAATATTCAGTATTCCGACCGAATATTATATAGACAAATGGATAATAAGGAGCTGGAAAATAAAAGAACAGTTCTTTGACAGCACCCTTGCACCCTGCCGTCTTAATTGGACCCCCGCCTCTGACACCGTCCGCCACCCCATGACTTACCGAAAGGGCAAACACCCCCAGGAGGATCATACAGCCCATCGTGGCTGAGAGGAGGTCATGACGTTGATGTCTCCTCTGTCAGTGCACCGCTATGAATGCTGGGAGAAGATGATCGCTCAAATCTCTCACGCTGTGGACAATTGCACATCGACACACTAATCATGACATAAATCACACACACAAAGCAATTTTCAAAATTAACGACGAGAACATATTGTGATACGGAGGCCTTTATGTGTAAATGCTAAAATGCTCACTGTAGGAAGTCCTACACTGAATCCCTGTTAGTAAAGGCGGAGGCCAACAGCGACATGATATCTTGTCAGTCAGGTCTAATTCTGTATTCAACCTTAATGGCTCCTGACAAGCATTTCGACAGCGAGACCAGAGGGAATGTGCCACAGTGAGCATGACCACTCAGCAAACTCACATTAAGCATTACATTCCTCCTGCATGGACAAAATGAATTATACATCCTTGGTACTCCCAACATTGATCCATTTCAGACAAAACTCCCTAAATGTTAAATGATTTGTCCGTCTCCTTCCTCTCCGTTGGGACGGGCCCCAGTTTTCACTATCTTTCCGATACTGACATTTCTCCTTCTACCCTTGACCCCCTTTCTCCACTCCCTCCGTTATCTAAAATAATCTCAGGGCCTCTTTAGATTCTATTCATCAGAGCAGAAAGAGGCAGGCGCTGACATTGATATAAAAAATACCATCTGTGCCTTACAGGGGGAAAAAGAGTGAGAGAATGAGACAGAAAAGAAAGAGGGGCTTCAAATGAAACAGGCTCCGTTGTCTCCCTCACCCCCCACCCCCCCTCGTCAATGCCATTTCAATTGAAAAGCGCAGTGGTAATTAAATTCCAGCAGGGGTTAGGGGCAACTGTGCGGCACACTGACGGGGGGCTGCCCTGACATAAAGATGACACAATTCAAGAGGACAGAGGGGGCCAGGCGGAAAAGGAGGGAGGGTGACAAATGTTGTTTATTCAAGTACACTGCCAGATTCGTATACTCCTCAATCTTCATGACATTTAAAAAATAGAAAATGAAATGGATATTCAGACTCAACTGAAATCCCACAATGACCTTTTCCCCAAATCAGGGGGGTTCCAAACAGATCCGTCTTGTGTATCTGCGGCATGTGCAGAATATTGTGTAAATGCTAGGGAGTATGGGCAATTAGTTGGAGAAGAATTTGTGAGGGCTGGTGTGTGTGGAGTGCGTGTGTGCATATGTGTCAGCACAAATGTGTGACTCACAGAAGGACACTGGTTGTTGTTGATTCACATTATGGTGGCGCTAATCCAGAGGCTCCAGAGAGGCCACACACTCCTGCTGTCCCCCCTCTCCCTCATGTTCCATTAGCAAAACAACACAGCCATATAGTCTGGAACTGCAGAAATCAACAGCGCGTGGCATGCATTATCTTAAATTGTTTTTTTTAACCAAACCGTAACGGATAATATTATTTTACATTATTCAAATGACTAAATCAACTCATATTCTTTGGTTTCATCATCATTTGATTTTAAACACTTTTATGTCAATAGTGAAAGCAATAAAACAGCATTGCAGCATCGAAGCAGCATACATACATGCATCTTTACAATAATCATTTCTAAGACTGAAGACTTATTTTTTTAAGCAAACAGTCCCCCGAGTATATTTGACATAGTAATTTCCTGGCCCTGTCTCCTGGATTTCTTTAGACAGATATTGTCCATGATATAGAGAAATATTAAAGCACAGCCACTGTTATAAACCTCCTCGTAGAACTGAGAATCATTGTCATTGGGTTTTGTTAAAGATGAAAAAATAAACAACTTTCATTTATCTGACTTGTCCCGTTATCATTTTCTGTTAAAATAATTTTACAAATAACTTTCATTCTCGCTGTTATCAAGCCATATTGCATGTGACAATGCAGAGTGAGCAATAATGACTGCCGATCTAATCCATTAACCCTTTAACAGCCACACCAAGAAAAAAGCAATGAAAAAATTGTTTTTTTGCATTTTGTTTCCCCTTGGGTCAATAATAAACACAATGAGAACAACAGAGACGGCGATTCATGGTTAAAGTACCAAAATTCCTAAAAATACCAAAAACAGTAGAAAAGTAAAATATAACGCCAATGTATAATGAAATAAACAACAAAATATGTTTTGTGGGCATTGAAACAAGTTTTTTTTCTTGTAGTATGACAAAAAAAATTGCTGTTTTTTATTTCAACAGACGAAAATGTTGAATCGAGCAAGAAAACTTTGCATTTCCAACTTTCATCTAGACCTCATCTGTGTTGAGGTGTAACAGCCCAATATATTCAACTTGAATTCACTTTTGATTGTATGCTAGCTGTCTTGTCGTCAAAATACTGCAGTATAGCGATTGCCATAGTGCCGCGGCTACTCCGATTCTCCAGGCAGTCTCATGTTCCATTGCCCGCTCACTTGCAAACAAGGCCCAGAGGTTCTTGAATTCCTGACTTATTCTGAAACTCAAAAAAAACTTTGCATAACACAGGAAAAAATTGCATCAATGACTTATGTCTTACCAACATTAGTCATTTGGTTGAAATCGGATTATGTTTGATAGTTATGATTTCCACATATTTAGTTACGATTTCCACATAGGGGAGAGTGGCCTAAGTTGTGCAACTTTTCACTCAAAGTGACTTTAAAGTAAGGCCTTGACAGTAAAGTCTCCAACTCAAATATGTACATATATTTCAGGGTGTTGTGCATCCCTGGCAATAAAAACTTTGGATCTGGAATAAACTGTTGAAGAAATATAGCTTTCGGAAAAAAAGTTGTCTTGATGCACAACTTGCCCCCGGTGTGGTGTAAGTTGTGCGGTTGGAGAGAATACCATGGGGTGAATTGTGCCATTGATATATATCTCATAAACTGTAATGCAAGACAAATCCATTAGACAATCACTTATTTAAGGTGTATTTAAAGTGAATAAAGTAAATAGTTGACAAAGATTGAAGGACAATTTTCTTAAACAAGGCCTAGCAGATCTAATGGTTTTACCTGCAAAGCTCACAATGACAAAGTCACCATCATCATCTTTCTGGCCATCTGAACTCTCATCAGTGGTGTCGTTAAGTGGAATTGAGATGTCACTCTCTTCTGAGCTACTGTAGACAATCACTTTCTTTTGGTGACCAGCGTATACAGCCATGCCACAAATCACCCCAATCCCAGAAATTTGGATAATAAGCATGATGCAGCAATTTAGGGCTGACATCGTGCTAACTGTATAGACTCAAAATGTAGCATACCAAAGCACTAAAACATGTGTCAAATGTTTTCAAACTTGTCTATAATTGTTCAGACACAATAATCAATAAACAATAAAAAACCTTGATCATGGAAATTTTACTTTGAAAGGCAAAACACAGTTTTTTTTAGCTTAAATGTGCTTACATCTTATTCCTTGTGTCTCCCTTCTTTACAGGATGAGTCAAATGGATGGCTCTTCTTAAATATGTGGTCACATTTCCAATTTCTTTCACGGTTTTCTAGAAACAAGGGGTGGCACAACTTCCAAAATGCACAACTTAGGCCACTCTCCCCTATTAATTTAAGATATTTACCAAATTCAATCGGAAAACATCCTGTTTGTTATATTCATAGACAGGATATCAAGGCGTAGTCATGGTGGGGAGGGGTTGCAGTTCAGTGGGCTGAGGATCTCAACTCTGCTGTTTGCAGATGATGTGGTTCTGATGGCATCATCGGTCTTTGACCTTCAGCTTTCACTGGATCGGTTCGCAGCCAAGTGTGAAGCGGTTGGCATGAGGATCAGCACCTCTAAATCTGAGGCCATGGTGCTCAGTAGGAACCTGATGGTTCAACTCCAGATATGGAATGAGTCCTTACCCCATAGTGAAGGAGTTCAAGTAGCCTACCTTTGGGTCTTGTTTGCGAGTGAGGGAACAATGAGAGTGAGATGGCCAGAGAATCAGAGCAGAGGGGGCGGTTTTGCACTCGCTTTACCGCAACGTTGTGACGAAAAGAGACCTGAGTCAGAAGGCAAAGCTCTTGATCTACCGATCGATCTTCATTCCTACTCTCACCTATGGTCATAAAGGCTGGGTAATGACCGAAAGAACGAGATACGAGTGCCCAAAATGGGTTTCTTCAGGAGTGTGGCTGGTTGCTCCCTTAGAGATAGGGTGAGAAGCTCAGTCACCCTGAGAGATTTGGAGTAGAGATGCTGCTCCTTTTGCAAAGAAAGTACTAGTTGAGATGGTTGGGGCATCTGGTAAGGATGCCCCCTGGGCGCTAGCCTGGCTCTGCCCGCCCGCCTACTTCCGGCCAAATTTCATTTTCCCTTCAGTAGTCAGTCTGGGTGTACAGTGCATTTCCCAGCTTTCGCTGGAGAATCTACAGTCGTCCAATCAGCGAACAATCGCGCTCCAGTTTCAGTTGAATGCTGCGTTCCTTTATACTCGGAAGAAGGAGATTTCCGACTTGGTAGTTCCGAGTTCCGACCTGTCTGTGTTCCAGTGCATCTGCTCGCGAAAGTATGGACGCCTAAAACCTTTTTCGTCCAAATAACTAAACGTTAGGCTCTAACAAGTTACTGTTGCCAGGTACCGGTAGATTCATTGACTACAATATGTAGTGAAGTTGGAAATTTCCGAGTTCCCTGTCCAACTGGAATGCACCGTTAAAAGCCGGCTCATGACACACGTGACGACCAAACGTGATGCGATTGGTTGGCTAATCCAGAGTGGCACTGGGCAGATCCAATAGTTTTAAACTTCGACAGACACCCGCCTCCAAGTGAGTGAACGTTTGCCAATTACAGCACTTCCAGACCTTCTGTACAAATTAAATGAAGTACGATGGTCTGGTTGGACCAGGCTACCTGGGCGCCTCTCTAGGGAGATGTTCCAGGCACGACCAAGACCCAGGACTAGATTGAGAGATTACGGTTGCGTTCCGAATCGCATAATTTCTACTATATAGTATGTAGAAAAAAGATTTAGGATGTCCCGATTCTTGTGGCCAGATTTAGGATGGTTAGAAGTACCCGGATGTCCTACTTCATGCGGCCAAGATTGTTAGTGTTGAAAAGTGCATCCTATTTGGGCGATTCTGACCCACAATCCAGTGCGCACGTGAAGTGACGTAACATTGACGAAGCCTCCATATGAAAACAAACGGGGATGCGACGGATATAAAAGCAAGAGGCAAGATCAAGGCGCAATGTTATGATGAAATAAGAGAGTAAAGTATGTCCCAATAGTATGCCTACTGCATCCTGACTAGATTCTTTTTATCGTCGGATGTAGTATGTAGAATAGAAAAAAGAAAGAGTATGCGATTCGGAACGCAACCTACATCTCTAAACTTGCCTGTGAACACCTCAGGATCCCCCAGTTAGAACTGGTTAATGTGGCTAAGGAAAGGGAAGTTTGAAGTCCGATGGAGCCGTTGGCCCACCGACCCAACCCTGGATAAGTGGATGGGCAACGTATAAATGGCTGAATTTTGAAAAAATCTCAGAAAGTGACAAAAACGACGTAAATAAGAAATTATTTTAGCATATTTATGATGAAATAGCATTACATGTTTCATATGTACAGCAATGAATGATCAGAAGTATTGATTTGTATTGCACATATTAAATTATAATGGCATTAGATGCACTTTGCTACATTAACCATAAAGTGCTAAATCAACCGTTTGGTTGAGGTAGTTTTAAAAAAATTATTACACGTTTAGGCTATTTAAGTCTTTTGTGTGGTTCAATTTACATAATTCTGTTCATTAGGGCGTTGGACAATATGACTTGTTGAAAAAATATACTTACCATTCAAAATTTCACTCAAAAACTGTCAACATGTTTGGAGTGATTTTCCTGTTTACTATTTTCAGGTTTTAGGGGACCTAAGAGGCATACCATTTAAAGACACAGTGATCTAGTGTTTTTTTTAGGATAACATACGTTAGCCGAATGGTAGAGATGGCCCAATCAGGTTTAGTTAAATTGAGCACCCCTCTCAATAAAATATAGTGACTCAAAATGTGCTCTACCAAACGGTTGAGCAGGCAGTTAAAGGGTTAAGAGAAAAAATTTGGATGAAACAATAAATTCATTCCGCCAGTGCTTCACTTACAAATTAATCAATTTATCAGGGCCTCTTACCGTGACTCCTGTTTTAACAAAGAAACATTTGTGCAACTCTGGTGCCACCTAGTGGATAAGGCAATGGTAAAAATTTACCCTTGCGCTTGTTTGAGGGGAAACAATAAATGAAAAGCTTCTTCCAAAAAAAGACAATCCACTTTATTTCCCCACAGCTCAAAATTAATATCAGTTACTTGTTAGAGACACATCTGCTTTGTTGTTAGTTTTTGAAACTATAGATTTTTTTTTTCAGTTAAGAAAAGCCATTATTAATTCTTCAGGAAAGGTCTGTCCGGTGTGAAATGTTCCTTGGTCCACTTTTTTAGTCAAGCACACTTCAGGTATTGAGGTCATGACAACCAAAATACAAACAGCCCTGTCCCAGTCTGACCACTTGCCCATCGACAGTCACAGGTGGGTCGTCTTAGTAACGGTTTAAAATCTCCAGAACTTCCTCCTTCAAAGAGAGGGGAGAGTGCTGCTGGACACCCGGCCCGCCAATACTCGTTTCCCAGCAGTCAAAGCCACAGTCTCTCAAGTCCTGCACTGTGGCCTGGATAACAGAAGAGTCGGTTTCTACAAAATAAATAAGTCATAATAGAGTCATGTCAAAGACAGCCATGTCAGGATGGGCTATGGTTTTACATAAACAGAAAAGTCAATAATCTGGACTCAATGTACATCTGTATTCAATGTGATCATAATAAAATGTCAGGGGAACATCAGAGAAGACAGATAGTACAAAGATTCCCGCCGATGGAAACTCTTCCCCAAGAAAACAAATAAAGGAGGATTTGGAAATCTATTTAGAGGATTTTGAACCCATTAAAATTCAGTACGCTCCAGGCTGCAGGCATGAACAAAGGGTGAACTTGCAGGTTCTTTGCTTGTTTGTTTTGTAAAAGAGATAGGATGACACAAAGTTTTTTAGAACCAATTGCACAGAAGTACCCTCACACCAAAGCCTTCTCCAGGCCATTTTCAGCTGACATTGTTGCTAAAGGGGAGGATGATTGTGGGAGTCTGACTAATCTAGTTTCAATAACATGTCATTTACACTAGAGACTTAATTACAGCTGGTAAAGTAGGGGAGAGTGGCCTAAGTTGTGCAACTTTTCACTCAAAGTGACTTTAAAGTAAGGCCTTGACAGTAAAGTCTCCAACTCAAATATGTACATATATTTCAGGGTGTTGTGCATCCCTGGCAATAAAAACTTTGGATCTGGAATAAACTGTTGAAGAAATATAGCTTTCGGAAAAAAAGTTGTCTTGATGCACAACTTGCCCCCGGTGTGGTGTAAGTTGTGCGGTTGGAGAGAATACCATGGGGTGAATTGTGCCATTGCTATATATCTCATAAACTGTAATGCAAGACAAATCCATTAGACAATTACTTATTTAAGGTTTATTTAAAGTAAATAAAGTAAATAGTTGACAAAGATTGAAGGACAATTTTCTTAAACAAGGCCTAGCAGATCTAATGGTTTTACCTGCAAAGCTCACAATGACAAAGTCACCATCATCATCTTTCTGGCCATCTGAACTCTCATCAGTGGTGTCGTTAAGTGGAATTGAGATGTCACTCTCTTCTGAGCTACTGTAGACAATCACTTTTTTTTGGTGACCAGCGTATGTAAACAGCCATGCCACTGGCACAACTCTCAGAAATGTACTTTGCACTAGTTGCTCCGTGCTTGTGGAACCAACTGCCACCTGACAAATGTGATTCCCCTACATTTCTGCCTTTAAATCAAGGCTCAAAATCCATATGTACACCCTGGTGTTTCCTCCCCATTAACTATCTTACCTCTGCACTACTATCTGTGTTTATGTGGATGTATGGGCTTTACGTCTTTTATTTTGGTTATTGTTATTTTACCTTCATTGTTTACCTACTGAATGCACTATGTACAGCATTTTGGACAGTGCAAACTGTCATAAATGTGCTTTTATAAATACATTTTACTTACTTACTTACTTACTTACTTATAACTCACCCAGGCCCTTTGGCACAAATCACCCCATCCCCAAAATTTTGGATAATAAGCATGATGCAGCAGTTTAGGGCTGACATCGTGCTAACTGTATAGACTCAAAATGTAGTATACCAAAGCACTAAAACATGTGTCAAATGTTTTCAAACTTGTCTATAATTGTTCAGACACAATAATCAAAAAACCTTGATCATGGAAATTTTACTTTGAAAGGCGAAACACAGTTTTTTTAGCTTAAATGTGCTTATATCTTATTCCTTGTGTCTCCCTTCTTTACAGGATGAGTCAAATGGATGGCTCTTCTTAAATATGTGGTCACATTTCCAATTTCTTCTACGGTTTTCTAGAAACAAGGGGTGGAACAACTTCCAAAATGCACAACTTAGGCCACTCTCCCCTATATAAAAAAAAAGATAGAAAGTTTGCATTTGAGTTGAATTCAGTGTTTGGTATTTGCCTTGAATGTCTTGTGGCTTTTTGATGAACACAATCGGAGCTCTGAGGATGGTCTAATTGTCCAAACACATCAGCAACGATATGTTGATTAAACGTAAAATCCTACAGCTGTGTTTGCTTCAATGTTGTGCCAAATTTTTTGTATATTTAGGCAAATAAACTATGTGAAGAGTTTGACAATAGATTTTGTGGAAACATTCAAAGTCCACACAGCTAAGACAATACACAGAGTAGAAGAACTTTCTTACAGTACCTGGTCTCAGGAGGGTGATGCCACAGCCTCCCCCGCCTGCTCCTGTTAGCTTGCTGTGGAGCCCTTTGGCCAACGTGACCCTGCATAGTGTGTCCAGGGCAGGGTGTCCCACTCCCATCACGTTGAGATGGTGCTGGTTCATGTCAAAGAGCTCCTATAAATGATATGACACAGCTGCTGTTATATAATACATGTTGCTGTTGGCAGAGGGTGAGTCTTGTGGATGTGAACAATGGCTCTGGTTTTAAGAAATTATTTACAATGAAAAGGGGATTAGGAATTATTAATTTATTTTTCAATTTTCAGTTACATTTGGACACATTGATAATGCAACAGGCTTTTTGCACCATCTTTTCCTATTTTGTACCTCTAGAATATTGTAGTGCTCTCCTGTAATGGGTTCAGATGTCATCTCTGAGAGAACTTTCTCACAAGTGCAGGAAATGGCATCAACAGAGTCCAGCACCGGGGTCAAGACAGAGGGAAACTACACGAGAGAAAAAGAAAAACAAAAGGAAATCAATATCCCCAATATTGCTTGTGCACAGCAGTTCTACACAAAGACGTGACTGCGAATTACGTGTTAACAACATGTGTCTGTGTGCACATGTTTAACAATATATTAACAGTTTCATGATGTATAAGCTGTTTACACATACGAATTGTAAAATGACAGGTCTGACATTGGTTGTGCTCCAGCCTGATCACAACATAACCACAACAACACTGTCCGGGCTTCGCCGTGTCTGAGGCAGAAATCTGCACACCTGCTGGTGTCACCAAGGCAACCGCTTGCAGGGGTGCTGCCTGAGAGTTTAATTTCAATATTTTATGAAGGCACTCAACGCCAGGCTCTGGAGTATCTGCCATGCAAAAGCGTCGCCTATTATATTAATTACAGAGTCGGCGAGTAACACAAGGGGGAGGAAGAAACCATTTACTACCTTGTTAATCTTGTCCTTCACCCCGGCAACAAGTACCTTGGTGCTACGCGGTACTTTGGTGTTGGTGAGGAGGATTCGTAATAGTGGCACCCTGTAAGAAAAGCAGGCAGATCGGAACATTTTTACAGACAAAAGTATTACAGTACCTTTGGCTGATGAATTCATTATAAAAGAGAGCACATTCGTTTTCTATGACAAAAAAAACACTTTGATTTTATCAAATCACTTTTCTTTTTATCAAATACAAATTACAAAAATGTAATTAGTGCCCATACCTGCTGAGTGGTATTATCTTCCCGGCCAAGAATCTCAGCATGCCACCTACATACAGGGAAAACAAAATCATTAAATAGATAACCATCAAACCATAAGATGATAGAGTTCTTCCATTAAAAGGTGCTCTATTCTACAACACCACATGTACTGTACCACATGTACTGTACCACATGCCTCACCCCATGTTCCTACAGCGTTGTCTACTCCTGAAGGATTGCCATGGATGATCATCTCCCCTTGGAAAGCCCAGCTGTTGATCAACTCCAATTCCTCCTGACACCACCTGCAATTATTTGGAAATGACTAAATGAACTTCGCAGTCCGATAGAAACTCTCTCAGACTCAAACTGCCTCTTCATCTCCTAACAACACAGCTATATGGGAGGGACGTGTGGTTGTTTATCAATAAATGATTATACATATGTTTGTGATAAAGCAATTTTCACAGGATTAACAGCCCAACAATAATTTTCAATCATCCGCCCCTGTCACTACCTAGAACCCACGATAGAATCAATGACGTGACTGTCTGAAATTTTACATTTTGTTGAACGTAAAACAACTCAAACTATGGACTTAAAATACAGTGACATATTAACAGTCAGAACTTCAGGAGTATATATTTCTGGACAGTTTCTATGTTTTTTCATCTTCACTGTATTCTTCATATTTCCCTGTAGGCTGTTTTGAGTTGCTTTATGTGACGTGATAATGCAGCCTTTGGCTAAAAACACTCTCTAAAAAAAAACATAGCCAGATAAAAGGCACCGTTTCAAAAAATAAATAAAATAAAATTGTTGACAGATTCATCAAAGATGCATCATAAGCTTCACAAAGAAGCATTTCAGGCAACCGTTTTGGATCCTTTTTTCTCTCTTTATCTAACAAGTGTAATGTTGGGATTTAAAGTATTTCATTCACCATAAGATTCTAACCAAGTAACTTTTGTTAAGAGACTGTACACACAGTGTGGGGCCTGCCTGTGAGAAGTATAACCACAATATGATCTCTTTTTAGAGTATATTAACCAGGCCTTACATACATTGTATTTATAACATAGTGTTGTTACCTGGCAGTGTGATCTAACTCTTTGATAGGAGTGGAGATGGCTCCACTCGCACAGAGCAGAGCTGCAGCTAAACACACGCAGTAGGCAGCACTCGATCCCAGTCCTGCTCCAGTCGGCAGCTCTGACCACACAGACACCGTCAGGCTCGGCAGCTCGCTGAGGAAATAAACAGAAAACCTGAAATAATGTTTGTATATATTATAAACACAATAGTGCCTGTATGGCTTATTACTGATTTTTAGAGATCTGTGGAGATCATTTCAAGCAAAAAATAAATCTAAAATAAATGATTTACAGTTACGCTACAAGCAGTGTGTACTTAATAATAATTGATGCACTTCTATATGCAATAGAAGTGTTCTTGGCCATGCTGTCAATATATGTCGGGGAAGCTGATTTTGGGGCCGACAGGAGAATACTCTAAACGTAATTGTCCGGCTCTTCTCTCGAGGGACAAACACATCCAGACTTGTTAAAGGCAGCACAGTGGCCCAGTGCCAGGCTCTCATTAGAGGCCATCCTGTCAGAACCCATCACCTCCCTCAGACACGGCAGCACCGTGTCAGCGCAGATTAAACCTCCCCGACAACCTGCAGCTCTAATGTTCCTGAGCACCTTCCCCGCTCACAGCTGCTGGACTTGCTCACACTAACATCCGGGCTTTTTCTCTCCCTCTCTTTACCACCTTGGCATCTTGAAAATGGCCCTCAACACCCTGAACAACATCAAAAGAGAGTACATTTTGGCAAATAAAGCATTTCCAAAAGAATGATTTCAGGGTTTCGATTTCCTATAATTTTTTACAAGAGTAAACTTTTTGACCATGTTAGTGCAGAACAGCATTCAAGTCTCAGATCTGGTGAGGGCTATTAGTATAATGTGATTTTTGTGGTCACCTGAGCCCACTAAGCTGCAGTAAGAAATGAGGAAATGCTGAAAAGAACAGTGGTACTTTCTCACCTAGATCCGAACAATGAGATGTAGATGTAGAGAAAGGCTAAGGTGGCCATGTTGCAGGTGTCCAAGTTTCCATCGGTCATACCAACAAATTCACGCAGTCTCCTCACAAGTTCAAAATCCAGACGTTTCACCTCCTCCCTCTTACCTGTTAATATCAGTTACAAAACAGTGGCATAAAGGTCACGTAAATAATATCACAATACACACTTTAATCTGTAGGTGTATGAAATCATGAATACAATAGTGTATAAAACTACTGCTTAATGTAGTAAAGGTCACTGAAATGTTATTCTTAAAATAAATGACCCTGCATTATCTCACAGTCTCTTCTTGAAATGCACAGAGCAATATAATGATCTGACAGTTTTGGAGTGAAATGATCATCACGACAAATAGGACTGTTAAAGTAATATTGCTCAACGACATTGACATTTCCCTGTATGCACTGGTCTATGGAATGCATGCTGCAGATGCAACGCTAAAAATCACAGTGTGCACAGGGCTAATGGTTAATGTGTGTTTCAGGCCATCCATCCATCCCTTACCATGGGAATAAGAAATAAGCTCCTTCAGTTCAGACAGGTCCCAGCAGAGGAATGTGTCAATATTGGGGAGGTTGATGCAAACTTTGCCAGTAGCGGTGCCCTTCAACCGTAAATATGTTCTCAGGTTCAGACTCACAGCAAGGGCCACCTGTAATGAAGATATTGCAACATGATCGATCACATAGCCAGATTTCTTTAAGTTTCCATTATCAGAATCAGGTTTATTGCGATGTATGTTGACACATATGTTCATTCATTCAATGATCATACAATAAACATAAATAACATAAGTAAAGGCATGTCAGGATTAGAAATAGAAATAGAAAATGTACAATAAAACATGTAACAAGTCAAATATGTTTAGTATCTACTTAAAAATAAGCCAATAAAGTACACATGATACATGCACTTAAATGAATGAACAGCAATGAGTGCCCGCCTTTCAGAAAATGTAGCACCCAAAACAGAATGTATTATTTTGGACAAAGATGTCTCTGTAGTGGGTGTCGCTTCATTTATGCTCCGGGTCTGATGTAACCCAGCTTCACTTAAAAGGCTCACCCTGTTAGTATCATCTCTGTTAACTGTACTTCCATCTTACCTTGCCGTGCACCACGGCATGCTCCCCGTGGAGGATCGCCTTCCCCGGAGCAGACACAAAGCAGTCCCTGACTCCCATTTCTGTAAGAGTTACCGGGCTACAGCAATGTGTCCAGAACTGGGCAGCTCGATAGCCTTCAAGTTCAACTGAAAGTGTTATTATTAGCTAGCTTAGCCACGTTAGCGACTGTTAATCCTCTCAAGCAACCTCAAAGCAACAGTCAACTCTGCAACGCAGCTCTGTGCTTTACATAAAGATTCACGGATAGAAGGAGTCAAATAAAGCGCTTCTCAAACTACATGAAGTACCCCACAGTCTTTTTCGATGCGGCGTGATTCCAAGTTAAAAACACAGCTGACATACAGGAGATGCAGGTTTGGCTTCGACTGTCCAATCAGCGCCGCAGTTAGTTGAACACATATTATTTGGGCCAATCAGCGTCCCGCGCAGTCCCAACAGCCGGTGAGTTGACCAATCGTTCGATGAAAACGAAACGCCCAAAAACTACGGATATCTCGCTGGGACAAACATTATTAATTCTTGTTAGACGAGTTACTATCCTTTTGCTAAAACATGGCTTCGTTTATTATGAAACCTGCTCATCTCCGCTGTGTTGTAAGAGCAGGCAGGCTCATAAGCGAGTATCGAACAACGAAAATATTGCGTTCAGACAGAAGGTACTGTGCCTCCTTGTTCTTTGTCAAAGTATTGCGCTCCTGTTCATGTAACTGTCCATGTAGTAGCATGGATAGCTGGCTAGGTCGCTGCTGTAAGGAATAGTGTACAATAAAGTCAATTTAGCACAGTAATGAAACATTTTGCTGTATTTTTTCAAAATGTATTTTTAAAGACGGCAATACATCATGCCAACATAATGTATTGTAGGCCTTATCATTATTTTCCTTTCTTCCCAATTCCCAACAGTTATGCCACTGAAGGAGACAAAACATTCAAAATATACACCAAAACTGGAGACAAAGGTTTCTTCTTTTTTCATTTAAATTTTTTTTCTCCAGGAAAGAAGTAGCCTGCATGTTGCAGTAATATGTTGCAATAAAAGTTGACAGATTCTTTCTGTACCCCCTAAAGGTTTCTCAAGCACATTCACAGGAGAAAGGAGACCAAAGGAAGACCATATTTTTGAAGCCTTAGGAAATACAGATGAGCTGTCATCAGCTATAGGGTAAATAGTTCCACTGTTCAAATGTCACAGTTAATTTTAAAAATCATTTTTAAATTTGCCTCGACTGAAGTGACCATGTTGAATTGTACATTACAGCTTGGCCAGAGAATTTTGCCTGGACAGAGGTCACACATTTACACAACAGCTTGATAAGGTTTGATTGTTTAATGTTGCATTTTTATTAAATTAATTCCTAATTTATTTAACTTTTTGTAAATATTTTACAGTCAGCCAGATACATATCTATGTCAGTATAATTGTTGTTTTCATTGCAGATACAGTGCATTTTACAAGATGTCGGCTCCAATATTGCCACCCCTCCATCATCTGCAAGAGAAATTCACATGAGTATGCTCGTCTGGTCTAATGCAGTAAAAAAGTTTCTGTTGTGCTTTAAGATCTCATGGACTTATCTTTCACTATTCTGTTTCTTTAAGAGAGGACAAAATTTAGTGCTCAGCCAATTGCAGACCTGGAAACCTGGATTGATACATTTACAGGAGAACTCCCTCCACTGACCAGCTTTATTTTACCTGTAAGCCCATTTATACACATGAAAGTCAGACTTCTTATGAGAGTCCAAGTTCTCCTGTCGCACTAATACTTATGCTTTGTGTGCCGCAGTCTGGTGGGAAGAGCAGCGCAGCTTTGCACTTCGCTCGGACAGTGTGTCGGAGAGCAGAACGCAGGTCAGTTGCAACATGTTCCTTGCCTCAAGTGATGTAGAATTATCCCCCTAAGTCTTGCTTTTCCGTCACAGCTGGTCATTACATAGCTTTGTTTTTGTCGTAGTGTTTCTCCAATTGTGCGGTCCGGGGAGGCAGATCCGGATGTTGCCAAGTTTTTGAACAGGTCAGTGTTTTGTTTTTGAAGTTAATATGAGAACATAAGGCTCCTGTTAAATAGCTGATAAATGTCCCAACCTTCTTCACTCAGATTGAGCGACTATCTGTTCACCGTGGCCAGATATGCAGCCATGAAAGAAGGCAACGAGGAGACAATCTACAAAAGACCTGATTCTTCAGATTTGAAATAGGACAAATAAGACATTTGTTTTTCATGGATAGTTGGTGATGTAGATTTCATTCTTATTGTAAATATAATAAATACAAATGAGGTCCAAAGATGTGTTCTTATTCTAATGCACTGATGTTAATTCTTAACACAATGTGATATTAAAGGCCTTATTAAACCTTTGGCTAAATCTTCACTCATTCAGCAGATACATGTACCTCCTGGTTAAATAATTTTGCACATGTGATTATTCATCGAACACATACATTCACTTGAGTTCAAATACAGTTAAGGTTCTACAGCAGAGTAACTCTTGTTCTTGTGGGTTTTACAATCGTCACCAATGGATTAGGCTCCTGCTCTTGTCAGATGTACAGTCCCCTCCATAAGTATCGGAACAGTGAGGCCAATTCCTTTATTTTTGCTGTAGACTGGAAACATTTGGGTTTGACACCAAAAGATGAATATGTGACAATAGCTCAACATTTCAGCTTTCATTTCCAGGTATTAACATCTGGATCTGATACACAACTGAGAAGATATAATTTTTTGAAAAGGAACACAACATTTTTAGGCAAGCAAAAGTATTGGAACAGATAGACTTTAAATAAATTAAAGTGAATAAACCGTAATATTTTGTCGTAAATACTTTGGTTGCAATAACTGCATCAAGCCTGTGACCCATTGACATCGCAAAACGTTTGCATTCTTCTTTTGTGGTGCTTTTCCAGGCTTTCACCGCAGCCTCATTCAGTTGCTGTTTGTTTTGGGGGGTTACTCCCTTCGGTCTCCTCTTTAGCAGGTAAAATGCATGCTCTATAGCGTTTAAGTCTGGAGATTGACTTGGGCAGTCTAAAACCTTCCATTTCTTGCCCCTGATGAACTCCTTTGTTGTTTTTGCAGTTTTTTTGGATCATTATCTTGCTGCATGATGGAGCATCTTCCAATCAGTTTGGTTGCATCTTTCTTTAAATTGGCAGATTGAATGTTTCTGTAGACTTCTAAGTTCATTTAGCTGTTGCCATCATGTGTTACTGTGTTGTTGTCAAGATGAACCTGCAATGTCATGGCTTGGGCTTGCATGGCTTCTTCTGGGACGGGCTCATTATTCTTCATTGATGATGTAACACATGATGGCAACAGCAAAATGAACTCAGAAGTTTACAGAAACATTTTGTCTGACAATTTAAGGAAAGATGCAACCAAACTGATTGGAAGATCCTTCATCATGCAGCAAGATAATGACCCAAAACACAAAAAAGGAGTTAATCAGGGGCAAGAAGTGGAAGGTTTTAGACTGGCTAAGTCAATCTCCAGACTTAAACGCTATAGATCATGCATTTTACCTGCTAAAGAAGAGACTTAAGAGAGTAACCCCCTAACACAAACAGCAACTGAATGAGGCTGCGGTGAAAGCCTGTAAAAGCATCACAAAAGAAGAATGCAAAAGTTTGGTGATGTCAATGGGTCACAGGCTTGATGCAGTTATTGCAAACAAAGGATTTGCGACAAAATAGTACGTTTTATTCACTTTAATTTATTTAAAGTCTATCTGTTCCAATACTTTTGCTCGCCTAAAAATGTGGTGTTCCTTTACAAATAATGATATCTTCTCAGTTGTGTACCGGATCCAGATGTGAATACCTGGAAATGAAAGCTGAAATGTTGAGCTATTGTCTCATATTCATCTTTTGGTGTCAAACCCAAATGTTTCCAGTCTACAGCGAAAATAAGGGAATTGGCCTCACTGTTCCGATACTTATGGAGGGGACTGTATATGTGGCTGTACCCCTGCAGGTTTGTTCTTAAACATTTTTAATACAGTAGCATACATTTGCATAACAGGACTGTTTACATTTGGGGGCACTCAGCTTCCCCAAGATGGCTCAGTCATCACCCTCCCACACAGTCACATGATCTGGCACCAGCCCTGGCTCTTTTGGGACAACGTACTGGCCCATGTCATCAGGGACAGATTGCAGTCCTCATAGGGAGGATAACGCAAATAGGTCACACACTCAAACCTGCTTCTTAGCAGGCATGATTTCCTGTGAGAGAAGGTGTCAAAGCTGTAACGGCCATGGTAGGAACCTATTCCACTGGCACCTGTTTATAAAAAAAAGAGAAATGGGTTGAAAGCATCAATATACTGTACTTAATATTATTCCACCACTACGTTTGGCATTTTTTGCACACTGCTTACCAACTCCACCAAAAGGCAGTGCCACCATCAGACTTTGCAGGGTGCTGTCATTGGAGCAAAAGCTTCCACTAGAGGTCTCATTCATCAGCTTTGAGATGACCTGCAATTTCAGGAAAGCCAACAGATGGTCAGAATACACACCGGCTGAATCAGGCTAGTACAGTGAATACAGAGCATCTTCGCTGGTCATGTACCTTGCTGTTGCTGGAATATGCATACACACAGAGGGGTTTCCCATGCCTATTAATGAAGGCAATCGCTTCATCCGTATCGTTAACAGTCAGAACAGGAAGAACTGGACCAAAAACGTCCCGTTGCATGATGGGATCCGTTTCTGCTACCTCTGTCAAAATCGTTGGGGCTTCAGACAATAAATTAAAAAAGGCATGAATATAATAAAATTCAATGGGCATGGTTGTCTTTGTTTCAGAGAATGCCATATAGAGAATGTATACCGATGTACTTCTCTGCCTCGATCACCTGCCCACCAGCAGCCACTTTGCCAGATCTCCACAGCATGTCTCTCATTCGGTTGAAGATTTCTAGATTGACCATGCGTCCGTAACTGCGGGACTCTCTGGGATCAGAACCATAGAACTGCATGAGGCAGCACTTCAGGGCCTGAACGAGCCGGGCTCTGACATCCGTGTGGCACAGGATATAGTCGGGAGCCACCAAACTCTGTCCAGCATTGTGAAAACGTGCCCAGGCGATGCGCTGTGCGGTGGTGGCAATCTCACATTGTTGGTCCACGTAACATGGGTTCTTGCCTCCCAGAATCAGAGTGACAGGCGTGAGTGTGCAAGCTGCAGCCTGAGCGATTCTGATGCCCTCCTCTCTGTTTCCTAAAGATCGACAGATATTCCTTAACAATTCAACAGTAGTTCAATGAATAATCAAATTATTTTATAGCCAAGGTTTTCTTTACCTGTAAAGAAGACGTGGTCAAATTTAAGTTCCACAACTTCAGGCAAGTCATTTGTGCTTGCAAGAATCACATGAAAGCATTCCTTGAGGAAAACAAGAATTTTAAATTGTTACATTTGAACGGTGGCATTACAGGTTTTCATGTCGGGCAAAACACAGTACAACTGCGAAATCATTTCAATTAAATGTTTTCCATTTGAACAGATTTGACCACATCTAGAGTAAATGCTCATGTCATAATAAAACTGCTCTTTAGAAACTGTGGATTAACTATTCATGCAAGAGTTATTAGGCTCATATGTGTGCAATAAAAATACAGCTACCTATTTTATATATCAAGAATTTACTCAAACTAGAGTATATGGTAACACTTTACAATAAGGTACACAAAAAAGAGTAGTACTCTTCCAAAAAAGAATAGTTACCCTTTTAAAAAGAGTAGTTACCCTTTTAAAAAAGAGTAGTTACTCTTTTTAAAAGAGTAACTACTCTTTTTTGGAAGAGCAACCACTCTTTTTTGGAAGAGTAACTACTCTTTTTTGTGTACCTTATTGTAAAGTGTTACCGAGTATATTTTAGCAACAAACCAAATAAAATAAAAAATCAGCCTTGTTGTGAGACTTCAAGACAAAAGAAGGTCTGGTACGACTATGTAATGACTCACATTGTCCAAGTAGATTGGGATGAGACGATGAAGGAGCTCTGCTGTGTGAGCGGCACACTCCGAGGGGCTAACGATTGCACAGTTTCCTACACAAATTGATTTAAACATCATCAGTAAGCAGCCTGTGTGAGATAAAATAGCGCTAGTGTGATGATAAAATGGTCGTGTTGAGTTTGTGCACCTGCTGCGATGGCTCCTACCAGCGGCACCAGGCACATTTGGACAGGACTACACCAGGGCCCCATAATAAACGCCACCCCCAGCGGCTCACTGACTACCAGACACTCGTCCAATGTGGTGGCCTGCACCAATCAGAAAAGCTCAGTGTTTGCAAGTTACAAGTGAAAACAGAGCTCTCATGAGTGTGAGCAGGCAGAGTATAACAACTAAAAAAGAAAACACTTCAGCCCACTTCATTCTTACAAAAAAGCCAAGCAACTTAAATTTTAATCTCCTTTGGCTGGGCCCGGCACAATGCGTTTCTTTATAGGAGCGAGTGCGGAATGTTCTTTTTCTCAAAAAGGTTGTGTACATCATGAAAGGAATGATCCCAATATTAATATGAAGATTATTTTACAAAACATTAAACACTCACCAGGTTTCTTTCCACAGGCTGCGGATGCATCCAAGTTTTTAGGTTATTGATGGCATGAAGGGCCTCATTCTTGACCACAATCAGTTCTGACACAATTGTCTCAAACCGTGGCTGGTTAAAAAAAAACATACAAGGAATGTCAAATGTCACAAAATTACTATTACTATTTAGACAATTATGTCATCGTCATAGTCTCGCACAAACACTGTAGCAATAGTAACTGCTCCCCTCTCTCCTCACCTTATGAAGGTCCCTTCCAAGAGCATCCACAAAGTCACACTCATGATCCTCCAGCATCCGCAACACAGCCTCCAGCTGAGCCAATCTGAAGGTTTCCTTGAGAGTGCGTCCAGCCCTGAAGGCAGCTCTTGCCCTCCTCAGCAGATCCACACACTCCAGAGGGTAGGTCTTCAAACACGGCTCCCCCAGCCTGGTCCTGAAACAGCAGCCCAGTTGCTAGTTTTCACACCACAGGTCAAGAAAAACACATCCTAAAACCACCTCATCACCATCTATACGCCTACCTTCTGCATGTCAAGCGGCCGTTCCTCTGACAAGCATGGCATGCCTTCATTTTTCCACTCATGTTTACTCCAGCCAAGAAGTCTCCACTTCTGGCCTTTTTAAAGTGGAGCTAGTGTGGAGTTAAGCCTAAGTAAAAGCCCCACAGGCAGAGAGGATAGTGGAAAATCCTACCAACTCAACTCCAGCCAATCACATAACACACAAAGCTGTGAGACCCAGTCAGTCCAAGGGTTCATATAGAGGAGCATCAAGGAAAACAGTTGTCTCATTCACTGTTTCTGTCTGCAGTAACTTACACCCACGAAATAATTCTTTGCATTTAATTTGCTTGCTTATTTTGCAAGGTCAGATGACTTCATCGCTATTAAAGGTGCTACGAGCCGAGGAACTTTTACTCAGTTTTCCTCTAAATTAATGTTACAGCAAAGGAGACCATCAGTGCAAAGAATGCTATTTGTATAGTTTTTCTTATTGCCTTTGCCATAGGGTACGCTCACCCTGAACAACAGCTGGCGTCCTAGAAACACAAACTCTTCTGTCCAAAGGGGGTCCATGAATTAACATATGCTCACTGAAAGTTCCTGGAAGAACCTTTACTGGAAAAAAAGTATATTTGAAATGGATTTTTGTGATTAACCTTCGAATAGTTTTGAACCATCGGGCAGGAGAAGGGCTAGGCGTCCCGCTCATAATAGTTCTCGATGTGCAGGTGGACAGCTGAGTCCCAGCACCAGGTCCAGCGCCACTGTCCTGGTTGACCTCTCACGGAGAGCCACTCAGTGCAGGGGCCGAGCACAACGTCGAACGTGCGCCATCACACCGTATTCCGCCATGCACGTTCCTCAAGAAGAAACAAGAGACTTTCTCGGTCGTACAGCCTAGTTATGCTGATAATTACCAGCAAAAATAAACTGGAGCTCATTTAACATTACAAGGGGGAAGGAATAAAAAAATTCTACACATGGACAAAAAAGTAGGCCTACATAATCATCCCTTAAACCACACATGAGTCCACACAGTAGTGCAGCAGCTTTTAAAGAGGCTGTAAAAGACGAAAACATTCACAAGAATGGGTAGGAACAGTCCACGAACAGGTTTTTATTTATTGTTTTGTACTAAAAGTGAAAGGGTATTAAGTCAGCATCAGCAACCCACTGGTACATGTATACCCTAGCCTACTCTTGACATCATATTTTTCAAACCGATGAGTGACCTCATCTGACGAGCTCTTGAGGTATCTCTCATTGCCTTTTGAACACAGACAAACACGCGAGTGCAGCAGTGTGGCTGTGTGAATCCATTCACAGTGAGAATGGATTAAAAAGAGGAGAGCAGAAGCAAGATCCTCTCTGACTGATTTGTCTGATCTTAAAATAGTTTAATCTTATTAGTAGACTGCAAGTAAATTCAATACAACCAGTGTCATTTTGGTAAAAAGTTTCTCTGCTGTGTGTGTGTGTGTGTGTGTGTGTTGTTTTCACACAAGTTAGTGGCCATGATATTACTAGTTAGAAACATGGCAACAAAGACCAGTATGTTATATAGCTTGTATTAATTATTAACAGAAGTATCCATACTCATTCATGACAAAAAAAAACTTAAAACTTTTTTTCTTTGCATAATAAAGAACTTGGTAAAGATTTTATATTTCCTTTTAACCCCTTAACTGGAAAGTTGCAGTCCTCTTTCCTGTAAAGTACAGAAAAGTCTCCTTATTAACTTTATGATTTCATTGAACCCTGTGTAAAGTAATATTTCGACTTATAGAAAGGTAACATTCACCCCACAAGTCCCTTTTACAAACTGCAGAGGTGTGCAACATTTCCATCCAAAGGGAACGTCAAATCAAGCAGCCACATTTTTGTTGACGAACCATTCCATGACATCATGTTAAAACGTTTTTTTTTAAAACCTCAAATTATTTTTCACATGGCTTCAAAAGTCCAGAGATCATCGTAGTGAAGCCCTCTTCGGTGTTGTTGTTGGTGTTGTAGTGACAGTAGAGTGGTTGAGTTTCTGCACTTTTTTTGTAAGTAGGAGCAGAGAATTAGTCCAGGTACATAGCCCCCGTTTCTATGGCTTGTTTCCAATATATGTGGTTATTGGTTACAGTTAAGATACAGTCAGACATGACGGAGCAAAGGGGGGATGGGATTATATGAGGCACTGAGCGTTATTCAAAAGGTGTAGTGAGATATCCTTTTTTAGTAGGATGGATTGTTTTAAGAACAAATACTTACATCGTTGATTAACTTCACTCTTCTTCTTTTTTTTAAGTGGTGGTCAAGCCCCCATGTGAAAATGAAAAGCTTGGTCTGCTTTACTGTGTAGACACAAATAATACTGACAAAGCATTTCCAGTTTAGCAAAAATGCTTCAGCAAAGACATCTTATATAAGTCAAACAGCAGCAGGATCCATTTTTTTTTCTCTGGGTCAAGAAATAATGTTGCTTCACCAGAACTGAGGCAGATGTAATTTTAAAAATGGACAGTGAAGATAAAAACCAGAGGGGCCTATGCGTCCTTCAGAGTTGAGAAATAGAGTGGGGTCGTAATGGGTTGTAATGCAATCAAACACAGGAACACTACTATGAGTCACTCCTCCTCCGTGGAGGTTAAACACACACAGACATCGATTTGTCTTCCACTTATAAAAGATGCATTATGTTCGGCAAAACATTTTAAGACTCATCCAATACCAGCTAAAGTTTGCTTGGGTAATGGAGTCCAAGCGTATAAGTGTATTAACATTGGGATGCTTGGTTTCGACCTCATGTCTAATGGCTTGCATTGCATCTGTATTGCTTTCCAGTTTGCTTAAAATGGGAGTGTTAGATCCAAGAATGATTCTGTTAAGCCTGAGAAACGGAGATCTAGCAACTGTCTATCCGTATTCCATCAAGTTAAACGCACGACATATGGATTTTTGGGGAGTGGCAAAGTGGCAAAGACAGATAATCAAAATTGGATTGTGCGGCAGAGACACCATCCACCAGTGATGTATGGGAGTGGGCTAAAGTAGAGCAGAGCTCGTCCAGTCTTCAAGAGAGACAAAAGGAGGGTTTTGTTGGTCCTTCACAATTCCCCGTTTTGTTTAGGTGATGCCCTTTCGACTTGCCAGGGTCCAGTCCGGGTAAGCTGAGCCTCCGGCTTGGTTTCAGGCTGCTTAACATGAACCTCCTGTGACGATTGTCCAGACGCCACTGAGTTAGGAGAGCTCAAAGCCTGTGTTCATACTGATAGCGTAGCGCAGCTTGTCACGCAGAATGCTTTTCTTGCTGTAGTTGGGCAACTTGAGCAGGTTGAAGCACGTCGATGAAGTGGGCAGCCGACCCCCGGGCTCCTTTTTACGAATAGTGAAAAAGCCCCTAAGAACACTGCCGAGGGTGTCGCCGGTGTCCTAAACACAGGAAATGCTTTTTCAGTACAAATATAACACAGAGATGCCAGCCACCACAATAATGAATCAATTTGTAAGAAGCCTAAACTCCCTTTCTTTTTTTAATTCTTACCTGATCATCTGAAACCTCTACACAACGGATGGAAAAAGGTGGTTTGAGGTAGGCAAAACCTAGAAGAGGGGGCCTTGAGCAGCTGGTGACAAACTGTTAAAACACGTATAAAAAAGACAATAAGCAAGATGTTGGTAAACCCCCTTGCAGGTAAAGCTTTTGGTTAATGACAGTAATAAACAAAAGTCTAGTTACTTTAAGGAACATAGCCCTCTCTTCAGAATTGAAGTCGCTGGATAGGATGTCCCACAGCCAAATGATGACACGATGGCTGCTGTGAAAACCTCCATAGTAGACCGTGTGTTTCCTGATAAAGACGAGTAGCCACAGATAAAGGAAAAAAAGGGAATACTTATGATACATTTATAGAGAGAAACCTACTTTACAGACAGTACAGAAGAACAAGAATTCAGTCCTTCTGCCCATTAAAAAGACACTTCTGAAATATCACATACTTGAGGTCATCCAGATCAATTTCGGCATTGTCGCCTGAAACAAGGCGCTGAACCTCGGGCGTGGAAAACATGTGCAGCCACTCTGGGTTGATGATGCTGCGGAAGCCCCGAATGAAAGCTGCTGTTTGCTCCTTAATCTGTGTGTGCATCCTGAAGTGAGCCATGAGGTGGATGTAGCTGATCCTAAAAGGGAAATTATCAGTTAGATAGGGATTACAATTGACTCCACAAAGGAGAATATTTCAAATTTTAAAATAGGTCAGTAGCCTTTAAACTTTTTTTTAGTTGGATAAGTTTTTTCGTACTTGTTTTCATTGGTGACTGGCATGGTTTTCCCCCCAGGTATCAATTCATGACAGACAAGCTGTAAAAGAGACACACAAAGCAGCGTTTATTTTTTTAAAATGTGTGTATATATAAGAACCCTGCATCATAATCTTTAAAAAAAAAGATGTATTTCTTACCTGCCCCATAACATCCTCATCGTAGGATAGCGTCAGTCCCAGATCACCTACATCTCCATCATAGCGCTGAGAAAAAAAAGAAAAAAAGATGTGAGATAGAAATGAACATTTGACAAAAAAACAAAACAAGATTGTCCCGAGTGTAACTCCAGGCGAACCTTGATGGAAGTGAGGTTCTTGTAAAACTCAGAGTCCAGCGAGGGCAGCTCGTCGATAGAGCTGTAGAAAGTGCTGTGGTGGTGGCCCATCACTTGACTGAGGAAGAAGGAGGCGAACGGGACGTCCACTACAATGCCCTATGAATGCACAGACGTTACAGTTACAATACACAGTCTCTGTAATGACCTACAATGAAGTATTCCGAATGAGAGCAACGGGTGAGAGCCTTTCCTCAGTCAGCGCAAATATACCTCGTATATGGCTTTGCCGAGCATCTTCCCCACAAACTCAAACAACTGCAAATGGTTCTCATGGATGTACGACGTGGGTGAGGGATACAGCCTCTCATTTCCGCTTGTCGTCTATGGAAAACAATGATCACATTATAAAAAAACAGTGTCAGCAGTAGTGTCATAATCAGGAGCAGCAGTGTAATGGCTTTGAATTCAGCCTGACTTACCCTGAAAAGGTTGAGAGCGGGATTGAACACTTTCTTAATGATTTCCTCTAGGAACTCCTTGAACACACCGTCTTGATCGATGCCAGCCTCGTCCACTCCCAGATCGTTGACAAACTTCACACGGATGACACCTTTGATGGAATTTGGCGGTAATCGTCGGAGCTGGTCGTATCCATCCTTAATACAGGGAAACACAAATGCCATTACAGAACCAACTTAAGGTTGAAAAGAATCTATCTGATCTGTTGGCTCCATACCTCTAACATCCGTGAGCGACGAATGGTAATGTGGGTGACGTGCGGTGAAGCTGAGGTCGTTTCTATCAATCCTAAACTTTCCTTTTCCTTCGTGACAATGTTCCTGAACAGCAGCACCCTCTGAAATGAGAGGGAAAGTAATTATATTAACTTAAAATGTAAAAAAAAACTCTGCCTGAAATGTCATCGTCCTGTTTACTCACGTTTTTATGTGGAATGACATGTGGGATGTACTGCAATAAAAGCTGGGCTCTTCTCTTGCCTTTCTCCAGCTCTTGGAACAACAGACTGGGCTTGAGGTCCCTGAATGCAGCACAGCAAGGATGTAAAAGTGAGCTTTTTGCATGTAATCACAAAGCTTATTTCCTGAAACAGAAGGTAGATATACATGTGTTTAGGATATAAACAGCTATCCAGTGTTTTGGTTTTGTATTTACTTGCGTAACCAGTGCTCATCGGGAGTGAATTTTCGCCTGCAGTCCCGTTCATAAAGCGCCATCAACCAGCCATGAACACTGTGGAACAACTCCAGCTTGTCTCCCTTCGCATTCTCTATCAAATACAAAATAACAGCCTTTTCAGTTGAAATATACCTTTTCAATGAGTTGCATCATAACTCAGCGAGGTCACACACTCACCTAAGATGCCATCCCATACCATCTTGAACACAAATGTGTTCAGAAATGAGGAGATGGTGAGGAGTTCCTCGATCTTGAAAGATGTTTGTTCTTCATAGACTTCAATGTCGTCCAGTATTCTGTAACATGTTAACATTGTGTTGTGAAAGATTGCCGGGCACCTTGTGCAAAACACAGTAAAACAAATAAATAAAAATAATTTGTGAATTTACGTGATGAGGTGCCGTGAGCAGTCGCAGAAGAGCATGAGCATAGCCAGGAGCTGCTTGGACTCTTCGGTATCATTGTTTAGACATTCCATGAAGAGTTTGAGGCCTCCCTGAGGACCCAGCTCACAGATGAAGGCCCATAGTTTAGGAAGGAGGTCATCAAGATGTGTCAGACCTGCAGAATAAAAACATATTCCAAGTCATGTTTAAAAGAATGTGGTAGGTTATTACTATGTATTTTTTAAATGTTTTAATTCTGATACTGACCTGTGAGTATCTGGAGTCGTATTTGCGTTAGTGTAGACAGAGTGGTCTGGTAGAGCACACAGATGCTGCACACCTTCTGAACTTCAGCTGAGTCAACTCGCTTGCCTCCGACCGGTTTCAGGATGTTCCGCACAGAGGCCGACTTCTGAAACGCTCGCTTGAAGAGGCCTGTCCAAACACAGACACACAGCGATGTAAAGAACTTTCAAACCCCCTTTTTTTTAAACTTGACATATTGCACTCAATGTTCAAATATTAGAATAGGTTTGGGTTTATAGCTCACTTTTAACTGGTAGATTGTTTTGTGATGTGCTGGGTTGCGGGGGCGGGGGAGTGGGCTCCTGACTCTCCAGCTTTTTAGAGAGGACGTCGCTGAAGAGTGTCCGAATGACCGAGACACCCCAAAGGTACTGAAGCTGTTTAGTGACCAGCGGCATCGACTCATTCAGTCTAGAGAGAAGAGGAGACACATGGGAGACACAGTCAAGTACATGTAATTGACTTTGTTTTTTATTTTATTTTAAAAAAAAGGTGAGAGACTATTTAAATACAAAAGTAAATATGTTATCTTCTCAGGCAATAAACAAATAACTATGTTTTAAGGGCATGCTGTATACAATGGCTTAATATGAGGTCTATTTAGGTCAATTGTTAAAAGCTTAAGTTCTTCCTCAGCAAGTCTATCAAGCCATTCATTTAAAATGTTTTTGAGAAGTGATTTGCCCTCCAACCTCTCCCCTGAAGTCACTGCATTCATTCAAACAAATTCAGAATATTCCACTTACCCGTAATCTACTGTTTGGGAAAACCAGCCCAGGACGGGGTGCCAGTGAGTAAGGTTGGACTTCTTCTGGGATACATATCTCTGGCAGTAGGACAGCATGTCAGTCAAGTCCTTCACAAAATGGTTGGCCTCCTCTTCAAGGACTTTCTCATTAAGGAAGCCCAAGTGAATCAGGTTGCCTATCAAACATGTGAAGGATGCAGTTACAACAGCAGAGATCAAAAGTCCACAAGACAAACACTGATTCTCTTATCTATACAGCAGCAATGAAAGTGCAAGCCTCTATTTATATAGAATATTGTACCAAGTACACTACACAATACCAAGTAAGCAGAGTGAGTGGCTCCCCTCGAGACACACACAGATGTCCAAACACTGCTCCTCCCGGCTGAGAAACAGGATGAACTTCCTCAGCAGGCCGTGCGTTTGCATGGACGCCATACACTGTTGAGTCAGAGCAGATATTAAATCCTACTCTCTAAAGATCAAATAATTCTATAGAGTGCCACTATGAAACAACAGGTGCTGAATGACAGGACGTTTACCTCTGGAGTTAGCACGTTCAGGTGGTACACGACGGCCGGAACTGACATGATGTGAATGAGGAATGATCTTAGCAGGTTGTCGGAAAAGTGCGCAGCAAGAACTGGCCTGAGAAACATTAGATTAAATTACATGGGGATTGGATATAACTGGAATATCAACTCTTTTTATAAATCTCAAACAGGCAGTTCCGTCAAACCACCAGCTCACCTTAATGACAAAGTGAAGACAGCCGTCAGAGTTCCTTTGGAGAGAGATGGTTTAGAGCGAGCCAAGCCATTGGTCAGCAAGATCTAAACGAAGGAGTTAAGATGACAAACAATATGCCTTTTTATGCCATCATCACATTTCTAGATAAAAGTAGAAGATGTATTAGCAGTAATACTGAACCTGCAGTATAGCATAAAATCCCTTTTGATTGAGATGGCCCATGATGTTTTCACAAATCCTTGTCAACGCCGGTCTGAGAGCTTCTCCTTAAATCACGAGGGGGGTAAAAAAATATGATGTTTTTCTTTGCAGAAAGCGTGTCCTGCAATAACAGAAGATATGCTTATAATAACCATCTCAGCTTGACTTGAGACTCACCCTTCCCTCTGACTATCCGCCAGGTTGAAGTGTCCGTGAAGGTCACCAGCATGGTGAGGTACAGAGTTACCAATTTATTGTCCTGAAGTATGTCAGGCTGAAAATAACAGATAGTGATAAATGCAATTAAAGTCATAAAATGAAATGAGGAAAAAAAGTATTTCCAGGTTCAAATCAGGACTGACCTTTAAAACCTTCAGCCGCTGACAGCAGATCCACAGCACATCTTTTATCTGTTTGAGCCAGGGGATGGTGAGGTCTTTCGAGAGGGCCAAGGAAACATACCAGACCTGAGGGCCAAATGGGAGAGCAGCCGCTGAGACTAAAATCACATTTAAAAAAAAGCTTGGTGCGCGGAGGGTATAAACATATGGATACATACTTTCGGCTCATTCTCAGCCTCCATGCTGGCAAGGATAGCACGAGAGAGCTTCTCGAACCTCTGAATGACATCAAAAATGTAAGTTAGTCACACAGCCCAGTATGAGCCCTGTTGTGTAAAGATTAGAAGGCTACAGACACAACATTACATAAAAGTGAACCAACTTGTTCTATTTGTGTATTCTTGATTGTTATATCGGTATGAACAGCCTCAGAGCTCACCATCTTATCTTCTTGCTGATAAACGAAGAGTAATTTGCGAGCAATTTTGAAAATTGACAGCGCATTTCTTTTTGTTGTCCCAGTTTCAGAAGCTTGAAAATAGTCATCGACATCTTTCCTGGTAAGACACAGAAGGAAAATATGGGAGCCAATGATTACAATGAAACTGAGAGATAATGGTTCTATTTCAACCAAATACCTATGTTCATGGCAAACATACTGAACTCAAAGCTCTTAATATCACAGGTGAAAATGGGAGACTACCTTAGTTGCTTCTGGAGTCTGCAGCGACAGAGAAATCTCCGGACCAAGGCTTGGATGTTGGTCGCTGCTTTCTCCTTGTCTTTTTGTCCTTTCCTTTCTTCCCTGGCCTGCCTGGCTTTGTCCAGGAAGTCGGACTTGGAGGCTTGAGTTACGCTAAACATTGTGCACGCTGGGAAAACAGGGATTTAACCAGCTGGGTTACAGAATTACACAATAATTTGCCCACTTGCTTGCAGGCTTGTATTGATGACATTTTGACAGCGGCATCTGCGCATTCGGAGCATTGTGACTTTGATAATCAGCACACAATAACATTGTACTTATGAACACATAGGTGAACTAACCTGCGATATTCCTCTAACAAAGATGTTGTCCGGCCTTCAGGCTCACCTGACGCTATAATTCCGCAGTCATTTGGTTGCCCTTGAGGTCCAAGAAGGAGCAAAGCCCAAACGAGAGGTAAAGACTAACTTGCCATCGTAGCAGCAGCGGGCGCTTCAGTAAAGATGGAGCTGGGATAGTTAGCTCACAGGGCTAGTTCGCCGCTTGTCGGCTTGATACTGTCTCAGGGAAAATCCTTTCGACCTCATTTAGCGATACTTGTCCTAACTTCGGGGTTAGGGTTTAACTCGTATCGATGACAGTCAACAAAACACAAGGAACAAACCGTTTCGAAATGTAAACAATGAGAGGAGATCCGTACATTGACTGCAGCCATTAATCCCCTGTGTCGCATTAAATGATTCCGGGTAGTGTTTGTCTAATTGTATTTAACGTTACACGAGGGTGCTTCTCGTTGGATAGACTGATATACACCAAACTATTTTTGTTCATGATTAAACAACAGCAACTTTATTTATGGGAGTCGATAAAGCTTTAGTCCAGTGTATTTGCAAGGGGACTGTTATTGCTGTTACTCCTTCAACAGCGGAAATGTGCATCCTGAGGCTAATGTAAGTAACGCGATTTTCGTCGATATGTGAATTACAACTAGTAAGAAGAGAACGTGGCTAAATCCACAATGCTGGATTGTTAATTGTGTCTCATTTGATATCATCTTGAACACACCACAACATTAACAAAAATTCAACTGGCCCTTTAACCGGGGTACGGGACGGTGACGTCATTAGTATAACTGCGCAGCGCTGGACCGGAAAGAAGTGGGTGTTAGCTGACTGACGTTAGCACGCTATAATTACAAAGTCTGCTGCGGCTTCTATGGTAAATATTATCATTTTGTTTATCGAAAGGAGAACGCAAAACGCCTCTTACGTTATTTAGATAAATGTATTTTAATACTTGGTGTCATAATAAGTGTATTTATTGCCAGATTAGTAATTTTAGAGGTAACTTTAGTTAACGCCAGCTAGCTAAGTAGCTCGCTAGCCTTTCTGTTTAAAATCTAATAACTACTCTCTGGATTGAAGGATACGGTTGTGTTTTACTTTAAATTTAGGAGGAAATCCGGCAACAGTCGCACAAACGTATTAATGGTCATTATTCGCGTTTTCTAAAGGGATGGCATAAGCATTGCAAAAGTCTGTAGTACTGTCAGTAAAGTGCCTTTTTCCATGTTTCAGCCATAGGTTTCAGCATAACTGAAACCTGAACATCCATATTTATTATGACTGCTCTGTACGTGTAAGATTATGATTATGCAATCATTTAACTATATAAACCATTATTTCAATACAGCTATTGCGTCTATACTTTATTACAGTCTTAGCTTCGGAAAAGTTACAAGTATTTTATTTTGCATTTTAAAGGATTAGGATGGTGACATCATTCCGACATGTCAACAAATGTCAGCATTAAGAACAATTAAGTAATAATACTAACTGTGTAGCAAAAGCCTGATAGGTGTTATTTGATAGAGCCATATGCCTCCTCTGTCGTCCTAAACGATACTTAACTTGAAAAGATTGTTCCTTCATCACAATGAAGATGTGCACTGATTTATTTTGAGTCATTGCCACTTAAACTGCCCTGCTGGCTGCTGACGTAATCTTTTTTAATATATGCGGCCTTATTTTAAAGAATTATATCTTGTGCAGCAAGAATAAAAGAGCTTGGGGCACATTACCACACCGACGGGTTAGGGAAGTCAGAAATGATTGAAACAAATTACGTAATTGTTGGAAAGATGTTGCAAAACACCAGCCTTATCCCTTAAAAAAAATAGTTATCTGAATTAACATGGACCTGTACGTAAAATCTGTTTCCATTCATTAAATTAAATCAAGCCACACCAGTGACATACAATTACTGATTCAGGTCTCACTCTGTGATTTTTCTTGTTCTGTCGCAGGAAGAGATGTCAGGAGACAGTGTGGTGAGCTCGGCAGTGCCAGCAGCTACAACCCGCAGTACTTCCTTTAAGGGCTCCAGCCCCAGCTCCAAATATGTGAAGTTAAATGTGGGTGGGGCACTGTACTACACTACAATGCAGACACTAACCAAACAGGACACCATGCTAAAAGCCATGTTCAGTGGCAGGATGGAGGTCCTCACAGACAGTGAAGGTGAGCTGTTGGTGAAAATTGTTTAAGTCATATGCAGGGTTCATGTCATCCTCGCACTTTCTGTGATCCAATACTGACTAATGTTTCACCGTTTCATGTCCATAGGTTGGATTTTGATTGATCGCTGTGGGAAACATTTTGGAACAATCCTTAACTACCTTCGAGACGGGGCAGTGCCGCTCCCAGACAGCCGGCGGGAAACCGAGGAACTGCTCGCTGAGGCCAAGTATTACCTTGTCCAAGGCTTGGCTGACGAATGTACATCTGCCTTGCAGGTACCATCACCACAGATGGATTTATGTTAGGCAGGCCAATAATATTGGTGATACTTCCCTATCATCAGGATTAAATTCACTCTACAGAACTATTACTAGGTCATATTTTGAGGGGATTATTTCTGAAATACTACTTAAATATTTTTTTATTAAGTGTTAATGAAATTATTAATACAGTTTAAAATGCATTTATACAGTTTAAAATGTAATTTCTGCAGGCTGCATTGCATATCTGACCGCTAAATAAGATGTAAAAAAATACAGTTAAAAATCGGATTCCTTTTTCTTATTTTTTATTCATTTTCAATCACTTTGCTTTAAAAAAAAATGTATCTCAGTATTTATTGGTGATAATTACTGTAAACACTAGTCTTAGTTATTTCTGGGATGGAGGTTGAATATCCTAGCCTGGCAACACCCGCCTAACTACTTTCGCTCAATTTTCATTTCCCTTCAGCTAGTCAGTCTGGGTCCGCGGTATATTCGCGGTTTTCTCAGCCAGATTTTTGGCTGTCCAATCAACGAACAGAGGGAGTGGCTGAGAACAATGACGTTGAGGTTGTGCGCCAGTTTCAGTTGTGGTCAGAAGCCGGCGCATGACATAAGTCACGACCAAACGTTATGCGATTGGTTGGTAGATCCAATAGTTTTAAACCACAGAGTTTACGTCTGTCAATTGAGCGATTCCAAATCTTCTGTACAAATTAAATAAAGTACGATGGTCTGGTAGGACCAGGCTATGAATATCCTTCATCATCTTTGCAACACTATTCCACTAGGTGGCATCCTTCCTCTTATTGTCTGACTATGTTGCAGCTTTGCATTGTGGAATTTGTTATATAAATTAACATTTTATATTTTTCTCCAGAACAAAGAATCTTATGAACCCCTTTGTAAAGTGCCTCTGATGACGTCATCTAAGGAAGAGCAGAAGCTTATTGCAACCTCGAACAAGGTAGGTTATGTTGTTTTAGTTTTTTTTTACACAATGTTCTGACTGAATTTCTAGTTCCGATATCAAGAGAAATTTGTTCTTTTAGATTTTTCTTTTTTAAAATACAAACTTGTTTTTCTTCACAGCCTACCGTCAAACTGCTGTATAACAGGAGCAACAACAAATATTCATATACCAGGTGAGTCCTCTTCGGCTGGTATCGGGAGCTTGCATGTCTATAAGTGAAGAAGGAGCACAATGGAACGAAAGCATACGAGTTGTTTTAATAATTGAACTTCCTCTGACTTTTTCTCCCCCCAGCAATTCTGATGACAACATGTTAAAAAATATTGAGCTGTTTGACAAGCTGTCATTGCGGTTCAATGGTCGGGTCCTCTTCATCAAAGATGTGATCGGGGATGAGATCTGTTGTTGGTCATTTTATGGCCAGGGGCGTAAGATTGCTGAAGTGTGCTGCACGTCCATTGTTTATGCCACAGAAAAGAAGCAGACAAAGGTAAATATGTATTTTTTGGAATATGCACAGTCTGAAGAGTTCATTGTTGTCTGTCTAAATATCTCTAAAATTGCTTGTGTAACACACTTTACTTCTCTGCTAGGTGGAGTTCCCTGAGGCACGAATCTATGAAGAGACCCTCAACATCCTCCTGTACGAGTCCCACGATGGTCGGGGTCCAGACAATGCCTTGCTGGAGGCCACAGGGGGCGCCGCAGGACGGTCTCATCACCTGGACGAAGACGAAGAACGAATCGAGCGAGTTCGTAGGATTCACATCAAACGACCGGACGACCGCACACACCACCACCAGTGACCTTTCTCCCTCGGCCCGTCAGCCTGTGTCTCTCTGCCTCTGGACAATCTTTGCACCGTGCTTGTGCCTTACATCACCCAGCCTGTCTGTTCCACTTCCAATTCTTACTTTACCAGCTTTTTTCTCTCTCCAGGAGACGTGTGTCATACAACACTGTGCGGTGAAGTGATTTTGTGTGTGTTCACTTGTTCCCTGTTTGTTGTGTGGTCTGATCGACTGTCCCGTTTTTGTTCCGTTTGTTAGTCATGAAAACTTCTATCAATGTTTTTCTGCAAGAGTGCAGAAGCCCATAGAAGTGCGTTTGCATTAAGCACAGCAGGTGGCAGTATTTACCTGAGTGTTTGTGACAAAAAAGAAAGTATTGTCTGTATAAATCTTGTTATTTGAGGTCCTAACTACATTAAATTCAGGAGAACAAGAATTATATCATGTAAGCAGCTGAAAATATACGTACATAATTATTGCTTCTCCTTGCCACGGTTCTGACGGGTCCACTGTGATCAGTGGATTAACTAGGTGTTATACGCAATCGTGCCACATGGCGGCACTATTTTACTCTTAGAATATGATACCAAGGCTATTTTGTAACCTGCAGATAATAGCAATTAAGTCTTTTTTTATTTTATTTAATAACTTTTGATACATTTAAGAACACATTTCACTGTAGTGCTTCTGCCACATCTAGTTTTAACATGTATGCATTTTCCCTTCACTCCACTAAATGGTTATTTTCAGTGGAGGGAACTTGAGCTGTGACCTGAGGTGTTAAATGTACCGGGGCGATTCAATGATGGCTGCTGAGGTTGAGGTGAATGACTGTAACCAGAGATCTCCCTGGCAGCAAGGGATTCCTGTCTACAAGCTTTTAACAGGGAGAGGAATTAGACCTGTCCCTCATCACCACATTCATCAAAGTATGTACGGTTTGCACACAATGGGTTTGAGTTCAAATATGTCAAATAATCACAGTACTTGTAGGTCTCTTGTACAGCAGTGGAAAATATATGTATGTTTTATATTTATACATACTTTATCACAAATAAATTTCTACAAATGTAAATTTTTGTTTTATTTTATTTTGCACGTTCCCATCAGTAAGCCTACAAAACGATGATATGGCTTCATTGCTCAGAAATCACAATTACACAGTAACATTGAGTGTTTTCTACTTTAAAAATGGTTTAGTAGATTTAAATGTTTGGTTTTCATTCTAATGACAGTATTTGCTTTGAACTATAGGGCACAAAACAACAGAGACAACCCCTTCCGTAAACACAGAATGATGTTACAACTTTACCCCTCGTGTGAGTTTTTAATATTTGGTGGAAAAGTGAAATAACATTTTAACCAGTTTGTTTATATGTAAAAACTGTTGCTGTATGCCTAAACAAGCTTAAACAGGTTTCTAAAGTGCTGCTCTTTCTGGTCAGGTGTGTTTCCTGTAGAAATGTTGATCTCCCCTCAGGGGTCTCCTGATGAAATATGCAGGGGCTTCTTATGTGTCTTCCTCAACCCCACACATGTTACCGTGTCCTGGCCCGTGTGGCAACCTGCAGAGGCAAACAGCTTGATTCATGTATCCCTTTGTGTGCGGGTTAATTTTTAAAGCCAAGGAATGTGCACAGCCTTCCCCAACGTCTCACCACCATGAGGTGTCCGTTCTTAGCCTTGTACACCATGGGTTCCTGTCCCGTTGTGAAGTCCACTGCACTCTCTTTACCTGCTTGGATTTCGATCTTGATGCTGAGAACCAGTCATTGTTTTAGATGGATGTAGGCCTACATATCAAAGTCCAACCTCTGCATTTATTTTGTAAACACAGACTCACCTGCCCTGGACCACTTTGATTGCATTCTGTTTGTTTGCGATTACACTGAGTTTGGTCAAAAACTCAAACAAGTGGTCACACTGCATCACAAGATCCCCCTGAAACATTCACAGAACGACTTCCAATCAGATGTTTTGTAAAGTAAGAGAATCTTTGAAGGAGTTCTCTTTGTAAAAAAGCTGTATGATTTACAATTTTATCAAATTGGTAAGTGTTAGGCTGCTGTAACACTGCTGTATCTATCTCTGTTCAATTGTAACAGAAAAAAACATCAAGTCAAGAACATTGATAAAAGTTCCATTTGTTCCAGCACATCTGATCACTGGTGGTTCGTTGCTAAAGTTCTTATATTTTACGCATCCACATACCTTTTGTTTAGGGTCCTCACATGCTATGTGGAGTACAATGAGGCCATCAGTCAAGTTACTGACCGAGATACCTGCAATGAGAAAATTACACATTAAGTCCAGTATGAAAACATGCTTGATGGAAGGTGGAATGTATAATGTCCTGACCTTTGAGGGAGGTGTACAGCACTCTCTGTTTGATCTTGGCCTCCTCTATCACATACACAGCTGTCTGGGTGAGGACGAGCTGCCGTGGCCTTGGTTTGAAACCATTCCTATCATATTTAATCACAGAGACGCTATACTACAGAAATGCAAAAAAATAAAACACAGTAAGCTACTGTATGTTCAATGTGATGCTGTATTTCCTCCTGGTGTTTAGTGATATTTTATTACCTTTACGTGCTCATTGCGAATCATCTGGAGGACCCTGATGTTTATGTCTTGCTCACCTAGAGATATTAAATCGTGTATTAAAAAAAAAGATTGTTCAAACATGACATGGCATTGTGTGAATGTGTCTAATTCTTACTGATTCTGGTGTCCACAAAAGGTTGAGCCACACTCTGTGGATAACTTTCCTTCTTGCCCTTGAAGATGGAGCTGGTGACAAGCTTCAGTTGAAGCTGTAGTGAAGGAAATAATGTAAAGTTGTGTCTACAAAAAGAACATATGCTGATCCTGTCTTATATAATGTATTTATATGTGTGTTACCTGTGCTTTTCTCTGGGGCGTGATCCCTCTCACATACTTCCGCACCATGAGACGGTAGTAAAGCGTGCGCAGGATGTCTGATGTCTGTCAAGAACACAGTCAAAATGAAATGGCAGCTTGCATCAAATCTGTCTAACGATGACTTTGATCAAGCAGTGTACCTCTTGGAGCACGGCTGGTGAAGATTGCCAGGTGGTCTTGTCCAAAACCGTCTTTGGCAGATTCGCTTTCAACCGGTTCAAGTAATTTTGTCTCACGAAGGCCAGGTACTCTGAGTTATCCGTGGTTTTTGCTTGCCCTCTGGTCATGTAACCTTTGATAAATCTGAAATAGATTGGAAAATGTTGTATTAACATGGTGCAACCTTGAGAGGAGTTGTGTAATGATGTATGATTTTCATCTTATTTCTCACTTCTTAATGACTTTTACAGCCCAGGCTCGCTTGTCTCTCTCCTTCCTCGCCTGCACTCCTCTCCAACAAGTTTCGATCTTGGTGGCTTTGGATGTTACAAATAGAACACATGGTGTGTAAATGACTTTTACTCACATCATAAAACAACATAGTGCTTTCTGTCTACATGATGCCGTGTTGTTGCATTTACCAGCCTCTTTCTGTTTTCTGAATTCCCCCTTTGCTCTGTATCCTTTGTATTTGGCCTGGAGCCTCGTTGCTGCATAATACCAACGCATCATATTAAATCACTGTGCGACTGAGGCTGAAAATTAATCACAGTTGATTTGCACTCACCCAGTTCATGTTTGCATTTCTCATAAGCATCCTCTGTGGCGAAAAGTGTCCTTGGATGACGGATGAATATTTTGGTACTACAACAGAAGGGGAAAAGAAGGTTACTCCATGGCCTGCAGTGCATTTGCTCTGTTGCATGTAGGAAGTGATGTCCTCACCGTCCCATTTTATACTCATTTGGCAAGTATCCCAAATGATTAACCAACACTTCCACTCCATCAGCGGCCAATCCTCTCCAGTGTGGCCATGTGGCAGGGCACAGGGGTTTGTATCTAAGACGCAGCAACAACAAAAAAAGACCACTCACTGTAGAGCACTGGAGATGAACTACTTTCATTTAAGTTTTTCATTTACAAAATCAAGCACAAGCTCTATGGTCCTTCATACCTCTTTAAGAAGATCTCAAATTTGCGTCTGTATGCAAAACCAGCTCGTCTGACCCTGAGGTGCTCCATCAGCCCCAGGTATTTCACCTGGTGCCTGATCAGCGCTTCGTCAAACTGACCTGTGTTTGTGTGAGTGATGAGTGATCAGTTTCAAACATGTCCATCCTGTTATTAAATGTGCCTTCTGTAAACATCGGTACCTGGCTGTTTGGACTCATTGGACTTTAGACAGCGTATGTACCAGGCGTCTTTAGCCATGAGGATTTCTGTCAGCTTCAGCAGGCTGCTCTTAAATTGGGTTGCCACCTACAGACACAAGATAAGGGTCATATCCCCAACATTTTATCTGTCAGATACATATGGCTTGAATATGACAGTCAGACTGCCTGATTTGTCTTTGTGTCAGAGGTCACTCTATCTAGACCACTTACTGATTTTTTCAGTTATAACTAGGGGAAGGTGGGGTGATTTGTGCAACTTTTTACTCAAAGTGATTTTAAAGTGAGGCCTTGACAGTTATGTCTCCAACTCAAATATGTACATATATTTCAGGATGTTGTGCATCCCTGGCAATAAAAACTTTGGATCTGGAATAAACTGTTTAAGAAATATAGCTTTCGGAAAAAAAGTTGTCTTGTCGCACAAATCACCCCACGTAGTGGGGTGATTTGTGCGTCATTGTGTCACAATGACAAAGTCACCATCATCATCTTTCTGGCCATCTGAACTCTCATCAGTGGTGTCGTTAAGTGGAATTGAGATGTCACTCTCTCCTGAGCTACTGTAGACTATCACTTTCTTTTGGTGACCAGCGTATACAGCCATGCCACTGGCACAACTCTCAGAAATGTACTTTGCACTAGTTGCTCCGTGCTTGTGGAACCAACTGCCACCTGACAAATGTGATTCCCCCTACATTTCTGCCTTTAAATCAAGGCTCAAAACCCATATGTACACCCTGGTGTTTCCTCCCCATTAACCTCTGCACTACTTACTTACCTCTGCACTACTATCTGTGTTTATGTGGATGTATGGGCTTTACGTCTTTTATTTTGGTTATTGTTATTTTACCTTCATTGTTTACCTACTGAATGCACTATGTACAGCACTTTGGACAGTGCAAACTGTCATAAATGTGCTTTTATAAATACATTTTACTTACTTACTTACTTATAACTCACCCAGGCCCTTGCGCACAAATCACCCCATCCCCAGAATTTTGGATAATAGGCATGATGCAGCAATTTAGGGTTGACATTGTGCTAACTATATAGACTCAAAGTGTAGCATACCAAAGCACTAAAACATGTGTCAAATGTTTTCAAACGTGTCTATAATTGTTCAGACACAATAATCAAAAAACCTTGATCATGGAAATTTTACTTTGAAAGGCAAAACACAGTTTTTTGAGCTTAAATGTGCTTATATCTTATTCCTTGTGTCTCCCTTCTTTACAGGATGAGTCAAATGGATGGCTCTTCTTAAATATGTGGTCACATTTCCAATTTCTTCCACGGTTTTCTAGAAACAAGGGGTTTTGCAACTTCCAAAATGCACAAATCACCCCACCTTCCCCTATATACTTTGTATCATGTGATCTCCTTATTCAAAGGTGCAGTCAGTGATTCTGGAGAACGCTTTTTGTCAAAATCAGTTAATATCTCCTCACAATCCGCTACATTTAAGTACTGTGTGTGCGCTGAAAAAATATCCAGTGTTAATTCACAGCCTATGCAAATCATACAATCACAAAAAGTGATTTGACAAAATGCTTTATCCAGTGGCTTACTCCACCTTTAAAGCCCAACAACTATTGTGGGTGCTTGCAAATGCTGGTATACAAAGAAACTTTATTTTCCCTCTCTAGACAATCCCAGAAAAAGTAAAGAACAATTATGTGATTCTTCTATATGGTAGAGCTGATAATGCATAACATCCACTTTGTAAATTATAAAGCTGAAGGATATGTAGGACAACATGCGCAGAGTACTCAACTGTTTGTGGTCTCCGCCTGCTGTCTGGATCCATTGTGGAGAAGCACTCTCTGACTATGGCATTTTTGGACTGACAAATCAGCTATGAGAAGGCGGGATAACACACAGGTTATAGCACACACAATTAACCATAATGTGTGATACTTCAACATGAGGCCAGGGGTGAAATGTATTTTTGAATATGATTTATTCTGAAACAATAATAAAATAAAAGTGCATTGATGCTAGCAAGGCCAAGTTTCGAAACCACTGATTTCCCGTAGATCTCAATTATAATACTATTTAAAGTATCAGAACATGTTCCCTCCATAGTGCCATTCCTTGACTCACATAATATCACATTTAAATTAGCAGACTTACATCTTTTATGTTTCTATATAATAGGTCATTGTTTTTGTCCAGGAAACCTACAGTAGAATGTCACGAAACAAAAAACAAAAAAAAGTCTGTTAGTGAGTGAAAGAAAAGGTTTATGTTTGAGTAAAAGGGCCTGTTAAAAAAAATATTGTTGTTTCTTTTACCCACAACACAGTAGGTGACCTCCCCGGCATAATGCAGGAGACGGAAATCTCCCCTCTCAAGAGTCCTACGTGTCATCTTGTCAGCCAGTTTGTGCCTGCCGTCAAAGAGGTGGAGAGAGACAGAGGGATGAAGAGCGAGAGGCTTTACAGACCAACCCTAATCCTCCGTCTCTTATCGGCTCCCTTTACAAGACACCGGCCAGTGGAGCGTTGATGAATGGACTCTTGAGTTTAGGAGAAGCTTTGAATTACATAATATTGTTGAGATAGAATTTGCATTTAATTATAAATCAAATACAAACTCAAAAACAGTGACCACGTAAACATTTCAAATTTTTTTTAAATAATAGAGACGATTAGTGTCCCATTGCCAAATGATCGGCTTTTGTCATTTCTAAAGCAACTAAACATGTTTAAGTATTTTGTATGTGTGTCTGCTGGGTTCAGGTGTGAGCTGACTCACGTGACAAAGTGTGGGTGGTTTCCCATCTTTTCCTCCAGTCTTTCCAGGAAGGTGAGATCTGTGGCATTTCCAGGCCTGAGACACTCCTCATCCTGTTGGCAGGGTCGTCATTAGCGCACCATAATGCTTCAGTTTTAGCATCATTTTATTACAGTATGAATTATTTTCCAGTAAATACACACCAGTATTGATATGATTCCCCTGTGTTTCTCCTCAACCAGGTCACAGATGATCTTGTTGTTGAAGAATTGAACCGGCTCCCACTGGGGGGAGTAAATGATTAAGTAGATGAAAACCGATTGTGAATGGACCCCTAATTCAACACCAGACAATGTCAATATAATCTATTCTGTTAATCGATTCATTATCCCTTTATCAAGTTTCTTTAGTTATTTTTCAACAGGTTTACAGGACGTACCTCTATCCCCTCTGCTTCATATTCTTCCTGCTCAGCCTTGAGGGTCAGCTGGATGAAAAGCTGCTGCAGTTTCTCGTTGCAGTAGTTTATACAGAACTGCTCGAAACTGTGGAAATAGAGATCATCGTCACAGAATCGCCTCAAAAATTAGAAGTTTTCCCAGTACACTTTGTGACGTTGTTATTCATAAGTTGTTATTTCGTCCCACCTGTTAACATAGAAAACCTCAAATCCGTATATATCCAAAAGTCCTATTACAGTCTTCCTTGAAGGATCCTGAAGAAAAAAAGGTGGAAGCATAAAGTCAGTATATAGTCATCTTCACTGCCTTGTCTATGTCTCTCACTCTTCTCCACACCTTGTTCTCCATGGAGTCGTTGATTTTGTTCACCAGCCAGGTGAAGGTCCGTCCATAGATGGCTTTGGCCAGAGCGTCTCTGGCATAGACGGCATGATCGATTGTGAACGGGCTAAGGACCTTCACAGTAAGACAAAAACATGGCCACATTTCAAAAAACAGAAACACAGTTGTATCACTGATAAAACTAGAGGACATTTTAACATGCGTGCACCTCATCTGTTCTGGCTTCAATCTTCCTGTAAGTCAGCCCATTCTGGAGAGTCTGAGCATCAACTCCAAGTAGCTGCAGGGGAAAATAACTTGAAGTAAGTTTATTCTTTGACTTTTTGTAATAATCATGGATATCCAAAGACGTTTTTGTTTCTACTTTCTTACGTTTGAGACCCAAAGCAGCTCTGCATTGTTGTTCAGGAGAGCGTGGCCTTTACTGTCCGGGTCAAACTGAACATTCCCCAAGTGTAGAACACTCGCAACGATCCCAAACAAGTGCTTTACAGAAAGAAAATTTTTTAAAGCAATGTAAAACTAGTAACAGAGTGGTTTAGACCAGGGCATGGGAAACGGCAGCTAACTTACGTCAGTGTTAATCTCATCAATGTTAATGATTTGCAATGCATTTTTGACCGTTTTCCAGTCGTTTCGGTCATTAATGGAAGACACAATGGCACACTCTCCCTGTGAGAAACAGCAAACGAAGCAGCAGGTTGTCAAAGTTAGCTTTTGTCACAAAAATCTATTTTAAAATTAAAATGTATTCTTTACTAAAACAGTGCAACAGATGTACACATACTTGCGTGAGATAATTGTAATGCTGGCAGTCTCTCTCCAGGCCCAGCTGGTGTAGCAGGTTGTCCTCTCCTCCCTCAACCAACTGATAGAAGATGTGGAAGTTTCTCTCCCCGTGATTCTGATGCACGACCCTCGACTGCTCCAGCAGATAGTTCAGGATATGACCACCAACCGCATCCCCCTATAGGCATCATGATCCTAAAGACAGCAGCTCCACAACTTGCAGAGAAAACATAGCCTATTGTCCAGCAGACAGATTTAAAGAATCTTCTTGGGATAAAATAACTTCCTTTCAAAGGATTTTTTTTAAAGTATTTGCTGAACTTCTGTCATGTTTAATGTTTTTGAATGAACAAGTTCATCCTTGAGTAAAGTTGTTCAATTTGCAAACATATTATTTCTTTTTAGATTTCCAATGAATGCACATTGATGAATGCACATTGATTTTTTTCTCCCAAATCTTTTGGATGCTAGTATGATGGGTTCCATGTGAGGTGGATAGATTGTTGTTTCTTTCACACTTTGAAGTTTGCGTGAGATATCTTCTAAGATTTTAAAAACAGGAAAAGTACTTCAGGTAAAGGATTTCTTATTCCTGTTTTGTGTATTTATTTAATATAATTCATTAATATATTTCTTCAAAGCGCTTCTATAAATCTGTGCCTTTATTCTTACCTGGCCGTCAAACTGAATGTCCATGTACTTCCCAAACCGACTTGAGTTATCATTCTTCAGTGTTTTGGCATTTCCAAAAGCCTGTAGCGGAAACACCAGACCAAACAGACTCATTATTATTAGCATGACCTGGTTTTTTGGTTTGACATTACAATGGCATAACATGAGTGACGATCAGACCTCGAGAACAGGGTTGGACATGAGCATTTTGTCCCTGACTGTGTTTAGCAGAGTTGTGCTGGGACAGCTGACGGCGTAATACTGTAGGATCTTCTTGGAGGCCTCTGTCTTCCCTGCTCCACTCTCACCAGAGATGAGGATGAAGTGATTGTTGAACTCTGCCAGCATGGTTTGGTAGGCATTGTCCGCCAATGCGTAGCTATAACGATAAAGAACAAGTTGCTATCAGGAGCTTTTCAGTGATTACGTGAGGCCTGTAAATGATCAGAGACACACACTATACTATACTTAATCCTCCCACCCACAGACTACAACACTCACATGTGTGGAGGAAGCTCAAAGAAGTTGACACCCATGTAGAGATCCATCTGTTTCTGATTGTAGATGTCCACCTCTTTGTAGGGATTGACAGACACTAGCAATGTGCCGATGTAGGTCTAAAAGAATGAGTAAAAACGATCAAAAGATTTTGTTAAGATGCATTTGTTGACAGTTGGGTTTTAAGAAGTCCCCTCCCAGACTCACATAGATGAGATCTTTGCTGAAGCGTTTCTTGAGGTTGCTGAGGAAGGCCACCTCTGTGGTTTCATCCAGTAGGACAAAATCTTGGATTCCAACCCGGTCCCTGGCAGTCAGGGCGCCCTCCATGTCCAGCTGACCCTGTGCAACAAGTTGTATCAACCATGGGGCAGCCAAATGCACAATCAGCAGCGTGAATAACTGGTCCGAAAGTCCACATTTATGATATATTAATCTGAAGATTTCTCTAGTTCTAAGAAATAATTACGCATTCAATAGTTCATATAATTTTGAGTTTGTTGGATGTATTTAAAAACTTCAAAGGAAGCAAACAAAAAAATGAAGTGAAACAAGTTATTTGCATGCATAACTTTGACATTCAAAATTCCCAAACATGTATTTTGACAAATGAGACCGGATGAATGAATGGTTGGATAAATGTCTCCGTGGGGGGGAGGGGGGGACAGGCTTGAAAAAAGCACAAACATGGTCCCTGTTAGTTCTATTGAAACAGGAGGTCTAGAGGTCCTATGTGTCTTTGAAGCAAAGCTGTGTGATTGTGCCCATGAACAGACAGAAGCTAATGATTGCTACACAGCACACAGGGACCTTGGCTGGTGGCCTGAAGTTCACCAGAGCTGACGCACCAACCAAACACAACACACTGTGCAAATGGACTCGGGGAGGCCAAAGCAGCGGCACATTTAAGAGGCATAGTGGGAAAAATTCCACCAATCTGTTTTGCATTCTCAACACCAACACTCAGACCAAAGGTTTTCACAGCTTTTGTTGGTTTTGTATTTTCCCCTCTCTCTCCTTTGGAAGCAGAAGTCCTTTGATTCTCAACTCTCTCTGTAAAAACATTAAAAAGATAATCCATTGGATCTAATTGACACAAAGCCCTCCGCCGCCCCTCCTCCCCAGCCTCTATTCTATACGCCTATGGCCCTCATTTCTTCTGAGAAAGGCCAAGTGTTTTTTGTCCTGTAAATACCACGGAGCAGAGACAAAAAAAGACGTCTTTAAAATGCAGTCTACAATCCATTACACAAATTCCCCCTGCATACCCATTCAGTAATTATTCATTAGAAAACATTTAACGTCACAGTGAATTTCACACTAGGCAGTCGAAATACAATGGAGGAGATTTGGCCTATTTTGGGGTGAGGAGCTGGGGAGGGGCTTGTCTGTACACAGGCAGGGTGAAGGCTGTGGACAGCGGGGAGGAGGAGGGGAGCCGTATTTGTCTGATCTGAGAACCTCTGAAACGGGGCCGTCTTGAGACAACGGGACAGACTAAATGGTGCAGTAACGGTCTGTGCCCCGCTGCTTGCTGTGACACTCATTTAGTGTGCCCCGGGGGCGAACAATAGAGGCTTGTTCTTAGCAATCCTGTGCTGTAATTTGGACTTCATTACTTTGCTCACACGGGGCCCCATGGAAGGATAGAGGAGGCTAGTCAGATGAGTGTTTTTTTTCCACCTGTCAGCCCCTGCACCCCCCTAATGCTCTCACCCCTCTCCCCAACAATACCCCTCACCCTGTGTCCCCACCAATAACCCTCACCCGACCCCCTTCCCATAGCCCTACCCTCCCAGCCACCCACTTTAAGCCAATGAGACAGGTGAACAATGTCATTGAAGGAGCCCTTTTTTGGACGTCAAAATCAATCTGCCGATGTGATGGTAGTGGTGCTGGTGTGGGGTATCTGTGACACCCTCTTTCTTCATGGGAACAAACTTCTCTCGGGGCAGCACCAGCAGACAATATGCTGGGACAGCGTGACTTAGGGATCTGCCATACAGTATTACAAGTAATAACACAAACAGATAAGCTCCTGTCAAGAGGAGGATTAATGAATTCAGTGGTGATCACGATGCCAATGTCTTAGGGTTTTCATTCAATGCAATGCCAAAATCTAAAGGCTCGTTTATGCTCCATTCAGGTTGCCTTTGGTGTCCTGCAGGTATTTCTTTTAAAGAAAGCTGTCTTCAGCGTGCTGAAGTGTTTTTGAAGACACTGTGCAGGAAAGGGCTGAGCATTGAATGGGCGTTCGCAATCCAAGAGGACAAGAAAGTCGAGAAGTGAAGAAAGCACCTGCCTATAGAAAAACAGAAGCGCTTGTGCATGTATTATTTGTAGCTTCATTTAAAAAAAGTGGACTGGGTCTTAATAGTAGTTATAATTAAACAACCCACAGCTCAATCTGGTGCACAGAGGAAATAATTATTACGTAATGAGTCAACTAAGCCATTGGCAGATCAGGTGAATTGCCTTGCTACCTCTGAGCACAACCAATTGTGTTTTAATTAAGCGATGGTCCCTCACCTCGGTCTAGAGAGTGTCACTGTTGCCTTAGACCGTGTGACCTCATCTGTGCAAGATGTAGAGGAGCTTTAGAAAGGGAGCGAGAGAGGGAGGAGGCTCTTGCTAAGACGCAGCAATTTACCAACAAAGTAGCAGGAAAGTGTATCTGCCTCTTAAAGAGGGTTCTGTCTAACCATCTCATGTGTTAGTAATATCTCTACTTAACGGGAAAAGGTCCTTGCACATCATGGCCACTAACTGTCAGTTCAGGTTACTGACCAGGGCCCTGTTTCACAAAAGTATCTTAAAGAAATTGTTTAACATTTTGGGAATCGTACTAATTCACTCTCAGGGGGGAAGTTAGATGACGAGAAGAATACACTTTCATGTGTCCATTACATGTGAAGCTATAGTACACAGCTGTTTAGCTTAGCTTAGCACAAAGACTTGAAAGAGGGAAACAGATAGCATATTGTCATTATTAAAATAACAGTTTTTTTTAGAATAAACAAACAAAATGAGAGTTATTAATGTTGTGAGTTAGAGTTGCTGCTATAGACATAGGTATACCTTCTAAACTGAACCAGACTTTATTTTTCCCCATTTCCTGTCTTTGTGCTAAGCTAGGCTAATCAGCTGTTGGCTGTAGCTTAATATTTAACCGGGTATGACAGTGGTTTTGGACTTCTGTTTAAATATCTCAGTCATCTCAGCCCATATTGGCTACTTCGAAAATCATCTCAGCCTTTAGACACCTTTGGGAAACAGGGCCCAGTTTTTAACATTACCACTCACATAAGTTAACACTGAACTGTCACAATTTCCTGTAGCAACTCTGAAACTCTGACAGCTCCTCCAGTGTGGATTGAAGCAGGCACTATGGAAAACCTGGTGAATGAAACAATACTTTAGACAATTTTAACACAGACTCAAACCTGCATTTCTGAAGTTCTCTTATTCTCCGTCAAGTGTAGAATCTCAACGAGGATCCAGCTGTCCCCCCCAAAAAAAAATCACTTCTCAACCTGAGAGGTTACACAAGATTAACATGTCCTCCTGTGTCTGCCTGCATGGAGACAATCAGTTAACTTGTAAACACTGGATTGTTGACAGTTAGTTGGCAATAGTCCAGCTTGTGAAATACTTAACATAAAATAAAACACATTAACTGTCCTCTCCCATGTTTTTTGTAGCGGGTTATTCATCCAGTTAGCTGTAGAAGTAGTAGGTGATGCTGGGTGAAGGCCTGTGTGCACATATGCTCCTCCACATCATCCTGACCCAGACTCAGGGCATGTGGGCCGGGTGTGCTTAATCATTCATGCCGTAGGAGGTGGAGGGACTGGATCTTATTCAGTGCTTACCTGCGTATCTACTGCTCTACTGAGTGAGTGTAACATAACGATTCAGAAACAAGATCCAAACCACACCAATCCACCCTTCCCCCTTTCCCTCTCTCCTTCTTCTCCTTCTCCTTCTCTCTTTAAGCTCCATTACATCACGACCGACAGCAAAGAAGCACCCAGTCTTCTTCTGGCTGCTGTCTCTGTCTAGCTCTTATTACTGATCTTTGATTCGATGGATACATTACAGGCTAATCGCACAATCGATGCTTTATGACTCATTGTGACAATCAGAGGAGTGCCTTTGTTATGAGCGACTGGGCAATGCTCAGCGTTTCTTTAAAATGCCCCTGGATTGATGCCCAATCACAATTACCTCATGTTATGGGATTGGGTGAAAACAATTATCAGATATCAGTGCCTATGATAGTATTCAAATTTAAGAAGTTAGAATATTTAGTGGTCAGCGCCTTAAACCTATAGGCCACTAAGGCCTAACCCTATTGTGCTCCCATTGTACCCATCAACGTACTGGAAACCGACTGCAACATAAAACCATTAAAAAAAAAATATATATATATATATATATATATATATATATATATATATATATATATATAATAAAATACAAGTTATGTAAAACATACTAAAATCTTTGCAAATGACAGGAATGTGAAACCATAAATAGTACTGGCAGTGGCAGTAGGAAGACTACTGTTCATATGCTCAGTGACAAGTGTTAGTAGCAGGTATTGCGCATAGATGGAATTTCACCCAATAGTTTTCGAGACATAATACGTAAACACAAATGTCAACTTCTTGGTGGTGAAAGAGAAAAGTGAGCAAAAGTCAGTTGGATTTAGTACTTTAGATAGACAGACAGACAGACAGACAGACAGACAGACAGACAGACAGACAGACAGACAGATAGACAGATAGACAGATAGACAGATAGACAGATAGACAGATAGATAGATAGATAGATAGATAGATAGATAGATAGATAGATAGATAGATAGATAGATAGATAGATAGATAGATAGATAGATAGATAGATAGATAGATAGATAGATAGATAGATAGATAGATAGATAGATAGATATAGATACTGTACATAGAAGAACAGAAATGCATGACTCTTTCCTTGCTGACTTGCTGAAGTTGTTGAGAGCTTTTTTTTTAAAGATTAATCCATAATAAAGAAAAGACAAATACAGATAATTGGATACACCCCTATTAAATTGAAGGCTGGATTTGGTACAGAAATTCTCATTTCTTATCAATATATACTGTACTGAAATTCCAATACTATTTGGTGTACTTTGGTGTAAAACGACCTCGTCTTGCTGCACTTTGAGGCGAGACACAGGCAGTTAAAATGTGCTACTGCTGTTACCTAGTAACCACCTTTAGAAAACACACACCCTCCAAGGTAACACAGGTGTCCATTTTCTCTGCTCCAATGGCCATAATGGAAGAAAAGATCAGGTTTCACCTCATTTATGGATTGATTAATGTTTGGAAAGCTTTCAGTCAAGTGTCTATGAAGAGTGACTAGTTGAGTGTTCAACATATTTGAATTATTCACCCTCCTCTCCAGAAAAGTTGTCAAGGTAACCTCTGCCTGTCACCCCGCCTCTCCCCCGCCCAGCGGCCCAGCAATGCTTGTCCAATCTTAACAAGCTTTGTGCTACCCACTGGGCTCTGATTCAGCACGAGACCCGGCAAATCCAATTACACAGGAGTCAGAGAGGTTGATTTTCCCATTATAGATTCCATGCTGAGAATGAGAGCTGATGATAACACTCACATCACACCACTACTGCCCCCTCTCTCTCTTCTCATTTTGTCTCCATTTCACTGTTTCCCTCCATTTATATCTCCCTCTCTTCCTATCAAATTCCTCCTTTCCCAAATAACTTCTTTCTTCCCCTGTCCCTTTCTTTTGGATCTCTCCTTCTTTCATAGTCCATTATTCAAATTTTTTAGAGCAGCGTAACGAGACCATGCCCCGTCATAATTTCAGTAACAAAGTGCTGGGTCGGTGAGGTTACTTCATACCCCACATTTCACATTCTTTTTACTTACATATTATTTCTGTATGGCTGAAGACTGTAGAAAGATATATAACATCATTATGACTCTTGTGATTTCTTTTTCTGTGCCATTTTTTGAGAACTGTACCTTTACATGTAAATATGTAATTGTATTACACTTGTTTGGAGGATTTCTTTTCAATACACTGGCAGGAATAAAATATGTGTCTGCTTGGATAACCTGTGAAAGGTCACTGCAAAAACTAAATGCACAGTAATTCAGACAACTTGACTTAGGGGTGTCTGAGTGCTATCCTTAGGGGACACCGTGGGCCTGCTGTGACACATAAAAAAGTTAGTGAGGGCTCTTTTGGAAATGAGGCTCTTTTACACTCAATTAGCTGTGAAAAAGAAGGGGACTTTTGCTCCATCTTCACCCTTTAGGGCCCTGAAAAGGGACTGACCCAGCCTCAGACCAGAGGCTTTGGTGTTGACACAGGTCACTCAAAGGTCAACACCATTGACCTCTCTTATCCCCAAAGATATGGTTTTCTGTCATCCTTCAAGACAATAGGATCGTTAAGTCCAGCGGACTGAGAAGTCATATTCTGTAGGAGAGGAATTAGGATGATGTGACCCGCAGGGGCATTTTGGTTTGACCAATAGCTTGGTGGACACTGATGTCTGATGGGGAAATATCATGGTTTTTGATGTCTGACCATGGATAAATGGATATTAACATCCTTTACTTACGTAAGACTATATGACACTGTGAAAATATGGCCCAACAAGTACAATTCCTGCATTGTACAACTACTTGGGTAAAAAGTTTGCAAGTATTCTTAGCAAAACATGCTTGAAGTATTTAAGTCAGAAGCATTCAGGATGCAGAAAAACTAAACATTTGTATATTTGTATACATACACTCTATGTATTATGACTATTTCATACATTGGTGGATGTTATAATCAACCACAAAGTATCATATTTTACAAACTGATCACACAATTTGTAAATAAAATCTTAATATGAAAAGTTAGTAGAACCAGAAAGTACATTTCCTTTTGAGTTGTGGTGAGGTAGAAGTCTGATGCTGCATTAATGGAAATATTCAAGTAAGGTACAAGTACGTACTGTACGTATATCAAATTTAGACCGAAGTGCAGTACTTGATTTAATGCAAAAGGCAGAAGGGTCTGATGAAGCAACTATTAGTCGGCAGCATGTTGAGCTCATTCGTGATTAAGGCCAGTTCAACTAATCACAAAAACAAAAAAACATATTATTACACTTATTCCTTGCAGTATCAAGCCATCAATAGTGTATTGGGGTAAATGTGCTACCAACGCTATCATAAAACCCTAATGAGATCTTTAGGCCTTTTTTGCCCTGAAGACATGTCACTGTAGAAAAAGCACAATTAAATGTAGCCCCTTCAGTTTCAGGGTGCTGGCACTGTGGATGCTGTGACATTAGCACACAGTCACGACTTACTTGCACAGTGGAAAACACCAGAGGTGTTTTAGTTTGTCTAGGTGTGTGTGTGTGTGTGTGTGTGTGTGTGTGTGTGTGTGTGTGTGTGTGTGTGTGTGTGTGTGTGTGTGTGTGTGTGTGTGTGTGTGTGTGTGTGTGTGCGTGTGTGTGTGTTTGTGTGTGAGTGATACCCCAATACAACTACCTTGAAGTCATTTTGCAACATGAATTAATAACAACAGTGTTGAGCTGCACTCCAACGGTTTGACTGTTCAGTTTTCCAGCTTATGTTAGCAATTATGTTGTTGTAGAAAAAATCCTATTCAACATTGAGTCTAAAGATATGAAGAGTTCATGTAAACGAGAAGACAATGTAAAAGAACACCTTGATGCTGAAGTTGTTGTGCTATTTAATCTCTTTCTTCACCTCTTTGAATGTGTAACTACACTGAAACTGAAAGTCGTAAATTGTCTCTGATTGACCTTTGGAAGGGGTTAATCTCGAGGCCTGACAGTCTGGCCACTCTGCCCTGTTTCAAGCTTCAGAGAGAAAACATGTTTTTTGGGCAGGACACCGATGCTGCGCCTTGGTTAAGTATGGCTGACAGCAGCTTCCTCTGTGTGTCCAGAGGGTCACTCTGTTCTGGGGGGACATTGTGTCTCTGCCTGAAGAGGAGATTAGAGGGGTGAGCTGACCTCGTTCTCAGAGGGCCTCATGTGTTTTGACTGAGTAAACACTTTGGCGCAAGACAAAAACACAGGCTACAAAAACTGGCCAACCCTCAGGCGGCGATCCCATTGTTTGCCCATTACTTCTGAACAGGCAAGAGAGAGGAGAGCCAGCCCTATGTGTTCCTGAGGTGCAGGGAGTCTTCGGCTCTCTCCTGAATGCATCACACAGATTTAGGTCCAAGCTCTCAGATCTGCCCACAGGTCATTGGCCATTTACCTGAGAGCCCCAAACAGGCCATGTCATAATTAAACATTTTACCATATATACAGCAGGGGCTTCTGGAAGTATTCAAATACCTTCCCTTTTTGCAAACTTTACTGTGATATATGTATAATTTTGAATGAATTACAATTGATACTTTTGTCACCAATTTACATTCAATGACGATACTGAATAAGGGAAAACAGATTTATGGTGGTTACAGAACAGCAGAAATATCCCTTGTACACAAGTATTCAAACCCTTTACTGTGGTCAGGAGGGTTCCCAGGAGCACAGTGGACTCAATAATTGTGGAAAGGAAGACATTTGGAAAAATTAGGATTCATTTGGAAACATGCGATTTCTGATAGAGTTGGCCATCCGCCCAAACTGATTAACTGGGGAAGAAAAGCCTTCATGAGGGAGGTGAGAAGATCACAATGGTCACTCTAATAAGAGAGCTTCCGGGTCCTTCCGGGGTCCAATCAGGGCGTTATAGTAGAGTGGCTAATATGGCAGCCAAATAGCATTTAAATGACTCAAAGAGCTTGAGAAAAGACATTCTCTGGTCTGATGAGACAATAATCAAGCATCATTTCTCAAAGCACTATGTATGAAATACAACAGTCATTGTTCATCAGCTGGCAAATACCATCCCTACAGAATCAGAATCAGAATCAGAATCAGAAAGGATTTTATTGCCAAGAAGGGTTTTACACCAACAAGGAATTTGTCTTGGTGAATAAGGTGCATACAGTTAGACAATAAACAATGAACGAACAGTGACTGTAATATATACAATATAACACAATATATAAACAAGTGATAAGTTAAAATAGTATAAAATAGAATAAAATCTAAGGTACATATACTTAAAATTTGTAAACATTTTAAACGGATTGAGTCAGTGACAGTGTCAATCAGTGGGGGAGGCGGTCTCTGGACCTGTTAAGGATCCCCACTGAAGAGGGGAAGAAACTGTTCAGGTGGCGGGAGGTTTTGGTCCTGATGGACCGCAGCCTCCTGCCCGAGGGGAGAGTCTCATAAAGTCTGTGCCCAGGATGGGACGGGTCGGCCATAATCCTGCCTGCCCGCCTCAAAGCCCTGGAGGTGTGCAGGTCCTGGAGGGATGGAAGGTGGCAGCCAATCACCTTCTCAGCAGAGCGTATGATGCGCTGCAGTCTGCTGCTGTCCTTAGCCGTAGCTGCAGTGTACCAGACAGTGATGGATGAGGTGAGGATAGACTCAATGATGGCAGTGTAGAAGCATGGTGCTCACAAACATTATGCTATGGAAGTGTTTGTCAGTGGCAAGGACAGGAACACTCAGAATTAAGGGAAGGTTAAATGCAGCCAAATAAAGAAAATCTGCTCCAGAGCACATGACTCACATCAGACTGGTGCAACAGTTCACCTTTCAGCAAATACCTTAAGCATACAGCCAACACACAATGGAGTGGCTTTGGTACACGTTTCTGACTCCTTGAGTGGCCCAGCCAAAGGCCTGAATTGAACCCAAAAGAACTGTAGAGAGAACTTAAAATGGCATTTCACAGAAATGACAGGATGGATGTGATACACTTACTAAATGCAGGTGAGCAAAGCAGAGACTTACCCAAGGAGAATTCTGACTCGAGTATATTGGGGGGGAGGGTGGGGGTTTCAGAAAGGGGGAGAGTGAGAAAAGGAGAGATTGTTATTTTTTTTTTATATTTTGGCAGTCTCTAGGCACACCGTGGACCCATGGATATGTTAGAACACATTTAAAAAGTGCATTTAGCATTAAATGTGACCTTTAAAGCTCTTATTGCTGCCTAAGAAGAAGGCACAGAAGGTGTGGTAGACTGTCCAGATGTCCTCCTATCCACATGTCAAAGTTTTCCTTGGGCAAGAAACTGAGCTCAAACTTCCCTGATTGTTAGGTCAGCTTGCATGGCAGCTTGCTGATGTTGGTGTGCAAGGGCTGGGTGAGTGAGGCAAATTGTAAAGCACTTTGGATCATTTAGTAAGCATTTAATATCATCCTCATCAACAGTACTTATAGCCGCCAAAATTACTTCAAGACTGGAGCTCTGGAACGATCTTCCCATCTCCCTGCGTTTAATAGAGTCTGTTGACGCATTCAAACGTCAACTAAAAACCTATTTATTTGTACAGGCTTTTGCCTAATTTGTTCTTGGGGCTGCTATGTTTATCACTGTATTGTCTTGGCCTTTTAAATGTATGTACAATTTTAATCTGTTGTTGCTTCCCATTGTGAAGCGCTTTGTGACCCTGGTCTGCGAAGGGCGCTCTATAAATAAAGTTTACTTACTTACTTACTTACTGACACAACACCTCTGGAACTGTGTTTTCATCCAAGTTCTGTTTTGGCCTACGAGCTGGGCATTTAAGAACAACCACTGCTGCACTTTTTGATGTTGGAGGGAAGATATTATGTAAAAAGGTGTTATTGTTGAGGATCCACTTGTGACCACGGTTCTTCCTTGCCAATGAAGCTTGCTTGTGTTTTCCATATCTGTTTTTACTTTTTATATTTCCCTGTACTGCATTACATACTTTTTACTGAATTGTATCACTCAAGTGCCAGCAATTGTGGGATGATACCATTTTTATATCATTAATTTAAATTTTAAAGAAGAACTAACACAATGTAAAAATACTATCATGAGTTTTGGACTATGTAACATCTTAAATTTAAGTAGTAACCAAGAAGTACAATATTTCCATAGAAAAGAAGTGTAAAGTAGCATGGAAATACTCTTGTGAAGTACCTTAAAGTGTTCCTCAGAAATGAGAATCTGGGACTTTAAGGAACGTTTAAACTGCTGAATTATGTAATTGATCAAAAAATAGTTGCACATTAATTTTATGTCACTAAAATATATCTGTTTTACTGTAGATTCAATCCCTGCAGCAGGCACCTAGCCCAACTACATGTATTCATGAAAAATTTAAGGACAATGTGGTCATCATACTGCCAATGATAATCACCTTCATCATCATCGTCATAATTACCCACTCTTGACCTGCCGCCCGGCCGCACCCTGTGAGCACACCATGGCCCATAACGTTTACACGGGAGAACCCGCGGGCATTAGGACCTCCAGGATCTGCTCTGTGAGGATGCCCTTGTTTTTGTCCGTTACGTTCATGCATGTAATCATTGATTGTGCCTATTGTGACAAGCCGATTTACCATCTGTAGGGTCCCATGGGGCTGATATACTTCTGTCACTGCAGTCTCCCCACAGACTTTAAGGAATTCCCCTTTAATTTCCGGCCGCAAAAGTTTAATCTCCAACACAAACAGATTTCAAATTTAAAAGGCTGCACATTGGAAGCCCGTGCCTGCTCGTGTCATCTCATAGCCTGGATACAACGTTTTCACTCATATCAACGTCCCCAGGAAGATTATTGAGTCACTCTTGAAGTCTTATCGAATTGTAAAATAGGTTTATATCATTTGGAAGAGAAATGTTACTATTATATATAGGACTTCCTGGAGCCTCGAATTAATCATAGGTGACCATGAAAAAAAGCCAACTATATTATCCATACACATGATATGAAAACGTACATCCATTTCCTCGATATATTAGTTTCCACTGAAATGTAGGCTATAAATGCATAGGCTAATGAAAAATCGGCAGTTTGAGTTAATTTTTTCAGGTTGACGATTGAGGAGGTTTATAAAGGATACAGAATAATTTAAAATGTTTTTAATTGCTACTGTTAGGCTATGTTATCTTTCTCTCTCTCTCTCTCTCTCTCTCTCTCTCTCTCTCTCTCTCTCTCTCTCTCTCTCTCTCTCAAGTGCTCTCCAGACAAGTTTGCCGCCTCCTGCATCAGATACCCGGCCCCCCGGCCCTCCCTACGCGCCTCCCTGGCCCTTTTTTCCCACTTCTGAGAGGAGCAGGACGCGGCCACAGCGGCGGGAAGCAAATTATCTGCAAGCACTTCCCTGAGAGAGAAAAAAAAGTTCACACACACATACGCAGATGCCACCACAAGTTGCGACCCATACCGTTTTAGACATGATCGAGGGAGCTTACTGGGAATAACCTGAAGAGAGGATGTAGTGGAGCAACATGGATATTTAACGTTTATTATTACCATTTTGCTTTAACACGTTTTGTTTTTCCTGTAAAATTTGCGCTCGGGCTGGATATTTAAAGATAACTTATTTGGCCTATCCTACTGTCTATAGATATAGCCACAACGGGATTCAGGCCTGAATTGAGACGCACGGGGTGCACCTGTGTGCCACTGGAGGACGATCACAGGACAGTGTTAGACAGGAAACTCCCTCGAACATCATGTTATCTCTTCAATAGCCATCTTATAACAGGACCAAATTTACTTCTTGGACTATAGACTGACATGTATGCATGCTGTTGGAAGTGGTGAAGGAGCGCACCACGAGCGCACTGTGACACCCCATAACAGAGAAAAATAAAATATCAACATCACTGCTTCTGCACTTGGTGTGGGAAGTGTGGGTGTTGTGGGCACTATTAACAGGCAGTGCAATAATAACAGCTGTCAAACTCATGGTACCCACAGCCCCCCGGCTAAGGGAGCTCTGCTAAAGTCTCTACTGCGCATGTCAGAGCGCTGGACAGCTCCAGAGAGGGAAATTTAAAAACGGTTTTGGGAGAATCAAGTGCAACACAGTGAAATACAGTACAGGAGCTCGCGACCAACTCTCATATTCTTCAGTATCTTCCACAGCAGGTGATTTGTATTTATTATTTATCTCTTGCAGCATTATGGTTTTTGTCCGATTGTTGGTTTGAGTGAGAGTATTGACATTTTAATGTTTTTAAAAAAAATAAGATTTTAGCCATTTTCTGTAGGCATGCTAGATGATGAGCCATTTAAACCTCGGCTGAGTTAATGTGAACGAACTTGTTATGTAAACATTTAAACAGAATGCTTATTGAATAAATGCTCTATCATTCTATTGAATATGTATTTATTTTTAATCCAATTCAATTAGTGAGAGGAGAGTTATGGGGAACAAAAAGCCTTCATATAGCAAAATGGACTTCAGCTACAACAAAGGCATATTGAAATGTTGGCATACTATTTAATTAACTACTATTAATTATTTTCTGATCGTGTTTATTCTTTTGTGAATTATTTAATTAAACCTTAAATCTGAGTTTTAAATGTTTTATATTTGTGGAGCTATATTGGGGTTGTATTTTCAGAAGTAGGCCTAGATGATGTGTCTTAATTTTAATTATTTAATGGCATAGGAACCACATAACCTAGGAAATGATAGAAGGTGGAATTACATCCATGATGTCAGGAATTATTGAGAATGCTGGGCATCATCCATCTCCACAGGACTACAGGTAAGACTACTTATCTTTTTTTAAGACTTCTGATTTTAATGTATATACATGTGTGCACATGTTTAATTAGGACAAATACAGATTATTCTAGCACTAAACAACATGTTTATCTTTTGTTGCAGTCAAAAGCACTCAGGATCAAATCTGAGATGCCTCAATAGATAAAAGGCATATTTTCTAAAAAAGGAATCCTTTTAAGATGTTTAAAAAATGGTCATAGAACAAACTGTCTAACCCCGCTATGATTCATCTAAAGGTAGATAGACAGCTCTTTTTGTGCGTGGGGGGTTTCATGAAAAAGGAGAGAGAGAGAGAAAATCCTTAAGAATAAATAATTTTCTGTCTGAATGGATCTGTCAGAAACCATCAGCTCTGTTTACACTCCCGCTGTCGGCACACGGAGCGCCTGAGCCTCTTGGCCTGCCGGCTCAGGGGGAGACGGGGTGCTCTGGGTCACCAGTTTGCACAAGTGGCTACCAATTAGAAAAGAAGGGAGGAAGGGAGGGAGGGAAGGGAAGGAATGAGGTGCAATATTCGGTGTTGTTGAACCGCTGGGAAGGCTTGGATGAGATATGGAGACACCAGTGCAACATGTTTTGCATCAGTGAACAATTGCTGTGCTGATGGTTGAGAGAGAGAGAGAGAGAGAGAGAGAGAGAGAGAGAGAGAGAGAGAGAGAGAGAGAGAGAGAGAGAGAGGAGGGGGGAATACCCCCCAACCTGTCATCTATTCTTTCAATCAGTATGTATTGGGCATTTTTAAAATGGATAACTGAGTATATTTTTCATATCAAAAGTGTAAAAGACTATGGTAGATATTTTGCATAGTTTCTGTTGCTCTTTTTATGCAAAACAAAAAGGGAAAAATAAGTTTCTATAACCTCTGTGGACCTTTATAGTACTTTCCGTCATTAGATCTACTTGAACATTTATTCTTAATTTTGTCAGAAGTGAAAGAAAACTAACAGCAACAAGACAGACAAAATGTAAAATGATGAGCTGTTACACTAAACTTCAAAGCTCCATCTGAGAGATATGCTGATAACCTTCCAGGGTGGTAAAGTTCATGATTCCACCTGTTCCAAGAGGATGATCACTCAAAATGAATTGCTGGCGCATGCAAGGTGTTGTAGGACGTGTGCTGCTGATTCCTGGCTGAAATGATGTCACCTATTCAGACGGCAGACACAAAGCCCTGACCCCTCACTACATTTGCAACCCCCCCCCCCCCCCCCCCCCTGTGGCCCGAGGCTCCGTTGATTTCCCCGTTTAGGGAGGACCGGGAGGGGGGTGAAGGTGGAGGGTTTGGGGCTGCAGTGAGGATAGAGACTGGAAAGGGACAGGGAAGCAGATGGCATCCTATTTGTCCCTCTTCTGTGAGGGCTGTCATTCCAACAGATTAATGCAAGGGCCAGGCTAAAGAAAAGAAATGACAGAGACAATCAATGAAGGGTCTGGGGAAGACAATAGAGCCACGTGCCACTGGGCAGATTTGTCGTTTGGGACACAATAGGCGATCATTTTTCAATAGACAAGGCCAACTGCTGCAGGCGACATGTGCTGCTGTCCCATGTTTCAAACGATCTCGTCCGTTGTTTACTTATGATTCAGCCAATGGTTAAGGAGAGACCGTGATCACCTGACACAGGGTTGATTTTTTTATTAGGAGATTTGGTGTGTGTGTGTGTGTGCGTGTGTAAGGAGGTGGGAGGGGGTTGTACTACTCTGTCCACAGACCCACAAAGTAACTGAATAGTGTGTGTTGTCATAGCGACCCCAATTACCAAACCCTTGCACAGTAAGTGTGTGTATGCAGAGAAAACTGGAGAGGATTCAAGAGGATTCCTCTCTCTTCTATCTCTCTCTTCAAGACTCGCCACAAGATGTAATGACTGAAAGCTGATTGGTGCTGGCAGTGCACTGGTTAAACAGAAATCCTTTATTATAATAAGGACTTATAGTCATCCATTTATAAAATTGTGGTTTGAAAAATGAATAGTCTTATGTGAAATGTCTAATACAATTTTTTTTTTCAAATGCTTTGACATTTTTTATTTGAAAATTGTATTTATAATGAGCTAAAAAGCGGAAGAGAGTAAACATAGATCAGAGTAGCACTATTAAATAAAACACCATCTCAACAGATGATTTACTCTGAATGGAAAGCTTGTTTAACTACCTCATTGTTGATTAAAACTGTCCCTGCTTAATAACCCTTGTAGTTAATCTCCTTATAGTAAATCCTGGATGGCTACATGGCACGGATAATACAGCTTTCATCTCTTGTTTCGCCACATTCAGTCTCATTACAGTGTTTTTTTTTACAACTTTGAAAATGCTCAATCAAGTGTTTAGATTTAAATTCCACTTGCGGTTGATGTGTGTCTGAGCCGACAGCCGTGTTAACCCCCCTCGCCTAAAAACTAAACCCCTCCACCCCTCCTCCTCTCTTTCTCTCTGTAAGGCTCCTGACCACGGACCCCTCCCAGCTGAGGGAGGAGGACCTCCCTGGGGACCTGCAGTCTCTGTCATGGCTCACCTCTGTGGATGTGCCCCGACTACAGCAGATGGCTGATAGCCGAGGCCACAGTAACGGACCCTCCCAGGGCAGCTTGCTGGAGCAACAGACAGGTGAGCTGACAGGGAGGGGACAGTGCAACATTCAAAAACTGCTTCATCTCTCTGATTGGATGAATCCAGACTGCTGGATTCTCATATGAGACGTGGACACAGCGTTATACAACTATCCTAAAAGATAAAGAACAATGATTGCTTTTCTGCTGTTGGAAATTGCTGAGGTGAACCTCAGGGATTAATCCATTTGGATAGTGTTGGTGAAACTTTCTGAGGTTTGACCTATGAGCTTTTGCTTAATATGGCGATTAACAGATTAAAGTGCAAACATTACTTAGAAAACCTACAGGTACAAATGGCTTAGGCTTCCAAGCATAACACTATGTTGGGCTTCACAAAATACCATTAAGTTATGTTGTAAACCACATCTTCAGAATAATTTTATTCAAAAAAGAAAGATCTGATTAAGTCTTCATGCAGACTTTTCCTCAATCTAACAACACTCTGTCCGTTCCTTCTCACAGCTCAGCTGAGCAACATGACGATGTCGGTGGGTCAAGGCTCCATGCTTCACCTGCAGAGTAACATGCAGCACAGCCCCATAGGAATCAGCATCATCAACACACACAGTGGAAGCGTGAGTTTTGACTGCACATGCAATAAATCAAATCTGCAACCTTGCTTTGTTTTTGATGCTAATACAGTGGATTGTCAAATATCTGTTTCACAGATGTCTCCATTCTCAATGAATGGGATGCCCTCTCCGGGATACCAGTGCCCTACCTCAGTCTACCAGCCCACGGCCCAGCAGGTGTACTCTCTTACCCAAACTGGACAACAGGTACCAAACTCTAAGCTAATCAAGAATTTTAGGTCATGACCTTTCAGTTGATGTGTTTAATATGTAGTCTGTTTCTTTATTTGTGTATATCAAACCTCCATAGAATTGTGTTTATTCCTAGGACTGTAGTCTTATTGTTGCTTACTTATTGGCTTTCTTGTACTTCTTGCGTAAATTGAGATGAATGGCTAATGAATTGTACTTCATAGTTCTCTCCTTGCTCTTGCAGTGTTCAACCGGTGGGCTTTATAGCAATGTATCTTTCAACAACCAAAGTATATTCACACAACCTCGCCTAGCTCCACAAGACCAGGAGCTGCAGCCCAAGTCTTTCCCCAAGCCAATCTATTCCTACAGGTAATACTATACAACAAATCTTCTCAATTTCTACAGTCTAGTGTATTTCACTTTCTGTGATTTAACTACATGGAATAATGTTTTGTTTCTGGGTATTTTATTCAGCTGCTTGATTGCCATGGCTCTGAAGAACAGTAAAACTGGCAGCCTCCCAGTCAGTGAGATCTATAGCTTTATGAAGGAACATTTTCCTTATTTCAAGGTAAGAAACCCTATTCATTTGATAGGGAATGACTAAAAGAGAAGGTGCATGAAGATCATGCATGTGACAAATAAAAACACGTACTTCTGTCCCTGTAGACTGCACCTGACGGATGGAAGAACTCGGTCAGACACAACCTGTCCTTAAACAAATGCTTCGAGAAGGTGGAGAACAAGACGAGCAGCTCCTCCCGTAAGGGCTGCCTGTGGGCACTGAACCCTGCCAAAATTGACAAAATGGAGGAAGAGATGCAGAAGTGGAAACGCAAAGACCTTCCGGCCATCCGTCGCAGCATGGCTAACCCTGGTCAGAATTGTGTTTCGTTAAACGTTAAAAAATAATAATAATGTGTCTGCCAGACAATGAGTTTTCAAAAGATGAAAATGCAAATAGTCTGATAATCTGTTATCCCCCCCCTCCTCCCTGCCCCCCACAGATGAGCTGGACAAACTTATCACAGACCGCCCTGAGAACTGCAGACGTAAGGCCTTAGAGCCCGGCATGACCCGGCTGCCCAACTGTCAGAGCGGCCTGGCCCAGATGCAGCCTCAGCCCATAGTCACGCTGTCTCTGCCCTGTCTGCCCATGCACCAGCACCACCAGCTCCAGGCCCAGCTCCAGGCTCAGGCCCGCCTTGGCCCCATGTCCCCCGCCCCAGCCCAGACGCCTCCCCTCCACACAGTCCCTGACCTATCCCACAGTCCCCTCCACCAGCAGCACGGCAAGCCCACAGACGATTTCTACAGTGTGCACGGCGACACACACACAGAGGTGGATGCACTGGACCCTAGCATCATGGACTTTGCCCTTCAAGGTAAATACCATATTTTTTCATTAATGTTTTTTCAACATCAAACACTAAATCCAAGGAACTTTCATTTTTTGTCAATTCTTGCACCCCTTTTTGTAAAAGGGGTAATGTTTTTTACTACGCCTGCTGTTGTTCCTGGGTGAGCGTAGCCAAGACAAAGCACTCAGAAAAACTATATAAAAATAGCATTCTTTGCACTGATGGTCTCGTTTGCTGTTACATGTCATTTATGATGATCAGAGGAAACATTTTACAGAAATATTTAGAAGTTCCTTGTTGCACCTTTAAAATGTATCCCTAGTGTGAATACAGACTCCCAAAGTATGAGAAAAAGCAACCTTCTCTCTTTTTTCTCCACCTCCACATTTAATTGAAGTGTGACATCAGTACACTAACCTTTCTCTATCTATCTGATAAGGTAATCTGTGGGAGGAAATGAAGGACGACAGCTTTAACCTGGATGCCTTGGGTACCTTCACTAACTCACCCCTCCGACTATCAGACTGTGACTTGGGAACAGGCAACCTCCATACCATCTCCACTGGAGCCAACCTGCAGATGACAGATGTGCAAGTGACGGGCCTGTACGCCTCCTACACCTCCCAGGATTCCCTGTCTTCCCAGTACATGGGTGGACCAGCCAACAGCAAGCCCATCGCCCTGTTATAAAGCAGCTGAACTGTCTGTAACCTGATTGATTCCACCCTCTTTGGATATCTTTGGACGCCAACTAAAGAAGTCTGAGGTCAAAGTCTGACTTCTGGTTTTATTTGTGTTACTCTTGGTACAAATCACACTGCTTTCCTGCAGTCAGCTGGCAACGAGAAAGACGTCTCAATATCATTTCACACATAGACCACAATTAAAACTGCTGATAAATAAAGAGATGGCTGCAAGAACAAGTACGTAAGACTGAAAATATATTGCTTTGCCAAGCAAAGCCTCAAAGCCTGTATGAGTACAAATACTTTCTGTGGAGATGTACGCAAGTTAGAATCCGCCAGTTTTTCTACTACTCACTGTGCGTTTTAAAGCCCTCCCATCTAAGTAGCTCCCCGTCTCTTGTCTGTTGTATTGTGCTAGATGTTTTTGCTGTGATGTTTTATTTATATTTATAAGAGGAGGTGATGACTCTCAATCTTTTTGCTGTATATATGTGAATGTTTCAAATTGCTATCGCCCACGGAAAAGCTTTCTTTCGACTGTATTTTACCCACTTCATTCCAAAACGCAAACGTGTGCCAACACTTTGAACATTATGATTTGACTTACTGTGAATAACGTGTCTCAAAGTCAGATGTATATTATGTTCATAAACTTGATCATAATAAAAAAAATCAAATGGGTAGAGTAAAGCAGTTTCTTTTTGCCAAAAATATGTCAATGACATTTATTAACAATCAGTCCTTGGTATTGGTAGAATACAAGACACATGAAAGGGTTTATATAAATTCAAATGAAATGCCATGGGTTGAAATTTTGATCGGAGGTAAGGCAAATGAAGCCATCACTTCAGGGTCCATTCAAGCAATTACTGTACACCTTTCGCAAAACCTGAGTTTTAACTACTGCATTATATCAGAGATATACCAACAAAATCGAAAGGTAAAAGCTCAAAAGTATCACATACAGTGTCGCAGGCTCTTCTGTCATTCATAACACATTCTTGGCACACAAAACACTACAGCAAAGATACATAAACAGATTTGAAGAGACATTGAACATATGGACCACTGAGTCCAACGTTAACAGTGAAATGACAAAACATGATTCTTATTAAAAAACACTTCAACAGATTCTTAATTTGCAGTTCTGCATTACAGTACATGAAAATAAAGTCATTTTAGTCAAAACAGAAATGATCATTTATTTAAATGAAATGCATTATTCTCCCACTTCATGAAGTTTGTATACCTCTGGCCTCATCAGGCTGCATACTGGCATATCTTACAATGACAAACCGCTATGTACAAATACAGTGAAATGTGGGTTAAAATCATATTTTCTGAAGCAGAAAGTTAATGTGCTGAGCTGTTGAAATGACTTACTTTATGACATCTGTGCAAAGACACCATTTAATGGCAATGTGTACAACAGGCAGAGCTCTGTAGTGGTTTTAGGGTATCTGGGGAAAAAGACACTTTGTGCATGTGTGCATTTTGTGAATTGCACTATATACATAAAAAGCATACACTTTCAAACTGATGAAGTCCCTTTAGCTTAACTGGTGTTGGTGTTGTCCATAGTGGCGAGCAGATGTGAGAGCTTGGCCCTCTGGGACGGTGTGATATTCTGGCTCATGTGGATGATGCAGTCCATTGTTATGTCAGGGTTGGCCTGCACAAGGCTACAACACGAGAGGAAAATTAAAACACAAAATGATCTGGTCGTTGACATACATTTTTTAATACCTGCATTTAAAAAAATATGACTTTCAGTTGCCTTTGGAAACTTGCTTGTGGAAGAATACACCTATCACAACTCCCTAAATATTCAATACCCTGCTAGGCCCATCATGCATTTCAGTGAGGTTTCAGTTGTAAGACGGACTCAACAACAGAATATTGGGAACCTCTTTGATTTATTTGCCCTTAAGATGACGTTATACAGTCAGTGTAGCTGTAGATTCAAATATTTCCAGACATGACAAAACTGATTATTTATCTTTCGGGTGGTACCCTGAGTAATCAATTTGTGTCTATGATGTAACTTTGTAAAGTATAAGCTAACATATAAGAAAAATGATAACATTTGGGCGATTAAAATAAGATGATAGGTCACAAATGTTATACCTGCGTATGTGTTTCACTGTGTTTTCTCTTTTCAGGTACTTGATGTTCTCACGGATAGCCGACTGAGTGCCTTCCTCATCGGATAAATGCTTGTCGAGCCACTCAACAACTGCTTGGTTATTATCCCATAGGTATGCCTGGAAAAACAGACAGGAGCAGCTTTAAATCTCAGTTTTAACAATAAAAAATTCAACTACATGATTGCCAGGCTTTTACACTATGTAAGTGTTGATAATTAACGGAGGTCAAAGATATAGCAACCATCCACAACTATTCTCCCATGACCAACCATTTATGATTTTTTTGGCAAGATTTAACCCATTATCTCTACTTCAAGTGAATCACTATACAGACATTTATTCACACCATTTTCACTTTATTTTGTGCATAAGCAGAATCATTAGTCTCTGACTGTCATACCATACCTTGACTGTTCCTTCTGTTTCAACAAACCAGCGACGCAGCATGGACTGAATGTGTCCATCCCCAAGGTCCTTGTTGGCCTCCAGAATCTCACACTTCACCACCTGCTCCAACAGGAGGCGACGCAGGCGCCAGTAGAAGAAGGTCCGCACAGTCTTCCAATCCAAAATATCCTGTGGACAGTGTTAGAGGGCAACACAAAAAGGCATTAAACAAGCATGGCTCCACTCTTAATCCAAGTTTATTTCCATCATCTAATGTTGCACACGTCATAATGTTTGAATGTTCATGAAGTGCACACTCACATTGATGGCACCCTTCTCCTGCATCCTGCCTGGGGTGTCATGGAGATCTACAAACTGCACTGCCACCTGGTGGTAGATTGGCAACAAGAATTCCTCCCTGGTTTTCAGTTGTGACTCCAGCTCTCTGCACTGTTTGTCAGATAGCTGTGGGGAAGCTGATGAAAACAGAAGTGTTTTAGACTGTGAAACTTGCCAGTAAGGTTATGAACCAACTGTATTGCAAATGGAAGGAATACAAAGTGGATGTGTGAGTTGAGAAATAAATCACCTTTACCAAGCTGCTCAGCCAGTTTAGCATAGACTGGATCTAGTCTCTTCATGGTCTTCAGCAGGTCCTTTCTCCTGTATTTGATCTCCACTGTACCCTCGGCCTCCAGCACTCCTCCTCTGGACAAAGTAAGCACCATAGCAGCGAATAAAGAGAAAAAGGCAGGCACTGGTTATTTTTTACACACATCTGTTGCTTCAGTTGGGAACTCCACAGGGAACCGATAAAGAAAAACATGATTGTTTCATGTACCTGCTCTCCCTGTCTGCATAGAGCTCCATACACAGGGGGTTGATTGTGGGGTCTATCACCACCCATGACCCTCCTCTGAGCTCAGCATGTGGTGGGATGTACACCAGCACCGGCTGACGGAAACCATGCAAGGCGTCCACGATATAGGCCCCAAACTTCAATATCTGATCATACATATCTGGGAGCCAAGTGGGTAAAACAGATTTGTTGTATTTAATTACAGAAGTTCTTGCATGTACGGAAAGCATCTCTGCAAAGTTTAGTGTGTCCTTTACCCTTCATTCCACCAGAGAAGCCCCTCCAGTTGGCAAACACCATGAGAGGCAGACGTTCACGATTGAAGTCGCTAATGGCCTGAGCTGTTTTAAAGGCAGAATCTGGAAACCACACCTGGCCGGCCTGCTGCATGACCTGACGTGAACACACAGAAATATGGCGCAGAGGTGAAATATACTGAGACATGCTGTGTTTGTATTAATTGACATGTGGAGAGATCTACTCACTTTGGATTCTGAATCCAGGTTCGCTGGATCTGCGGGTACTGTGAACTCAACTGTGCGTGTTTCAACAGCAATGACACCAAGGGGGATCCCTCCTAACCTGTTTTAAGAGTTAGTAATCGATTAAGGAGCGTTTAAAAAACACAGAAAAAACAATGGGCGTGTCCAATTGAGTGTAAACAGATTTACCGTGCTCTGCCCACTACCACTGTCCGAGCCCAAGACTCCATGATCTCCATGAAAGAGCCGTGGTCGAAGAAGCCACTCTGCCAGGTACCCTTCACTGCTAATGACACAAATGCAGATAAAAAGGAAATGAACCAGGCTGATTTACTGAAACAGAACAGTTAAAAAGTGTAAATCACATCACTTGACACTCACTGGGATGATGCCTCCCAGCCAACATCCAGCGGGGGTCATACGGTGCTTTTGTAGGAGTATATTCTATCTCTCTGTCTACTGGATCTGTAGCTGTGATAACAGGCACAGGGGAGTAATTGTTCTGTGGGGAGAAGAATAACTACAGTTAGTCATCTGAAGGGTTTATTGAGATACTCCTGGAGACCTCAAAGCCTCATTACATGATCTTTCAAACATTCATCTGAACCTTTGGCATATAGGAGAGCCACTGGAGGATGGTGGAGACTCCCTCAAAGTCATCTGGCACGGTGGTGTGTGTGACTCCATTATTATGCATGATCTGGATCCCTCCAAGCTGGTTGTTGGAAGTGTAGACCTCTCTACCCAAAACCTACACAGAAACAAAGACTTCAATGAACGTGGTAATGGATCTTTTTTTCTAACCGACTAAAAATTTGTTTTTACATCGGCCTGCAATGTTTCTTGTTAAAGCGACAATGTGAAGCTGTAGAATAGCTTGTCTCTCAAGTGTTTGCCACGTTCTGTAACTCAAGTTTCTTATGACCAATCTTTGCTTATCTTGAAAGGGCTAATACTACAACAACTGTGCTATTTATTTTTGTTTATTTGAATACTGTCTTGCAATCACATTGGTCTCAATAACAAACCTTGTTAAGAGCGCCGGCTCCAGTCAGGATAATATGAGAGTTTTCCACTTGAATCACTCTCTGTCCCAAACGGACCAGATAAGCTCCGATTCCGATAGCGCGACATGTCACCTGCGAGAGCATGAAAGGGTTAACTCAGTAGATGATCACATTGGCTCTGCCTACTCAGAGAAATCAGATCTTAATTCTCACCATACTGATGGTAATAATCTCCTGATAGGCCTGAGAGGATTCCCCAGCGATGGTGCCAGAACCTCGTAGGTTCTCAACCCCGAGACCATCTACCTTCCCGATGATGTCAGTGATGATGTACCTGCAACAGATGGGCGCAGTGATGAATGCAGAGAAAGAACACATTTCTATCACCCCACTGACACAAGTACAGGGTGTCAAATATTTAATTTAGCTGAATTCGCTACTATATGAATAACTAACAGCCAGTTAATTATTGTACCTGGACTCTCCACCTTCCTCCACATGTTGACAGTGAACAGCATTGGTCGAGCTGATGCGTGTGTAGTCCTGCGGTGTCAGGTAAAGGTACTTAAAACCCTACAGAGAAATGGAAAAAAATGCATATTAGGAAATGTCAAACCGCATATACATATTTGCTACAGTGATAGCAATATGAGGTCATTTCCACGAATAGTGTTTAATGCAAATATAAAAGAGGGACACATTTAGACGTCACCTTGTAGGGGTCAGCAGGGTCAATCCAGGCCACCTGGAACATGGATTTGATCTCTTCAGCGAGGCCGATGCGCGCTCCGCTGTTCGCTGAGACGTAAATGCGTGGGATGCCCTCAGCCCGAGCCAATTCAGACGCTTTGAGGAACAGCTCGTCCTCTTTAGGGCCAAAGGAGCCGATCATGTGAGTGATGTCGTTACAGATGACAATGATATCTCTGCCCTGTGGGTACTCTGGAGTCTTCATCTTCATCCTGAAGGCAACCATTCCAACCTGGAGAAAAATGGTTCAAATGGATGTCAGCTCAAGCTCTCTGAGTCTGATAATACTGACATAAATGCTGTCAAAAGTGTCCTACGTCGTTGTCTCCAGGCAGGCGGTTCATCTGCACGAGTCGACCTTGAGGGTCCAGAACCAGCTCGGAGCAAATCAGCATGTCTTTAGGGGATTTGTTCCCTGGACCCCACTGCTTTAACAGGGCCTAAATGAGGATTTTCAGCATGAGTCAGACACCTTAGGAACCACATAGAAAACAGATAAACCTGATTCAGCATTAGCAGTACCTGTCTGAACATCTCAGGGAAGTCATAGACGTAAGTAGTTCCCAGAGTTTGAGCCTGGAAGCGCTTGGCCTGCAGCAGGTCTTTGGTCACATACGGTGTGTTGATCAGCATGCCATGCAGAGGACCCTGCTTATCGCCATATGACTCGAACATAATCTGAACAGGGTATAATGATGAGGTGAATTAGTGATTTACTTCACCATGGAAATGCAACCATAACAAATTGCTACCTCACTACACTGTCCTTACCTGTCCAGAACTTGGTTCAGTAACTTCATTGTACAGGCTGATGTCCAAGTAATAGCCAGACTCATTAGTGAGAAACAGGCGAACAGGAATGGCACTCCCAGTTGGTGTCAGACGGATGTTGATCTTCAGCTCAGCTTGCATGACCCGCAGCTTCCAAAGACGGCTGCCATAGCGCATCACCATGGAGCGAACGGATTCCTCTATCTGAGGTTCCAGAGAAAAAAGGACAAGGACGTTTAAAAAAGCACATTGAGAGACAAATCTGTATACGCAGTCAGTTCAATGAATGTGAACTACAGGAATTATTTAATGGAGCCACTGACTTTAGAGGGGTCCATAATGACAGTAGGAACAAAGTTGAGGAAGATGTGGTTGCAGTCTGTGCGGATACTGGTGTTACTGAAGGCCACCTCCAACTCATCCATGGCCTCCAACAGAAGACGTTCTCCCTCATTTTGAAGGTATTCGAAGGAGGCTTCCTGGTTATGTATGCAAAAAACTGGGATTAAAATAACCCAAAGAATATTACCTCTAACTATATACGGTATAACCAATGCTCTCTTTAATCATGAAATAAAAAGGTTTTTCACCTTAAAGAAAAACAACGTAACAACCAATTCTAATGATGTTTATCTTTCAAAGAACCAATAAGATCTTACCTTGGTAATAAGATCTGAGTGGCGGATAATAGCACGTATAAAGTAGCGGTAGTCCGTGACTTCAGCCCCCTCCTGAACACGAGCAGCACCGAGGTAGAGGTGCATCTTGTGGTTGGCACAGGGGACGGCTCTCAGTTCAAAGTTCCTCATGCGGCTGAGCTCCAGCTGAAACGCTAAAGCTGGCTCCAGATTACGGTAAATACGATCCTCCTGGAACTGAGGGGGAGGCACAAAATGGAGGGGTCACCGTCATCTCCTCAGACAGCAGCACATCAACTTAGTGACTCACTTAGATCTGATCAATTTTACAATCACAGAATCTGTTCTATTTAGGAAAACACTTACCCCATCTCTAGCTCTGAAAGTGAAGAACTTGGGAAATTCTCTCTGTTGAAACAATATAAAAATAGTAATGATCAGATACCAAACAACTCATTTGAGAGTAAATGTGTGCACTTGCCAAAGAGCAGTTCCACTGGCATCTTTAATGAACAAAATAAGTGCAGCTATGTTTTGGCAGTAACTTAACTAATATTTTAGTATAAAAAAAAAGGTATGAAATGCGTCACTGTGCTATGTCACCTCTAGCTAATAGCTATGCTATGCCACGAACAGTTCATCTCCACCATTGTAAGGACAATTTGTATTAAAAGAGAAGCCATCCATATTTAGTAACACTATACATAACATTTAAAAAAGAAATTGAAAAAAAAGATAAGAATTCATTCTAATAGTTTTTTTAGGATAACAGGAATATTAGCCACTTACTTGCTCTAACTCTATTTCTTAATTTAAACTAAATTTTTAGTTGCACATTACTGAGTGCAGACTTATGTATATGCATTAATGCAATATATGATCTAATGTAGGGGAGAACTGGGGAATGTGAGACATCGGGTAATGTGAGACACCCCCTGTATCTAGGCAACGGAACACATGTGAGAATTATGTTTTCAAGCCCCTCTCATTTCCCCTTGGCCATGAAAGAGAGGACCTTATGGTAATGTTGTAAGCATGTTTTTCCACAAAAATGTATTTTTTGATGTAAAAGTAAATTTTCTTGCTGTCAACTTAATCAAGTATTGTGCCATAGCAAATGGATTCAGGTAGAACAACTTCTATCATACATTTTGATGAACTACCAACATATGAAACCATGTGATGATGATAACTGAAGATTAGCCTGAATTGCTGAGAGAGGTAGTTTTTTCTCAAATTGTGGCAGTGGGCTAAAGTGAGACAAATGCTGTGGGGTAAAGTGAGACAGTGTCTGTGCCCTCTTTAATGAATCCATTATATTTGAGGTAGCAATGAGACTAATTTTAATAAGACAAAAGACAATGCGGCCCAGAGGTGGGGGTTGAATGGTTGAAGGGGAGTCAGCAAGGGCATGGTTTGGCACGTATGTATGTGGGGGACAGGAGAGTGACATTTAACATCAATAGACTCTAATTAATTTGTCTTTAATCAATGAATGATCCAAATAAAACAAATTCAGAAAAACATTAATCAAAGACTCAAAAGGTAGAAAATGACAGCTGGGTCTAGTTCTGTGTTCTGAGTCCCAGGCTGTTTCTGATTGTCCTTTGCTCTGACCCCCAGACACTAGCTGGCTCTAAGGGTCCTGTGTTCTGACCCCCAGACTGTGTTTTAATCTAACTGGTTCTATCTGTCATTTGAATGTTAATTATTGAATATGAATTATATGTTGTATTTGATCAGAGTTGCTTTCAAGTGTTTAGAAAATTTTTTTTCTTAATTGATCAAACCCCATGATTCTGTTACTAGTCCGATATTAGTTTTGGAATATTTGGTTTTCAAGCAAGCTGTCAGGATTCTAACTGTCACAACATGTTGTTATGGTAGTTTCAGAGTGGAAAAAGTAATTGGATCAGTTTACCCCCTTGATTTCTCTGATCTGTCTCAGTGTACCCCTAAGCTGGGGTAAAGTGAGACACAAGACAACTTTTTTTTTTAAACGTCATATTTTCACTGCCTTTCGTCCTGAATAAATTCTGATAATGCCCATTGCTAGGAAACATCCTGAATTAAGGGAAAATGTGTACATTTCACTGATAAGTCATTTTAGCTCGCTTAGAGGGGAGCACATGTCAAAAGTGTATCACCGGGCCGGGCCCAGCAGCAGACCCGGGTTCGATTCCCACCCGCAGTCGTTCTCTGCATGTCACTCCCCTCTCTGCCCCATTTCACCTCTGTCTCTCTGCACTATCAATAAAGCATAAAAATGCCCAAAAAATATCTTAAAAAAAAAAAAAAGTGTATCACATTACCCCGTTCTCCCCTACATGAAAAAAAACTTTACTTTTTTCTGATTCCAAAAAAAATGTATCGCCTCGTGTAGTACTTAAAATATATATGAATACATACAAAAATACAGTAATATGTAGAATTGTGTACTTTTTGAAATGTTTTTGAAATACCTTCTGTGTAATCAAAAATGTGATTCTCCTGATTCCATACTCATAGAGGACAGCTTTCTGAAAGAAAAAAAATACAACATTTTCAATTGAATAATTAAAAAGGGTAACAATATTTCACATTCAAAATAACCAGTCACGTTTGAAGAAGCTAACTGACCTTTGACTGGGCAAAGGCAGTGAAGACCGTCACCAAGGATTCGTCCTCTTCTGTGTCTGCTGTTTTTATGGACACGTTTATGATGTGGATTGGGTTTTCTCTTGTATTCTTTTGGGAATGGAAGATAAATGGGTGTTGAAACAAGCCTTTATATAAATAAGTCAGCAACTCTAACACACACACAGTGCTCACCTTCAAAATCTCCTCCTCATAGAGACCAGAGCAGGACTCCAACATTGGTTCTGCAAAGCTGCAGAGAACTTCATCAAAATTCCTGCAATAAATAGAAGAAACACCACAATGGGCAATAATGTTTTTTTCATGGCCATGAATGAATAGGAAAGAAAGGCAAATTGTCATCCAGTTACAGTAAAAGTGACCTTTTAAAATCGTCAAAACACTGTAGAGCCACCATGGCGCCCATGCGCTGGCAGGGTGGAGACATGGCTCCGTCCAGGAAGAGATCACTGCCCTGTCGCCTCATGACAAACTGATCTAGTCCACTCACTGGCACAGGAGCCCTAAACAAAGAGAAGCACACAGACAATGACAGCAAGACTGGCCTGCTCAATCATCAGATAGAAAGGTTTCCTTTAGCAAAAACATTGAACAGCCAAAAATACAAATATCTGAATGAGAGCAATAAAAGCAAGTCTGGATTTTCTCCTTATCCTTTCAACAAAAAAGCACCACTTTCATATCCAACTATGATTAACTACAGTTGATGGGCACATTTCACATATTGAATTGACAAGGATTATGAATTGTCATTATCAAGAAGAATTGTTCCTGTATTTGATTGAGAGTTGCGAATCAAGAATCTAAATCTGATGCCGGCGTGAACAGGCCCCCATTTCAGTAGCAGACACCAAAATCGCATTTTAGATTTTTTTTTTTTGGCTTTTCACCTTTATTGGATAGTTAGTGTATAAAGGCAGAGAGAAAACATTGGGAAAGACATGCGACAATGGTCGCTGGCAGGATTTGAACCAGCGACTTCGCGCCTATGCTGCATGCGCAATAATCACTATGCTATTAAGGCGCTACCCAGGCTTGAAGCATTGAAGAGGAACATGGAATAAAATAAAGATGTACCTCTCAAAAGGATAGGAATTGCACTACACTTTTACACTAAGAGGAAATCATGGAAAGCTCAGCTGAGAAGTGAATTAAGACGGACTTGTTAGAGGCGTCCATAAGCACATGTTTCTGGATTTGCAGGGCAGACGTGAAAAGCAACACAGTCCATTCGACATGCATTGCTGTGAGACATACACACGGTCAGGTGGTCTGGCAGGTTGGGAGAAGCTATACTCTACCTGTTCATAGTACGGCTGCCCCTTCTGAAATAAGATGATTGACAAAGATGATCAAACTGTACCTCTTCTGTGAGGCATTTTGGTTAGATTAAAGCATTTTACAAGAAGCTGTGCACATTCACATTAATGTCCATTGGATAAAACCATTCTGCATTCAAAGTTAGCCATGAGCAGTTAAAGAAGCCGTTTATGGGCCACTCTCAACCTACTACTCCTTTATCAATTTATCTCCATTGATCGGGACACTTGAAGGATGTTTTGAAAGTCCTGGATTTCTGTTTATTTGGTTTATTGAAATCCTGCTTGATCAAAGGGAAGCCCAGTCCGTCATAAACACTAATGCTAAAGTTCATCGCAGACAACCTCACAGCCTCGGATACTGTGCCGAGGTAACATCTGTCCAGAGTTGGAGGTGGTAGTGATTTATCAGTGACTCAATAATTAGCCAACAACCTGGTGTTTAGCTGTGGCAAAAGAGTCTTTGCAGAGTATTTAAGTTAGAGAAACTTCCCACCTGTTGGGATGGGATGACGGCAGCATGAACTGGAAGTCCACAGCGCACGATCCATCCGTCAGCCGGTGATGCTGGATGCTATTCAGCTCATAGGCGATGTAACCCCTGCGCACATACACCTGAAAGTCGACAAAGAGCAAGTCATTATCGCCAACGCCAACTAAGGAATGAATATGCACAAGAAAGCAACTCCTGAGTGTGGGTCGACTGGCCATACCTCCAAGGCAGCCATGCAGACAACTTGATTGACGTGATAGAAGAAATTGGGCAAAACATCAAAAATTGAGGTTTCTGAGAGAATGAGTTTCTGTAATAAAAAAAAGTAAAGATTAATTTAATATTCCAACTTCTAAAGATGGATGATTAACAATGAAATTGCTCACAACACAAAGCTAACCTTCAAGTTCTCTGGACAAAACTGGTGGCCGTACATGTCGATGGCTGACAGGAAGATGGACTCCACTTGGTTGTGCCTCAGTTCGTACGATGGTAAATGTGAGGCGATCAGCACCTATGACACATTTACAAAAAATAAATATTTAATAACCTGATTGTTAAAAAAGTGCATAATTTCTTAAAAAATGTATAAAGACTGATGGTCTCAAATCACTTCAATCAAACTTTAGGAGTCCTTTCTGAAAGAACACCTTGCACAAACAATATGTTCAGACAGAATTAGTGTTTAACTGAGATGCAGGCAGTCTTGGCTATTACTGTACCTGTCTGGCTCTCAGGGCCACCTTTGCGTTCTCCGTCTTGTTCAGCTGTGTGAGCTCATTCAGAATGACCATCAACTCATCTGCTAGCGTGGGATCCCTTCCACACAGTTGGTCCTACACAAAGTGTACAGTGTTTATTTTATTGAACATCACATGTTTTGGTAGAGTGTTTATTTTATGCATTTTAGGTTGAGGTTGACCTTACTATGAGCATAGTGACTAAGACGTTCCTCTTGGAGACCTGGGCGTGAGAGAAGATGTACTCCATCACAGGACTCATGTTGGGTTTGTACTGCTCTCTCAGGTTAATAACACACTTGTCATAGTGAGCTGTTGTGAGGACAAGAGTAATCTGACCTTAGCAAATACAACTTAAACACAGTCATGAAGTAAATAAAAGCCTCATTTACAGTGTTTAGTGTATTAATGTCACCTTGCTGGAACTGCATCTCTACTTGCAGATATCGCTTGAGCAGATCCAGAACCACAGACTTCATGTATCCACGAATTCCACTGCGATACCTGGAGCAGACATATTCAAAGTTACACTTGTCAATCAATGCAATGTTATACGTTACTGCTGCACAATCTTCCAAAATAAGAAAAAACAAACCTCTGAACAAGCTGAACAATGCTCTGAGTGTTCATGAAGAACACCTCTCGGTCAGATTTCCTCTGTAGGGTTGCTGCATGGCCGTCTAGAATATTTGCAATCTGGAGCAGACAAAGGCAAACATCATAATAGTATTTTGAAAACAGTGATTATTTGTATTAAAAGAACTGGCTCTTAGACAACTGTGCGTCAGTCTCTCACCCTTTGGCTGGGGAATTGGCAGAGCACAGAGGTGATGTTGCTGGCGTACTGGGCCATGACTTTACGGATAGCTTTCTCCACAGCGGGAGGAATGCGACTGGCAACACTCGTCATGATCTCTTGGAGTTCCAACAGCGGCAGTGAGGGGTCCCTTAAGGTCTTCATCAGGGTGGCCACCCACTGTTTCAGCTGCAGACATCAACACGCACACATATCATTAATAGAACTGATCATACGATTTAAGAATCTGGAGCGTCAAAAAGCCTGCGGTGTACCTTGCTGGTGAAGTAGGGCTCTTCGAGGCAGTAGCCATCCATGACTTTACCCAAGTTTTCGAGCACACTGTGAAACACCTGGTGAAGCTTTTCCCCAACAATGGGTAGTGGCTGCTGGGGTGGCAGGATCGCCATGTTGAGCTCCACCTACGATAGGAGGATTATTTGCTTAACCAACAAGCAACAGTAAACATACAGTAATATTTAAAGAATTAATTTGAACAATATGTGGCTAATGTGATACTTATTAGCGAGAATATGTTATGAAGAGGTATAAATTATAAGGCATAATTAAGAAAAATAATGTATGCATCTTTTAACATTCACTTACCCGATGTATACTGCTGGGGTCATCCAGGTCCATACGTGCTACAATACAACCAGGCTCCAGAACTGCTCCATGTCTCTTCACAAAGTGGATGCAACCAGACTGATTCACAGTCAATGTCATCACCATTTTCATCACCTGAAAACCGCAGCACAAACAGCCAGTCAATTCAAATTAACAAAAAAGACGCAGCATGATGCCTCAAGGAAAAAAATCTTTCACAGTCACCTCGATCTCTGCATAGATTTCTCCTGCACCAACGTGGCCTCCATCCTCGACCATGTACTGTAGCAGTTTACCAGCCGAGGGCGACCTCAGCACCGTGGGGTCCTTCTCCTTGTCAAACACACAGGTCTTGTTCCCAACCGTGATGCGGTAGCTGTTTAAGTCGTTCATGAGAATTAGCAAAACCAAAACAAAAGAAAAAGGGGAGAATCCAGGTTTATAGATTCAAAAGCTCTTGCCTGTCCACTTCCTCCTTCATGTAGGTGGTGTGGCTGCTGCCAACATAGGACAACAGGAGGCCACCATCACTCAGCCTGTGGACATCTATCTCAATGTTGGAGTCGTTCATCATGATGACATAAGTTGTTGGGGATTGGCGAGCAACCTGCAGGCAGAAGGAGAGATAACTTATTGAACAAAGAGAATACCTAGGTTCAAGGTTGAGTCAAACAATGAACAAGTAAAGGGAAAAGCCATGTAAAGTAGATACCTTTAGACAAAACTTGACTCCTTCATAAATTAGGTCCACACTGACACAGTTGAGGAGACTGGCTGCAGGCAGTACTTGACCTCTATAGAGGCAGCAGATAATGTTTACTCATAAGTCGACTGCATAAGACATACTGTAAGAATTGTAGTTAGACATCAATAATGAGGGACTGTGTCTACTGACCTTTCCAGTGAATGTAGGTAGTCAGACATGCTCTTTCGGAAGCTCGCATCAGCAACATGCAAAGCTCCACAAACAATACCCAGCATAGTGTCAGGTCTCTCCGCCTGTAGGGAGAGCATGTGGCTTCATGAAACAGGGGAACTAACTGCACACATAAATTCAGTGACCAAGTGAACTTACCATTAAAAAAGATTAACAAGGTTTTCGGTCAGTTACCTGCACTTTCTCTGCGATGAGATGATCCAGCCAGCCGGTGTCGATATCATTGTTTCTAAAGCATTCCGTCTCTAATAACTTAATGAGGTATTCAACAGTTGTCCTGAAGTCACCTCTGATGGACAGCTCCTTCATAGCCACCACCATGTTTCTGAAGCACATGAAAAATATGACACCTGATAAACACATGTATCCTACTAGATTTACATTTGTTAATCTTTTAACATAATTCCACCTTTATTTTCTGCAAAGTAGCTGTATTCCTTACAATTTATGAAGAATGTATCAACGTCATTGTAAATGAGGGTCAACCCTCAATGATCTCTCAAGTATAAATAAAGGGGAAGTAAATAAATAAAATTATGGGCAGGTCAGTGCATTGTTACACTGTTTTATTACATCATGTGCTGTTACAACATTAGGTCAGACATTCCATTACTGGCTGTTGGCTCATGATCTGCACCTCAACGCTCTAATTGCTAAAGATCAGACGTCACGGCATGATTGGCACAACAAAATGTGGGCTTACGAGATGGCTTCTTCTCGGTTTTCACCCCAGGAGAAACAGTGTCCAAACTGGGAGTCTGCAAATTCATGAAGGCCACCAGTGGCCCCGACGCTAAAATAACCCCAGACGTTTTTACTGCTGCGGAAGTTCAGCTCCTGCACGGTGCCAGAGCTGGGCTTGAACCCCTGTGAGGAAGGACAACAAATCAGTGGTGTGCAATAAGGTACGTAGCAAAACGGTCTTATTTGAGTGTTAAGGAAAGGGAGCTGTACCTCGTCAGGGTTTTCACTGGTGATCCGAGCAGCGATGACATGCCCTCTTGGGCTTGGCAAGCAGTCTGGATTCTCAAAGTCAATGATGGTGTCCCCCCATGGAGCTTCTCCATAAAGCAAGCGGATGCACTTAATTCTATGAAGGGGGATGCCCATTGCAATCTATCAGAGATGAAGCACGTAGTTAAAATGGAAGGGCTAGTCTCATTTTATTTCGTGTGGTAGGATTATTCTTTGTGTCCACTGACAGAGGTATACCTGAAGCTGTGCGGCTGGCAGGTTTACATCCGCGATCATCTCAGTACAGGGATGTTCCACTTGCAGGCGAGGGTTCAGCTCCAGGAAATGGAAGCTTCCATCTTCAGAGAAGAGATATTCCACAGTACCTGCGCTCACATAGCCCACCATCTTGGCCAGTCGTACAGCATACTGGACCAGAAAGAGAAGACAATATGTCCAATCTCAACTGGAGCTGTAGGTTGGGAAAATAAATGTGGATTGACATAAACTGACCTGTTCCATTTGCTCGAACGTAGAGGGAGAAGCTATGGTGGCGGGAGCCTCCTCTATGATCTTCTGGTGCCTTCTCTGGATAGAGCAGTCTCGTCCAAACAGAGAGATTGCATTTCCATACTCATCGGCCAGTATCTGAACCTCAAGGTGTCTCGCATGCTGAGCCAGCTGCATGACGAAGATGGGCGATCCAGGAACCTCAGTCTGCACCTGCACTCAACAAGAAAAAGTGTCAGCTGTAAGAATTACATAGTTTAGTTTAGTCAACTTGTTGAACATGTGAAAATAATACAAACACAAGTAAAACTCATAAGCAATACAAAAAGTAAAACACATGGGACCATCAGCAACATATAAACAACAATTAGCAACTCAAATAATAGTGTTACTACCAGGCAATTTTTGATTAGTTGAACATAATTTAAATAGCTTTATAATCAATCAAATCTGGAAATGTTAGTTTTTAATTTGATAAATCGTGATTTTGTTTACATCGCATTCAACTAATTTAAGTCATGTAATAACAAATAAAATCAACACAAACCTGTCTAAAGAAACTTGGAAAGTCCTCAGAGTTTTCCACTTTACGGATACCTTTTCCCCCTCCGCCCTCCGAGGCCTTGATGACAACCGGATAACCAATTCTCTCAGCTCCCTGCAAACAAACACAACTTAACGAAAATAACTAAACGCACTTAGTTGGAGGGATTCATTTTGAGGGGGAAAATAAGCAAATTTGTGGCTATTGTTAATAATGACTTGAGCTTAGAAAATGCTTACTGCCAGCCCATCGTCTACATCCTGAACACAGCCCTTTGTGTAAACCTCTGGAGGAACACTAATTGCATTGCCCAGTGTTTGGTCCTCCTCTGCCCAGTCCACTCTCAAACCTGGATATACACAAGGTCATAACATAGTAAAACACTGTATTCAAACTGGTGCACAAACTGACATGAACATTAAATATAACCACATCACAAGAGTCTAGATCCTGTGTCTACAGTTCAGTTTTGGTTACAGTGGCATAATAAAATACTGAGACAGTGCGGGAGGTAAAAGCATCACCTGATCCGGTCCACGGTAGTGTGGGAATGTCAGCGCTCTGAGCCACAATGGAAGATGCCACCTTGTCCCCTAGAGCCCACATGGCCTTACTGGACGGCCCTGAGAAACATACAATCAGTTAGCGATGAGATTTGACATAGCTAGAGATGAACACACTTGAAATCAGGCGAATACTTTGTGGTTTCAAAACTGGATTTTTACCTAAGAATGATATTCCTGCTTTGTTCAACAGCTCAGGCAGCTTGGGATTTTCCGAGGCATGACCCCAACCAGCCCACACAGCCTGTTATTAACGATACACACAGACATGCAATCAATGATCAGTTTATTGTTTTTTCTTTATTAGAAGTAGGTAGACAAGTTCAAAGAGGAAAAAGGTAAATGGCGAAGTGTACCTGCACTGGGATTCTTTTAGCAATGTCCACTATCAGCTCTACGTTGGCATAGTTGTTATTGTTGGGCCCTCCCGGTACAGGCACATAATGATCGGCCATTTTAATGTATTCTATAAGGGGGAAGCACAACATTTAATTATTTCGTTAAACAGCTGTCTCACAGTAAGGACTAGTTTGGTGTGTATTGTTTACCTTTACTCTCACATAGATAACTGCTGGGTTATAAAAAAGAATAAATAAGCTCAGAATGACCTGCATTCGCCTTCAAGTCTTCTGGCGTCACCATGACCACAAACCGGATGGTCCTTTCATTGCGGAACATTTCGTAGGCCCAGCGGCGGATAGATCGCATACATTTGACCGCCGCTATACCGTTGTTAGCTATCAGTACCTGGAACAAAGACACCAAAGCACTTGTGTGTAAGAAAGACAGAAATTGAAAAAATGCTGCAATGACATTAAGCAATAAAATAGAGAAAAATACAGAAACATTCTTACTTTTTCTATGACACGGTTGCCACCAAATCGGGTGACAAACTCAGCAGGGGAGGCCACAGTGAAGTCTCTCTGCAGATCCATCTTCCTTTGTTCACGTCCTTTTTTCACCAAGTGAAGACCAGACATGCTAGACCTGCAGTGAAAAGCTCATGGTTAGTAGTTGGGCCTAATAACACAGCACAGTGCTATAACCCTGGTGTATTCAGGTCTGTAAATATAAAGTCAATTAAATTATCCAGGATACTGCAGGCCGCGTGTCATCCTCCAAAATGATAGATCCGAGCAACAGACTGCAGTGCTCCTCGACAGCCATGGTAGTTGTAAGAGTGATTCAGGGACTGGGACATAGCTAAATTGCTGCAACGTAATGTGCTATGAAAAATCCCAAGTCAAAGTTCAGTTTCTCTCAACAAGCAAAGAAGTGGACAAGCCCATTTAACTTTGGACCTTCTCTTGAAAAGGACACTTCATAGAAAACAATTGAGAACACAGACGATTGAACCTGGAAACTATTAGCTAAAGAAATAAGTCTATGCTTGCACTCTTGTTGTACCTTATTATTGTATATTTGCCACAAAAGAGACGCCAAAAGGTAAACGCAGTTAGGAGTAATAACACATAAAAACATATTTTCAAAATCATTAAAAATTCACTAGTCCGGCAATTTGAGTATGTTGCTGGAACCAGAGCTTCCTCATAATTATTTTATAGTTATGATGCGTTATTACTTTTTTGATTATTTCTGATAAACACTGAAGAAAAATTCATAAGCTGCTTTAATTTGAGAACATGCACTGATGTTTACGTCAGGCCTTTGTGTGAACTGTGACTTCAACAGATAGTAGATACAAAGTAGTAGTCGGTGATAATACTTATTGATTATAACACTCTTCATATGAGTCTACAAGGTCAATGAGCAAATGTGCCCCTTTGCTACCAAGCTGTCATGCAATGTAATTATCGAATCACCTTTTTTTTTAAACAGCAAAAATGGTTAATGGTTAAGTGGATCCTATTATCTGCTTTACTGTTATAACTAAATAGTGCCACATATCATGACTATCAGCTAGGTCATGCATGGTTCATTCCAAAGTCTCAAACCACTTCCTAAAACTGGATAGCAGTGAGAAACACCTGCGTTGCATCAGTGAGCAATATTGTGAAGTTGGAGTACAGCTCTGTCTGAGCAAACTTGAACTTTAAAATTAACTCATGTGTTGCAGTTGAAAATTCATATTTCACTATTTTCGATAACGTTATCCGGCTCATTACACACTTTGTATCCACCTTCTGATTTTTTTCTCCATGAAATGGAGACACGATATAACTACACCCATGCTACTGAGCAAACAATAAGTATCTATTCATAGACATGATAGAGCTAAAGAGGATTATAAGGATTATAACTTGTGCAAAAACCTTTTAGATTCTTACTGCACTGCTTAATGTGGACGAAGCTATTCTGGTCTGTTTTACACCTCCCTCCTCTAGAGAGTACAAACTGTGTTTCTTTATTTCCTCAAACTTGCACGAGCCAAGTCAAGCTGTGTGTGTTCAGTTACATAACTCCAGTATGGCCAGACAGAATGATCTCTACTGTTCACAAACATATCTGCAGAAGTTGCTAATCTACTTTCCTACAAAGCGATTATGCATGTTTTCCTTATTCCTCTTGCTGTAACATAGGCACGTGGTAACTAGTGTCCACATAATAAACACTGCAGCAAACAGATCATATTACAAAGAAAGAATGCTATCCAGCTTTTAATGGCACTAACCTTCGGAGATATGGGAACAAGCCGTCACCTTACATTGTGCAGCCAACTTCGCCCTCCTTCCCTTAGTATTGAAACTAGGTTTTAAATTCCAAAAGCAACGCTTCCTCTCGGGCACTCTCTTTCCTCCCACATGTGGAGCATAATAATCTCCAGATCCCGTGTGACAGACCATAGACCGCTTTTCATAAACAGACAAAGAGGCAAGGCTGCACCGGGACAAGTGTTCATTCCACTTAATTTATAGAAGAAAGCATCTAGCATCCAGACAAAATATGTGGCCTAAGTTTTTGAAACATGAAAAGCCTGCAAATTTCAACTTGCCCTGTTGCACAACAATTCCTTTGAGCTGCAGACAGAAGGAAGAGGAAAATCTCTTACCTTCCTCCCCTTCATGATGCTACTCGCTAGCACACATAGCTTCGAGTCAATCCAACTAAGTGGGGAATGTAGCCGTATGCACCAAACAACCCCTCTGCCCCACGATCATATCATATACCATAGCTGGGTATAAAAATAACTTGCCACTATGCAGACTGCAAAAAAAATTTAAAAAATTAATTAAAAATGAGTGGCGGATTCAAAAGTGTTTTTGTTTGCCGTTCTGTGACCTAGAGTCACGCCACAGTTTTCAAAGTCACTTCAAGCTCTGATTCCAATAATAGAGCCGGGGGGCGTTGGGCATGCGACAATAACATAGGTCAATGCTATGTAGTCAGGTGATAACGCTCAGATAGTGGAGACAGGGCGAGGAGGGGCATAGCGGCACGTTGTTTCTGCCACACAAAGTAAACATGATTCTCCTGGCTAAAATAATGGTAAAGCAAATGTATCCAGATCATCATCAAAATATTCTTATAACTCGTGAATTGCTCTGAAACATTCTGGAATAACTTTACTTGTCATCATCAAACAAACTTATAAAAAGGGGGGGATTCAATAAGCAAACTAAGCCTTCAGCCATGGTGACAGGTTAAGGATTTTATAATGACTGCAAAGATAGAGCTTCCCCGTAGGCAAATCAAGATAAATAAGGAAATTACTTAAGGACTGTGTTAGCGAGTTCAACAGCTTTTTCAAGACAGTCAACTATAAATAATTATTCACAGTGTTTTTGTTTATTGCGATTCCTGATCTTTTATCCTCGCACATGATTTATATCCGTCCCTCCGACTATTTTTTGGGAGAGTGAGATGCCTACATGTCAGAGTTACAACATGCGGACAAGGCTTTGTCACCTGAGTGTGTTCACACATGATGGAGTGATGGAAACATTACTGACCCTAGATGTTTGACATTAATGATGTATTCACACATGGAAAGTCCGCTAGTTCACTTGGTTTGGTCCAGACCAAATAGAGTTTATATTTTTTTGTTTGGTGTGGTCCACTTTCATATTGCCCCTTTTGTAAGTGAACCAGCATTACGAAGCAAAACCACACGTGATCTGAGGTCATTCATTCATTGGACAGACATTCTGGGGTGGAGAGAAGCAGGAAGAACGAAGTAAAAACTGCAAAATATATCATTGATATAATATGGGGTTAAAAATAATAAAAATGCCTACATCTAGCCTATAAATAAAGAAGAAAAAATCAAATTATTGTTGTTTCATATGGTTATAATATGAAGCACTATGACAATGCCACGTTATGTGGCTTATAGTCAATGATGTGAAACATCAGTTTTACTGTATTAGAAGAATAGGCTCATGCCGACACTCAGCTGTGTATCAGCTGGGTTTCAGTTCAGCGCAGTTCAGCTCCAAACTGACACGGGGATAGTATTGACGGACCCGTACATGGGAAGCGAAATAAAAACACACTTCTTGCGCAGCGTGAACCTGTTGGCACTGTGCGGGAGACGCTCCCCTCTCCTTCACCTGATCGCTGAACACATTCAGCATTTTTACGCGTCCTCTCGATCAAATGTAATATATTGTTCTGGGCTCCCGGTCAAATCACAACTTATCGTCCTAACAATGGCGACAACAACACTTTCCCACTTTCGGCAATTTATTAAAAAAGAAAAGGAACAGTGCTTCCTGCATTTGGGTCGGATCGAGTCCGGACAAATTCACACCACAAACGAACTGCAGCAGAGTCCGTTTGCACATGAGTTCGTTTCAACTGAACTAAACACAGCATGTGTGAATACACCCTTAATGGTCTTCCAATAGAAGCAACAAGGTCTTACTTGATGCCGGAGGAGATGGACTGCGACCCAGCAGAGGACCTACGGCGAGTAAAACATTTGGGGTGAGCGGTCGGGGGCAGAGATGAGCCGCTTGGAGGTTTGGCCATTATGGGTTCATCATCTTCTGAAGAGTTATCCTCCGACGCTCCCAGTATGAAGGTAGCTGAGCTGAGCATTGGCACCTTGCCTCTGGAAACTCTCCGTCTGCTCGGAGGCAGTGGTGATGGGGTTTCTGACTTCACCTCAGAAGACGCCTGCAGAGCCTGGGGCAGGACTGTATTGACTTCTACACTGCTGTTGGCCAGAGGACTGTTCTCCTGATTGTCCGCTGCAGTAGTAGGAACTGTTGACAGGGAATGTTCGCAGGCTGCTGCAGGAGGACCGCAGCCAGAAGGAGATTCCTCTCCTTCCACGGGCATGGCTACTGTCTGGGTGTTATTTCTCCACAGTAGCAACAATATCCACAGGATTAAAACCAAAACTGCAAGAGGGAGCATTCACAGGCATCTTCCAGAGACTGTAACAAGAACAAAGTGGATATTATAAGTCTTACAAGAGATAACAGTGATATCTACATGTCATAAGTGAGCCAAGTTAACAATATCATCATGGGATTTAAAATGAGTATTAGTTGATTGATAAATAGAAAATACATTATATATATAAAATCAATGACACAATTGCATACTTTATTCCCACGAAGCACTGGCAATTTCATTTTGAGACTGTTAAATGTCTCACTAAGCACAAATAGTTGTTGTAATTCATTAATAAATCAAATTAAGGGATCAAAAATGGTTTGTTTACTTTTAGTGTTTGAGTATAAAATTAGCTTTCTGTCAAAATATACTACATTTTAAATGTTTAAATAGGACTCAAATTGCAGTACCAGTTGTATTGTATTATAATCAAAGACTTAATGCTATGGGGCACTAATGTCTTTGTACTATAATTCTAGTCTGTTTACATTTATCTTACAGGGGTCAGGAGCCTCGTCAGGACAAAGGGCATGCTGGGTAATTTGAAACTCTCCAAATCTGTGTAACAGGCTCAACTTCAAAGGGGGCAGCTCGACCCTAACAGAACAATAACTGTACTGATCAATATATTTTCTATTAAGTAAGTCATAAATGAAAATCGTACTATATGCAATCAATAAAATGTACACAGTCATATATACTCTTCTTGACTTTGAGTTTTTTAAATAAATGAATACATTTATGAAGTTTACTATGCCAGGAGGGCCTGTGGCAGGCTACATTTCCAAGCCAGTGAGCGTCCAGTGAACAGCCTATCTGTGACAGATGACATGAGAGCCAAGTGTGGCTGCCTCATGTGGGCTAAAGGTCAACACAGAGTGAATGAAGGGGTGGGGAGGAGGAGGCACAAACAGCATGAATGAACACCTAAAGGCACCAAAATAAGACATCCAAACTAGGTATATAGTTCGATATCGTTTTCCATGTGAAACAAATGTTGTTGACGCATGTCTACCAATATCTGTATTTTAAATAAGAATTAATTAATATAATAATATGCAGCCCAAAAAAAAGGCATTCACTGGAAAGACAAGGAGCCATTTGTTCTCTGGCTGAGCCATCACTTTTCTGCTGGAACCATAGGTGGAACACAATAGTTTAGGTATATTGAGTTTTTTTTTTTTTACCATAAAGGAAAATCAGAAATTTTATTCTATTTCATATTTTTTGAAGGCAAGGTCAAATAGATCCAGCACTGATCGTTTAAAATGTAAGTTAATTATTGCACTTAATAAAAAGTGTGACCCCAATGCTGATCTCATCATCCGAAGGTCTAATGCATATGGTCTAATGTACACAAAATGCCATCACTACACCAGCGTAGTGGTTCTTTTTCACACAAACATAATAAACTTAACGTAACAGAATAATAGACTTCAATAAGTTTAAGCGACAGAAAACCAGCGTTAATCGTTACCATTTTCTATCATACACCCTGCATTTTCCAGATTAAACACGATGTTTAGGCCTATGTGAGACAGCGAGACAGATCTGAAATTTAAATGATCAAAATGCACTTGTAAACGCGGTTTACAGTAGTAAAAACATTCCTTTACTCACCGCTAATGATAACGAAGAGCACTCCTCGGTCGTTGTTATTGTTGCTGAGATACACACTGAGCTAGCGAGCTAGCTGACAGCCAAACCAGTCGTTAATTTTCATAACTTCCGATAAAGTTTTTTTTAAATTAAACTACATTCTTCACTTCCCATAGACCTCGAGCTCCGTCCAGAGTGAACCACTGTTAATGCGTTTATGTTTTAGCAATTTGCATGTCAGTAGCAGGCAGCTGCAAATCTGAAAGACACCTACCAGTACGTTACCAGTCCAATCAAGGCTGTCCCTCGCTCTGAACCCCCACCACAGCGCGACACCACCACCTCCTCATCCTCCTCTTCCGTGCAGGGATGGTAAACATGGATATCCCAAGATCGTGTGTATAAAAGATGGTTCAGTCTGTGGTTCAAAACGTGGCGAAAAAGTAGTAACCATTCAGGTACCATGGAATGAATGAGCGGTTGCAAAGAGGCTTTATGTTACCACATCAGACATCGGAGTGCATTATAAATACAGCAATATAACAATTTAATTTGGCTCTTCCTATTTTAAACAGTGGACATCGGCTGATATCAGTCATAGTTTCATAAAACCAAACATGTAAAAAAAACAATATATTGCACTGTTAATCCACAGTATTTAAACCATATACTATCTATGATTTAAACCCGGCTTTCTAAACCTCAACATGTCGTACTCATAGTTGTGAAACGGCTCCAAAATGTATGGTTTAGAGAGAAGGGTCTAGATGCAGCCGCTTCCGCCTACCAGTGCAGCTCGGCCAAACATGCCAAACACGCCCATATCTGCCAAAAACGCCCATATCGGCCAAAAACGCCTACAGCTCGTGCGCATGCGTAACGCTACAGAACTAATTCAAGCCCGCAGCTCAGTCCCATTGTTGCTTACTTAGCGATGTTGTCGCTATATTTACCGACTTTTCAGACACCTCTGGCGACGTTTTCTTCAAAAAAGCGACCAGAGACAAATCTAGCTACTTTTTCTGGTGTTATTGGTGACTTTTTCGCTCAAGTATCGCTCTTTACTCTAATCAACGATCAGCGGGTGCCTCCCCTGCCTCTCCCCCGTCCTAGAGCACTGACAGGCGGCAGAGTCCTCGCGCAGCAGTCCCTCGCAGCTGCGGACAGAGCAGGATATACACACCTCTCTGCTCTAGTGTTCCTTTAGCATCCCTATTAGCAGTTGTAGTACCCCTCTTTTATGAGTAGTGCTTATTGAAACTGTGAGCATGTATGATTACTGCTAGACTTAACATTATCACGTCGGTTTTCTATGCAATTGTTTGATTCAATTTTATTTCAGACATATCAAAAAAAGACAAATTAAAAGCATGAAAATACAATAAAAAATATGTTCAAATGATTTCACAAATAAAAATAAACAAAAAAACCCAAAAAATAAACAAATAACATATTGAATTGATATGCCTGAAAAGGAGTAGGAAGAAGTATAAACTTATTTGATCCAACCCCTTTTCCACAGCTCAATAACTTTATAATAATTTTTTATATTATTATTATTATTATTATTATTATTATCATTATTATTATTATTATTATTATTATTATTATTATTATTATTATTATTATTATTATTATATTTATACAATCCATATATCCATATATACTCGACACCATTGCAAATGAGGGCCACCCCTCAATTGGTCTCCTGAGGATAAACAAAAATCAAACGAAAAATGAAATGAAATATCCACTATACATCCATACAAAAATACATCCATCCACCATATGCATCAACACAATTCATATGTCCATATCTCCATATTTGTACAACTCACATATCCATATCCACACATACATACTTTCCGTCTTAAATCTCTCCCTTATCCCTGTACCTGTTAAAAATCATTGCTTTGAATTTTTTTTTTAACTGAATCATGTTTGGACATTGCTTTAGCTCCGTGCTCATACCATTCCACAGTTTCACACCACCAATTGAGATGCAATGACATTTTAAAGTCATGCGTGCAGCCAGTGTCTTAAAGTTTAACTGTTCCCTCAAATTGTAACCCCCCTCTCTGTCAAAAAAAAGTTTTTGAATGTTACCTGGTAGCAGTTTGTTTCTAGCTTTGAACATGATTTGTGTAACTTGATATTCAACCAGGTCCTTGAACTTTATGATGCGGGAAAAAAGAGGAGGTTGGTGTGATCATAATATCCAGCTTTATTTATTATTCTTATGGCTCGTTTTTGAAGTGTGACTAGTGGTTGCAGTGAGCTTTTGTAAGTGGTCCCCCAGACCTCCACACAGTAATTTAAATAAGGTAAGATCATTGGGCAGTAAAGAATATGCAATGATTTGTGATCCAATATATGCTTTCCTTTACCCAGGACTGAGATGCTTCGTGACAGTTTAGATTTAACATTGTTATGTGACTGTATAAAAAGTAAATAGCCTTCAGTCGCTAATAATATTATAAGAGACTGAAGTATTATTAAATTATAATAATGTTATATATAGGCTATATATTTATATAAGTATTATTAATATTACATCTCACATGCTTTTCCATACTGATTGTATGTGCATAATGCACTTTTTTTGTAAAGTGTCTAAGTATCTTAAAAAAATATATTATTTTGATGAACTGTTCTGCTTTTGTTGTTGTGTAGTCAGACACTTTCCCAGGTTCTTAAATGATGGACTTCAATGACCCAAATATTCAAATAGTTTATTTACAGACAAAACAATTATGAATATATTTTCTCAACAATGATATGAAAATGAGTTTTGTTTTAAAAATATGTTGAAACATTGCACTTTGTGGGAAATCATCAAATGCAAAGTGTAGCAAAAACAGACAAGAAGTTTTTGACACTGAATATGGCAGACCCATTGGTCAGTGACATCTTTGATTTGATATGAATTGCAGGCTCTCTGGGACAAAAAAACCTTTGTTATCAGAAAATACACAATATATTAAATAAAGGCAGCCCCCAAACCTGCGGACAACCACCTTGGCAACCCAGCAAGTACTGTTTAATTGTGATTACTGCACGTATGGAAGAACTGGAGCTTTTTGAAAAAGCCCACTAAATATGTTCAGATGTATAGCTCTGAGACTCGCTATGTGGAACAGAAGCAGAGTCTCTCATGAGGCTCATTGCAATCAAACATATATAACTGCCCTTAATCCATTTCTTCTGACTGAAAGGTATTTTTCAAGAGGGTCATGGCCGACACACAGCAGTGCAGTAAAGCATACACATTAACACAAGGTACACAGAAACATAAAACTAAAACTAAAAAGAATGATGTGCGAAAACACAGCATGTAGGCTGTGTATCAACATCAGATTTTTGTTCAGCGCTCAGACAGTACGGACAGGTAGCATATTGTGAGGAGATATTCATTGATTTTGACAAAATGTTGTACAAAGTTCATGTGCACCTAAAAATAGAGAAAAACAGTCACTTAATTACACTGATGTATTTGAGGGGACTGAGTCGCTAGTTTAGCCTTTAAGTCTCCACAAATACAATGACATCTTGTTTATGTATTATAAAGTATGTAACTACCAACAAAGCACCATTGAACTTGAAGGACGTGCAGGCGTGACAACTTAATTTCTTTAGGCAGCTGATTTGGCTATGGAGACCCAGACCATTTTGTTGATGCAAAGCTCCAAAATGTCATCAGGTGTTCGTAGCTTGCAAATCTATTCACAAAAGACACATCACATAAAAATCATGTTAGTCATTAATTAACATAGTCAAATAAATTATACATTGCCACCAAAATAATGTTAACAGTAACACCTAACCTGTTACCTCATATGCTGACCAGATGCCAGTCTAATTTAATATATACAAACAAACACATGTTAATCATTTTTATCATATACTAATTATCATTCAGATAAGACTTATAAAGAAGCTATTTGGTCTGTAACGTTAAGCTATTTTCTAACCAACAAAATCCTTTGAATAACACAAACATAACATTAGGTAACGAAGTAGGCGAATAAAACATTTGTATTGACTTACCTGATATAGAAGAGCAGTGGGGTGTCTGTTTCAGTCCCAGCTGACTGTTGTAATCCATACTCTCGCTGGAGACGTAACTCCTGTACTATGAGCACTTAGTATTCATGTTTAATGTTGCGGATGCTGATTCTCTTGTTTTTAACTGTGCTGTAATGTCCTGTTTTAAACATTTTGCTGGTGAAATGGTCTCAACATCGACGGCAGCAAGAGCAGCTAGCTGGCTAGCGCGATATTAACCAACAGAACGGAACAGGAAGAACGTCACACAGCTTAGTGCAGAGCAACCATAGCAACAAGCTGTAGGCGTTTTTGGCCGATATGGGCGTGTTTGGCAGATATGGGCGTTTTTGGCATGTTTGGCCGAGCTGCACTGGTAGGCGGCAGCGGCTGCATCTAGACCATATAGGGTTTAGAGGGAATCATCCTCGCTAGTAAACGATCTTTGCCCTTCCGCCTCCATGCGGGGCTCTCTCGCGGGAACTGCAGCAACGCGCCAAAATAAGAAAACAGCAGCTGCGTCAGTGACACTGACATAGAAAGCTGGACGGCAAAAACGTCCGAAAATAACTTATAAATATTTTTCTTATGAAACTTTCCCGAGACACTTTTAAATACATAGCTGGGAATTCAGTTTGTTCGCCGTGTTTTAGCCGGACCTCGACAGAAGATGGTTCTGCAGAACAGTGGAAGGTACAGATCGGAGCGAGGACAAGGTGGAGGAGATCAGGAACACCAGTAAGTAGCTTTCCCTCACACACACACACACACACACACACACGGCATTGTGTCTACAGGTTCATTATATTTTTATGCAAGTCAGTAGTAGATGACAACAGGGAAACATGAACTTAATGCAGCTGTTTTGTGCGTTTGATCCAGGGACGATGGATCGGCCCTCAAGCGGCTGGAGCGCAGCCAGTTCACCGACGAGATGGACGCCCGCTTCGGCTTCGACAGGATGAAGGAGCCGGGGGAGAAAACCGGCTGGCTGATCAACATGCACCCCGTAGGTTTACGCGGGGGTCATGTTTTGTGAAAGTCTCGAGGAGAATAAGAAACTGATAATGAATGTTGTCCTTTTTGTGCTTCCAGACGGAGATCCTGGACGAAGACAAGAGGATGATCAGTGCCGTGGACTATTATTTCATACAGGAAGATGGCAGCAGGTTTAAGGTGTGTTAAATCGGGTAGTTCAGAGAGACAACACACTGGGGGTCCTTGGCAGTTGTTTTTAGGTTATCATATTTTGAAAAATTAAGCCCACCACAGCCCTTTTCATTGCTCTTCTAACAAATCCTGATATTTATTCTATCTTGTAGGTGGCCCTTCCCTTTAAGCCATATTTTTACATCTCCACTAAAAAGGTAAGTCAGTCCTTTTGGTTCTTATGCCATGTAAAAATGTAATTCAAAAACTAATTTGATTTAGGAAACCTTTTTTATTTCCAGAACTGCGAGAGAGAGGTTATCTCATACTTGTCGAAAAAGTTCCAAGGAAAGGTGTCCAAGCTTGAAGTCATGTCAAAGGAGGACCTCGACCTGGTGGGGGGAGCATTGTTTTTAGCATCCTTTGACAGTGTTAAATGGCTTTTGTGAAACATCAGCCACATTTTTTATTTTTTTTAAAGCACATTAATGTAAGCTGTTCTAAAACCACACACACATTTTGACTCATGCTCCTGCCTGCTTTGCCCCAGCCGAACCACCTTGTCGGACTGAAGAGAAGCTACATCAAGCTGGCGTTCAACACCGTGGACGAACTCATGAAAGTCAAGCGGGAGATCTCCCCGGCGGTACGCAAGAACAGAGAGAAGGAGAAGTCCAATGATGCCTACACTGCCATGTTATCGAGGTACCACTGAAAACACCAGTCCTTTAATTTCTCTATTGTTTCCAGCTTTAATATTGATCTTTTGACACCTTTTTTGTGGTTGTTTTTACAGTGCCTTATCGGGCGGTAACGTGACCTCAGCGGATGAAGACGGGCGTTCAAAGAGTATTTCAGACCAGTTGGACAACATAGTGGACATGAGAGAGTATGATGTGCCCTATCATGTGCGGTTGTCCATCGATCTCAAGATCCACGTGGTAAAGACAGATTTCTGTTGTTACCGGCGTTCTTCTAAGATTTGTGTCTGTGCCGTTCTAATTTTTCCTTTATTTTTCAGGCTCACTGGTATAATGTTCGATACAGAGGCAGCTCTTATCCTCCAGAGATTGTACGGAGAGATGATCTCGTTGAGCGACCAGTATGAGTTTTTTTAATTTTTATTATTACGACGTAGTCAAGAACTGTGATATATTCAGACTTCTGTTTGCCAGTGACTGCAATAAAGCAGCATCTGTTTTTTTTTTTCTGCTTCAGGACCCTGTTGTTTTGGCTTTCGACATAGAGACCACCAAACTGCCGCTGAAATTCCCAGACGCAGAGAGCGATCAGATTATGATGATTTCCTACATGATTGATGGACAGGTATCTTGTATTTCCTTCGCATCTTTCCAACATATATCCCCTTTATCATACGTTTTCAGATTCACTAACGTTTTTTGTTTCCGTTTTTAAAGGGCTTTCTAATCACAAACCGAGAGATTGTCTCTGAGAATATTGAAGATTTTGAATTTACTCCCAAACCTGAATACGAAGGGCCTTTCACTGTTTTCAACGAGGATGATGAGGTGCGTGGTAGCATACAACGAGATATACAAGGTTTTTCAGTGCATATCTGTATTGCTGTGTGTGGTCACATCAGTGTAATAACATGTCCTAACTCCACTTTGGGTGTATAGGCGGCCCTCATCCAGAGATGGTTTGATCACGTTCAAGAAACCAAGCCGACCATCTTTGTTACCTACAACGGAGACTTTTTTGACTGGTGAGTGGTTGCTGTTTCTAACGCTGTTTCTATAGTACCATGATGTTTACCTTTTCAGCTCGCTCACTTTGTTTCTCATTCATTCACAAGGCCTTTCATTGAGACCCGTGCCGCCCTCCATGGTCTGAACATGCACAGGGAGATTGGTTTCGAGAAGGACGGCCAGGGAGAATACAAGTCCAGTCAAGCAATCCACATGGACTGCTATAGGTTTGCATAAAGCTGATATTGTTACAATATCAGTGTGGTTTACTTCTTTGTGGGTTTGGGGTTCATTTTAAGATGAATTCATTTCTAACATAATCTCTCCCAACCTGTTTTTCTCCTCTGCGTCAGGTGGGTAAAGAGAGACAGCTATCTGCCGGTGGGAAGTCAAAACCTGAAGGCAGCAGCCAAGGCTAAGTTGAGCTATGACCCAGTGGAGCTGGACCCGGAGGAGATGTGCCGCATGGCCACTGAGGAGCCACAGGTAAAGACATGGACTTACATTTTTAACAGCTCAGGAAAAAAAAAAGAATACAGTTGTTTTGAATCTGCGGGTGGAATTAAATTTAACTTTTTAATTTCTCTACTTCTCTGTTTAGACTTTAGCCACCTACTCCGTGTCAGATGCTGTGGCCACGTATTACCTCTACATGAAATATGTTCACCCCTTCATCTTTGCCCTGTGCACCATCATCCCCATGGAGCCCGATGAGGTTTGTCGATTGTGTGCAATTTCTTTTTGGAAAAAAAAGATTTTAATATTTATTATTTTATATTGTTTTCTCTTTTTTTATTCTTTGTTCTTCTGTTTTTCCAGGTGCTGCGTAAAGGTTCTGGGACGCTGTGTGAGGCTCTGCTCATGGTGCAGGCCTTTCACGCAAACATCATCTTCCCCAACAAGCAGGAGCAGGTCTTCAACAAGCTGACAGACGACGGCCACGTCATGGACTCTGAGACGTACGTGGGCGGCCACGTGGAGGCGCTGGAGTCAGGCGTGTTCCGCAGTGACATCCCTTGCCGCTTCAAAATGGTACCGGCTCAGTTCAAGCTTGTTCTTTGCTTTCGCTGCTTTTTTTTTTTTTTGCATGTATTTTTTAGCATGACACCTTGTATCTGATGTGTGTTGGCAGAACCCGGCTGCCTTTGACTTCCTGCTGCAAAGAGTTGAGACAACCATGCGTCACGCTATCGAGGAAGAGGAGAAAATCCCTTTGGAGCAAGTCACCAACTTTAATGAGGTATTTCTTTTGTTTTTGTTTTTTATTATTATTATTATTTTTATTCTCACCATAGTCGGCTTCAAGTTATAAAATATCTCTGGTATTTTCCTAAGGTTTGCGAAGAGATCAAAGAGAAGCTGACCTCTCTGAAGGAGGTACCAAACAGGATCGAATGCCCCCTCATTTACCATTTGGACGTCGGGGCGATGTACCCCAATATCATCCTCACTAACCGCCTGCAGGTAAAAGAAAACACCTAAAGAAAAAACGCACAGCACCAAAACGTACAGAAAAGCATAGCATTCAGTTTATTATTTTCTACTTTTACAGCCATCCGCTATGGTTGATGAGGCCACTTGTGCTGCTTGTGACTTTAACAAGCCTGGTGCCACCTGCCAGAGGAATATGGCCTGGCAATGGAGAGGAACCGTTAGTAAGTTCATGTCTACTCTAAACACTTAAGCTGCTGCCGAAGCTGCTTCCATGATGTTCATGTGGGATACAGTAAAAGTTTGAAAGAAAATTCTTCAACAAAACTTTCCCCTTCTGTCTGTAGTGCCGGCCAGCCGCAGTGAGTTCCACCGCATCCAGCAGCAACTTGAGTCAGAGAAGTTCCCGCCGTTTTTCCCAACCGGTCCGCCTAGGGCTTTCCATAATCTCAACAGGGAGGAGCAGGCCAAACATGAGAAAAAGCGTCTGGCAGGTACTTTCTGCTGTATTATATTTTGGCTCCTTTATACTGTGTTTATAAGCGTTCTAAATCTCTGGTTGCCAAAGCAAAGAAAATGGACCTGTCTTTCCTTTTGTCTCAGATTACTGTAAGAGAGCCTATAAGAAGACACACGTCACCAGGCTGGAGGAGCGCGTCACCACCATCTGTCAGAGAGAAAACTCCTTCTACGTCGACACCGTCAGAGCTTTCAGAGATCGGCGGTATGAGTTTAAAGGACTCCACAAGGTATGCTTTGGTCTTGATAAGCATTTTAAATAACAATTCTGTTTCATATTTCTACATATTTTTCTGAAGAAATGTATGTATTTTTTTATTAAAGCGTCCTCAGCCAGTAAATACTCGTTCATTTGTAATTTCACACATTTTTTCATCAAAAAAACCTGTTGTTCCTTTTGCTTTAAGGTGTGGAAGAAGAAGCTGTCCGCTGCTCAGGAAAGCGGAGATGCCATTGAGGTGAAGCGCTGCAAAAACATGGAGATCCTGTATGACTCTCTTCAGCTGGCTCACAAGTGTATTCTCAACTCTTTCTACGGCTACGTTATGCGGAAAGGGTAGGAGTCCAACTAACGTTTTTCATCTTTCAGATCATCACATTCCCCTTACTTGCACTGTTGTGTGAGCTCTTGATTTCTGCTAGTGAAATCAGTTATTAGCAGTACTCTGCTGTGGAACTAATGTTGTCTTGTGTGTTTCCATCAGGGCGCGCTGGTACTCCATGGAGATGGCTGGCATCGTGTGCTTCACTGGAGCCAATATCATCACTCGGGCCAGAGAGCTCGTTGAACAAATAGGGTAAGTGTCATATTGTAAGTGTGATGCCTTTACAGTAAATGACCCTTTTAGTCAGTGCTAGCTGTCAGCTCCAACCTCGGAGGTGACAGATGGAGCTGGAATTGATCCAAAGCCTTGTTTAACAACATTTTATCTGCAGATTCTTGCCAAAAGTTGGGCTTGTATCCAGCTCCTGCGGTTTTTATCTTATTTTCTGTTGCTCCTATACCATGTATTTTAGGCAGGGCAAGTTCATTGAATGTACCGTATATAGCACAATTGCATTTAAGAGATAATAAAAACAAAATGCGAAAAAATTTCCAAAATTGCTAAGAAATTAAATACATTTAAACAAAAGAAAGCAAATAAAAAGTGACAGGTTAAGTTAAAAGGGAAACAGAAAAGTTTTCAGTCTTCATTTAAGATAATGTTGCATTGTAGGTCAAGTTAGTTCAATCAAGAGAAAGGCATCAACCAGATTAATAAAAAATCCTCCGTAAAAATATACTGTTGTAAATTTCCATTTCACACACACGCATCACGTCTTTCATTTCCACTTCTCTGCGCCCTCAGGAGGCCCCTGGAGTTGGACACCGACGGTATTTGGTGTGTCCTCCCCAACACCTTTCCCGAGAACTTTGTGGTGAAAACCAGCAACGAAAAGAGAGCCAAGGTGACCATCTCTTACCCGGGGGCCATGCTGAACATTCTAGTGAAGGAGGAATTCACCAACGACCAATACCACGAGCTGGTGGACCCCGCCTCACTCACTTACAACATCCGGGCAGAGAACAGCATCTTCTTTGAGGTGGATGGGCCGTACCTGGCCATGATTCTGCCCGCCTCCAAAGAGGAAGGCAAGAAGCTGAAGAAAAGGTAAAGCAATGGTGGATTATTCTTTAAGGTTGTGCTCACACCAAATAGTCTGCTTCTTTGGTGCGCACCAGTTGAGAGCAGATACATTGTTTAGTTTTTTAGATGTTTTTGTTTGCGTTCAAAAAGGCAAAACTCAAAAGGACTAATGTTTTAAACAAAAGTCACGGGCACGGAAATGCTGTCAGACAGTTCAGGCGAGTAAAAATGCAGATCGCTCGCAATTTCTACCATCGCCTACATCACAGAGCATCAGCCAGTCATTTTCATGCTTAATGTGGAGTGCATATTGTAACAGCCAGAATCTATTAATTGATGATGATGATGATTGAAGGTCTCTCTGTTCATTGCAGGTACGCTGTGTTTAACGAGGATGGCTCTCTGGCTGAGCTCAAGGGTTTCGAGGTGAAGAGGAGAGGAGAGCTCCAGCTCATTAAGATTTTTCAGTCGTCGGTGTTTGAGGCTTTCCTCAAAGGAACCACTCTGGAGGAGGTGTACGACTCCGTGGCCAAAGTGGCGGACTACTGGCTCGACGTTCTGTACAGCAAGGTAAAAAAACCTGTGACAAAATGGGTCCAAAAATGCAGTCTGGTATCACAAGATATTTACATCATGCTTTAATATTTTGTGTAACTTATAATAAACCAGTATAATCAAGTTAGTTTAGTTTAGTTTAGTTTAGTTTAGTTTAGTTTAGTTTAGTTTAGTTTTCCATATACAAATCGATAAAAAAAAAAACATGTAGTTAAAGAAATAAAAATAAAATACATGTGTGGATGTGGCAGAAACCTGTACAGGCTTATATAAAGCCACACCCAAAATACATTTACATATTAATATTAGCAGCTCAGCACACAAGTTATTATCGTCCTCTCCCAAAAGCTGATTAATTTCACTTGTTTTCCCAGGCTGCCAACATGCCGGATGCAGAGCTGTTTGAACTGATTTCGGAAAATCGTAACATGTCCAGGAAGCTGGAGGACTACGGAGAGCAGAAGTCCACTTCTATCAGCACAGCCAAGAGACTGGCTGAGTTCCTGGGAGACCAAATGGTGAAAGATGCCGGTCTGAGCTGTCGCTACATCATCTCCCGGAAACCAGAGGGCGCGCCTGTCACAGAAAGGTGGGACAGCAGCTCTGATAAAATAATGGCTCAGTGTAGGGTCCAGATCACATCACTGATACTCCATACTGTTTAACAGACATTCTTTAACATTTGTATACAGTATATGCTGTATAAAAGCATAGCATAACCACACCTTTAAGAGTGTCATATCAGGGTTAACTTAAGTTTTCAAATCCAAGACTATCAACATGAGAGAGAGGTCCTGTATTTAAAGGCACGGTCTCAGCATAAATACTGTACATGAAAATGAGAGACAGATTCATTACATCATGCTCAAGTGAAGAACCTTGACAGTCCACATAAAAGATGTGGTGTGTGATGTGCTCTACTCTCCAGGTCGCTAAAAAAATAAAGCAGCAAATTTGCAACGGCAATGTCTTTTGTGTAACCCCCCCTCTTCCCTCTTACTCCATCTAACTGTAAAATGAAAATAACACAAAGTAATATGTATGAATATGCAATGAGAAAATCATGTATTATGTGTAATTGTCCGGAAGAATAATAATAAATAAACTGTAAAATGAAAATGCAAAATAAGGAAACAGCGTTGTTGAAAAACACACTGCCATGAGAGAAATGGACCAAATAAAATGATGTCAGAATTGTTTTACCAGTGTTTACGATATATTACCAGAAGTAAATGCCTCGAGTTTGACACTAGCATTTGTCTCCATCAGAGCCATTCCTTTGGCCATATTCCAGGCAGAGCCGAGTGTGAAGAAGCATTTCCTTCGTAAGTGGTTGAAGATGCCCAGCATGCATGACTTGGACATCCGCTCCGTGAGTTTATGCTTTATTTATTTTATTTTATTTTATTTTTTTACAAACAACACCCTTTGGTTTTCTGTGTGACGATTAATATTAAAATTCCTGTTTCTGACCTTTTTCTAGATCCTGGACTGGAATTATTACATAGAAAGGTTGGGTAGTGCAATCCAGAAAATCATCACCATCCCTGCAGCTCTTCAACAGGTACAAATTCAACCAAATATAATAGTTTATCCGTCTATCCTAGGTTAATGTTCAGATTACATTTGAACTGTTTCTGCTCATCTTCAGGTGAAGAATCCGGTACCCAGAGTGAGGCATCCAGACTGGCTTCACAAGAAACTCCTGGAGAAAAATGACATCTACAAGCAAAAGAAAATCAGTGAGCTCTTCACCAGTGAGGGCAAGAGACAGGTTTGTTTCCTCTGTCCCCAATCCGTGGCTTCATTTTGCAGTTTGGTGATTCACTGCTTTAGTCAGAAACGGTTGCAATGTTCAGATTTGTGTTTCTATCTATTATGCACTTTGTTCCCTATTCTCAATGTCTTCTTCTGTCTCAGGTGGCCCACCAGCCTCTCCAGGAAGGCCAAGCCGCCGACATAGAGGACTTTGGAATGCCAGCCAGACCTCTGCAGCCCGCCATCCTCATCACCACCAAGCGGAAGAGGGCGAGTCAGGGAGAGGACAGCCAGGTGGAGTCTCAGGATGTGGAGCTCACTCAGTCCTGGAGAGAGATCCTGGGGCCACCCCCAACTAAGGGGGAGACACGGGTATGTTAGCAGCAACAACAAGCGCAAAATGGTTCCTGACTCTTAGTATGTTCAGCCCTAGCATTACTAGATCAATATTTTTTTAACACGTTTTGTTGTCTCTTGTCCCTTTACAGGAGGAGCGTCTGGTTTGGCTGCGTTACCATAAGAAGAAGTGGGAGCTGCAGCTGAAGCAGAGGAAAGAGAGAAAGAAGAGGCGCAGGCTGCTGGATGGTGAGGCTCAACCTGTGGGTGGAGGGCTGATCAGGGACGGTCCAGTCACCGGCCTGGGAAGCTTCCTCCGCAGAACCGCGCGCAGCATCCTCGACATGCCATGGCAAATTGTGCAGGTGGGACAAAGTCTCCTTCATTAAACCCCATCAGGTTTATACACATAACATAGAATCCAGAATCTAGAAAGAAACACATCTAATCTTGTCAAGTGGGCTGTCCTGTTCCTTCTGTAGATTGCAGAGACAAGTCACCCTGGTCTGTACAAGTTGTGGGCTCTGATCGGAAACGACCTCCACTGCATGAAGCTCAACATCCCGCGTGTCTTCTATGTCAATCAGAAAGTCCCAAAACAGGAGGAGGGAGCCACATACAAAAAGGCATGTGACAAAACAAAAGCAGATAATAATGCATTACAATTATTTCAAGTGGGTCATACTAACCCAATACATTTGAACAAATTGTTGTGCTTCAGGTGAACCGCCTGCTGCCTCGCTCCAACATGGTGTACTTCCTGTACGAGTACTGTGTGCCAGAAGACATGTACCAGGAACACATCAACGAGATCAACGCTGACCTGTCTGCCCCAGACATCGAAGGGGTCTATGAAACACAGGTATCGTATTTACTACATCAGTCACGATGCTCTTTGTGTGTGTGTGTAGTATACAGTGTGGCTGAGTCAATGTTATGTGCCATTGCGAACATAAATGCAGCATTGACGTGATCTTGCTGATCTCTTTCAGGTCCCGTTGCTGTTTCGTGCACTGGTGCAGCTCGGATGTGTGTGTATGGTCAATAAACATGCTGTGAGGGACCTTGCTGGCAGGGAGGCTGACACATTTGACCTGGAGAATCTGGAGATGAGGTCTTTGGCCCAGTTCAGCTACCTGGAACCTGGTAAGAGACCCGACACATACACTGGTCATCATGAATTCATTTCAAAAAGATAACATTGAACCAAAAAGAGCCTAAACATATTATGTAAGTATTAGCAATGTTATATTTTAACAAGTTTTAAATCTCTGTGTGATGATTCCTCTCTTCTCAGGGAGTGTTCGCCACATGTACCTGTATCATCACAGCCAGGGTCACAAGGCGCTGTTTGGCCTGTTCGTCCCATCTCAGCGCAAAGCCAGCATCTTTGTCCTGGACACAGTAAGAACCATGAAACTCTTTATTTCTCCCACTGCCTTTGTGCCAGTGTTTTGACTCGTATCTCTACAACAGAGGTGCCTTTAATGTCAAAAAATGCTGGGGGCTAAATTGAAAGTCTTTATAATAGAGGTGTAGAGCAGGGCTATTCAATTGGCGGCCCCGGGCAGGATCTGGCCCGCGAAGGAATATTTACTGGCCCCCGCCTTGACTACGAACCGTTTTTTTTTAGTGCTGCACAATTAATGTACTAGCACGTGCGATGTGTGCTTGTGCATGGTCATAACTGCAGTAAATAGATGTGCACATGTCTCTCTAAGCGTTTCTCTATCAGCTGCTCTGTGTATGCGACTTTGCGCGCGTGATTGTACCGCACCGCGCGCGACTACGACATGTACGCGGGAGAGTTAAACGAGCAGAAGCAAACCGACATTTAACTGGTGGCGATAATAAACGCAGTGCGGTTCTATGGGGATATTTAGCTGAACAGAAAGAAGTGCTCTGCAAAGCTAGAACAGTTTAAGACTCCACATCACCGTGGCAACATAACCTATCAGCTCAGACAGCGCAGAGAAAAGTTTGATGAATGCATGAGAGTGATGGCCCAGCCAAGTTTCAGTAAGTTTACAGAAGTGCCACACTTTTTCTGTCTTTGAAATGCATTTAGTCATTTTAAGGGGAAAACACATTGTATTTATTATTTCAACTATTGAGTTATTTTTCAAACAGCATGCTGCTAGTGTAGGCCAACAAGAATTATTTTATGAATTTTCAATGCTGCTTTATTTTTATGTTTTAAATTGGGAAATACATGTTCCAAAACGACCAATAACCTCTGTATTTAAAAAGAAATCAAGCAAGTAGGCTCAAAATAACCATTAATGAAGTATAGGCTATCGCATCACAGTAGGCCTATTGTCCACAATAATCGCACAACAGCCCCTCATCCAAAAAGGAACTTTAAAAAGTTGAATTTGCACTTTGATGTGCATACACATGTTAAGTGTATGGTCCATTATTTGTATTTAGTGTGTCTGCATAATATTGCACCAGTAGAAGTTTTCTTTGCTTAGTACTGTCTGCATGTTTGCACAAAAGTTGTACCTTCACATAGCAAACAAAATTGCACAACTGTAAAGTCAGTGTCTGTTGTTTTTTTGTATTCAAATAAGCAGTTGTTTATTTCTGTACTGTGCATTGGCATCTTTGAGCAAAATACAGCCAAAATTTTCGTCGTGCCGCGCCTCCCATGACCCTGGACAGTGACTCCTTGACTAAGACATTTTCTGGGGGAAACGCTGTAAGCTGTTGCACTTGGAGTAGCCTACATTTATTTCTATGTGTTTTGATAAGCTGTTGCACTCTTAGTAAACCTAGGCCTACCTGTATTTTGATAAGCTGTTGCACTTTGAGTATATTTATTTCTATGTATTTTGATAAACTGTTGCGCTCTTGAGTAAACCAATAACTATGTATTTTGATAAGCTGTTGAAGAGTTAACCTATTGTGTTTTCCTGAACTGATAAGATTGTTAAACACTTAAACAACAGGCAGCCTATGTTAATCAAATAGGATTTTTTTTGATAAGCTGTTGAACTCTATTTGATCAAATAAAGACAATATATGCACTCCTATGTCGTTGTAGTGTTTTACAATATATGTAGCTATTGATGTGATGCTCATCAATTTTAGGCATTTTTCTCTGGCCCCTCATTTTGGATAATTTCCACCAACCGGCCCCCATTCAAAACTAATTGAATAGCCCTGGTGTAGAGTGTAATATAAATAATATGGAAGGCTTTTGTGATTTTGCCAAAGAACAAACCCCAAGGTCTGTCTTTATTTATCTCCTTAGGTCAGAAGCAACCAGATGCCAAACCTGGGTAACCTGTACACAGCTGAGCGTACCGCTCTCCTGGAGAAGACCACCGAGGAGCTCCTACCTCCAGAGAAACATAACTTTGAGGTCCGAGCTGAAAACGACATCAAGGCTATTAACCGTGCACTGCAACGCATCCTTCTGAACTACAAGGTAGTATAGGAGCTATTTTAATATATTTTGATTATAACTTACACAGACATTACTGGGTAGCTTCATGTGCCTAGATTGGTCATATATAATGAAGTGTCTTTTCCCATTTACAGGAGGAGCGTCGTGGGCCCACCCTCATTGCGGTGCAGTCAAACTGGGAGTTGCGGCGGTTGGCCGCGGGGATGCCGGTGCTTGAGGAGTTTCCAGTGGTTCCAGTTCATGTGGTGGATGAGATCAGCTATAATGTGCTGGACTGGCAACGCCACGGTGCTCGGCGCATGATTCGCCACTACCTCAACCTGGACAGCTGCCTGTCACAGGCTTTCGACATGGCCAGGTCCGTATTGAATACTGCAAGCTCTGTGGATTTTAGATTCCCATTGCACCCAAGGCTAGGGCAGATTATTTTACTCTAACGTTTATTTATAGTAAGTCATTTAATTAACTTGTATAATGTCGCTGACTTTCAGGTATTACCACTTACCTGTGGGGAACTTGCCTCAGGATGTGTCCATCTTTGGCTCAGACTTGTTCCTGGCAAGACATCTACGGAAACACAACCACCTGCTGTGGCTTTCCCCCACGGCCAGGCCCGACCTGGGAGGAAAAGAGGCTGATGACAGTCGTCTGGTCATGGAGAGTGATGACCGGAGCTCTGTGGAGATCAATGCTCAAGGATGCTATTCCACAGGTGCGTGCAAACCAGGCACAATCTGAAACCCAGAAAAATATAAATAATTGTAAAGCTACTGTACATTTTTTAAATGTGTTTCTCTATATTAATGCCTCTGTATCTTTCAGTGTGTGTGGAGTTGGACCTGCAGAGCCTGGCGGTGAACACCATCCTCCAATCACAGCATGTCAATGACATGGAGGGCGGGGCTAGTCTGGGTGTAAGTTTTGATGTCATCCAGCAGGCCTCCTTGGAGGACATGATGTCAGGCAACCAGGGAGCCAGCGCTCTCGCTAGCTACGATGAGACTGCTCTCTGCTCCAACACATTCAGGTGTGTGTGTGTGCACATCAATCATGCATGATTATTTCAACCTGCATGCATACCGTCTTGTTTGGCCAGAAAGTAAAATTTAGAATTTTGGGTTATTCCATTAGGTTATGCTTCTAGTTGTTCATCATTGTTTACAGAGAGCATGTCATGTTTTGTGTTTTGCTGATCACAGTGTTGCTCTGTGTGTTTATACGAACAGGATCTTGAAGAGCATGGTAGTTGGATGGGTCAGAGAGATCACGCAATACCACAATGTGTACGCAGACAACCAGGTGATGCACTTCTACCGCTGGCTGCGCTCCCCCAGCTCTCTGCTCTACGACCCCGCACTGCACCGCACCCTGAACAACATGATGAAGAAGGTGTTCCTTCAGTGAGTGCCACGTCACATTCTATACTAGGAAAATAACGTAATGTAACGCGCTTTGAATGGTCAAGTACGACTAGAAAAGCGCTATACAGCATAAGTACACTCTATTACTATTGAATTAGACTTACCTTTTGATCCCTGTTTTGTACTGTCTCATTGCGATGCTCTCTTCTTTTCTTCTTGATCATTATTTATGAATCAATGTCTCATTCTGCTGTCAGGTTGATCGCAGAGTTCAAACGTCTGGGCTCCACTGTGGTGTACGGAAACTTCAACAGGATCATCTTGTGTACTAAGAAACGGAGAATAGATGACGCCATCAGTTACGTAGAATACATCACCAACAGGTCAGTAAGCAAAAAATTAAAAGTTAATAAGATGTCATGAAGGTCACTTCAGCGCTGGTATGTACAGTATATAGTCCAGGAAAGGCTGCCATATCTGCTTACATTTTTCTGCTTTTCCCTGCTGTCTCATAACTGATTTTCTCAAAATGTTCATGTATTTTGAAGGAAAACTTTTCTATTCTATATTTGTATCTGGTGGTCTAACGTTTGGGTTGGAAACACTTAAATCAGCAAAAAATAAAAGAATCCATTAGCCATTAGAGCTTTTAGATGTGTTCCAGAGATGGTGTTGTGGTCTCTCCATTATGGAAAGGATTCTAAAAGGCAAACTTAATGAGCACTTAATGAAAAATGAAACAAAAGGTAGATCAATAAATCAATATTGTAAATGTGAAAGAAATCACAAATATGTTTGTCCCTAAAGGCAGCATAACAGGAAGTTTAGAGTCAATAAAGCTTCTTTTAACTGTTTGATCAGTATTACTTATCATCATACCTAAGCAAGATCCTGAAGTACTGCAATAAATACTGCAATATCAATTTAAAGTGTTTAATCAGAAATCTAGTATGCAAGTGGAACCAAAAGCTAAAACAAAAATCACTTTCTCCCCTAGCATCCACTCCAGAGAAATCTTTCACTCTTTGTCCATCTCCTTCTCACGATGCTGGGAGTTCCTGCTGTGGATGGACCCGGCCAACTGCGGTGGCGTGAAGGGCAAACTGCCCTCCAGCATCTTGTATGGAGAGGTGATTAAAAAAAATTAAAATAAATGCCACTTCTGACCTTCTCAGAACATATTATTCACACTAATTACAGTAGAACAATCAATGTACTCAACGCCCATGCTCCTTTTTTTTATATAGGAAGGGGGTAAAGAGAAGAAAAACAAACGAGTGGAGGGAGAGGAGGAAGGCAGCGAGGATGAGGACGAGGTCGAAGTTGAGGAAGATGACGCTGATGGGGAGACGGATGAGGTGGAAGAGCTGATTGAGAGCAACTGGAACATTATGCAGTATCTGCCCCAGAGTGCCTCCTGTCAGAAATACTTCCTCATGATTGTCTCCGGTAAAGATAAATAAATAAAATATCATCAATGCACGATAAACTTTCTATTTTATCTATTCATTTAGCTTGATGGTTCTCTGCCAACTCTTACATTACTAACTACCTTTCCACACCAGCCTACATTGCTGCCGTCTACCACAGCATGAAAGAGGAGTTGAGACGTAACGCTCCTGGGGCAACTCCAGTCAAGAGACTCGGAGGCAGCCAGGCTTCCCAGCAGGCAGTGGGGGACTTGAGTGCTCTACCTGGTAAGAAAGCTGCTTCAGTTACTAAAGTTGCTTCAGTTACTGAAACGCTTCCCTTTGTGTTTCTCAGGAACTACAGGCTCCTTTCTATTACACTTCCACCACAGTTTTTAATTGTATTCAGATGGATTTCCTCTCATCCGGCGATTTAAAAAAAAATTATAAACTGTCTTTGCACAGGAATGATCTCCTTCTCCCAGGAATATGTCTCCAGCGAGCTGACGCAGAACTTTTTCACCATCACTCAAAAAATCCAGAGGAAGGTGACAGGTACCAGGGGTGTGAACCAGCCCTCCGAGATGTTCCCCGTTCTGCCAGGATCCCACCTGCCGCTCAACAACCCAGCACTGGAGTTTATCAAATATGTCTGCCAGGTATGTTAGTAAAGTATACCCTGCCAATTCTCTTCTCACCACATTGTAGCACCCTCTGAAACTTCCTAACCCTACTCAACTATTTGTCTGTTCAGGTCCTTTCTCTGGACGCCAATATAGTGAACCAGGTGAACAAGCTGAAAAGAGACCTCCTGCGCCTGGTAGATGTAGGAGAGTTTTCTGAAAACGCTGTGTTCCGTGACCCCTGCAACTCCTACATCCTGCCAGAGGTCATCTGCCACCAGTGCAACTTCTGTCGAGACCTGGACCTCTGCAAAGACCCGTCTGTGGCACAAGTGAGAGGAGGAGCATTGATGATGCCGTATAACACTGTTATATTGCTCCTGATTTTAACCATTATTTTAAAATTATATCAACTTTTTTTTTTTCTCTCTCTCTCCTCAGGATGGATCAGTTTTGCCTCAGTGGTTCTGCTCCAACTGCCAGGCCCAGTATGAGACTGAGTCTATTGAGATGGCTCTGGTGGAAGCTCTTCAGAAGAAGCTGATGAGCTACACACTGCAGGACCTGGTGAGTAATAATGCAGTAATAGATTAACCCACCGATCAAAACAACAGTTTTGGGGCCGCATGATGCCAAAAATAATCTTAAAAAACAACTGTTTTACATATCCATATATTGCAAGATGGTGTTTCTTGTGTTGTTTATTAATGGTCCACATATTAGACCATCGGATAAATACAATTTACACCAAGTAATGGTCTTACTTCCTGCAAAGGCCTCACAGCTAACACTCTTTGTGTGATTTCAGGTGTGTGCAAAATGTAAAGGCGTGAAGGAGGCCAACATGCCGATGTACTGCAAGTGTGCCGGAAGCTTTGACCTCACTTTCACAACCAAGGTTTCTACCATCAAATACTGTACATTACTTTGTTTAATTCAGTGATGAGAACTAATGTTTCCCATGTTTCCATTGGACACTTTTCTCACAGCTCTTTCTTTTTCCCCTTTTCTTGCATTTAAAGAGCTTCTCTGAGCAGATCGCAGTGTTTCGGAGCATAGCGTCCCACTACAACATGATCTTACTGGAGGAGACCATCGACTGGTTGCTTGTTATGAGCCCACAGATCAGCCAGAGCGCTCACTAAAAATGTAACAACCTGCCACAGAGAGCCAAACTTTCCCATTTTGTGCACTTGTCCATCAGCCTTAAGGATGTCTGTTTCTCTGCTGTTTTGATAATGTGTAATGAGAACACTGGTGACAGCAGGACTGTAGATATGTTTAAATTCTTCATTATACCGTTATAAAATTATGAATGTGTGAATTTCAGAAACTGTTAATAAATATTTTTCCAAGTGTTTTAACGTGAATGTTTTTGCTGCCATTTATTTTATTTTTCATTATTTTATGATAGTGCTGCAATACTCCCACAGATAAACGTGTAAACATCCTGAGTGCTATCTACCCCGGGGACCTTCATTAATCAGCAGTCACATATTAGCTGAGCTTTTTTTTTACTGTTGAAAGTGGGAATATCATTCTATGGTTGATGATTACTAAAGCCATGCGCCTCCATCACATTAACCTCATTGCCCCACAGAGGACTCACTTTGCCAGCTGATGGGTGTCTCCAAGACCGGTAATCACATTTCAGACTGAACCGAGGCACTATTAGATTGGAGCTTCAGTTCTCACTGACACATACTGCACATATAGGTCTACAAATGAAGCGATGAGAGAACTAAAAGGGCCTGTGACTAAATTCTTAATATTTTAAATTGTTAGCCTTTCAGTATAGCTTAGATCAGAATATACTGTTTTCAAAGCTGAGTAGTGAAATGGATTAATATAAATTCTAACCTTTACGATATAACATTCTGTGAATCGTCAGCTCTTTGCATGTCATAAAAACATGTTTAAATACCACACTGACATGTCACTTTTCATCAGGCTCTTGCATCCATCATGGCGAGACATCGATCCGACTTAATCTTAAGTCTTTTCTTCACCACTGACATTTGTATTGCTCTCCAGATGGATTCAGGCTACCCCACAATCTTGTTAGCGAAACCATTTGATGGGAAATGTCAGGGTTATCCGATTACATGCTCAGTAATTGTGAGTCCTGTGCTTCTCCCCTGACCATTTGCTCCTGTATTCTCTTGTCAAGCTGAACGGGTTGAAAGACGAAAAGGAAGGAATATTTACATCTCTTCAAACATGCTATGCAGTTTTATGTTTGTAAAAAATGCAGGTTTATGAGAGCAAACATCAGTGTTTCATGATGTAAACTAAGATTTTGAGTGCATGTCATTGCTCATGTCTGAAACTTGTGTTGATAGAGGACATTTATTGCATTAAAAAAATCTGCAATACATTCATACAAATTGGCAAAGCTTCTCATTACTGTGGGTACTGTAAATATGTTTCTGCTATGAACTGATTTTGTTTCATAACAAACTGAGGAATCAAAACCGTTTTTAAGTGGTTTAACTTTCTTCTGAAGTCATGTCAAGTGAAGAAGAAGAAGAGGAGAAATGCAGTGTCGGACAGTTTGGAGGATCCATCGAGGTGATGCATGACCTGAATCCACTGCACACAGGCACCACGATGAGAGGACCAGTTGCTCTTTGTCACTGTGGTTCTCTGTCAGTTCATTCTTCCCCCTAACAACAGCAGAGCGACCGCTGGCAGTCATAAGCAGAGCTGATGCAGTAACCTGAGAAAGCACTCAGATGTTGCTGTTGTTGTTGCCACAGTCAGCTGCTGGACGCTGTGGAGTCCACGCTCTTGTAACGGGTAACTGAGGCAACTATTAAAACTTCACAGCGGCACGCCTTCCGACAGGTCTGAATGGTTTGAGCCAAAGCTGTTGATGTAGCTGAGCTCTGTGGAGACTACTGGCCCCGGGGGCTCGTGGTTGACCTGCACCTGGGGCTCCTGGGTGATCTGCAGAGGACACTTATAGTCAACAGACATGCATAAAACAAAGACCCAGAAACTGAAGCATTTAAATGGAGTTCAGACTATCACTGATTTTACTGTTTATTTCTGTTGAAAAAGAAAGGTTCATACAGTACTGATAATATCAAGAATCCTTTACGTTTCAATATGTGTCTAATATACTGTATAAGTCATAAAAAAATATTGAGTAGGTGTGAAACGCAGCATGTCCACTGCATAGTGCTGGATTTTGAGTTTGTCGGGAACTACTTATTAGTAAATCCTAAATTAGCATTTTAATTTGCTCGTGGTAACTATGCAATATTGTATGCACCACAGTTTTAAGTGTCGCCAACAGATTGAATTAACCCTGTTACTTATAGTGGTCATAACAGTTATTAAAAAGCCATTTTCTCATTTATTCATGAGTTTCGATGGTTGCACATCAGCCACCTTGCCTTTTTTTGCTCACCTCATCAAACTTCCTCCCACTGTAGACTTCATTCTTGTCAATAAACGTCAGCATGATCCAGTCACAGAAAATCGTACACTTGAGAGGTGAAATTAAAAAGAAAATAAAAAGTTTTATGGTGCAAAGAGCAATAGCTGCCACGTCAAAGTCTCCAGATAAGAAAAGAATGTATGAACTACTCACAATCCCAACTGAAGTCATAGCAGTCACCGTACTGATGATGGTTGGGATGGGACTGAATTTACCAGCCTAAAAAAGAAACAATATGCAAGCATCTCATCAAAGCATGACTTTGTCTCAGAACTATGAGTCTTCACAGTACATTGAAAAGAAACTAGTCATGATGGGGCATCCACTTACATGTCCGTGAACTATGACATCCAGACGGATACCATAGGCCTTGATAAGTGTTCGAGACTCCACTCCGTCCTTAACGTAATATTTGGCAAACCTGGAAATATGACACAGAAACTACAAGTGTAAAGGCTAGGGAAATGTACCACAAGACAAGGTGACATACTCAGTTTGAAATATTTAACAATAGTAAGTCAGTATTCGGCATTGGAGGGATCACCTGAAATAGTAACCAGAATTGGTCTGATTCTTTCGCAGATCAAGACGACGGAAGGAATAAGTAGGTTTGCAGTGTGAAGGATCCAGGTCCAGGTTACACTGCCAGTTGATGAAAACCCCTATAACTCCTCCCTGAACAAAAGCAGCAATGAGCACATCTTAAGCAATGCAACCCAAGCACAAATAAGTAGGTCCTTAAAATATCCATGACTCAGTATATGATGTTCAGAATAAGATATGTTACAAAAAGACATGTTTTTCAACCAAGGACACTTTTTTAAATTCAGAAATCCAAGCATTTTCACATTTGGTGCACCACGGCATACTCACAGTCTCGCAGAGCTCACTGAAAATCTCCCTCGCTTGAACTGCGATGTAGCCCAAGCGGAAGTTTGGACAGTAGGGCTCTTTCTCCTCATGGTAATGACACTTGTTGAGGTATTTATGCATGTCACGCTTGGTTGAAGCATCTTTGATATTTCCCCTGGTCAAAGACAGGAAGCAGAGTTCTTCAGAATCTTTGCAGCTTTTTCAATACCCAAAAGCATTGGCTCCAGGGTGTGTGTGTGTGTGTGTGTGTGTGTGTGTGTGTGTGTGTGTGTGTGTGTGTGTGTGTGTGTGTGTGTGTGTGTGTGTGTGTGTGTGTGTGTGTGTGTGTGTGTTTGTCTTACCTCAGAACTTTAAATCTGGGGAAGTGGATAGAGTTCCTGATGAACACTGAAAAATTGATGGCCTCCACTAACGCTGGTTCTCTGTTGAAGACACCAGAATCAGAATGTTTCTTCTTTATATGACTACTTTGTACCTTCTGGGGCTCCTGAACCCTGGGTTTGGAACCACTGATTTATGTTAAGATATTTAGTGACTTTTATATATTATCTCCTAAAACATGACTTGAACTTGACCGACCGACTTTAGAGATGCCATATCATCTGCCTTACCGTACTGCGGCGTACTCCTCAATAGGACACCAGCTTTGGATCTCACAGGTTTTGAAGGTGTAGTTGTAGTACTGAACACATCTGCCAGTCCTCCTGCCTGTAAAATAGTGTTTAAAACAGGCAGAGACTGTGAAAAATACAGACCAATCCAGGTCAAAGGAAGATTGAGAGGTATAAAATGGTGGTACCATGGCCATCAAAGTCGACCTCTCCCTGGACACAGTCAGAGTCTTTCGTACAGTTGGCATTGGCAACTCGGAAATGCTGAAGTGAAATAAGACAGATGCATGGTCGTGGGAGAATAAATGTGTCTGTACACTTTTATAGCACTGTCTTTTATTGGTGGTTATTGTTGGCAAAGCTTTTGATAACCTCTCACCTCAGCACAGGTTCCTTGCTTCTGATCATACGTTACTTCTCGTCTCAATGTTGTGCTAATCACATCACCGCCCTGTGAGGGATATCAAACAAACGTACAATAGGTCAGTCTCTTTGGTGTAAAGACATAATGAGGCTGAGGAGTATGAGAGGTTAAACTTCCATGGTTGTACTGCAGCATTTGCTCTGGTCTCACCTCTGAGGGTTGAACGTACTCCACAGTGTCCAAGATATCATCTCCATGAACTGCTGTGCCTTTCATGAGCGTATAAACTGAGCTCTCCGGACGAGTTTCACTCTCTTGGTAGGCTTTCTCGCTTATGAAGACATACCTTCAGGATGAAAGGACGGACAGACCCAAATGTCAGATTTTCTGCCATGACGTCAATTTATACCGGAGGTATCATATTACCCTGGATCTGTTCAGCCCTATTTACTGAAGCCAAAGAAGAATAAAATGTGACGCACTTCTATCACAAGACTTCAAAACATCTTAAAACATAGTTTGAAGACTTGAAACAATTTGATGATTGAAGAAAAAGAGACAGTCATTAGTTGGGTTTTCATTATTAATGTTGTTCATTTGTTACAGCTTATTGAAAATGAGAAGCATTTCCTCTCCAGATCAGCACATAATGTTTTATAGAATATAGTGCACAGTTTGTCGTTATACTCCCTTTTCTCATATTTGCACACAATTGTATACTTTGCTGTCATTCCTGAATATTAAGAAGAATTCAAACTATATTCAATTTCATAGATTTCTCTTTTGACCCACACAGTTTCCATGCAAGTACAAAAAACATGAAGCTTACCAGATGAAATAGGCGATCACAAGAAACTGAACACTTCTGTATATGACTCCAAGAGTTTTGTTTTTAACCACCATCACCTTTGGTGTCTCATAGTCCCAAAAGCCTAGAAAATAATCCTTTATAAAGACACGTAGTCCCATTGTGAACTGATGGAATACTTCACACATATCCTTAGATGTGAAAACAAATTTCGCTATGATTCTGTTTCCTTGTATCTAGCTCTTGCCCCCCTCTCATTCTCACTCTCTGCTCTGGCTCATCTCCAATCATAATCACTCTCCAGCATCCATGGATAAGTGAAGGGGGTGTGGTTCAGTAGAGGTTGAATCATTTATTTTATGTTATGTAAGTTCATTCTGAAGATAGTTTTTTTTTGCCTCTTTGAAGACATTTTTAAACATTTGCCTTCATTATTATGAATAGTTTAAAGAATATATTCAATTGTTACATATTGTCTGTATTGCAGTGGTTGACCGATATGGGTTTGTCAATCGCCGGTGCTGATATCGATATTTAGAGAGCAGGTCCTGATTGCAGATATATAATGCAAATATCATGTTGTTGTTGTTGTTGTTGTTGTTGTTGTTGTTGTTGTTTTTTCTTGCATTTGAGAAAATACAACAATTTAATGAGAATAAAACAATTTAAATTAATATTAAAGAAATAAATCTAGACACAAAAAAACATTTTGAAATTTAAAAAAAGTGCATTGTACTGCACATGGCCTTCCCTGGTGCTGTCTAATGTAAAATACAAGGGGGGACTTTGGATGCATTTCCAGCCTAGTGTCATCATTACAATAAAATAAAAATACAAACATTTGGGTTGAAAATGAAAAAGGTGCATACATTGCTTCACTACAGCCACCATGAACAGGCTACCTGCAGTGTCTGCAGACATGTAAGAATTGTTTAATTTTGTAATCGGCTGCTTGAATGTAGATATCACCAAAGCCGATTATCTCAAAATGCGATCAATGGTCTGGTTTAATTGACCGCCGATTAATCAGTCCATTTATACTGTATTATTTTAATATTTTAATCAAATAAGAACTTATCACGAATAATGCATTGGTGCAAACCATGGACCTATAATAAGAGGTTCAAACCCTTGCAGATGTTGCTAAATGTTACAGATGATGTGGATATAGTAGCCTAACAACTAAAAAAAAATAGCAACAGCGAGGCAGTGACTTTTTTATTGTTTTTTTGTTTTGTTTTTAGTATTAAGTATTTATATAATGTAAATATTGTTTATCTTATTATACTCTTTATTTTTTAACGTTCCTATTGCACCGCACCGTGGGTCAGAGATAAACGCCATTTCGATTCTGATGCATGTCTTGCATATATCAGAACTGACAATAAAAAACTTTGACTTTGAATTGTTTGAAGTTTCTTTCGTTTTTTTTTTATACAGGCGGAAATTCGGCCAACCCCTCGTCTAGGTCCTGGTTGCAGCAAGCACTGCTTCCTCCGCGCATGTCAACGACACGTGCGTCCTCCTCATCCTGTGGCCGCATTCGCAATAGCTGTGTTCGTCCGTAATTGCGCCCGGTTGGATTTGTAGACAATAACATATCCATAAACCTGTGTGGAGGGTCACAAATCCCTTGCAAATGGGAGGCACTCAGAAGAAAAAGGTAAGAGTTGACCTCGGCCTAATGTCAGTCTCAGGCGAATTAAGTCGCACAGCAACATGGCTAGCCATAAGCTAACGGAGCTAGCTGAAGTTTGTTTTTCGGAAACGGTCAATCTGTTTTAAGCCGATGAGCATGTAGTTACTCTGATTATTAATTAAATATATGTGTGGCTAATGGGAGTTTAATGTGATCATCTGTCCTCGTTTTCCAGTACGAGAGGGGCTCTGCCACCAACTACATCACCAGAAACAAAGCTCGTAAGAAGTTATCGCTGAGCCTCCCTGACTTCAGGTGAGACAGCAATGGTGTCTGTAATATGTCTGTAGCGCATGGATATTCCTGTGTCTTGTGTATGTGATTTTTAAATTGATTTACAGTTAGCGGGCAATGTATTAGGTACAGATAATCGACACTATTGCATCAGTAATCTGGAATGTACCATATATTTAGGCAAGGCAAGTTTATTTGTACAGCACATATCGGACACAAGGCCATTCCAGTTTTCAGACCCGATTTGAAAGAGCTGAGTGTTGCAGCAGACCTCAAGTCCCCTGGAAGTTGGTTCCAGAGATAGGGTGCATAAAAACTGAAGGCTGCCTTTAGGAAGCTTACACTGTATATATATATATTTTTTTTTTTATACTTATGTAAAGAGAGCGAAAACCTCTCAACCATAAAGATAAGTCAACACCTTTCAAAAACTACATATTAAAGATATTTGTTATTCAAGTTATTGTATGCATCATCATCACTACTCTACTTCTTAGCACATAAAATTGTTGAGAATTAATTTCCTATCATGACACCTGGCTGGCATGACACGTAACACAGCCATGTGGCAGATACATAATGTATTTTTCACACTGATTTTCAGGCGACTGTGCATCCTTAAAGGCATCTACCCTCATGAGCCTAAACACAAGAAGAAGGTCAACAAGGGCTCTACAGCTGCGAGAACCTTCTACCTGCTCAAAGACATCCGCTTCCTGCTGCATGAGCCAATCGTCGGCAAATTCAGAGAATACAAGGTATCACAGGCACATGTTGTCTATTCTTTAACATGCTTATATGCAAAAGTTGCCCTTGCTTATTTTTTAAAAGTATCAACAAAAGTATTGATCTGTATTAAATTGCTTTTCTGTTGTGGATAAATTGTTTCTTCTCATACAAAAAAGCAAATAAAGTGTAATTCAAGGGAAATATAAATGATTTATTTTTTATTATTATTTATTTTTTATTATTATTTATTTTAAAAGGTATTTGTGCGCAAGCTTAAGAGGGCTTATGGAAAAACAGAATATTCTGCTGTGGAGAGACTGAGGGAGAACAAGCCGGCCTATAAATTGGACCACATCATCAAAGAGAGGTGAGACTGTTAACTCCACTCTCAACATGGGAGGGCATTGTTGAGCTAAACAGACTTTCTCTGCTTTTGGTCAAATTGCACAGTATCAGCAGTAATGACTGGACAACTGCAAATGGTGGGAAATGCTCTTAATAAGAAATACATTACACCAGCTTAAAGTTGCTTTTAAGTACTAATTAACTTGTTTTTTGGGGGGGTAATATTTTTCGAATTGTATTAAGTTGTGTTGCCTTACTGGTGTTCCTTTTTGCTGCAGGTACCCCTCCTTCATTGATGCTCTCCGTGATATCGACGATGCCCTCTGCATGTGCTTCCTTTTCTCCACCTTCGCCCGAACGGGAAAATGCCACGTTCAGACAATCCAGCTGTGCAGACGCCTCACTGTGGAGTGGATGAACTATGTGATTGCGTGTCGTTCCCTCAGAAAGGTGCCACTTTAAACTTCACATCAGCTATCTTTATTTGTTTGAAATGTTAAATGTAGGGTTGTGAGTTTGTTGCCCTGTATTCTGTAATGAACACAGCTTGTCTGTTCCTGATAGGTGTTCATCTCCATCAAGGGAATCTATTACCAAGCTGAGGTGATGGGACAGCTCATTACATGGCTGGTGCCATATCAGTTCTCCCATGATGTAAGTGAATTACGAATTTCAGCTTATAGTCATTACACTAACAATAAGCACCTTTTTTATGGTGCTGTGCTATTACACTGACTGTTGACACAGCTCTGGATCCTCTATAAAGTTAACAAACACTGGGCAACTTCCCTGAGCTCTTTTGTTTGCTGTATGGATTATACATTATTATAAAGGTTTGTGTTTATTCATTTTAACAATGAGACTTAAGTTGAACTCTGTTTATTTCTCATTCAGCACCCAACAGATGTCGACTACAGAGTAATGGCAACTTTCACAGACTTGTACACAACTGTCCTGGGGTTCGTCAACTTCAGACTCTACCATTCCCTCAACCTACAATACCCACCAAAGGTATTGGACTCACAACCCCTTTATGTACATGTGTACATATTACTTTTGACAATGAATTGTTGGTGGAGGTTGCGTCCGCGATTTTTGAGAATGCTTGTTGTCAAAATCAGTGAATATCTCCTCTCAATCCGCTACCTTACCGTACTGTGTGCGCTATAAAAAAATCCAGTCTTGATACACAACCTAGGCTCTGTAAATGGGCATTGTGCTAGCTACAGTGGGCCACCTTTGTTTACATACCAGTCTACTGAGCCTAGGCTGTGCATTAACACCAGCTTTTTCTTCTGTGCACACAAAATACAGACGGGTAGCGGATCGTGAGGAAATATACACTGATTTTGCCGACAAGCTTTCTCCAGACGCGCCATTAAATCTCTTACTCTAACAGCTTTCAGTAAGATTAAACTTGTGATGATTATAAACAATGATTATGCATGATGATTACAGTGGGGATTGATGGCTATTTGGTCGCCAGTTAGCACCGCTGTACTCTGTTTTGACATCCCTCCTTTTGCAGCTGGACAGTAAAGCAGAGCTGGAGCTGAAAGAAGAGGATGAGGATGACTACGCAATGGATTCAGAAAGCTACTTAGAGGTGAGGCTCTTTACCTTGAACTATTCTAAAGGATCAGTCAAACCTCTAACTCTCACCTCCATAGCTTAGCTGCATTTTATCGGGAACTGTGACAAAATGTAATATGATCTTGTAATGGAATAATGCATTCCTAAGTTTGAAGGCTTATCAGACACCAAAACACAGTGGTTTGTTTTACTATGTGGAAGGATTTCAGAACTCTTAAAATATTTCATACCAATCATTCAAACCTGTTGCAACAATCACCGTGTTTTTTCGCCACCATATGGTGTTGCCAGAAGCATTTCTGATGCAAAGCAGTGTCGCTATACACAGAAAGGCTTTAACTGAACTCGAACCTTAATCTGGTTATTTACAGGAATCATGTAAGTTTGTCAATGTGAATAATACATTTGGGGATGTTTGTGCTTATCCTGTGCAGAAACTGTCTGCTCTGAGTGCCAGTCTGGCAAGAGTAGTTTCTACTGCAGAGGAGGAAGAGGCTGCACTCGACCAGTTTCCCGCTGAAGGGGTAAGAGAACCTGTTCACAAAATGTTTAATTATGTCTGTTTTAAATATATTGTGATAAATTTCATCACAAACCCGCAGAAAAACAACACTTGATAAACTAATTGGTCTCTGAGGGCAGAAGTGAGAGGTCACATATATTTTTCAGAGGAGTCTAAGGTTTATGAAGTGTGAGACTGGGGATCACAGTTTCATATTGGGTTGCTAAGCATGAGATGTTTGTCACCTTGGGAAGCTTGTTTTGCCCAACAAGTCTAAGGTTCTCTACTATTTGCCCTGTTCCAAAAGGAGCCTAGAATGTTGCATTTCAGCAACATGGGTCTTGTTCTAGTCACTGCTCCACATTCCAGGATACATCAGGGTGGAGGGTTAGAAGATGAATGTAAGGCTGCAACAACGAATCGATTACTAAAAGCGTTGGCAACGCATTTGGTCATCGATTCGTTGAGTCGCGCGATTAATAAGTCACTTGTAGGCGCGGCACTGTTTACATTCAGCCGTCGACAGGTTCATGCACGCCCACAGCGAGCCTTCCGCACGTGAAGCGGTGCGGGAAAGCTATAGTGTGAGCGGCCACAGCTTTTATTTTGGTAATATCTAACACTGTACTGTAGGCCTTTATAAAAGTGTTGTACCTTTGCTGTCTTTGGGTTAAAAAAACTCCTTCAATTCAGTATCCATCTAGTCCAAAAAAACTCTGTCAGCTGCAGACGGGCTCGGAGGGTCGGCATCGGCGCATCAACAGTCATTCAAAGCAGCGGCAGTAATCACACAACCGAACGGTGTAGAAAGTCCCGTCAGTTAAAAATAGTAATCCAGTTTTTAAATCCATGTTAAAATCGGAAGGATATAGAGCTAGTTAGCTTAAAAGAAGTAGCAAACATGTCAAATGTGATGTGTTCAGGCTGGCTCAGTAATATGATAGATGTGTTCAAATGCAAAAAAAATAAAAATAATTTAGATTTTGGCGAAAACTTGTTTTCCCAGCAATATAAAATAGATAGTAAAGATGGAATTATGACCTGTTTAATGTCCTATCTTGAGTTATAATCATATCAGCAATTAAAGCAATAATACAAGTTCTATTTCAACAAAATAATAGAAAAGTATCAATAGTGATATCAATAAAGACTTGGATCATTAAGGAGTCTCAAATGGTATCAATATCAATAAAAGTTAACGATCTCCTGTCATCTGAGAGAAATTAAGATGATTTATGTTTTTTAACCGTTAGTATTTACCGGTTAAAAATCTTATCGGTTGACTGGTTTACCATGGACATCCCTTATATACTGTATAAATGCATATCATACATTGTATGTTTTTTTTGTGTTATCCCAGTTAAGTTTATTTTTAATTTTGTCATTTAATATTACTTTTAATAGTTCCGGGACGTTGGAGCAATAACCTGGTGTTTTGACACTTCAGTCTGCACTGTGAATTTGAAGTAATGTTCAGTTTTTGAATAAAGATGCGGCATAAATTTACAAATGTTTATATTTTTTTTATCCGATTAATCGATTATTAAAATAATCGTTAGTTGCAGCCCTAGGTGAATGTATTCACGGACTTTATTTAGACTAAATACTCTGAGCTGTTGTTGGACCAGTTTTATAAGTTGTAAGGTATTTGCCGTCTAGGATCATTGAATTGTCATACACTACAAAAATATCAATAAACGTTTTCCTTTAATTAATGTTTTTCTTCAGGAGGACATAGAAAAGATGGAGACCAGGGAAAAGGAAGAGAAACTGCTGGAGGCTCAGAAAAAGCTTTTTGAGGGGCTCAAGTTCTACCTCAACAGAGAAGTGCCCCGTGAGTCGCTGGCTTTCCTCATCAGGTGAGCGAGAGCTGCAGCACTGAAACCCACTGGGAAGTCATAGGACAAGGAGAAGCATCCTGATAACGTCAAACTGACTCAAACACCCTTTTTTGTGTATTGTTGCTGTTTGCAGGTGTTACGGTGGCGAGGTGTCCTGGGACAAGTCTGCCTGCATCGGTAGCACATACGAGGTTACAGATGAAAGCATCACACATCACATTGTTGACCGACCCAACATCGACAAACAGTACATCAACAGGTAAAGGAATGGTGTGGTTTTTATCACATTTAACCGTTTTCCTTTTAAATATACAGAAAGCATCACCTTTGTGTACAGACTGCTATATTTACAGTATCTTTCTGAATCACAAGCCCTAAAAACAGGAATGGTCTGCTGATTGAACCTCACTCTCCTCGTACATAACCTTGTGATCCACAATGCCTCCTTTCAGAACTCCATTGCCTCAATGCATCCCTGTTCATTGTGTTTGACACACCCTGTTCATCCCTTTTTATATCGATCTGCGTTTTCAAGGGGTCATCAGCCAGCCTGCTAACGCCGCCATATATATCCTTACTAGTGGAGAGGAAAATATCAATTTTTACATAAACATGATGTGTTCTCAATATTTCATCCCAGAACAGGGGTATGAACATGTGTCATAACAGGCCATTTTCCAAGCTCTAATTATCATACTATTTGTTTTAGGTACTACATCCAGCCCCAGTGGGTGTATGATTGTGTCAACGCCAAAGTCCTCATGCCTGTTGAGGATTATTTCCTTGGAGTGACTCTGCCTCCCCACCTCTCTCCCTTCGTGGAGGAGAAGGAAGGAGACTACGTGCCCCCCGAAAAACTAAAGATCATGGCCTTACAACGTGGAGAAAAACCAGGTACGAGCACAGGCATTTCTTTAAAGTCTCATCTTTCATAAAATGGCTATGATAACGTCATACTTTTCAGAATTTTTCATCTTGTTTTACAACATTAAATGACTGGGATTATGATTAGGATGTCAGTGTATTTAACGCGTTGTGATTGCTATTTACTAAATTATGTTACTTCTAAAAACAATCAGCTCCATGAGATATATGTCGCAGTAGGGGGCAGGCCCGGAGTGGCTAATAGGGAGAACCGGGAGCATTCCCAGTGGGCCGCTCTTGTTTTTGGGCTGCGAGGGCCGGCCCAGTCATGGCACTGGGTTAAAATATCATTATACCTATTGGTGCATTAAAAATCATATTATTAGTCCGCAGTTAAGTTACTGCTAATGGAAACTGACCATTTCCTACAGCTTCAGTTTCACATTAAAAGCATCTAACTGGTGTAACGTGAGATGACTTTTATTTTGAAGCAGAAACAGGAACTAGGGCCTCCTAGCCCTGCTGCGTGTCTCTCACTAGCAGCATGTCTTCCATGTCGGACTACGCGGTGAAAGAAGATAACTTGTAATTCTGCGCTCATACCAAAGGCTTCATAAAAGTTAGTGCCAGCCCCCAGTCATTCATTTTCAATGTAGGCCTATGCTCGGGACAATGGCGACTGGAGTGTCGGCTGCACAGGGATGAGCCCGAATCCGAACATTTATTTGGATGAGCACGGATAATGAGATCGATCCGAATATTTTTACTTCCCGAATTATTCGGGAAACAACTATTTATTTATTTTGCCTATCATGCACTAAATTGACGCAGCGCGTTCTGCCTTAACTTGAGTTGCACCTATCAGCTGTTCATCTCCGCTGCCGTGGCTTAGAAGAGAAAGACCGGCTGCATTTATGCATGGCCCCATGAGCCGCGGTCTCTCTCCATTCCGCTGGAAGTTTCTGACCCCGACTCACCTTCAGTCCCTCCCGACTTTAATTTATTTCAAATCTCTGAACGTGAACCGCGTCTCTAATGGCAACGGGCCGTGTAATTCATTTAATAAAAACGATCTTTAAATATTTGATCTGCAAAGACTTCGCCTGTTTAGTTCATACAATCTGTTTATTACTAAGAGATTTGCTCAAACAAAGTTTAGTTTTTGTGCGTTGATCACTTACATCACTAGATTATAAAACGCTGTTTCCTAGTCCAAAGTAATTATTCATTGAACCAAGTTAGAAATTAAAAAAGATAGGGAGAGAGAGAGCGCGACAGAGATAGGTCTATAGAGAGGGAGAGAGAGAGTGAGAGAGAGAGAAGAGGGAAATAAACGGGCAAAATCAATCTTATCTAGATCGATGGATCATACAACTTAGTTTAGTTAAAAATAAAAAGAGTGCGCAAGTTTATGATTTACTGTGATGTAATAGGCCTACTGTTTCAGACTCTGAATGTTCAATGTCCCCCAGTCAAACGTGTAGGGGCTCAGACAGTTCATAACTTATAATGAGAGAGAGAAACGGACGAGAAGTAGCCTACAGTATGAGGAAAATATATCTCATTATTAATAATATGACAATATTAAATCAATTTGAGGCTCTGAAGGGACAATAATTGTTGGTGAAAAAATATTCAGACATAAGCCCCGCCACTTCCGGTTTCATATCCTAATACAGATACAGATAATTGTGTTTGTTGAACAGATACAGATACAGATAATGACGTCTCCGCACACTCCTACTGCACATAGTAGCACCATGGCAGGCACCTATAGGCTAGGCTAAACAGGAGCATTTGAGTCCACACAGTCTAAAAACACAGAATTACAAGGGTGCAGAGAACAGTGCACTTTTGCAGACGTACATATTAAGGTTGTTATTACATTATATTAATAATGTTGGTCCTGAACTAAAATGGGCCGGTCTGAGGCATGAAACTCCAGGGCTGAAAATGAGTCCGGCTCTGGTAGGGGGTAATGCATGTGAAATCTATTATCTTGACTTTAATATTCTTAATAATTTTAGATACATTTTTTGAGATTGTAAAAACTAAATAGGGGAAGGTGGGGTGATTTGTGCAACTTTTTACTCAAAGTGATTTTAAAGTGAGGCCTTGACAGTTATGTCTCCAACTCAAATATGTACATATATTTCAGGATGTTGTGCATCCCTGGCAATAAAAACTTTGGATCTGGAATAAACTGTTTAAGAAATATAGCTTTCGGAAAAAAAGTTGTCTTGTCGCACAAATCACCCCACGTAGTGGGGTGATTTGTGCGTCATTGTGTCACAATGACAAAGTCACCATCATCATCTTTCTGGCCATCTGAACTCTCATCAGTGGTGTCGTTAAGTGGAATTGAGATGTCACTCTCTTCTGAGCTACTGTAGACAATCACTTTCTTTTGGTGACCAGCGTATACAGCCATGCCCCTGGCACAACTCTCAGAAATGTACTTTGCACTAGTTGCTCCGTGCTTGTGGAACCAACTGCCACCTGACAAATGTGATTCCCCCTACATTTCTGCCTTTAAATCAAGGCTCAAAACCCATATGTACACCCTGGTGTTTCCTCCCCATTAACCTCTGCACTACTTACTTACCTCTGCACTACTATCTGTGTTTATGTGGATGTATGGGCTTTACGTCTTTTATTTTGGTTATTGTTATTTTACCTTCATTGTTTACCTACTGAATGCACTATGTACAGCACTTTGGACAGTGCAATCTGTCATAAATGTGCTTTTATAAATACATTTTACTTACTTACTTACTTATAACTCACCCAGGCCCTTGCGCACAAATCACCCCATCCCCAGAATTTTGGATAATAGGCATGATGCAGCAATTTAGGGTTGACATTGTGCTAATTATATAGACTCAAAGTGTAGCATACCAAAGCACTAAAACATGTGTCAAATGTTTTCAAACGTGTCTATAATTGTTCAGACACAATAATCAAAAAACCTTGATCATGGAAATTTTACTTTGAAAGGCAAAACACAGTTTTTTGAGCTTAAATGTGCTTATATCTTATTCCTTGTGTCTCCCTTCTTTACAGGATGAGTCAAATGGATGGCTCTTCTTAAATATGTGGTCACATTTCCAATTTCTTCCACGGTTTTCTAGAAACAATGGGTTTTGCAACTTCCAAAATGCACAAATCACCCCACCTTCCCCTAATATTTTTTCTATTGATCAGAGTAAAAACAACTCATTGCTTCCATTATGAGTCAGTATTTGTAGTCTAATCAAACATTAATCTTAAAAAGAATACATAAAAATGCAAACTCGAAGATCATGGATAAATAAGATATAATATAGTTTTTTACGCTTCTATTACAGTCACCGAACAGGAAGAAGAGGCCAGCGAAGAAGAGGACGACGACGACGAGGAGGGTGAGGAGGAAGATGATGAAAACGAGGACGAAGATGAAGAGGAAGAGGAGAAGAGTCTTAAAAAGATGGAAGAACAAAGATCCCAGAGCAAGGTAAGAGTCCATCCCCCCCTTTATGGGCCACCTGTATCTTTTCCTGTTTGAACCAACTAGTGGAGCCTTTGTCAACTCAACTCTCTGCCCCTTTTTATCTCTGAAGGTCAAAGTGACACCTGGCAAAGTGAAGGTAGAAAACCCACAACGCTTGGAGCAGGAGGAGAAAGCCGAGGAGAAACGTCTGGCCATCATGATGATGAAGAAAAAGGAAAAGTACCTGTACGACAAGATCATGTTCGGAAAGAAAAGAAAAGTCCGAGAGGTATGTTCTGCTTTGTTGTTGATTTGAATATTGATTTAAGTGTAGATAAGACTGTTTGTGAACTGCAAACAGTCACATTTTTTACCATGGATCGAATGTTTTCAGTATCAGGTGTCTTATCTCAAGGTTTTTATTAATTAATTACTTGTATCTATTTTTGGTGGTCTTAGGGACACACAAGCGAAGGCCAGATAGCAACGTGTTTAAAAGAATTGTATAGCTGCCTGGTGTAGATTACTGACAGCCGAGTTCACGGAACCACTGAAATACCTTCACCGCATTCATTGTTATCTTACAGGCTAACAAGCTCACTGCCAAGAGGAAGGCCCACGATGATGCTGAAAAATCAAAGAAGAAAAAGACGAAAAACTGAGTCTTCTGAGGATGTATTCGTCAGACTGACTCTATGTATTTGACTCGATGAGGTTGTATGCAGTACAGGTTGACATGTTGAAAAACCTGTAAGTGCATCAGAAAACTCTGAATGAGTTGGGTGTGACGTGGTGGATTGACCATTCTGTAATGCAGAATGATGCATATGCCAATTGTGTAATTATTAATGTTAATGTGACTCCTTGCATTTGTTGTTTGTATGAACATTTCTACATTACACACCATTTTTCTTATTTTTAGATCTGAACTGCTTAACTGTCTGTATATTAAAGTACAACAAAGTATTAAAGTTGTTATTTGTATCTTGCAACAGTATTGAAATGAGGTTTATGCTTTCTTATTGTTGGTTAGCTACTGGTTTTTGTGTGGCAAAATCAAGAAGGATCAGTTATGCTTGAAGCGCCTTGGGTAGATGGTCCCTAAAAAGCAGATAAGTCACTTCCCACTGCTGCATATGGATCAGAAGAGTTGCACTTAAATTGTGGAAATGCAGAATATTCCAAAAGACACTTCTGTGCAGAGGCTGAGGTCACTGGTGGGTCGTCTTGAGTGATTGCGCCATACATGGGCAGTGGGTGTTGATGACGAAGGAGCTAGAGCCCCTCTGCCCTCTGAGATGATGCTGTGGAGGGTGGTGGGCTGAAGGCCAGTCCGCTCATGTCACGCTCTCTTCAATCTCCTCATTCAGTGTGTGACACTTCCTGCCCCCTCTCAACCCAATCTGCATTCCACGCATGCCCATTCAGCCCAGCTCTCAGCCTGGCACTCTTGGGTGCCTGCATGAAAATGCACACGCTGCTCAACAAAGCAGCAGTGTCTGGCCTGAGCTTCACGCGTGTAGGATGAGCCGCACAAATCCAGTTTGCCTTCCATGGCCACAGTGTGGAGATGGATATGGAGTAATGTGTGAGGCCTTGTGACCACATATTGCTACGTCCTGGCTTGCAGGGCCAAATAGACTGTCACTCGAGACCAGATGTTCATTTCATTCTCTATTGAAATGTGCTGCACAAGAGATTCCATTTAGCTTGATGGTTTTACAAGCATAAGATGATACCTTGATTACTGTATTATATAACATACAGAACACAAAGTTAGAATACTGATAGCTTTTAATAGCAGAAAACACTTGGAGCATAGGCAGTGTTGTCGCATGACAGTCCAGGCTGTGTAGGTTTCATAGTTTGTTCAGATAATTGTCTTATCCGTATGAACAAGTGAATAGCTGCCCTGTGTACATTTGTCATTGCATGCATAGACAGATGGCGAAACAAGCATTTTAAACATTACAGACAGAGCCATCTTGATCAAGTGGCACAATTAAAGCCTTTGTTCTTTGGCTTTATGCATTTGTTCTTTTTATGCTGTTGTCCTCTCCTCCTATCAGCTTGCAGCTCAGACTCCAGTGTCTGCACTCAATAGGCCTCTGTATGGAGACTGAATAGGGACTATACAGCGTCCTTCCTCCCTCCCTCTACTCCCTTCTTACAATCTGACAAGTGTGAGTCCCCTGACAGAGACCCTGACGTCACAGGTGGCTAGATGAGCCTCCCTGCAGAGCTTAGTTCAGCAGGATCGGTTCTGCAGTCAAAAGTTGAGGGGGGAGGTGGCAGGTGTGCATGCAGAGAGAAGAGGAGCCAGGTGAATGAACTCTGCAGCACTGGATATGTGATAAGGGGAGCGTGAGGACTGTGCCGGGTCTTTAACAGTATGTGTGTGTCAAGATCAGACACAAGAGTTGCAGGAGGGAAACCAACCTGTGCAGAACATCTAGACGTGAATGCAAAGTTGGAGAACAATGCAGTTGGACAAGAAACACCATTAGTTTCTCTTTGGATTTACGTACAAGGGTAAGAAATCCTTTGCAGTCTTGATTCAATCAATTATTCTCTCTAAAATGATCTTATTTTGCGTAAATGTAAAATTTATAATGTGCTTTATTTTTTAAACATTTCAAAAACAAGATAGTTACGAGCATCTTTAGCAATGTAATCACAGTGCAACTGTGCAACTCTAGGAAGTCCCAATGTTTAACAGGGTAGGGATATGGGCTTTTGTTTTACTAATATATCCACCCCACTAAAACAGGTTACATGGAACTCCTTTTGGAGGGAACTTGGATTTCAACTAGCCTCAAAATGAACTGTTCTTTATTTGTTTGGCAGGATATTGGATAAGGGTGTAGGCCGCAGGAGATACAATAATGTGACTTGATATAACATTTTTAGATTGCCTTAACCTCAGATGTCTACCAAAACAGAGCGGTTTCTGGTGGCAGAGAGAGAAAGCTCTCACATGCCTCAATAGCCCCTTCATGGAGTCCAGACAAGGAGCAGAAATAGCCCTTGTAGCTGTATAGTTTTATGCTGGAGAGTAATGTCTGTAATGTTTTGATGATAAGGCTGAACTTAAACTGACATTCTACAGTTCATAGGAACAAGACATAGGCCTACATGTCCACACAAAGCTGGAAAACATCTAGGCTACCTCCAGCCATGACCTAAATGTTGACTCAATTTAATAATGAATAATGAATGACACACTGGACACCAAAGGCTATTGGACTTCTTCTTTTTCTTAAAGGTTATCATATGGTATGCATCGTGGATCCATGAAAACTCTGTTGTGTGCTTTACAAATATGATGATCAGGGACAAAAGTGTTGTAAATTCAATTATTATCCCAAAGAGAAAAAGAGGAGGGAAGTTCCAAATAATAACAGAAACACACAAATGAAAAGAAAAAAGGACAACCTGTAGCCTACTTGTTTACTTTTTAAAATCATTTCCATTACTAGTTGAAAGTGGTGATTTATTTGAAAACTGCATTACCACATTAAAAATAACGTATAGTTTTATGCTGAAATGATTTTGCAACTAAATAAATACATTTATAATAAGAGAAAAAATACGTAAAAAAATAAGAAGTTATCTCCCATGAGTCATCTCATGGACCCTCAGGTTTATCTTGTGACCCTTTGGAGGGGACTGACCCCCAGGTTTGGAACAACTGGACGGTGGACCAGTTTTTATCCTGTAGATACAGTTTATTTATTAATTAAAATTAGCTCCACATACAGCATCTACAACAGTTACTATATCATCAGTCAAAGGGGACAGAGACAGCACTCTCTCTAAATAATCAACCCAGCCTACTAAGAATATATTTTTCTTAAATCTTGTAAAAATTCAGAAGGTTTTTGCTGAAATCAGATTTTCACAATTTTTTTAAAATCATTTACAAAAAGGGAATAGATCGAATAAAGCTTCCCTAGGGATTTATTCATAGTAGAACTACTCCTCACTTCTGCGGTCACGCTGGGTTGCAGATCGCTGCAAATTCCAGGTGGAGTGTCACAGTGTTACCTGTGTGGCCCAGTAAGCAGGTTCATCTTACCGCGGTCTGCAGGGGGGAATGCTATATCACTTTCGCTGCTAATACATTATTTATTATATTTCTCTGAAGCTCAGAAAATCTTTCAACTAAACACATGTGTTTAAAATGTTTTTCAAGTGGACAGTCAAGTGAGATAAGGTTAACTACGAACCCCCAGCGTACCCTCTACATTTATTCTGCTGAATAATGAGCACCTCTGACACAAAGCCCCCTCTCCTCATTCTTAAAGGCCTACTTCACCGGTTTGAATATGAAGGTGTATTGAACTCGGAGATCCTATGAAGTATAAATGTGCAAAAATAAATTGAAATCGGATCATCCTAGCCTGAGAAAAGGCAGAAAGAGTGTTTTATGGTCTCACTGTCTAACCCTACATTTCTCTTTCTGTGATGTCAATTGTAACTTTACAATTATTTGGCTCAAATGTAACGTTTTATTTGTAGGCGCCCTATTTTCCTCTGAACCTCGTCTACCAAAAATTCAACATGATCCGGTTGTAAGCCTACTGTATTATTTTCCATTGCAGGCCATATTTTTACATTGCTTTATTTGTATAGGCGTTCGTTTGTGGTATTGTGTCCTATACAGTAGAAATCAGATAACAAACTTTGGAATTCCGGAGAGTCACTTAATGCTTTATTTTATTTTCAAGTGACCATCTAAATAAATTATTTAAACACTGTCCACAACGCTTGTCTTTTAATAACAGAAAACAATCTAAAAACGGTTGCAACATCAGACACGTATCTATTTTGAGAATGACACACCAATTAATGGGCAGCTAGCAGGTAAAAAATGCTTACCATGATGATAATCAAGATTATATATGTATGTTTTAAGGTAACCCTTAATACTGCTGGACCATGACTGGCAAGCAAGGGAGGCAGAGGAGGTCTATGTGCAAAGGCTTGGTACTGGGTACCCTCCTGACCAGCTGCATGATCCTGCTTTACCGCCTCTCCACTCCACAGATGCACTTCAATCTGCCTGAGTAAGACTGGTCACACTGGTGAACTTGTGTTCTGTAGAAAACAAAATGTAAAACATAAACCATATCAAATTTCAGTACATTTTCAAGCAAATTGCTCTTTTGAAATTTGCATGTGAGTAAACAGAGTAAATGGTCTCAGCATTATCGCCACATTTACCATTTTACTATTTTCCATGTTTTCCTCTTTGTAGGCTTCCAGTGCCTTACTCTTGTGCCCACCGTCCTTCCCAGCTCCACCACAAACAAACAACAAACAGCTCACACCAAACCACAGGCCAGACCTGCACACCTCAAGTGGACATCATGTTCATGAAGACCCACAAAACAGCCAGCAGCACTTTCCTCAACATCCTTTTCCGCTTTGGAGAGAAGCACCGACTCAAATTTGCCTTTCCTGACAGCAGGAATGACTTCTTCTATCCGTCCCTTTTCCAGCACTCCCACGTTAAAGACTACAGACCTGGAATGTGCTTCAATGTTATCTGTAATCACATGCGCTTCAATGCATCAGAGGTGGCCAAGTTGATGCCTATGGACACTTCCTACATCACTATACTGCGGGACCCCGCAGAGCTCTTTGAGTCCTCCTTCCACTACTTTGGCCGGCTTGTGCCTTTCACCTGGAAGATACCAGGTGATGACAAGCTTACTGAGTTTCTACGTGACCCCCACTACTACTTTGATCCAGAGGGCTTCAACTCTTTCTACCTCAAGAACCTCCTGTTCTTCGACTTTGGACAGGACAACACTCTGGATGATGCAAGGGTGGAAGAGGGAATCAAATTCATCATGGAGCGCTTTCAGCTGGTCATGCTGGTGGAATACTTTGAGGAATCGCTCATCCTCCTCAAGGACGCCCTCTGCTGGGAGATGGACGACTTGCTGTTCTTCAAGCTCAATGCCCGCAAGGGATCCACAGTGTCTAAACTGACCCCTGAGCTGCGGGCAAGGGCTCTTGAGTGGAACTCCATCGACTGGAAGCTATACCAGCGTTTCAACCAGACTTTTTGGAGGAAAGTGGACACATATGGACGCCGGCGGATGGCTGATGACGTGGCAGAGCTCAGGAGACGGAACGCAGAGATGGCTTCAATCTGCATCGAGGGGGGTCACGCTGTAGAAGCCGGCAGCATCCAAGAGACAGCCATGCAGCCCTGGCAACCCATCGGAGAGAAATCCATCCTGGGCTATAACCTGAAAAAGAACGTGGACCAGGCACATCGGAAGTTGTGCCGTAAGATGTTGATGCCAGAGATTCAGTACTTGACAGAGCTTGGGGTTAACCTGTGGATCACCAAGCTGTGGGGCAATGTTCGAGAGATTATTAACTGGTAACTAGGCATGTGAGCAAGAAGGGCCAATTCAAATCTGACTGAATAACTTACTGAATAGGCCAGTGTGGCTGATGGAGAGAAAGGTTAAAAGGTTGTCATTTCAATCTCATGAGCTTTCTCGTTTTGATGAAATGTGTCAGCATTGTCTCATTTGCATTTCATATGATTAGGTACTGTAATGTAGGCTATCTGATGGGTGTTTGAAAAAAGAAAATAGCCTACTTTGGACCTCACAATCTTATACCAAAATAGTTCACTCCGCGCAGAAGAGGCCGGTTACTGTTCTCCATGTTTGTGGGTCAAGTTTCAAAAGTGAAATTGTGCTCAGTGGTGAGCTTGTTCTAATATAGTAGATGAGTGAGCAATTATAACTTTATGAGCCCTTTAATGTAATAAAGACATTATCGACATTCACACGAGGCAAGGTGGGTGAAGTGTCTTGCCCAAGGACACAACAACCATGGCAGGGCGGGGATCGAACCTCCAACCCTTTTGATCATCAGCCGAACCGCTCTACCAACTGAGCCACAGTCGCCCCAATGGTACTTAATATTGTCAAACTCTTTGATGTCCACCACACACAGTTGACACGTTTAGGTACTAAGAGACACCACTAAGGGCCTTAATACAGATGGGAAGATGCTGAATGTAAGTAGTAGATCCCACTTTACAAGCCACGAAGGACAAAATCAGCCATCATTAAAAGAAAGAAAAAAGCTGAGTATTAATGCGAACGTTTTTAATGCCAGACAATTTCACTCGTCATAACAGTGAAAGCTCAGATGCAACTGATTACATTAATACCTACCGCAGAGAATAGCTCTATCTACATCAAATGTAGCCCCCAGTATCGGCTTCTCCTGCTGTCCAAATGTCTGTCATGAAAATGTTCTGATTATGAATAATTAAAAAGAGAGTAAACACTATATGCAATCAAGAGGAAAAACGCTTTTCCTACTCATTTACTTTTCTTCTACAGCATTTGATCTATTATAGGTTGAGTTTCCTGCTATATGATATAACATTTCCGTTTCTTTGTTGTTGTAGCCAATTCTCCTTTTTCTCCGGATATCACAAGCATTCGCCCGTGCCTGGTGATTTGGCAGGTATATTGATGATGTGGTGGGACGTTGTGGGGCATAGTGAGCCAAATTATAGTGCATAGAAAGCTAAATCCTATCTAGACAGGCATGACGACAATGACTAACAGTGTTAAGCTCCCTGTTGTCATATAGCCATTAAAAACAAAGGGAATATTATTGAGAAATACATCAATGTTATTCCTGTTAATGTATTATTGATTTATTTTTATATGTGTGTCAATTCACCTATAAGCTATATTAAAGGATCAATATGTAAATGAAAAAGCCTTTAAGCTCATGTAAATAAGCTTAAAAGCTAGTTTTTGTCGGCAGTCCCTTCGCATATTGTTAATAGGCATCCTAAAGTGAAAACAACATTAAAAATACATAAACATCAGCTAAAAGCACATGACATTGTTTTTTCAAGCAAATCAGATAAAAGCCCATTCTAGTCGTAGGTACATCAAATAAAAGAACATTACATTATAGTCTAACAATCATACATATATACAGATTAAACAGGCATATGAGTAAGAAGGAATATCAGATGGATCAGTGTTGACACCTTTGGGTGTTGACTCAGCATTTTCTTTGCATTATCCAAATGCCTAAATTAGTGATATGATGGGGACTCTGATTGATTGTGGTAATGTATCCCACTTATGTGCTGCCCTGATGAAGACTGCCTGGCTTAATGTGTTTTTTCTCAGTGGAATTGTGCAGTACTTCCTTAGCTGCACCTCTAGTCACTCTGTTGTTGGTAGATTTGGGTAGAAACGGATAGAGATAAGCCATGCATCATTTTGTAATTGGATAGATATTTTTCAACCCCAGCGGACCCGGGTTCGATTCCAGCCCGCGGTCGTTCTCTGCATGTCACTCCCCTCTCTGCCCCATTTCAACTCTGTCTCTACACTATCAATCAAGCATAAAAATGCCAAAAAAAATATCTTAAAAAAAAAATTGCATGTAATATTGCATGTATTAAATGTTCTGTTGGTTTCATAAAATTGTCAGCTTCTTCTCTATCTGTGACTCTTTGCGTCATCCTTATTGCTGGTTGACAAAATACCCCCAGGGGTGCCCGAGAGGTGGGGAGGATGAGCACCCCAATCTGACGGATACAACGGCAATAGACCAAGGAAATGGACAAACGATCACGAGTAAGCAGTGTGCATGTGGCAAGATCTGCAAGAACGAACGAGGCTTAAAGATCCACCAAGCGAGGATGAAGTGTTTGGTGGAGTCAGGACCAACACAACGCACAGGTTTCCAACCTGGTGAGATGGAGGAGGAGCCAGGCCTGGAGTCACCCCATAGTGCCCGGAGCCTCCAAGTGTTGCAAAGGACTCCCACCAGCATCATGTCAGAGAGGAGGTGGATCAAGTGGCCAGCAGCTAGCAAGACAGCACTGTGGAACCAGTTCGACAACGATGTAGACCAAATACTGGAGGCAACTGCGAGGGGAGACGTCGAGAGGAAACTGCACACCATGACAGTGATCATCGTCAGCATTGCATCGGAACGGTTCGGAGAAGAGGAGAAGAGGACCCAAAAGGACCCTGCTCAAAGAACCAAAGGGAGGTTCGGATACATAACATCAGGATGGAGATGAAGACCCTAAAAAGTCGGTACAAGCAGGCAGGAGACGAGGAGCGCTTTGGCTTGGCACAGCTGATGTGCATCCTAAGGAAAAAGATCAGGGTGCTTCGTCGAGCAGAGTGGCACCGGAGGCGCCGCCGCGAAAGAGCAAGAAAGCGCTCTGCATTCATCGCCAACCCCTTCAAATTCACCAAGGAGCTGCTAGGTCAGAAGCGAAGCGGCAAGCTGGCGTGCTCACAGGAGGAGATAGACCACCATCTTCAGGACACTTAAAGCGACCCAGCAAGAGAGCAGGAGTTGGGAGAGTGCCGCACCCTGATAAATCCCCCTGAGCCGAGTGTGGAGTTCGATACGTCAGAACTGCAGCTGAAGGAAGTGCAGGAGGTCGTCAGGAAAGCGCGTGGAAGCTCTGCTCCAGGACCAAGCGGCACTTCATATAAAGTGTACAAAAACTGTCCTAAACTCCTGCAGCGCCTGTTGAAGATCCTGCGAGTCATCTGGAGGAGGGGCAGGATTCCAGCACAGTGGAGAGTTGCCGAGGGGGTTTGGATTCCAAAGGAGGAGAACTCCAGGCAGATAGATCAGTTCCGCATCATCTCCCTGTTGTGTGTCGAAGCCAATATCTTTTTCAGCGCTGTTTCCAACCGGCTGTGCACCTTCCTTGGAAAGAACAACTTCATTGACACATCGGTCCAGAAGGGTGGAATCGCAGGAATGCCAGGATGTCTGGAGCACACTGGTGTGGTAACACAGCTAATTAGAGAGGCAAGAGAGAACAAGGGCAATCTGTCAGTCTTGTGGCTCGACCTGGCAAATGCTTATGGCTCAATACCACACAAGCTGGTGCAGCTCACGTTGACAAAACATCATGTCCCCAGCAGGATCAGCAACCTCATCGCTGACTACTACAGCAACTTCAGGATGAGGGCCTCTTCAGGAGCAGTGACATCAAGCTGGCACAAGATCGAGATCGGGATTATCACTGGGTGCAGTATCTCAGTGATACTTTTCTCTCTGGCCATGAATATGCTCACAAAGTCTGCTGAATCAGAGTGCAGAGGGCCTAAGATGAAATCAGCTCAACGCCAGCCACCAATCAGGGTGTTTATGGATGACCTCACAGTCACTACAGAGTCAGTCCCAGGCTGCCGATGGATTCTGCAGGGACTCGAAAAGCTGATGGCGTGGGCGCGGATGCGTTTCAAGCCTGCCAAGTCCAGATCAATGGTGCTGAGGAGAGGAAAGGTGGATGACAAGTTCCGATTCAGCGTTGCAGGTGCAACCATCCCAACCATTACAGGGAAGCCTGTTAAGAGCTTGGGCAAGGTGTTTGACAGCACCTTGAGGGATGCGGCGTCCATCCAATCAACATGTACTGAGTTGGATGGCTGGCTGAAATCAGTGGACCGGTCTGGCCTGCCAGGCAAATTCAAAGCGTGGCTGTACCAGCATGGTATTCTACCAAGGATCCTGTGGCCACTTCTCGTCTACAAAGTGCCGATTTCGACAGTTGAGACCTTGGAGAGGAAGGTCAGCAGCCACCTAAGGAGATGGCTTGGTCTACCAAGGAGCCTAAGTAACATCGCACTGTATGGACACCGCAACAAACTTCAACTGCCATTTAAGTCCTTGGAAGAGGAGTTCAAGGTGTCGAGAGCCAGAGAAGTTCTGCAGTACAAGGACTCAAGCGATCCAATGGTGGCCAAAGCAGGGATTGAAGTGAGGACGGGTAGGAAGTGGAAAGCTAAGGAGGCTGTTTGACAAGCAGAGTCAAGGCTGCATCACAAAAAGCTGGTGGGAGTGGTGACAAGAGGCAGAGCTGGACTGGGGTCCTTTGCAACTCCCTATGTTGGCACCATGAAAGGGAAGGAAAAGCGTCGCCTAGTCCAGGAGGAGGTGAGTGCAGCAGTTGAGGAGGAGAGATCTTGCAGGACAGTAGGAATGAGGCAACAAGGTGCTTGGACAAGATGGGACAACGCGATCGAGAGGAGGGTGACTTGGGCTGATCTGTGGAAAGCCGAACCACAGTGGATCAAGTTCCTCATACAGGCAGTGTATGATGTGCTTCCCAGCCCATCTAACCTGCATGTGTGGGGTATTGCAGAAAAACCAGCATGCCCGCTGTGCTCAAAGCGTGGAACCCTGGAGCACATTCTGAGCAGCTGTTCCAAGGCACTTGGAGAGGGACGGTACCGATGGAGACATGACCAGGTGCTGAAGGTAATTGTCAGTACGTTGGGCATCGTAGGACTGAGGAAGAGAAGAGCCATCCGCAACACCACCGAAGCGGCATAGAAAGCCTCAAGATGGCTTTGGCTCAAGAGGGGAGAGTCATGGGGGCAGAAGTAGCTAGTTCGCCATCTGGACACAAGCTGGGGTCTGATCAACCTCAGCTGGGTCACCTGGAGGAGGGTGTATGATGTTGAAAGACCCGAAACACCCGATGATTCCAGGAATCATCACTGAAGATGTGTCCAGAAGCATCAATAGATGTACTTGCACAGCTGTATGTATAATAATAAGTTCCCAAAATCTTTCGGTTGAGGATTTTGTATGGAAATTATCAAGCAGCTGTGGTATGTGATATTGATAAACTGATCAATTATAGCATAGTTTGTACCTGTACACAGACACACTCCTTTTCAATGACCAACTTCTCTTAATGATTAGGTTAATTTTAGGAGACAAATTGGATTTCATTGTTATTAATAGCATCGCTTAGCCTTCTTGATTGAGCCAAGAAGGCGTGTGCAGCAGATGGCCACATGACAGCAACAAAGTTTAACACTGAAATAAAACGCAAGTCTAGGACATAGGATAGAAAAGCACAGGTGTTACCAGTAGGCTTATAATAATGATTGCTCAGTACTGTTCAGTGACCCAGTGAGCCATGACAGTGTAACATTAATCATAAATTCATATTTAATTTCCATCAATGATTGCATGCACACATTGATGATGTTGCTAGTTAGGCTACTGCTGTAATTTTCTGTGCTAATAATGAGGTTGGCTGTTGTTCCATGCCAATGATTGTGCATACTAATGAAAAAGATAACAGGAAGCTGAAAAGTCCGAGGCATACTGTTGTCCCCTCAGATATGTGCACCATGGACATATAAAGATGTGCACGCATAGATCTAGACAGTACAGTATAGAAATAGTTTACTATAACTTTGTCCATGGAAAAAAAACTGATCAGGATATACAAACATATATTTCAAATATATTGTAGTGCCAAATCCCAAACAGCATTTAAACATGCCATCATCAATCTTGATAATAGTTTAAAAAAACTCTTTGTTAGTGACTAAAAAAAATCCGACAACCTTCATTAACATTGTTACTTACTGTAACAAGATAATTTAATGATGTAGGGTGTTGCATAGACCATGGAGGTTACATTTTTATTACAGGAAGTGAAGTCATTGGGGGCGTGGTTGGCCGATGGTGCTTTAATGACAGCTTTCCAGGTCTTGTTTTGCAAGTTTAACGTCAGTTTTTGCGGCGAAGTTATTCTTCAGTTTACACGGTAACTTACCTATTCAAACGGATAAAGCAAATATTTTCATTGTGACGTTATTTTAAATCTGTTATCTTTTTATTCGTGGTTTGTTTTGCAGCTTAGCAGTGGCACGAAGCTAGCTGGCTAGCCGCGGCTAATGTGAGTTTTAGCATCGCTAGTAGCTTACTGTTAGCAGGAATACTCCACTACTGTAAATAAAGCAGACTCTTGTTGTTATATCCACAGGTAATAAAGACTGCTACATTAGCAGAAATATTAGCTTTCGCTCTGGTAGACTGGCATTAACGATGGCGATGTCAGAGTGGCCCTGAGGAGTGATTCAGCCGGATGAGTAATTTGCAACAATGTCCTGTAAATCAACCAAAGTGGCCCCGAGTGTTGATTTCGACCACAGTTGCTCCGACAGCGTGGAATATCTGACGCTTAATTTTGGCCCATTTGAGACCGTTCATCGCTGGAGAAGACTCCCTCCGTGTGATGAGTTTGTTGGTGCAAGGTAAATATAACCAACATGGTGAAAGATGAGTAGACGCAGCTTTATGAGACTTCACTGGCTACATTTGCATCACATTCTGATTATTTTATTCACCCCGAGCTTCTTCTGTTCTATGTAGGCGCAGCAAGCACACTGTTGTGGCATACAGGGATGCCATTTACGTGTTCGGGGGAGACAATGGGTGAGTAGTTAGCGATTAACATGTTTCCTTATTGACTATTTGTCCTCTCCCTTACATGCATTTTATATTTGCTGTCATCCAACAGGAAGAACATGCTGAATGACTTGCTCCGCTTTGATGTGAAGGACTGCTCATGGTGTCGGTGAGATTAGCAGGAATTCTCCATAAATTAACAAATACAATGCAAATGTAGACTGTACCATATGATGTGTTTTGTGTGTGTGTGTGTGTGTGTGTGTGTGTGTGATGTTCCATGCAGAGCCTTCACCACTGGAACACCACCTGCTCCCAGATATCACCATTCAGCTGTTGTCTATGGCAGCAGCATGTTTGTTTTTGGTAACTTTTTTTTATATGTTCTTTACAATCAGAACATTGATTAAACTTTTCATCTTATATTGATGCTGTAATGCTTGACTTGTCTGTTTCTCAGGGGGATACACTGGAGACATCTACTCAAACTCAAACCTGAAAAATAAAAATGACCTTTTTGAGTACAAGTTTGCAACAGGGCAGTGGACTGAATGGAAAGTGGAGGGGAGGTAATGCTTTTTTCTTTAAAGACGGTTGAGCTGTTTCAGATATTTTTTATTGTTTATTATTAGCATATATTGTTTTTTTCCCATAATGTGTCAATTTTCAAGAATACCTTCTTAACTTTAAATTGTAGTCAATAGTGTTTTCTTACACCTTGAAGCTAAACTATTTTGGATGCATACAATCTATTTGGAAACCAGTTTAAACCGACCTGTTCCTTTACAAAAGTTTGGGTATTTTTGATGTGAATCTGTAAAAAAACAAACTCAGCCAGAAGGATACCAGACTTCAGCCCTGCTGTCATTTTGTCTCTGTTTCAGCTTGCCAGTGGCGCGGTCTGCACATGGGGCCACAGTCTATAGTGATAAACTCTGGATATTTGCTGGCTATGACGGGAATGCCAGGTATGTTTGACTCTATTTTTTTGCTTATGTCACAATTATTATTTTGCACACAATGCTAACAGATATTATCCCCATGTGCAGGCTGAATGACATGTGGACCATCAATCTGCAAGATCGAGAACATGCATGTTGGGAAGAGGTCAGTATAATAAATGCCAATTTGAATAACATTGAGAGTAGAACGACACGCCCCAACCCAGTCATGTATGCGTAAACGTCTCTGTGTTTGTGACCATCAGATTGATCAGAGTGGGGAGATTCCTCCATCTTGCTGCAACTTCCCTGTAGCTGTATGCAGGAACAAGATGTTTGTCTTCTCTGGTCAGAGTGGAGCCAAGATCACAAACAACCTCTTCCAGTTTGAGTTCAAGGGCCGCATGTGGGTTTTGCTTCAACCTAAGACTTACCTCAGTCACTCATCTTGTAGTTGCCCGTGTCACATTGGACTAATCATTACTCCCATCTGTTCAGGTGGACACGCATCCCGACTGAACACTTGCTGCGAGGCTCCCCTCCGCCTCCCCAAAGACGCTATGGCCACACAATGGTCGCCTTTGATCGTCACCTGTATGTATTTGGAGGAGCTGCTGACAACACCCTGCCCAACGAACTGCACTCCTACGATGTGGACTCACAGTCCTGGGAGGTGATCCACCCCAGCATGGACAGCGAGGTATGAACCAAACTGTGTCCTTCCTCACCAACTCTACTGTACTATCCCTTATTTTATGTCACTCCTATTCATTTTAAGCTTAGCTACTACATTCAACAGTGTACGGGACATTCTGCATTTCATTGTTAAAACTTCAAAACTCCAGAAAGCCTGGTGATTGTATGAATCTGGCACAATCTTACTCATAATCAAGTATTTGGCAGCAGAATCCGTGCCAATTAGTATGTGAGTCTGAGGCTGTCACTACAAATACTGTATCGACTTACCGTACAATATATAAAAAATAACTTGATAGTTTCTATGCTCTCGATATTGCCGTTTACATGAATGTTTGTTTACATTAGGATGTGACATTTCAGCAAGTCACATTTCTACTTTCCTACTGTCTGCTAACGCGCCAAAAAAGGTGGTGACTTATGACATTGCTTCAAGTGTTTACATTCCGTGCTCTTCAGTCATGGCTAGACGGTGATATGAAAGGCGGTTGGATGTGCGGGCACAGGGAGCGAGAGTGTGCTGGCGCTGATCGTGAGAGGGAGCGCGAGTACCCGAAAAGAGACGACAGCGGAGAAGTAAGTAGTTTGGCAGTAAATGTACAGGCTGTGCTTCGACTAACGTTACAGTCCATCAGCTGAGAAGGAAACTCAGTATTTTGGCCGCTATGTAACGTCCGCTACGTTAACAGATGCAACATTATAACTTGACTTAATTGCATTATATCGATACCTTTTTCTTTAAGGTGACGAATTTCAGGTACAGGCTTAGACTGAAATGGAATACAACTGTAGGCTACACATAATTATTGACAGTTAAATTATATTTCAATTTCAAATGAGTCTGAAAAACTACTTGGAGGACAATGGTTAGGGATGTAAACTATTCACTAATGAAAAGCTTCTGTTAGATTTTAATGTCAAATACTTGGTGAACATACAGAAGGGGCTGAATCAATATGCTTGTTGCCCATCAAAGTGCATCATGGGCCTCTATAAAAGAGCAAAAATCACTAACTGCTATCAGTTATCAGTATTTAGAATGAAGTTGATTGCCAGGCACATTTATTTTTTTAATTAGTTTTTCCTGCTTTTATATTAGAGCACAGTATTTTCACAATATTTATTTGCACATTTCAATTCCAATGTTGAATATTCTTCAGATTATTATGCTGTATTATCATTATATCAGTGGCTTAAAATGGTCTTAAAGTGATGTTGATAATAATATTGTTCATTCTGGGAAGGTATATCGTCCAACAACATTTGATATTGTGACAGGCCTAATGGGTTCTCCTTTAATGTCCTACTGGATATGCATGTAAACACATTTTTTTAAGCACTGCTTTTGAACAACCTCCTCACACTCCATATAGTTCAGCATCTAAATTTCCCTCTGTCTCCTCAGATGCCCAGTGGGAGACTCTTCCATGCTGCTGCTGTGATTCAAGATGCCATGTACATCTTTGGAGGAACTGTGGACAACAATGTGCGCAGTGGGGAGATGTACAGATTCCAGGTGAGTGTCAAACTAATCAATTGTTGAAATTCACACGTACTTTCTTTAAACATTTTGCATCATTTAGACCTTTCCTGTCTAAAGAAAACAGTAAGAACATCAAGCTTGTTTGAGGAGTAGCTTCAATAGGTATGTAACCTCTATGAAAAACGAAATGATTTTCTTCTTGCAGTTCTCCTGCTACCCAAAGTGTACTCTCCATGAGGACTATGGCAAACTGTTTGAGAATCGCCAGTTCTGTGATGTGGAGTTTATTCTGGGAGAGGTGGGTTTTAATGGTTTTCACTTTCATGTCATGCAGCTACAATGAGTTTTCTATTTGTTTGACTCCTTTGTTGTTTTGTTTTTCACAGAGGGAGCAGAAAGTCTTGGGGCATATTGCTATAGTGACTGCAAGATGTCAGTGGCTGCGGAAGAAAATCCTGCAGGCTTGGGATAGGCAGCGACAGGTTGGTGGCATTCAGCATGTACACCTTAATTTCCCCTGAGACAAGTTGTTGTTAACAGAAAATATTAACACATGAGATGCGTTTGATCAGGCAGAAAGCAGATTTGTTAACCATTCCAAATAAGGCACTTTTATTTGATCAAAATCACTTTTACTGAAAATGTATTAATTTAGTGGATTCATCAGAATTTTTGTATTAAAATTGTGATTTTTTTAAAACTGCTTTTTTACCCTCTGTTACTGTGAAATTAAGCGGGAATACTAAAGTGTTACATGATCTGCTGTCTTTGTGTGCAGAAGACTAAACAGGAGAGCAGTGAGGAAAGTGAGGAATGGGCAGCTGGAGGCCCAAGGGATATCCCAGCAGGCAACAGGCCATCGGGCACACAGCCGATGCTGGAGGTTTCCATCAGGGAGGCAGAGGCCCAGCCTTTTGAAGTCCTAATGCAGTTCCTCTACACAGACAAGATACAGTACCCACGCAGAGGTACCGCTCTCACCCTGGTTACCCGTTTTTTTTCAGTCTTTAGATTTTATCTGCAGAAATCCCTAAATGGCAAAAATAAAACCTATCATCTGTCTCCATAGGTCATGTCCAGGATGTCCTTCTAATCATGGATGTATACAAACTGGCCCTTAGTTTCAAGCTCTCTCGCCTGGAGCAGCTGTGTGTGCAGTACATCGAGGCATCTGTCGACCTGCAGAATGTTCTCAGTGTTTGTGAAAATGCCAACAAGCTGCAACTGGACCAGCTCAAGGTATGTCTAGATAAATGTTGAAGAACTTTACACCAGCTGCTAACCTTGTTTTATACTGCCCTCCAGTGGTTGAAGTTCAGTACAATAAAACGTCTCACCTTTTTCAAGATGAGGGGAGAGAGCAATAATCATTTAAATAATTTCCTCCTCCAGGAGCATTGCCTTAATTTTGTGGTGAAGGAGTCGCACTTCAACCAGGTGATCATGACCAAGGAGTTTGAACGTCTATCCACCCCACTGATTGTGGAGATCGTGCGACGGAAGCAGCAGCCTCCGCTCAGGTTGTACTCAGACCAGCCTGTGGACATTGGGACTTCCCTGGTCCAGGACATGAAGGCTTATCTGGAGGGAGGCGGCCTGGAGTTCTGCGACATTGTCCTGCTGTTAGACGGACACCCACGTCCTGCTCATAAAGCTATACTGGCAGCCCGATCCAGGTAGAGGCAAAAGCCGATTTAAGGATTGGCTTTGTGCACACACAGAAGCTAGAGATGGTTATCAGACTGTTTTGTAATGTTGTTGTGTCAAGATACAGAGCTTAAACTTTTTTTGCTTAACAATTGAAAGTCCTTCAATAAGGTGCCTTAAGTTTTATTATCAAAAGAGTATAAAACACATTAACCCTTACTACTCAAACAGGTTAAACTCTCAATGGCAAAAATTTGCCATCTTCAGGTTTTTATTTTTTGAAAATGTTTGAACATTTTAAGGAGGTCATTGAATAATTGTACTTGGAGACATCATGGTCCATATCAGTTTGTGATATTTATAACAATTTTAAATAAAGTTAACACTTTTTTCCCCTCAGTTACTTCGAGGCCATGTTCCGCTCCTTCATGCCTGAGGACGGTCAGGTTAACATCTCCATTGGCGAGATGGTTCCAAGTAAACAGGCCTTTGAGTCCATGCTGCGCTACATCTACTATGGCGACGTAAACATGCCTCCAGAGGATTCCCTGTATCCTTCACCAAGTCAAACTGCTATATATTCATGCACCAGATCAAAAGTCCTTTTCCCAGGCAGATCCCACTAGGACATCGAAAACGTCTTTTAAACATTTTGCAAAATTCAGTGAAAATAAATAATTATAAAAGAGGCAACACCCTTTGATGATGGAAGCCTCTGAAATGGGACAAAGCTTCTGATTTTCTCAACCCTTGAGCCAGAGAATGTAGGTTTGAGTAACAGACGGGACTCGTGGTTCATTTCAGGTAGCATGATAAAGTCATTTGCACAATGGCTGAGTGTGATAAGCCAAGGGGCCTGTCAATCAAGATAAACTCGGAAATTGAGCGGAAGTAGGTAGGCGGGCGGTGCCAGGCTAGGTTACAATAGGAGTGTTTGGGGAATAAGTTAGGGTTTCATTAAATTAAAGGAATGCAGCACACACACATATTTTTCTTATACGCTTCCTTAACCTTTGATAAACAGCTATCTCTTTGCTGCACCATATTACTACGGCTTTTCAAACAACAGGCTGCAGGCGTACTGCAAGCAGAATCTGGAGATGAACGTCACTGTGGAGAATGTCCTGCAGGTATTTATGTTTCTCCAGAGGGGAAGCAGTGACCCAATTTGACAATATTGTCCCGTACTTGAATAATATTTTTGAATACAGGGTGAATCATTTCCTAACTCACTTCTCTCCCCCCCCCCCCTACTTCAGATTCTGGAGGCAGCTGATAAGACTCAGGCTCTGGACATGAAGAAGCACTGCCTGCACATTATTGTCCACCAGTTCATTAAGGTGGGTGGGCTTGTATCCGGAGCCCTCAGGGTTTGCTGCCCACTCACTGCAGCTGAGCTAACCCTGTAGGCGCATTGTCTTTGCGGGGGGCTGACACCTTTTGGCCTCCTAGTAGATCGTCGCTCCAATCTTCTACATAGAGAGGCGACTGTTTACAGCCCAGGCCGGCTGTACAAGCACCTCATCCCATAGCGATGAGGGTCATAGTGCCACTCGATTATTGTTTGTTATTTAAAGAAACAGCGAAGCACTCAATTCTCACCCTCCTTCACTGTGAGCTCTTTTGTTAGTGTTTCTGCAAAGTTTCTTTCTGATCTTCTTCATTTCTGATGCATGAGCGATCAAGTACTGCTTTATTCCTCATTTGGCTCATTATCTTTGCCTTAATTTATGGGCTCATATATTTTTCCTTTTTGTTTTGCTCTCCTCCCCTCCCAAAGGTATCCAAGCTTCCCAACCTGCGGTCTCTCAGCCAGCTGCTGCTGTTGGACATCATTGAGTCTCTAGCTACACACATATCAGACAAACAGTGTGCTGAGATGGGCTCCGACATTTAGGATGACGCCGAGATGCCGAGCTCTTTCCGCCTCTTAACAGAAGCCATGCATCTCTGCTCCACCTACTTCTAAGTCATTCCCTCCTCCCCCGACACGCACTACTTTCCTTTTTGTTGGACCTCGCTTGTCTAGACCCCCCGTGCGGTACATGCCTGTTATCCGTGTAGTGTGAAATTGTTCTTGACACTCTGCATCTCGGTAAGGAGTCAAATCAGCCAACAAACCAAATTGTCGCTCAGTTACAGATTGTTAAATGGTCTCAAATTTCCCTTTTTTCATTTTTAGTTTGTAATGTATTTATTTTTTGATTATGCAGATGTAAAGGGCTGCAATATGTTATTATGCTCAGTATTGCTGCTGCATTATTTTATAGATACGCAGTGGACTATAATAATTCATAGTTGTGGCCATAGAAATATTTCAAGTGTTGCCCACAGCTGTCTCGTTTTAAGTTATCTGCTAAAGAAACGTAATAAAGTATACTATTAAATTGATTATTTATCTAAATCATTCATTTCTTGTATTGTACTCAGCTCTGACATAGTTAAAAAGCCTGGATTAAATGTAAGGAATCAAAATCATCATATGAAAGTAATTATTGAGAATTTCTGTTAAAGCTAATTGCTCTGTTTAATGTTATTGCCGTCAATGGCACACAATTGTAATACTAATCACCTCTTACCATTACTAACCGTCAAGATCTCTATCCATACAATATAGCAATTTGTATCTAGTGACATCAGTATGCTGTATGAATGTATGTATTTAAAGCCTTAATAAATCTTTGTATACAAAATGAGTCATGTTGTGCACTCTGAACTCTTGTTAAATGCAGAACCAATGGAGGATGAACTCATCTGATACCCACACAGAGGTCAAATGTATTAGAGCTCTCACCAACACAGAGGTCAAATGTATTAGAGCTCTCACCAACACAGAGGTCAAATTTATTAGAGCTCTCAATGGGCCTCTAGCTGTCTGTTCTGAGTAAACTGCATTATTAAGTAATTAATGTTCTTGCACAACCATCTTTTGGTAGCAATCCCAAAGTGGTAAAATGTGCCAAAGCATTACTATGGAGCCCAGTAAATAATCTTTGTCCATCATAAAGTCCTGCAGCGGGTATGGGGTTGTGCCTTCAAATATCTACTGGACCCTTTGACAGATGACACCATTATCTAGCCTATCTATCTGATGTAATTTACCTTTAATGTTCCTTTAAACCCAAAGTGCTGATACTCAGCAGCTTCACTTGGCCTTGTTTCTACAGCATTTCTGCTTAGTCTGAACTCCAGTATGATTGCTCACACCACTACATTAATAGAGGTCAGTGGTCTAGCCCTCATCCATGCTTTGAGGATTTTCAAGCTTGGATCAAAACTAAATGTCTCAAAAAAAGCAACTAAAAGTGCAAGGTTCCAAGGAGGTTCAAATAAAAACCAAGCATTTTTCACAAAATCTTTTTAATGACAGTGGAGTATTCCCAAATATATTTAGAATGAAATTCTTATACAGACTCCTGCCATATACTAAAGCATTGTGAACCATACGCTATGTGAAAAGGCTGAAGGTTATCCCTTGACCTTTCATCAAATTAACCACGTTCTTCAGGGGTTTCAGTTTCCACAGATCTATGGATGATAAGGTCAGACAATGCTCCTTGGTTTGAGAGGGTGAATTCCTTCAGCTCCTTCAAGGTTTTGCATTTGCAAAGATTTAAATTTAATAATAATAATAATAATAATAATAATTATTATTATTATTATTATTATTATTATTATTATTATTATTATTATTATTATTATTATTATTATTATTATTATTATTATTATCAATCTTAATTATGTTGTATAAATTGCAACATCTTCCCAATTATTTTTTAAATACTTACCTTAACCTGAACATTCAAACGAGTGTGACTTGAAAGTGCGTTTTGGGAATGATTGATTGAGGATTTTTTTTTACCATTTTAGTTGGAAGGTCTTTCGTTAGTTATTTTTTCGGGATTGAGGGGACAAAAGGTTGACCTAAATGCTGAGGCACTATATTGAATTTTCTATTAGCTGCCAGATGTACTGTGAGATCTGTTTAGGCCCTTGGTGGAATTCACAAAGTGTTGGACTCTTTTGGACTCAGTAAGAACTGTTGCAGTGAGCACAAAGTGCTATTCATAGTCCAGATACTCGAGAAACTTGGCGAATCAAAAGCTCCTCCTTTCATTTCCCTAGAGTGTAAATATCTCAACTTAAATAATGCTCTAGTCTTATTAGTGACATCATCTTGAATAATTACAACTTAATAAAGATGGAATGATTTTAATGTTGAACAGAAACAGCCCATTATAGCCACACGTGGGGTATCTTTTACTTCTTCTTTTCTGTGGGTACCCCCTATGCCCAGCTTGCTCATGTTTCATTCATTTAAGTCCACTTGTGCACTCACACAGCCCAGAATCCCTCTGGAAATATCTGGTTTCATCTACAAACAGAGTTCATTGTTCACCGCGATGATATTGAACACTGAAGACAGTATGTCTGTTGTCATGCCACCGTCCCCCAGATTATCTCCCACTTATCAGGTTCATTTTATTAAGGAGGCTGAATAAGTGGGCCGGCCGGGTCTGTCCTGCTACCTCAGTCAGGTGGGACGGGCCACAGAGCCACTCTGGATCTCCCAACGTGTTGTATAGACGTGAAGAGCAGGAATCAGAGTGCAGAGGAAGCAGAAGATGGTGTTTCTAACAACTAAAATTATGCAAAGGACCGCACTCTTTGTGACATTTGGGGGTTTGGTCACTTCTCTGATCACCACCTTCCTCCCGCTGTGGAAGACAATGAACTCGGACCTGAACGAGGTGGAGAACTGGTACTCTGGACTGTGGCACACCTGCCTCTACACGGAGGAGGTGGGGATCCAGTGTAAGGCCTATGAGTCCATCATGGGACTGCCCATGGACCTGCAGATCTCCAGGGTGCTCATGTCAGTATCTCTAGCCACTGGAAGTTTAGCTGTGCTGGCCGCCTTCCCAGGACTGGAGGGGGTTGAGATGTGTGGGGTTTACCCTAGAATGAAGAGACGCCTCGTCATCCTTGCAGGGGCGCTGTCCTGGGTTTCTGGGCTCACCACCCTGGCTCCTGTCTCTATTGTGGCCTACACAACTGTGGTGGAGTTCTGGGACAAAGGTGTTCCTGATGTGATGCCCCGCTGGGAGTACGGCGAGGCAATGTTCTCGGGATGGTTCGGAGGTTTGGCCCTGGTCATCGGAGGGACTCTCTTCTTTGTGGCTGTGTGCATGGGCGACTTTGACAAGAGGCCATTGAGTGTGCCAAACAGCCCTCAGGTGAAGCACAGGACAAAACACTACCTGAAAACAGAGGTTTTATAGGTTTTTTTCTTTCATTGTCCAATGTGCCATCTGCACATTCATTCACTTCATGTTGAGGCTTGCCAACTTGAGATGAGACAATGATATAACTTGTAAAATACTGGAAAAATGTCAAGAACACTTCTGACTGATAACTGTAACATGCAAGCTACATGGCTGTTTGTGTTTTATTAGTTAATTTCTTAGTCAAATTGCTACTGTGAGTATCAAATATAATGTATGTAATATATATTTTTTGTTTAACAGAGATTGTCCTCATCAAGTTTTCATATAAAGAGTGAATAAGCACCTGCAGTAGTTATTATTCCTTCAATGTATTTTATAGACATGCAACTGGCGCACATAAAGCCTTATAGCTAATGAAGCTTTTGGTTTTAAATCTAATGTGTTTTAATGTTGTGTACTGACACTCAACATAATTAAAGTCATTCTTAGACAAATACGTTTCTAATGGGAAACAGAAATTGTAGTTTGATCGTATACATTTATAACATTTTAGTTACATATGCAAACTTACTTGTAATTCATAGTTGTGTTTTGTGATTTCTTTGTCTAGATTTTTATTGGCTGTAAAATTTGGATACACTTTCATCATTACATTTTATAGATACATGTGCTTTATGAAAAATAAGTTAGTAGTGCCAAACTTAAAATGTATAAACAACAGCCAACTAAATGTAAAGTGCTCAGACAGGACTAATGGTCTTACAATTAATAATAGGAACCCCGACTGATCTGAACAAGCTTGTCTAACAGGAGTGGTGCAGCTGCCAGGGCCGAAATGACTTGTTGCATTCCAGTTCTGCAGCTCCTCTGTTTTAAATTCCGTCTCAGGGAGGCACCCAGCTCCTCTTATTCCTTTATACATGATTGAATTTGGTGTACTGCTGTGCATTGTGATGATTTGAACTGATTTGTACTTTTATTTGTCATGTTTAATGAGTCAACAAATCCTGAAGTGGTACAGAATAAATTACTTTGATTTTGTATCATATCATATCAAGCTGTACAATATGTATTTGCGGGTTGAATCTCCCCTAACAACAGCTGACATGAATATTTTGGCAAGCTGTAGTTTTGAAACTCCCTGTACACCCCTGTAATTCACTAAACCAGTGATGTATCAGTGATCTAAGAACCCCCCTACCCCCCTCTGGCATCCACTCAAACAATCTTTTTACATGTGCTCGAACACATGCAGAAAGCAACACAAACAGACTGACACTGGGGGCCCATGTGCATGTGTCAGCTGTCAGCACACTGGGGAAACACAGTAGACATCTCTGTTATCTGACAAATGTCTTTTTTTCATTTGGACACATTCTGAAAAGCATGCAAAAAGCATCCTGTGTCTGTGCTGTCGTCATTTCCATAGAATTGAATCTGAGGTTATCAGGTGAGTGACCTTGTCTCGGCAGTTCTCTAAAGGGGAGGCACAGTTGTTGCAGTATTGAAGAATAACGAATGGAAATATCGATGTGAGCTCATTTCCAAAAGACTCAGTATACCTTTTTAATCCCGCTCCAGCCCTACCCCCTGACTGAAACTGGGATTTACTGCACCAACTTTCTCTCTCTCTCTCTCTCTCTCTCTCTCTCTCTCTCTCTCTCTCTCTCTCTCTCTCTCTCTCTCTCTCTCTCTCTCTCCCTCTGCTCCTACACTGAATAAAGTGTAGGAGCTATTTATGTGTTTATAACGTGCAGCAGCCCAGAAAGTTGTATATTTTATGGCTCCTGGTGGTCGGTGTAAACACAATATATTTCCCACTGTTTAATTTGAACAATGGCTGATAGCACTGCAGCAGCACAGTAGAGGCAGCATAAGTGGGCAGTCGGACCAGGTCAGTGCAATGGGGAGGGCAGCAAGTGTTTGATCAGGCTTAACTGGCAAGTCAGGTCTTTAGACATCTGAAGGCGAGGCTGAAAGGGGACTGAACTGAAAAGCATGTGTGTGAGTGTGTGAGTGTGTGTGTGTGTGTGTGTGTGTGTGTGTGTGTGTGTGTGTGTGTGTGTGTGTGTGTGTGTGTGTGTGTGTGTGTGTGTGTGTGTGTGTGTGTGTGTGTGTGTGTGTGTGTGTGTGTGTGTGTGGGAAAGAGAGAGGAGGGGAGGGTTGGGGGGACGTGAGCAGGGAACAGTGAGAATTCATGCTGTGTTAGCATCCCCTCAGCAACTCCATCAATACTGCATACAGCTGAGAAACTGGCAGAGGTCCTCCGTGCTGCATTTTGCAGGCTCGTCCAGAAGAAAAGAGTGCAACTCCCACGACCGGTCGGCTCAGTCTGCTGCGGCTGGAGGGGGGCTCTGTGAGGGGCCAAGAGCACACACACACACACACACACACACACACACACACACACACACACACACACACACACACACACACACACACACTCACTCACTCACACTAACTAGAGGCTCTGCTGCATCAAGAGGCAGAAGAGGAGAGCGGAGAAGGGTGAACAGGGAAACACATACTGGGAATACTCCTGTGGACAGAGCCAATCCCGGAGAGCGATAGGATTGTTTTAAGAGATTCATGTGCTAATATGCTGCCGGGCTCCGCAGGGGAAGCTGAGCACCAGGGAGTTTGACAGGATCTCAGCGCACCTGCTCCATGTACACTGGTGAGTGAGCTAAATGTATTCCTTTTACAGTACAGGTAATGTTGCTATGTTTTTATGAGTTCCCAATATGATGTGTTTTTGTTATCCTCAGTCTGTGGGGGGAAAAATAGGTTTTGCCTGTGTTGGTGCTCTGTAGGGCACATAGAGTACTTGCAATGAAGTTGTTTGCTCTCTGGCTCCCTGGAGAACACTGTACTTTGGTGCAATATATAGAACTGAAATAACAATACCAGAAACACAGAGCTGCAGTACACAGTATATTCTAATTCATGGATCAGTTCTGCTACGAACATGTAAAAAAAGAAATTAGTCTAAAATGCTGATAATGTTTTTAACAGTTAGTACATATGTAACTTTAACAGTGCATTTCATTCAGTTTGGTCCTTTTGGTTTTGCAATTATATGTGTATATGTTTGTGTGTGTTTTTATGTGTGAATGCTGCGAAATGGTTCCATAGCAGATTTGTTCTATTGAGGCACAGCTCCTCTGTGGGGGTGTACACCCCTCTGTAAACCACAATTCTAGTTTTCCATGACATCATGGAGAGGTTATCACTCAAAGCAGCGGCAAAATGACCTGATAAATGTCGATAGCGCCATTGCTTACCTGCCTCAGCTTTGTAAAATAATGTTTTATAGGGAAGGTGTGAAGTGTGGGTCAGTGTTTAAGAGAACAAATGGATACTTAGTAATGTGTGATTTTTCTCCTTTATCTCCTTTGAGTGCTACAGTAAACAATGCTTTACGACGGGGCAATCTTTGTTTCTCTGGAGACACGTGGCTTCTACGTATCACCCTAAACATGTCCTTTAGAATCTATGTAAACTGCTAATTGCAAAAGAAGGGTCAGAAAATAGTCAGACATTAAAATATACAGTATATATGTATGTATAATATTATACCTATATGGTAATATATAATATTACATATTATTTTCCAATGCTTTTCAGTTTACTTATTAACACAAAATGCAAATGTTTGATAGTGTTTTTCACCTTGTGAAGCTGTTAAGAATTTCCCTGATCTTTCCATCAACCTGGTTATAACCATTTATTTTATCAACAATATAAACTTGCGTTCAAACTTGGTTAAGGATGGATGAATGAACATGCTCACTATGCATAATTGCATCACAACATATAGCTTATTAATGGTGATATGGTAACCTGTAATCCACTCTTTATTCATTTATAGTTAAGACATGCACGCCATGGATGGAGTAAAAAGAAGTCAAAACCTTGGCATTTTGTGGAACATCCTGTTGGCTCATTTGACAAAGTGACATAAATCTAACTTCACTAAATTTAACTTGTCCCTCAGATTGGTAACTGTAACAGATAACCAGAGAGAGCCTTGTTCTTTTACACAATCAGGGGTTGATCCCTCCTCTGCTTATCTTGTTACTTTACAAACCAGGTGTTGACCCTGTTTGAGGAAAAGAGGCGTGGTCAAATATTAAGAGTGCAGGTCGTTGACCTTTATCAGCGGAGGATCATAGAACCCTAATCGTTAACTACAGAGCTTACATACCTGCTCAACAGGAGTGTGAATAATAAGATAGACACCATTTTGGATTGTTGGAGGTGAATGGGCCTCTGACCAAGAAGCTCTTTATCATCCAGGTGCTGCTGCAAGTCCAGGTGGTCTGGGAGGTTCATGTTATTAACAACGACTAATTAAAAGCCCAATGTTTTTATTAAATATGGATGTTACAGCATCTGTTCCTCTGCTGATGATATTCATCAGAGCCCAGGCACTTCGTTGCTCAACATTCCTGCTTTTTATTTCACTCACAGTCACCTAAGAGTCTCCTTCCCACCAACTAGGAGCTGGGTTTTGCTAATTCACCCCTCCAACATTCCAGTAACAGGTTTTTACATTTGTAGGGAAGTGAGTGGATCTGACGGCTTGTTTGCAGGCAGGATTATTAGCACGGCTTGGGGACAGGCCCAACAGTGAGCGAGCGGTCTTTTCTGCGTCATATGTTGTGAAGACCAAATCTGCTTAACCTACTTTAGTTTTGCATGAAATATGTTGGGCTCGCTGGAACTCCAGGATGGCAGCTCTTTGACGTCCAAATGTGTTGTTCATCAAATTTCAAGTGGTGGCAAATTATGAAAGGGGGCTACAGGAAGTGATTTGATATGTTACAGAACATCAAGGGCTTCTTGACTTAACACCACCTCCTGCAACAACTTGTTTGCTTAAATATGTGTACTAAGATGCCAAATTAAGTAAAAGTGTCACGCAATGGACAAATTACAGACATTTATGTATAACAACTAAGTAAGTAAATGTTTTTTGTGTGATGAAAAAACCCAATAAATACATTTAAAAAAATAAGTAAGTAAATGGTTTCTCATAGAGTTTGCAGTGCATTTGAAAGCACACTAAAGCGTGTGGTGATTACCACAACTGAAAGCATTTGGGAAATTCACCATCTCAAGTAAAAGAACATTCTACTTAAAGTTGCAATATGTAGTTTCAGAGGAGGGGGGTTTGTTTAAGTTTGCTGAGCCTGCAGTTAGTTTACAAAACATATTTACTCAACACGTAATTCTTAGTATTGAATGATTATATCATCATAAATCAAAATAAAATGATTTTGAAGCACCTGGAACCAAACCTAAGACTAGAATATGTTTGTCATCAAAACTATGGGCCCAATTGCCCAAACAACAATAGCGAAACAGTTACTTTTTCAGGTAGTTCTCTAACTTCAAACAGTATTCCAGGAGTCCAGTTTTCCAGGGGGTGAAGTTTGTTTACTCAATTATGAGAATATTCTTAAAGAGATGTTATCTTCTCTGATACAACCAAAGTTATATAGTGCACCTTTAAGTACAAGTACCGAAGTCTCTAAAGCTAAAGTACTTGTTGTCCTACAACACACCAATGCTTTACTGTCTTGGCTTGGTAAAAGGACACAGGATAAAAAGCTTGAGAATCACTGTTTGACTTTTTGACAATGTGTTACATGTTTCAAGCTCATCCTTAATACACATGTAACTACAGTTGTCAAATGCATGTAGAGGAGTCAAAAGTGGAATGTTAAAATGCAAAGGGAGGGATAAAAAAAATAGTAAAGTAATGTACGAGCACCTACAAGAAATACATAGTTATGCTACAAACATTCAGTCTTGCCTACTGAGTTGTTGCCAATCAGAGGGGATCTTTCCATTTCTCGTTTGTCCTCAGGAACTTTTTTCTAAGCAGTGCTCCATTCAACGCTGCACACTCTTTTTTCTGTAGTTCAAGGACATTAAGATGTGCCTGGAATATCAAACAGTCCTTTTGGTTGTACCTCAAAAGGATAGTTTGGTGATGGATTGCTCCATGCTGAGTGATACACCTGCCACCCTAGCACTGCTCAGATTCATAGCAGCCAGCGCTCTGTGAGTAACTAACTACTGTATGTGTTGGTGAAATACCAGAGCTAGCAGAAATGTCAGGGGGCAACGTGGCAACAACACAAGGGGGGATTTTGAAACTCAAGGGGCCCCTGCTTCCCTTTAAAGAGCAGTGTGACGAGAAAGTTAATAGGTGTCGGAGTGCTGTTAATATGTAACAGTTTCCCATGCAATATGCATGAACAAAGGTTACAACGTGTGTGGAAATGTTCCTAATTAACACAATTGCTTGGTTTTTACAAGCACTAACATGTGTTATAGACACACACACACACACACACACACACACACACACACACACACACACACACACACACACACACACACACACACACACACACACACACACACACACACACACACACACACACAGCAACCTTTCCTTGAAAGTCTAATTGTGACTCCTTCAGACACTTAACAAGAACATCAGCCACTTTTTGTGATTGATAATAAAATCACAGTCAGCAGCAATGACTGTTGAAGACCAGGGAACCACAAAAAAATTATGTGTGGAAACAAATAGGGAACAAATGTTTCATCAATTCGGAATGCACTATCCTAAATGAGCTTGAGCAACAAACAAACGCGCCATGTTGTAAGAGAGGGGAGAAGAAAAAACTCTCTGATGTCATGACAACAACCCTCAGACATTACAGTCATTTGAATTAAAGAGACACTCATGTTGTCTCTGGTTTGTGTGTGTGTTGTTGCTGATGTCTATCCCTCCGTCTGTGCAGGTTATGTGGAGGAGCTGATGTGTGCGATGGCCAGCCTGGTCCTGCAGGTTCTCAAACACCCAGTCCTGCATTATCGTTACCTGCCTCCCAGGCAGCCTAGCCCAAGGATCTGACCGCACCTCCCCTCATTTCCCCCCTCCCTCCCTCCCCCTTCCCTGGGTGTTCCTCAATCCCGCGCCAACCATGGGAGGATGCTTCTCCAAACCCAAACCAGGTAACCCAACATGTTTCCCTTTATCTCAATCAGGTTTAGTTAAGTCTGAAAGGAAACAAGCAAAATAACAACACTTGTGCAGGTGTACTCTCACCTTCATATGCACCTTTTTATTGTCTGATATGTGAATTTATTGTTGATATTGAGTCAAAAAGGTGTTGAAATACCTCTGGTAATACATTGGTTTGTGCTGATGTTGTACTGGATTGAATAATTCTGTAAGGTGTACATGATATTTTGTTCAGAGGTTTTCCCGCATTTATCATTTACCGGGAACGAACCAGCGACCTTATGGTTACTAGCAGGCCCCCTTACCTCTAGGCAATCTTACCACCCCTTATGTCTTAATTATCACATAAGTCCATTACCATTGTTTGTTTATCTTGCTCGGAATTACACATTTCATCAACAGTTATATCATCAAACCATTATTCTTATAAAAATTCAGTTAATTATAACGTCAAATTATCTCCCAGTCCTTATGTGCAGTGTCGTGTGCAGCTGGAAATTCAAATTATGCAGATTTTAAATTTAAGCTTGATGAATATTTAATGTTAAATATTGACATGCTGAGAGTTCAGTGAGGTTTGAAAAAGAGAATCCTCTAGTTTGTAAGATGAGGAAAATATACTGGGTATTATACGATAAAAATTGATTTGCTTATGATTCCAATTTCATTTTATTGTTTCTACAGGGATGTGTCCAATGTTTGAAATGTAAAAGACATGTTTGAATATTGCTCTGTTTCCATGGAGAGACCAGCAAAAAACATATTAGGGAAAGATAGTTAATTTTGCATCATGTTCAAAGCTACCTTCATCCTCCAAATCCTGTTATGTACAAGTCTTCTCATATTCAGCCTCCTCTGTTTGCAGAATAGCATTTTGTGTGGGAGGAATTTTAATGCTCTCTACGGCATCTTTGGTCAGGAGAATTACATACCGAGACGTGAATCTCAAAATATGACACAGTGTGTGCATCCCATTTCAGGAGATAGGCTATCATGCTTCATTGCGCCTAGTTGATAATACCCACAATGTGCGTCCCATTCGGTTGTTTGTCTAGTTGTCTGTCAATAAACTAATAGTCTGTCAGGCCTCTGAAAACTCCATGTCTCACAGTGTGAGTCTGCTAACAATCAATTACAATTTAAACTTAATAGGAATATCTATGAAACAATCCTTTAGACCAGTGCTTCTCAAATGGTGGGGCGCGCCCTAGTTGCCGTGAGTTTTTTTTTTTTTTTTTTAAAGTGCTAGCAAGCGCGATGTGTGCTTGTGTATGGTCATATCCGCGCGAAAGGCCGCGATTTGCAGTAAATAAATGTCCACGTGTCTCCAAGTGTCTCAGTAGGCTATTTCAAAAGAAATCAAGCAAGTAGCTAGACTAATAATAACATTAATTAATTATTGGTTATCGCATCACAGAAGGCCTATTGGCCTATAATAATAAAAAAAAAACACCTTAACTACACTCAACAAAAATATAAACGCAACACTTTTGTTTTTGCTCCCATTTTTCACGAGATGGACTTAAAGATCTAAAATTCATTCCAGATACACAATTGTACCATTTCTCTCAAACATTGTTCACAAATCTGTCTAAATGTGTGATAGTGAGCACTTCTGCTTTGCTGAGATAATCCATCCCACCTTACAGGTGTGCCACATCAAGATGCTGATCTGACATCATGATTAGTGCACAGGTGTGCCTTAGACTGTCCACAATAAAAGGCCACCCTGAAATGTGCAGTTTTGTCTCACAGCAAAATGCCACAGATGCCACAAGCATTGAGGGAGCGTGCAATTGGCATGCTGACAGCAGGAATGTCAACCAGATCTGTTGCTCGTGCATTGAATGTTCATTTCTCCACCATAAGCCGTCTCCAGCAACTTCGCACAGCCATTGAAGAGGAGTGGACCAACATTCCACAGGCCACAATTGACAATCTGATAAACTCTATGCGAAGAAGATGTGTTGCACTGCATGAGGCAAATGGTGGTCACACCAGATACTGACTGGTTCTGAGTCCCCAGACCCCCAATAAAGCAAAAAAATTCACATTTCAGAGTGGCCTTTTATTGTGGACAGTCTAAGGCACACCTGTGCACTAATCATGATGTCAGATCAGCATCTTGATGTGGCACACCTGTGAGGTGGGATGGATTATCTCAGCAAAGCAGAAGTGCTCACTATCACACATTTAGACAGATTTGTGAACAATGTTTGAGAGAAATGGTACAATTGTGTATCTGGAATGAATTTTAGATCTTTAAGTCCATCTCATGAAAAATGGGAGCAAAAACAAAAGTGTTGCGTTTATATTTTTGTTGAGTGTATGTTTACAGTTTAAATATTTTTTGAATGAAATGCAAACCTCAGTGAATCATTTGCTCTTGTATCTCTGTCCTGAGATTCACACAGACTGCAGTCTTGTTTAAATGTTACAAATTGAGCTGATAAACTGAACTTTGAATTTTTTTTGCTGCAGAAGTTATCTCAGCTAATTTTTGTTATCTAATTTGATAATAAGGTGATTGTATGCAGAAAAAATGTCTGTCCCCTATGACAGAAAATAATTGAGAACCACTGCTTTAGACAGAGTGAAAGACAGATTGTCTTTTTATTTGATAGATTCCCAAGTGGAATCTGTGCAAAGGGAAGAACCCACCACTAGCACCGAAAGTTCATTTGTGTTGCTGAAAAAAAAAAAAAAAAAAAAAAACACTGAGCAAATAAAGAGTAAAAAATTGTTAAGTTTCAAATTTGGAAAGCACATTGGTGTGTTGTCTCCATAACATCAAGAAGAGCTGAAATCAACGGAACATAGACAGTTTTGACTAATTACAAAATAAAGCAAACCCTACATAAAAGCTACTCATACTTTTTTTTATATATTTTTTTTCATTTAAAGTTTGTCCAGTTGTGATGATGTTACCATTAGGATGAAATCGTATTCTTAAAGCATTAGATTTAATTGAAATAAATGTTTAATTAGCCTATGCTGTGACCTACAATCAAAGAATGAAGAATCAATGAAGATTACTCCATCTGAATATGCTGTAGATATAAAGTTACACGTGTAAGTGGCACCATGACCTACAGCTTGGAAACATGCTGCCCTGTTCCTTTGTTTCAAAAAGAAAGGTGCACTGTGGAATTAAGGATGCAAATACCCTGCGCTCAAGCACATATAAGGTGTCTATAAACAATGAGAAGATACACATGCAAGCATTAAAATAAAATAGTTTGTACACATTTCAAACTTTTCTGTGCTGATGATCAGAAGGATTGCTGTGTTGAGCAGCAGACATTACAGCAGCGTCTAGAGCTTCTCTTTTCGGCTGTTGAAAGCTTTCTCTCCTTCTTTTCTCCAGCAATTGCACTCACTATTATGATTTTCCATTGATTTTAATTAAGACTTGCACAGCAGGAGAACATTCCAGCCAGATTACTGTGTAAGAACCGGATGGTCAGCACATTTTTCCAGCCGAACAGATAAAGCCTGCTGCAGTGTAAAAAGGGAGTTACACAACCATTTCTCAATGTTTATAAATATAAAGCCAACAGCAGCTCATCCAATGTCGGAAAAAAAAACTGAATCTCTCAATAAGTCGGATAAATGTATTCCATTCTGTTATAGTCTGATTGATTTTACTACCTCTCAGCAGCGATACTGGAAATGCTGGTATAGGCTGCACTCAAATAGATGTTTTTATGTTTAATGTCAGTTTCTGTGTGGAAATTTCATTATTTAAAGGGAATTTAGAAGGCATGTTAAGGCTTTGTTATCCTGTCGGCTTAGGGAGTTCATTTAGACATAGGTTAAAGGGTATGGTGAGTAAGGTGTGATTGGTTTTACATTAAGTGCACACATTTTGAGCTGCTTGTCAAATTCTTTCTGCATTTTACCCACACTGCTATCATTTGGCTCTTAAACCTGGTTCTAAAGTAGCCTTTATTTGTCATTTCTCTGCATAGGATGTTGTTGGTGCTTTGCATGACTGATTTCCTATTGGTTTTGAATTTATATTGAATGTTAAAAAATTAAAGCTTCTCCGAGGAACTTTCAGTCTGTGTTAATTCTTGCACCCCCTTTGGACAAAAGCGGTAGTGTTTTTGCTAAGCCAGCTGCAGTTACTGGGTGAGCATAGGCTGCCCGTGACAATGCCGTTAAGAAAACTACATTAATATAGCATTCTTTGCACTGATGGTCTCGTTTGCTGTTACATATCATTTATGATCATCAGAGGAAGAATGAGACTGTTTCAGAAATATTTCAAAGTTCCTCGTAGCACCTTTAAGGAAACATTAATTGTAATTGTCTGAAGGTAGAGGCGAAAAAATAAAAAAACTTAAGGTTACCACTTACACACTTCTGCCTCTCTGCTTTCATTTGTTTCACCTGTGGAGATGTCAGACTCAATTTGTCCCAGAGTTTTGGACGTCTCTCCCAACTGAAAGGCAAATTACTCTTCCAAAGCAATAGAGAGGAACGGTAATAAAATAACAGAGGACAGACATACAGGAATAATGACGCAATCCACAGTTGACAGGTGGTAGCAGTAATAAGTGAGGCATCCTTTTACTGCTCTGTGTGACGGACTGCGCTAGGTTTTCAGGTCATTTCTAAGTTTGACGTGTCTGTGTTGTATACAGTTGAAGTTAAAGTGGAACTCTCTCCCCTGGAAAAAGAAAAAGAGGTGGACGGGCTGTCACCTAACGGCAAGGCGAGTCCCTTCGCTGACTGCAGACCTAACGGAGCGCTGGGACACAGCTCTGATGACGAATCCACACCACTGCAACTTTACCACAAACCACGGGACTATGTGGAGGCATCTGTCTGTCACGTTAAAGATCTGGAAAACGGACAGTAAGAATAAAAAAAATACTTTTTTTTGTTGCACAACACACCTCAGTACATAGATATATGTATGAAATGTAAGATCAAATTGAGAAGAATCCAGAAGGATATATGTTCTTATCCTAAAGAGATAGTAAACTCAATAAAACCATTTAAGTATACACATACTAAGAATCTGTTACTTTTAAATATAAAATGTTCTAGCAAATACTTTTTGCCAAACAGCTAAACACAACTACAATATAATACTATAAACCCTTGAATGTTCTCTCAATATTCTGGTAGAGGCCTATGTTTAAACAACTGTGGGGTCTATTAAAACAAACTTACCATAATTAACCACCTTTGTTGTTGACTTTTTCAGGGTTTTTGTGTGAGCTGTCCCTTTAATTCATTTGGCACATTGCTACCAGAGTGAATTGCTTAGAAGACAGATTTACCTGATTTCTTTCAGAAGCTATAAGTTGTAGCTGTAGCTCTGGTCTTTCTGCATCGTTAGTGACATTTGTCTTACTGCTTGTTTACCATTCACAAAATGGCCTATTTGTGTTTAATCCTAAAACAGTTGTGAATGAACAAACTCTTTGTCTTTGTGTGTTTCACAGAATGCGAGAGGTGGACTTGGGAAGTGGCAGAGCTCTGTTGATCAAAGAGCATGGGGAGTTCTCAGCCATGGGCCACAAGTGTCCGCACTACGGAGCACCACTGGTCAAAGGCGAGTAAATTATTCTCAGGGAGGGTATTCACATTCGTAATAATAACCTATTAAACATCATAACCTTGACATTTTTCTGTCCTCCCAGGTGTGTTGTCAAAAGGACACGTGCGCTGTCCCTGGCACGGAGCGTGTTTCAACATTGCCACAGGAGACATCGAGGAGTTCCCCGGGCTGGACAGCCTGCCTACCTTCCAGGTGACCTTCCCACGCTGGTGCTGTCTCTTTACACATTCTCTGCCTTATCATGTCTCTAAGCACCATCAAAAAGTGTACACATCGCTCATGTCTGTTTGCTCCAGGTCAGAGTTGAAAAGGACAAGGTGATCATTCGGGCAAACAAGCAGGTAACAAGAGAAAGAATGTGGACAGTTTGTGCAGGCCAATAAATGGAAAACTTTGATTGATCCAAGACCTTTTTCATTTAAACCCTTTTCTAGGCTCTTCAGTCTCAGAAAAGGTCAAAGCCCATGGCCAGATGCTCTGCAGTCATTAACTCCAGCACGGGCTTTAGCCATGTTCTCATCATTGGCTCAGGTCAGTGACTTTATGTCCCTCTTTCTCTGTTGTCCAACTTTACAATCAAACAAGGATCCAGTTGCATTTGATTTATTTCTCATAGACAACTCTTTCCTTTATCTTTTTTCCATATAATTTCCTCTTCTTTTATGGTGAACGTGTGTCCGCAGGTCCAGCAGGTCTGGTGTGTGCAGAGACACTGAGGCAAGAGGGCTTCACCGATCGCATCGTCATGTGCACCATGGACAGACATCCTCCATATGACAGGCCTAAACTGAGTAAGGTTTGTACACAGTCCCTGACGACCTAAACTGAGACAGAACCGACTTTGCCACCAAAGTAACATAACAGGCTGCAGTGGTGCTAAAGCAAGAGCTCTCTGTGAGAAAAGCTTCACTACTTCACTGCAACAAAGATGTAAAGAAAGTCTCCATGTGCCGAAGAGAAGAGACACAACTCAATCCAAAGAAAAGGATATGAATTTTCCTTTGCCATGAAAAACTTGGAATTAGAATTGATCTGCTGCTACAGTCTAATGTAATTGGAAAGATTTTTTGTACCATGTAATTTCATTTTTCTTTTGATGTACACCACACTAACTTGCCGACCTTTAGTCTTTAGACAGCACAGCAGAGCAGCTGAGATTGCGCTCCATGGACTTCCTACAGGACCATGACATTGAACTCCTCACAGAGAAAGAGGTGAGAGGAGATGAAATATGTGAGCATATTTGAGGTCAGTTTTTCCATATAATCCAAAGCTTTAACCCTTTACGACCCTACGATGTTCAGGTCGTGGCAATAGACGTGAAAACGCGATCTGTGACCTTTGAAGACGGCTTGAGGATGGAGTACAGGAAACTCTTTATTGCTACAGGAAGCAAGTGAGGAAAACACTTTTTATTTCACAGGATAATGAAGCAGCTATATTTCAATGAATTGACATCTGATTGCTACAATCCTTTTGCTCGAAAGACCCAAACCCATGACCTACAAGGGCACAGACGTCAGGAACGTGTTTCACCTCAGGACGCCGGAGGATGCTAACAGCATAGCGAGGCTGGCCAACAACAAGAACGCTGTGATTGTGGGAACATCATTTGTCGGTGAGAAAAAGACACATTTATGAAAAACACATGCTGGTAGACAAGATACATCAGAGAAATGTTTATGCAATAACTCAAAAATATGCCGCAAAGGTGTGTGCTCACCTGTTTCTGTAATGCAGCCACCTTTTAAACAACTTACGAGCTCTCTTCTACACCCCCCTATTGTCCTAAATGGAAGAATCTACATTCATTATGTTTCTCGAATAACATAATTTGGTGTTTTTTCTTTCATTTGTCACCTGTCTTTAAACTTTTTACTATGACTTATATTAAGTGTTTGCTGTTTACTTGTTGTGTTGGTAGGCATGGAGGTGGCTGCAGCTCTAACGGACAAGGCCCACTCTGTCTCTATCATCGGGATTGAGACAGTCCCCTTTAAAAAAGCTCTCGGGGAGAAATTAGGGAAAGCCATAATGAAGGTAGGGACACACTCCTGAGAAATCAAGCATTTCGGAGCGTGAAGCTTCTTCAGAATACTGTCAATATTCCAAGTAAATACAAGGGAGAGCATAAATCTCCTCATTAGGGACAGAAACGTGCTAATCTTTTCACATGGTTTCTGTGTTTGTGGTGTGCTTCTTGTCTTTGCAGCTGTTTGAGGCAAACAAGGTGAAGTTCTACATGCTGAATGAGGTGTCGGAGATGATTGGCCATCATGGACAGGTATTCAGAAAGTGAGAGAAACAGCATAACATGATGCTCAGTAGCACTTTTCTGTCGTTTAATCCATGACCAAGACTATTCAGATAAGAAAACACAAGGATATTAACCAAGAATGTAGAACTTTTTGGAGTGTCAACCTTTAATGCCCCTGAAAATATGGTTTTCAAGTTTTTCTCTGAAACTTGAAATTATTTAATGAGCAACTTAACAAATGTTCTGAAAAGAAACTTTGCACGTTTTATATCAAGAGTTCAACTGGGCTGTGTTGCCAGAGGCTGCTTGCAGCTTTTGTGAGATTGTTAGGTTTGCCTGATTTTGTCAATCCAATATTTTGCCCACACAGACTAATTTAGTGTAATTGTGTTCATAATCACTTATAACAAGTGTTAAAAGCTGTTGGTGAATCTTTAAGTATTTTAGTACATGGCATTCTGTTTTTCCTGTAAACACAGCTGAAAGAGGTGGTACTGAAGAGTGGAAAGGTCCTGCGGGCAGACGTGTGTGTCATCGGAGCAGGTGATGTCAAATGTACCTTCCTTTATATCCATCTTCATCATGATGAAACTACCTTTAGGAAATGTCTGTATTTAACCTGTTTTTCTCTCCTGTAGGAAGTATTCCTGCAACAGGCTTCCTGAAACAGAGCAGCATCCACATGGACTCCAGGGGCTTCATCACTGTCAACAAGGTATTTTTGCAAAACCTGAAGCCTGAGTGGAAAGTGTCTTGTTCCATTTTATTGTAATAGTTAACTTTTTCCCAGATGATGCAGACAAACGCTGATGGAGTCTTTGCCGGAGGAGATGTGGTGGTTTTTCCTTTCCCGTCACGCAGCAAGAAGGTGAACATCCCTCACTGGCAAATGGCTCATGTTCACGGTAAGTGTGTAACTGTCTAATCCACACTGTGTTGACGATGATTCTCGCACTCGAAAGATAAGCATGTGAATTGTTCCTTTTTTCTAAACCTTACTGACAGGAAGAGTGGCAGCTCTCAGCATGATGGGCAGAGCCACTGAGATCAAAACTGTGCCTTACTTCTGGTCGGCCATGTTTGGGAAGACCATAAGATATGCAGGTAGGTTCAGCTTGAAGAATGTTTGCTTTAGCTTGACATTTGATGATCAGTGTTATAAGGCAGACATGCTGCAGGAGAGGCTGAAAACAGCTCAAGTGTAGTAACGACACTGCCATCTAGCTGTAAAAATTCAAACGTAGACAGAAGACTGACATTAGAGCTTTTTTTTCTTTATGCTGCTGACCAATAAACACACACACACACACACACACACACACACACATATATATATATATGCGCATTTAAATATTTTTTTGTTTCTGAAGGTTATGGTGATGGATTCGACGATGTCATTATTCAAGGAGATCTGGATGAACTGAGATTCGTGGCATTTTACACCAGGTAGGCCAACGTTTGATTTTTGCATTGATGGTTAACTTTTCACTACAATCTTAAAAGAACTAGAACATGTGAAGAAGATGCATAATTTTTGTTTTCGTCTTAAATGTTGACTCCTGGTCTAATCTAACAATAGCTTCTCATTGTTTTTCCTTCTCCGGGTCATCTATAGGAGTGAGGAGGTGGTTTCTGTTGCGAGCATGAACTATGATCCCATTGTATCCCGAGTGGCAGAGGTCTTAGCGTCCGGAAAGACGATTAAGAAGCGAGATGTGGAGTAAGTCTCCTTCCCAGGCTTAAATCTGTTCACGGTTACAATAGCTGTTATGTTCTTTAGATTTTGCTGTGAAGAAAAACATGACAAATGTTATCACTCTGAAAAACCGAATACTTGGAGCTTGTGACTTGAATCACATGGAAAGTATTATAAGAGCCAAACAAGTTGACTTATTGAAACTAGGGACGACTGCAGATTTTTTTTAGTTGTTTTGATTGATCAATACAGCAATGTTTTATATTACAGGATCAAACAGTTCAGAATGTTTTCTGAATGTGGTTGCTTGAAAAAAAGTTATTTAGTACAAATTATGGGGAAAATAGAAGACAATAGCAGACACACAATGGATGATATCTCCATGCACATATAAAAAAGTCCTTACAGTATGTTATAAGACATTTGTCAACCGTGTATACACATGAACAAATCAGTGGCAGGTCGTCTTAACTGTTAAGAAATGTTTTTCAAACTCATGAAACCAAGTTATGTATCTATAAGTTCATTCTTGATTCCAACTGAAATTCCACTAACTAGATTTCTTTAAAAGAGTTCTGCCCATGGAGTTTTTTCTGTTGTCATGAAGAGTGAAGCAAAAGTAATAATACTTAACTTAAAACTCAATTTACAAATATAATAAATAAATAATATTGATAAATACAATACAATTCAATTCATACTTAGAAGTGGTTGTATTGTTTTCTATGACTGCAGTATTTTCATTTTATTTAGTCATCCATTATCTGTTTATGCAGTCACAGATATTTCACAGGACTTTAATTTGTTGACCAAAACATTACTAAACACTTAACAATGTCCTTATATTTGCTGTTACATGCTCATTATGGGATGGACAATTAAAATTAAGTGTAGGTACATGTTAAGCCGACTCACTGTTACTAAAATACTAGGAAGTAATTGTACTTAATTAATTTCTCCTTATATCAAAGTACCGGTAATTGAAAGATAATTAACATCTTGTTTTATTAATTATTACATTTGGATATTATACACTGATATCATGTTGCTGTTCTTGCGTTACCTTAACATTGAAATAATTTCCGTCTATTTTGTTCTAATGTGACTGTAGTGTCCCTCATGTCTCTCATTTCTATAAATGCAAACTCATAAGGATGTTAGCACGACTTGGCAAGTACGAAGAAATATGAGCTTTTTCTATTTTCCATTTTACTCATATGGAATATTGATGTGTAAGGAGCTGACGGCAATCTACATAACTATAATGCATTTATAATGTCTATGTGTGTATAATGCTGTTTTTTGGGGTTTGCAGGACGGGAGACATCGCTTGGCTGATCGACAAAGGCACTCAATGACTCCACCTCTGCCAAAATTCAAAATCCACCTTCAATATGGACACTGAATGGTGCTGAGACCCTGAGGGTCAGCAGCTATCCCGTTGTGGACACACACACAGTGGGGACAGGACTGATGAACACACTTCAGAGGATGACACTACAACTTGCTTTTGTTCCTGAAAGACAATGTGACAACCAGAGTCATCCGTGGCCCATATACACTGACTCACTGTTGGCAGGTTCTTTTATTACAATGGTGTCATGTTTCACAACAAAGCAATATCAGATCCAGCCTCCGCTCTGCTGCAAGATGTATCTACCTGTACACTTTGTTTATAAGAAGCCAGCGATGGGCCTTGACATTTTTTGTACAAATACCATTGTATATAGCTAATGCTGAATGCACTGTAACAAAAAAAAACATACAATTTTAAGTGATTTTTTAAAAGTTTTAAATAAGAGATTTGGTTGTATGCTCACATACAGATCCTAGATCTGCATGGTATCATTTTATTTAATATAAGTTCAAACAACTAGCCCCTAAACACAGTTTTTAATCTAGATGCATCAGCAAACAAATCTTAAAGGTGCAACAAAAAATATTTTTTTTAAACTGCTAAACCCGTTGCAGCATAATCTGAATGCAGCTTCAATTTACTAACATACATAGACACCGGTTTAATTGGTAATAAATTAGCTTTTCTAGGATTACAATACACCTTTTGTAATTGTTGCCTTGCTAGTATATTGCACAAATTATGCAGGATTTACTCTTAATTTGATCACACACTAGTGCCTGCCCAATAGATTAGCATATTTTCTAACGGAAATATCACCGTTTTAGTATCCTATAGTAGCTTAATTTTTTTTTTTAATATAGTTGTGACTTCCACTGGGATATTCTTTGTTACTAACTCAGGGAACTGAGGTTTTTGGCCTGGTCTTACTGTTTTTTTTGCAAGCAGAAATTAAGTCTTAGCTTTAAAAAAGTAATATCACAGATTCTCTCATGATCATTTAGAATTGCTTGTAATGGGTATAATGCAAGGATGCTTTGATTACATTCTGATGTGCTGATGATCCCAAAATACTTGAGCCCTGGCACACATGTCCACAAAGCATCTGACATTTAAAAAAAAGGCATTGTTGTTTCTACAGAGAAGTCTGGAATTGCATTTTTATAACTAAACTTTGAAATAAAAGTCTTCCAACAATAACTACTCACTGCTTTACGCAACATTTCATACCCCATGATTTCAAACGTTGTTTATGCACATTCTCCATTTTATTAACCAGGTTCCAACAGTAAGCAGTCATTAGAAAATGTTTTAATAATTTCCGAGGAAGTGACAGAACAAAGTTTTTTTTTCATTCTTTCTGTCGGGATTACAAAAAATTGGAAATCGGGATTGGAAAATGTACACAGAATAGATACATTCACACACAATTTATAAATGAAACGTATCATAAAAATAAAGATTTTCCCTCATTAGGAGGCATCTAACACACACAATACAAACTGTTTATGTTCACAATAACATTGCATCTACATGTTGTTTGGGTAAAGAGCACCGTTAAGACTAATAAATATATCTAAAAACACTGGAGTGAAGGCAGTACATGTTGTTTTAGTCATAACACTAGACTGTTACATAGCTCTATACACAACACCAAGAGTTCAGGCTCAATAACACCTAGGAGACAGATCAGTGGCAGTGCAGTGACTTCAGTGTTCACCAGCTTTACTAGACTGTTTTATTAGAGTACTTCAATCACAGTTATTTGGGTGTGTGGTTAATGTAAATACTATCACATGGCAATGATAAGAACATATGTGATGGCTGCACAAAACAAACAACAAAAACAAACAAACTTCTAAAAGTAGGAACTCTTTGGAGGCAGGAGAAAGCTTGCAGCTCATATTGGTATGAAAATACTAAATAAAATGTCGGACTTTAATGCCCAAGGTTTTTAATCACAGTGTTGTTATTTTTTATATTGCTAATGAATGCAAAATAACCATAGGACATCATAGCATCTTACAAAAGACAACATAAAAGACTCAAGAACAGTGCAGTGAGGTTTGAAGAGAAGGACGACCACATGAGAACAGGCTTTACAGAGGACATCGTAAAAATAATGTCTGCTCAAACAAAAGCGGCTGCAAGGGTCTAATCTAGAAATGAACTAAAGTCAATTTAAAAAGCACTTGATAGCACTTATGTGCTATGAAAATTCACATTATGAAAATAGCTTTCGTTGAACAATTACAATCACAGCTTCTCCTTTACTGACTAATAAAAGGCACTTTTTCATTAAAAAAAAAATCAAAGTTCTTGAGATGATAAATGTTGGCAGCGACGTCTGCTGCAGTAGAGGTCGCATGATCACCAAACCTGATTATTTGGCAGCTGATCACTCCTCAGAAAGACCAGTTGATTCCACTAATAAACAGTAGATGCTGCATACATGTGTAAACTGCCTTCAGCATACCAGGGGTCAAAGGTCATATTCTGCTGCACACTGCTGGAGGTAGGATTCATACAATTTCCCCTGTGAAGTAAAGTGATCCGTGAGATTGATAATTGTGATATTTCAAATTTGACAATTCATTTAAACCTGGACTGACGTCTCTCCATGAAATGATGATTACGGTCTGCTTTTATAATTATATATATTTACTGTATACACACAATTTTTTTTTTATTGTTTCTTTCCCGCGGATCAGTCTGGACTCCAATCTCTGTGGGGACGAGTCTGGTCAAAAATGTACCATAACAATCAGGACCCGCGTTCTGACCTCACATTAGTCCTTTGTACACCTTTGTCATTTTTCAAAACTGATATCCATTAACACATTACTACCGCAGAAAGTAGATAGCAAATTCAAAATAATGTACTGAGAGACGCAGAAAAGGCTCAATTACTGAGCCTTTTCTGCATCTCTCAGCCCTTGGATTTTTTTTACTGAGCCTCAGTGAAGCTGAGAGGATGTGCAGGGGCAGGTGATACTTTCTCTCCTGTAGTAGACACGGCACAACATAGAAAGCTAACCTTCTTAGTTTTGACGACGTCCTTGATGTATTCGCTGTACTCTGCCATCGCCCGTTTCTCCTTCTTCGTCAACGTCTTATTCCTCTGGCTGAGAATGAAGAGCAGAACATTCTTCACTTCTATATTTTTCTGAGGGCAAATGTTATTTATGCTATGGATTTATTTTAAGTAGCCAGGTATCAATATGTATGTGTATGGCTGCAATAAAATAATTTTCCTAATTATTCAATGATTATTTGATGAGGAATGAATTATTAAAATGGCTGCAGTGGAATCTTCTGTCAACCAATGAATAAATGAATCAATTGTTTCAGTGCTACATGAATGTATGTGTGTGTGTGTGTGTGTGTGTGTGTGTGTGTGTATTTTCAACACTTACCCTGCATAATACTTTGCCAAGAACAGCAGGAGGTAGCAAAAAGCTCCAAAAATGATCACAAAAACAACTTGTCCATCTTCTGGTATCCAGTCCCATAAAAACATCACTACTACCTGTGGACACACATTGAAAAGACGCTCAGAGATCCAAGAAAACAAGTACAAAATACGAAATAAGATGATAAGATGATAAGATTCATTGGATTTGCTATTTTCTCTTTGTAGTAAATATCTCCCTGTGTGACTCTGTGAGGACTTACTGTGAAGATGGAGACGGTCCGAGCCATGCCCTCACCCAGCAGCTCTTCCAGCTGTTCTTTGGAGATTGTGTGCACAATGAAGCTGAGGATGAAGAGGATTGGAAGGACAACACCCATGGCCCCACACAGGAACGAGTGGAGACGGACGCTTCTGTTGTACGTCGCATCAGCCCTATGTGCAACAAAATCTGGCTTTATGACCACATTATCTACAGCGGATAATATCAGGTGAGTCATTCCTCCTCCCTAGACACATGATAAGGTTTATTAGTTTCAAGATGCCGCCTATCATTTTGCTCCAGGGGTAAATAAGCTTTGCCGACATATCGAGCGCAGTCACAAAATGCCATGCTGTGATAGAGGTCACACCTGTCCTTCTCCAGTTTGCTGCTGATGGTGGAACACATGAGGTCACAGTCTTTCTCCAGCTGATCCAGAGTCTTCTGAACGGCCTGGTTGATGGTCTTTTCCAGGGTCTGACACATTCCCTCGATCTGGTTCACGCACCGGCTCGGCTTGACAAAACAAAACAAAAAAAAACGGCTCATGAGTGTGTCCGTTTTTTAGAATAAACTTGCAAAACATGTACACCACACACACACAAAGAGGGGAAAGGTCTAGAAGTAAAATCCTGAAGGTGTTTTAACTGACAGACCTGGCTTAGCAAAAATAAATGGGAGGTTGAGAGGGATACACAAATCTAGCTTGCAGAGCAGAGCAATGTGGTTGTAGATCACAAGACGGAACGGCAATATCTCAGGACTGGGGGCTACCACTGTCAAAGATGGCTGATCAGAGACCGTGCTTTACAACCCCTGCTCCCCCCTAGAGAAGATAACTCTCTTAGTCATCATATTGCACAAATGAATTATCCTGTCCCAACCATCTAGAGCCAGATCATTTATATTCCCCCCCATGGATGGCACAACCCGAGGAAAAAGATGTAATGATTTAGGGCGGGTTTTATAAGATTATTGGTATATTCAGTTCATAAGAGTGAAATAAAAGCATGTAGATTTTTGATAAAAATATATTTTTTAAATTAACAAAACAACAACCTGCTAACTGGCCATTACGGGAAGTAGCAGCAGACAGCAGTCAAACAGTCTTACCTTCTGCGGATTGGGGATGTATATTGTAGGCATCTCAAAACCACATTTGTTGAGACCCGGACGGCGACACAGCTCCTGAACTATCTGCATCATTACCCTCTGCAGAAGTAGAGAAATGTAATCATTTAGGTTGAACTTGAATTTGTTTATTTTTTAAAAGGCCACATATGAGGTGAACTTACCTGTCTGTCCGTTTCCTTCCCAGCTTCATCTGCCTTGCTGAGGTAGAACTTCAGCTTGTCTCCACATTTGTCACTCAGTTTCTCTACAATGTTGAGCGTGCGTTTGCAGAGCGCCTGGCCCATCGGGTCGAAGAACACAAATATCAGGTCGGCCAGTTCTCCTGCACATAAAAAAACAAAAAATCAATTAGGAGTAACACAACAGCTTCAGAGTAGATGTGCGTACAGCTTCAAAGACATACCCAACCAGGTAATGGCACAGTTGACATCAAAAGGGTAGACCATGTCCCCGTCCACCAGACCTGGCGTGTCCACGAATGTCACAAGACTGAACTTCTTCTGCTTGGAGGTGGAGATCTCAGCAGACAGGTAGTCCGTAACACCTGGAATATACAAACGCTGTGTGTGTACAGATGCTTCCTTCAGGATAAACTCATAGTCAAAAGGATAAGGAAAACGTTGAGTCCCTGCAGGAAGCTGTCCCCTCTCATGGCTGTGTTATTGTGTGCCATTGGATGCCGCAGTGCGGTCAATACATGGAAACCTTAGGTAGTGACATTAAAAGATCCCCGTCAACTTTTTTGCATTTACTGGAAAGGTGCATTTGGAATTTAATAGCATACAGGATGCTCTGTATATACAGTAGAAGCATCAATACATTCTGATTGAACTCCTGCGTAGGCCACACCCTCAAACATATAACTTTCCCAAAATAATTTGTTCTGTCTTTGGTTTTATTCACCATGCCCTCTGCGTAGTGGTCTGCTGTCATGGTTACACACAACAGCTCTTCAACTGGCAGCTTTAGCGTGGGGCGTGGGACATAAAGCTAGCCAGTGAAGAACGACTGTGAGGCAACGCACTGCGAGGTTAAGATACTCCACCGCGACCACCCAAGACACAGACACACACACACACACACACACACACACACACACACACACACACACACACACACACACACACACACACACACACACACACACACCTCAAGACCATGAGTCTTAGCACCAGAACAGGATCTCTATTTAGACATTGCTTCCCCACTACTGAAAAAATAAACCCCACCCTCCCTACACACACAAGACTGCCGATGACACTGAGGCTGTTTCATAGGCAGAGGCAGGTGCTAACAGCCAGCACAAATCACATCCTTGTGCTGCAGCGAGAAGGGACACTGCTGCTGTGGCACATTAGCATTCACTTATGTTTCTCTTACACCAGCATGGCCAATATATCAATGCCTTTGCCTCCCATCGAACACTTTTGGAAGCGTTTTTCTTCCAATAATTGTCATGCCAAAAGGTGACAGGTTGCTCTCGTGGGAAGAAAACATTATACATGTGCAGGTTCTCTTAAAAAGCTTCACATTGGATCTCTAGACAGCTGCTTGTCTTTACTTTCTCTATTCAAAACATTCACATGCATGCATCTTTGGATTGCTACAAAGACAGAAAATAGCAATAACACGAGTCCATTTCAAAATAGGAGAATCAAACAGCAGTGATACAGACATATTAATCCCCTCTAAGAAAGTCTTTTGAAAGGTGGAAAGGAAGAACGATACTCGCAGATGGGTGCTAAGTTCCTCAAGTGACTGTAACTGAGAAGGCTATACTGGAGATCCTATGCACGAGGCAAAGGGCAAAGGCTGCAGTAATGCTGCATCGTACAAGACTTAAAAAATAACCTGTTGGACTAAACAGGTCAAACTAGACGCAGTGCAAATACATCAAAATAAAAACAAGCAAAGAATGAGGACGAACAAGATCCACAACAGGTTGACAGGTAAACATCCTTTATGTCCTGAAGGAGAACAAACTGTGCTATCAGCTGCTACTCCCACATTAGGATATATAGTGCTTTTCTGATGAGTCATCCTCGGTCGCTGTGAGAGGTAAACACAAAGCCTGATATTTCCAGAGGCAGCGGTGAAGTAAAAAAAAAAGGAAGATGCCTGCTTGTATTGCCTTGGAGGTGGAGCTGTTGCAGCTGGAGGCTGTGCCGTCTCTAACGGCTGTGACATTTCTCAGCAGCTACTCCTGACTCCACTGCACTGCTGTCGATGGGGCGTGTGACTCACGCGCCATACCATGAGCGCACCCAGTGAACCCTCACTCTATACGCGCTGGATGTCAACGCACACACACATGCATTACTAGCACCCCCTCCCCTCCTATTCCTCACTGTTCCTCCCTGCAAGCTGATGCTCCCAGTACAGGCACACCCAGACCACCACCTCAACATCCACAAAGGCTTCACACCACTGCTGACGCACAGAGAGCTGAGACCAAACCCACTGTCTTAAGTTAACACAAACTGCAGCTAATGACGTGATTTCATCTTCGACGCAAGTGGTATCTCTGAACTCATGTTTCTCACAAGCCAACGGCACCACATGTAATCTAGTCAGATTCATTAAAGAAAAACTTGATACGTCAAAGCAATGACTCAGTGTTGAGTCATTGAGGTGAAGCACAAAAGACTTGACCTCCAATCACAAGACACAAGCCTGACCTGTGACGTCCAGAAATGTATTAAAAATAACTCCTGGTTTATCAAACATGGGCAACATACGGGATCAGACAGCCAGAGATGTCGGTTTAATTCGAGGGAAGCTTTCTCTGAACGTGCGGCATTTGAACTGCGACTGTGTAACACACCCTTAGATTAACTTTAAAGGTTTCCTACAGGAAATATCCTTGGGCCACAAACACAGCAGAGCCTCTCAAATATCAAAGGAACCAATCTCTGTCTGAAGCTTTATAACTACATTGATCTCCTGTTCACTATTAGCGATGCTGCAACCCCCTGCTGTTCTAGTTTTAACACTTAATGCTCTCTACTTGCCTTTTGGATGTTTTCTATCATGACACCATCGGCGAAAATGAATAATATAATTGTATCATGTGCATTTCTCCACTGCGTCTACTACAAAGGGGATACTATTCACTTTAGGCAATATCGTCAATGTTAATGAGCCCGTGTTGTGCACCAAGACTGCAGTACTGAGCTTATGATCACACAGGATGAGTGGGGAAATATTTCACGCTGGTTTCAGTATCAAAGGCAAGGATAAATACAGTAGAGAGGCGTGGCAACTGTTTTTCAGTACAACCATGGAAAATACTTTTTTAACAGTGCACTTATCAGGAAGCCATTACGATGTACTGATGCTACAACAAGAAGGAAAGAAAGCTTACCTTTGAACTCAAGGAGTGGACGAAAGTGAGGGTAGAGATGTAGCGTTGCATTGCCCTGTGAAAGAAAAAAAAGTCAAGACAATGTGAGAAATAATGTGCAGTTTGTCTGATCTCCCACCTTGTTACGACACACAGTCTCCGTCTTCTCCGTACTTTGACTCAAGTCTTAATGTCAGTGTGCTGCAGCTTAGGGCGCTTGCTTTAAGCTTTTTTCTGTATACAGGAGATAAACCTTCAACTATGCAACCCTGTGCTGTAAATATATAATTCATCTTCATCCCCTTCACCACAACAGGATATGAGCTGAGAGGCAGAGGCAGAGGATGAGAGGAGACGGAGAGACAGCTGCCTCCCGAGGCTGTTTATATGCAGCATAGATGACTGTGACTGTGTGTGTGTGTGTGTGTGTGTGTGTGTGTGTGTGTGTGTGTGTGTGTGTGTGTGTGTGTGTGTGTGTGTGTGTGTGTGTGTGTGTGTGTGTATGTGTGTGTGTGTGTGTGTGTGTATGTGTGTGTGTGTGTGTGTGTGTGTATGTGTGTGTAGAACAAAGAATGCTCCTCATTGGAGCAGCATACAGAATGAGAAATCTCTGCTGGTTGTGGGTGTGGCCTCCATACAAGCTGACATGGACATGGAACGCATCACCCTCTTGACCTTTATGACCGGCTGCAGCTTTGGTTGCCATTTATGAAGTAAAAAATTCAAAGCATCCGTCATCCACAAAACTGAAAAGTACTGTCTTAATATTAAATACCATCGGGTAACAAACACGGATAAGACCTAGATCTAGACCTAAATTATAGACGCTCATCTTACTGTCAACGATTCTCTTTTGCGGCCGCTTGTGATGAATGTGAACCCCTGAGTTTCGATGGCGACGCCCACTTTCTGTATGTGCTCTTCAACGTACCTGCAATGACAGAAATGGGACTCGAATGCATCCAAACTTTTATTGTCTTTCATATTGGTTTCGTAAGGGCAGTGACATCTTTTTCCTAGTATGGCTGCAACTGGAAATTTTGTTAATTTTTGGATTATCTGTCAATTCATTTAAAAAAACTATTCATAATAGTTTAAGTGTCAGAAAATAACAAGATGTTTTTTCCTCAGAACACAAAGCAAAAAAAAAAAGTGAGTGCTTAGTGTTTTTCCTTCATAAATGCCTATAGCAATTAATTGATACATCTACTTATTCTTTTTACCTTATGGCTTTTGTTTTTATTTTTCGTGTTTTTATGGTTTTATACATTTGTGTATATTGTATACAAACTTGTATGTTTTTGTATATATACGTTTATATATGTATTACCCAGGGGGCAAACTGATTTTATGGACATGGGCTGTTGTAAAAGGTTGTTGACCAGAAATGATATCTAGGACCTTCAAGGATCACAACCTGGGTGGACAACCTAGTCAACTACCTATATGCATGTATATACAGTATGTATATGTATACTGCCTTGTTATTCTTGTGAAGCACTTTGTGAATTGTATTTATGTGAAAAGTGCTATACCAAATAAATGTATTATTATATTATTATTACTGTTGATGATATTGTTGTGGAGAGTGTACAGTAAAACTCCACTTTATACGCACGTTTAATCAGCAATCTTCAGATAAGCCCAGGAGGCTTAACACTTACCCAAATCCAAGACATAGCCTCAATTATAAATGTGAGAACTATTAACATTAAATGTGCATAATAATTTGCATCTTAATCCTAAAAGTAAAGCTTAAGTTTACAGAAATAAATGTTTTTTTGTTATTATTGCTATTTGATTTTTCTTTTGTGTGTATTTATCAATTTCTCTATAATAATTTTTGCATTTTCAGTTATTTATTTATTTATATCTGTGCACAAATTTGTGTGCGGGACGCTTGGGACTGAGGGGCAAAAAATAGAAAAAATATGATGTAGTATCTGAATTTGTCGTATTAGCCAAATATAAACATTTCCATTTGGTTACAAAGGATTCCAATGTCTTGTTACTCTCGTTCACATATGGAGCAGACCATGCAATTGTCTGCAGCATGGCACAGCTGACTCGTAACACAGATCCTCTTAACAACTAGGTATATGTATTACCAGTTAATGAAGGAGCTCTTTCCTGCTGAATGGTTACCCATTATCATCACAAAAATCTTCTTTCTGGGAGGCAGGAGGCGAACTCCAAGGCTGCTGGCAATCTTTACCAGGCCTGAAAAAAAGACACACAAAAAACACATAAACACACACGCACGCACACAGTGAGCAGGGCATGCAGCAATTAAAATGGCATTATCACAGTATATCACTTTTGATTTGTTTTAAATTGCAAAAGAAAAGTATTTACATGGAGTCAAATACATAAGAAGTGATGTCATGACCACATAACCAATATTTTTTCATTCCAAACTTTCTCATGATTAGCTTAGTGTAGATTTTTTGAAATAAAACATTATTCATGAAAAGAAAAACAGGATCAAGCTTATCTGTCCCAAGATGCCTATTCCCCCATATTTAGCCTAATATAATTTAAATAAACATTAAACAGTGTCTGGTTTAAGCCTCTACAAAGAGAACTTTGGAGCAATTTGAAGAATTCACCATCTCAGCAAAGCTGCGATAGGCATTTCTTAAAGCCTATTCTTTTATATATTTAGACTCACAATTGGAAATTAAAATAATCCTTAGATGCAGCCCAGAAACGAATTGTTTCAACACCTTGATCGATAACAAGTTATTGGGTTCCTCTCAGGAAACTCCCCGGGTAGTAGGCTAGCTTACGAGAGTAAAAACTTGCTCTGATTATGATGTGGGCGCTGGCCTGCAGAGGAACCTCTTCAATGTCACGCGTCTGACACTGACAGACAGCTGCTGCATAGTCTGACCAACACCAACGGTAACTATATAGGACCAGCAGCAGTCACTTTGAAAACACTTCAGACTGAGTCCTTCTGAACCTTTAACTTATATAACAGCCCAACTGTGCGTGCCTGCTCCTGGCTGCTGCACGGTTCAAACTAGTCTGTCAACGTTGACTCGTGTAAATCCAAATCCAAGTTATTGATTATTTACCGTTTTCGCTGTCCACATACAGACTGTGGCATTCTTTCAGTATTCTTTCGCCTGGTGTGGTGATCGCAGACTCAAGAGGGTTTGCCACAGATCGGGGCTTTCTGCCCGACATTATGACCACAGCCGCCCGCCGCCGCCGCCTCTCTGCTGTTCCCCCAAACCGCTGGGGGAAGACTTTCAGTGTTGCACATGGGGCTCTGCTGTGCGGATGAAGCGCCCCCCTGCGGTCACATAGTGAACCTGTTTGTTTGTTTTTGCTCCTGAGGCTCTGTGACCCTGTTTCAACCTAGTTTTAGCAGATTAATGTTTTTAGTTATTGTTATGCTTGAATAACACACATTCTGAAATAATTTTGCTTTGAAACCAACAGTGGGCCACTATATCCGTTCAGTATTAGGCCTAGGCTACTATCCTTTAAGAGTAGTAGGCGGCCCATTTTTTTTTTATCAACACCGTATAACACTGACACGTTATACTGATAAAATAAAACATACAAATAAAATAAGTAAGTACACGTAGTAAGTTCTTTTGGATAGTAAAATTATTATTATTATATTATTATTATATATAAAATTATTTTATATTGTTTTTCTCCTCGCTGTAGTCAAACAAATTTGCAAGAAAGCTGTGTAGCAATATATTAGGCAATCTTAATTCTGATAGATAGGCCTTTCCCCTTGAATGCTGCCCTTAAATGTTTTTGTTGACTTTTTTTCAAGCTGTTTTCCTCTCGCCTTTTGATTTTTGTGTCAGTGACAACCGTACAATATTGTACTGTTTCTTCCCCTTTCAAGAGTCCTGCATGTTTTTTTGTCAATACAATGAATAAAAACAACCTCAGGACATCACTTAGGTACAGTACCTGTGTTAATGTGGTCCACCACTGCTTTTACACCATGTTGTGCAGAGAGAACCTGGATCTTTTTTGGCTTTCTAACCCTGTGTCCATCTTTCTTCTTTTCATCGTTGAAGGTAACCTCGGCTCCCCACATCAAAACTTAAACTAGGTCATTTTTAGTCAGAAGCAGATGAGGGATTACCTTAAGCACCAATTATATGTATAGAAGACTCTCTCTTTTAATTATAAATGATTACACATAGCTCTTAATTGCCAACAAAGATACACTTGTCTCCCCAACTAAAATGTGACTATTAAAGAAGAAAAAGGAGTAGAAATTAGAAGCATTTTGTAGCACTTCAACAATAATATAATGGGCAATTGCACATGAAACTTTGTATTCAGTCTCAAAGTGTATATCCTCTGCATTAAAGGTGAAGTAAGCGATGTATTTATGTTAATATAAGTGTTAAATCGCTCTTTATTCATACAGTGATCACTTACATAATGTGCATGTTTCATAAAGCCGATCTCTCAGTCAGTTGCTCTGCATAAAATCGTCAAATAAACTTTTCGGGGATCCCGAAATTAATATCAAATCACAAGAGAGAATGCTACAAACCGACACCCGTCTCACTCATGGTCTCACTGCCGGAGCAGGCCAGAGCGACAGATGGGTGAATGTTTATGCGCCTACAATGACGGAGCAGGTAAAAATCCTTCCCTATGTCTGTTTTGATGGTTTTTATCATGTTTTATCACACTTATGGATCTGAGATGATGCTAGATAACTCGCTGCTTGAAGACCGCAGTGCATTAATGTGGTGACGTAGGGACGAGCGAGGGGACTGCTAACTGCAGTAACTGACAGGAAGTTAGCTAAAAGAACCATTCCGCTTACAGCACCTTTAAAGATCCTTTAAACTTACTATTGCTATGACACATGGTGTACCTGAGGTAGAACTAGAACTTTGAGCAGCTGCACTATATCTTCACAAATATATTGTATGCGTTTGTTTTATTACCATGGTTAGGGCTTCCAGCTGTAGATCACACAGTGTTGTTCCCAGAGCTGCTACAAAGCCTGTCACATGAGTGTTTCTGAGGATGGCTGAGGATGACATCATCCCTACGCAATGTCTGCTGCTCACAAGGCTAACACTGGGGAGGTCAGTTTAAGGCAACAGCATCAAAACATGCTGATGTTTACCAATGAGATGCTCCATCAGAAATCTAAAGGTTTTCCACCCATGTCCCACCCGTTGATGAGATTGGCTGATGGAATAGAAGGCCAATGTAAACAGAGAAATGCATTTCTAGTTCATTCAAAATAAAGTTGGGTGGGTCCCCAATAAAGCACATTTAGGTCATGCTATTCCGTATGTGTGACGGGGTTATCTTTTTTGACTTATTTTAACGGGCTGGCCAAAAGCACATAGAGTAAAGTGTCCCATTCTGTTAACTGAGACAACAAAGGGTGAATATTATTCATATTTGAAGCAGCGATTCCTACTTCACCAAGGGGCAAGCAGCACCACACAGGAATGTGCTTCAAGGAGGTATTGGCCCAACCCTCCCTGAAGAATGGATCATATGATGCCCCTAACAATATAGGCCAACATTATGTAAGTACTTTGACTGAAGCCATTATACATGGTTCATCATTTTAAGGCAGATTTCATTATGAATTTCAATGAAGGATCTGTGGAACCAAAGAGAGGGGTAAGTTAATATCAACCCTTTGTGAACTATTTTTTTCAAACCAAAAATAAAATAAAAATCCAATCCCTTTAACAAATGAATGTTAATTCTTTATTTCCTTATTCTGTTTGAATGTGTTCATCAGTTTATCACTGAAAGATACTTCAATGACATAATGCATGTTGAGTCATGGGAGGGTTTTAGAACATTTGTGCACAACAGATGTTGAGGCTTATTTTCCAAATGGCCATATATGATGATTCCTCCACTGAAGTAAATAGCAAGTGAAAGTCTCCATTGGGTCTAGCTAGAAAGTGTACTGATGAGGCACTCTTTATAATGGGTTTATAAGTTGCAACTAATGGTAATTTGTTGTATTTTGGATCATAAAATAATACATCGTTTTCATGCTTTATTGCTCCAATAATACGAGCAGGTTTTTACATTCAATTTACATTAGGCCTGTATCAGTCATAGGCTAGGCCGAATATTTCTCTTTATTAGCCTACGTCTCAAGCAAACATTAGCCGACTTTAGGCGAAACCACAAAAAAGGCTACCTTACATCCACCTTTCTCCATAATAAGGCCATTGTTTGAAGTGTATCTCTCTCTCCGCCTCCTTACTGCTTCTTGGAAAGCTCTGGTGCTTTTTTCCTCAATAATTTCATGTTCGCTGGAGTGACAGTCACTTCTGGATGCGCTGAACCCTCTCACTCCACGTGTGTCCGAGTTTTTGCTGCGCCGCGAAATCTTGTTGGACATGGAGCAATTTTTCGGATCCTCTTCGCCCCCGAGGTCCCACTGTGACAACAGATCAATTGTATCGTCCTCGGGATAGAATTCACCCTCCTTTTCAGATTTAGGTTTTCCTGTCAAGAACCCTTTTATGCAGAGGACACGCACAAACAGTAGGATTACTTTGGGCACAGGGCAGAACAGCAGCGTCAAGATGCCCACAGCATTTGCGGAGGAATATCAGCCTCTGCTTATTAAAGGTTTGAAAGATACGACGCGGCCAAAGGTATGCCTACGTGGATTGTAACAGTAATTTGAGTTTTAAACTTTAACTGGAGTGGGGTGCAATTTTTATTTTCAGTTTTTATTCACATGTCCATGTTTGTTTTGTGTATGTATCTCTGTTTCATTGCAGTTTCCAAACAAATCACTGCTGATAGCAGGGTGTGCTGCGTGTATAGGGGGGACTTTTCAGTATGGATATAATGTATCTATCATCAATGCACCCACGATGGTAATTACACAACTGACTGTCACTGTGCTGTCTTGAGTCTAATTATGAACAGAGTTGACAGAGTCTTAACCAAATGCACTGTGTTTGTTTGCATTGTGTAGTCAATTCTCAAACATGATAAATACTATTATTGGATCACATTTTTTCCATCACTAAAATAACACACATATCCACAGACAGTGATGTCTGGATCATTATGCATGCAAAAAGGCTTAGCTTATTAATATTCTAAAGATCATGGATCAGTCATTCTTTGTTTCACCTGTTGAATGTGCATTCTGTGTGTTTCTTCTTCCATCTCCAGTATGTGCAAGATTTCCTCAACCAAACCTGGAGGGAGCGTTTTCAAACTGACATATCAAGGGGTGCTCTCACCCTGCTTTGGTCCACTATTGTGTCCATGTTCACGTTAGGGGGACTCATAGGAGCGAGTGTTGGTGGGGCCATGTCTGTGATGCTGGGAAGGTATGTACAACATCAACAAAAATGTATGTACTTTGGCTAAAATCTTCCTATTTTCCAAATCATATTTCAGTCATATTGCTTTTCCAGGAAAGGGACACTGTTGATAAATAATATATTTGCTTTGACGGCTGCTCTGCTGCTGGGTCTGAGTTACCCCACAGGAGTGTTTGAGTTACTCATCATTGGACGTCTTTTCACTGGAATAAATGCAGGTAAATGTTTCGGAAGCAAAGCTGTATTCCCGGCTAAACACGTCTTCATATCATGTTTGAAATCCTCTTGATAAATATTTGCTTTGAACGTCAAACCTCTGAAATTTTCAGTTTTGTGTTCAATAGGTATCTCCCTTTGTGTTCAACCTCTGTATCTTGGGGAAATAGCACCGACTGCACTTCGCGGTGCCATTGGAATGGGAACTTCTGTCTTCATTACTGGTGGGATCTTGACTGGACAAGTGGTCGGCCTCAAGTAAACGTCGGACACATCTGATTCTTTACACAAAATATTAATGTTTGTTCACAAAATATTAATGTTTGTTTCGCATGATTGATATGCCCTGTGTATATTTTCAAATCGGACCTCTATGTGGGATTTCACAGAGAGCTCCTGGGCAGAGAAGAGTACTGGCCCATCCTGCTCTCCACCACATGCATCCCGGCCTTTTTGCAGCTCCTGATCCTGCCCTGGTTCCCGGAGAGCCCGCGCTACTTGTACATTGACAAAGGAGACGATGAGGGGTGTAAGAAAGGTAAACTGACACCACCACTTCTGCATTGCAAAACTGGTCGTCCAGTGCACATGACAGCAGGGTTTACCAAGTTAAGCACTCCCTTTGTCTGGAACCATCCAAGGCTAAGACATTGAGCTTAAGGTCCTCTGTGAGTCCCAGCATGTGATCGCATTCTGGTAACAGCAACATGATGGAACAAGAAAACTGATTTGACACGGAAAAAACATTTGACATGATTGCAAACAGACCCTGTAGCCACGTACCTATGTCATGTGCTTTTTACTTTCTGCAGCCTTGAAGCATCTGCACGGCACAGCCGGATGGGAAGGTGAATGGGAGGATATCGTGAAGGAGAAGAATAACTTAGTGGGTTTCCAGGCCAAGAAGCCCTGGCAGCTCTTTACCGATCGTGGAATCCGCTGGCAGCTTCTCACCATCATACTGCTCAACGCTGCACAACAGCTGAACGGCATCAATGCCGTACGTGCACTATGACACATCTGTTGAATGACAATCTGTCCGTCTTTACTTCAAAGCTTGTAGTCTATTCCTCTGTGCCCACATTAGCATTAATAAAGACCTAAAAAACAACCCCTTAAGATTGTTAAGGGGTTGGGACGTTCTTTTATTTGAAATTCAGTATTTCTTGTCTGTATTTCCTGTAGATTTACTTCTATACAGATTACCTGTTCAAACAATCTGGCATTTCCCAGGACAAAATACCATATGTGACAATTGGCACTGGTGCCTGTGAATGCATCACGGCTTTAACTTGTGTAAGTATGAGATTTACATGTTACCTTTATCATTACTTCCATGAGCATCTAACAGTAACAGCAAGTTTATTGTCCACTAAGGTAGGAAATTGTTCAAACAAAAGCCTCAGTTAAGAAGTCAAAAAAATATGGTAACACAAATAAACTGAACACAAACTGAAATACTGTTGAGCAGGATTTTAAGAGTACAAAACTGGCAGTTTCCAATGAAGGGTCAAATTAAAATTCCAACAAAGCATTTTGTCTGCAGTGTGTTTTAGTCTTATGTCATGCTGTGTGTTTTGTAGAGTCTGCTCATTGAACGCCTGGGAAGGAAAGTGCTCATCACGGGAGGATACACACTGATGGGCATCTGTTGCATTTTATTCACGCTGACACTCTCTTTCCAGGTGAGTCATCTCGAGACAAGACAGAGTACGAATAGATATTCAATGTATACAGTATAGGTTCGTGTTTTTTTCAAACATCAATTGCACTGCTACTTGTGTGTCTATCTTTCTTTTAGGATGCCAGCCCAATATTGCCGTACCTGAGCATGGCATGTGTATTTGCTTTTATCCTGAGCTTTGGCCTAGGACCAGGTAACTTCTAAATCATTCACTTTAAAAGGCTATCCTCTTCAGCTGCTGTTGCACCAACCTTTGCTGTTGTTGTGTCTTCTTCCTTTAAGGCGGCGTGACTAACATCTTGACCACAGAACTATTCACACAAACCACACGACCCGCAGCGTACATGATCGCAGGCTCAGTCAACTGGTTAAGTTTCCTCTTCATCGGCTTGACATTCCCTTTTATTGTGGTAGGTGTCCAGAATGGTGACAATGGTGACAATATATCTACAGGTTTTATTTACGTGGTACATTTCAAATGAGGAAACAATGATTGAAGGTTTGGATGTTTGGAGGGAGTTAGACTCATTGTGTTAATAATTTTTTTTGAGCAGATTGGGCTGCAGCAGTACTGTTTCCTGGTGTTCTTGGTCATATGCTTCTTAGTGGCAACGTACATTTTGCTCATCGTTCCTGAAACCAAGAACAGAAGCTTCCTCGAAATCCAGAATGAATTCCAGACGTCCACCAGCCGTGCCGATGGAGCAGTGACAACACTGTTATCAACCTCTATATGAAACCCAACCTTTGACTCAGGGGATGACCAAGTAGAGCTTTGTTATGTCTCACAGTATTAAAGTTAAGTTTTCCACACAACAAACACAATACTGTATATCTCTGTAGAAATTAGTCATATTAGTGAATGCTTCTGCCAATGCTGTATTTACATGCTCTACATCTCTTGAGTTAATCCATAAACATAAACATTTGAATGTTTGTGATATTGTGATATTCTTTTTGATAAATGTTGGTGTTTTACAACTTTTATAAATGGTGTTGTTATGAAATTTCTTTGTATGAAAAAGTAAAGTTTAATGTAATTTAGCGTGAATGAAGAACTAAGGGTTTAATTTAAGTGTGTGTCATGCATGTATTCACAGGGATAGAGACCCAGGTTTGAATCCGGCCTGGGTCGTTCTCTGCATGTCATTCCCCTCTCTACCCCATGTCATTTCTGTCTTTCCAAACTGTCTAATAAAAGCAAAAATGCCAAACAATAATCTTTAAAAAAGTAATACCTATCTGTTTGAGAGAAAATTGCCTCTGAATGTACTCAGTAGTACAATCAAGCATAGGGAGGCTACAGTAATCCTACTTATTCCTGATCTGGAATATTTGGTTCAAATTCCAGACTCATATAATAGGCTTTACTTCTGAACAGCAGCCATAAGAGAAGTGGGGTCAGAATGGTTTTGGCTCTTTCTGTGGAATTCCTTTCTGTGCCATTTAGAAAAACAAGCTGTTAAAAGTACATGTGTGCTTAGTAATGAGCGATAAGTATCTGTATTTTTGTATCAATTGATTTTTAAATATTAAACGTTTAACCTGGCTAAGTGGGCCGCCATTTGCTTCTCATTTTGTCTCACAGTGTTCATACCAATACAAGTAATCCATCATTTTAATGCCATGTTCCACTTGGCAGTACAGACTCTATTACGAAAAAAAAACAATAAGATGTAGGCCTACTCCATTATCAAAGATGAAATAAATATATTATACTTTATTATTATGTAGGCCTATTAGCCTACTTTTACTGATGCTTTCATATACAAAACATTTTCCAGTTAATCTGCTAAATTAACAAGTAATTTAAGTGCTCAAATCAATGTAGCCTAGTGAAATAAACAACAGTAGGCCTATGTAAAAGTATAAATTAGCATGGAATGAAAATAATAAAGTAGGAATATGCCAACTTTCACCACTGATCAATGACGATATGTAGTCACACAATGAACAAATTAAAAGGAATCGGTTTAGCAGAGGGAATTTATCTGTTTTCTTCTTTTGCTGCCATTTTCAACTTTACAGTCCAGCAGGCGGCGTTAAAGCATCTGTACAGCCATTTACAACTCCAAAGACACAATAGAAGAAGGAGGAATAGGCCCTTCCCACTCAAAAATGGCGACCTAGAGCAGTGTCCACGCTCGTTTGTTGACATATATTTAAAAAACAAGTTTAGACGATTCACAGCCACCAAAACGATGTCGAGAATCATCGTTAAAAACCTCCCTGACGGGGTGAGTACCCCGCCCGCACGTTGGCACACAGTAATTTCCCATTTTGTGTCAGTCCATCTGAAAATGTCACTGTCTGTCTTGTGTGCAGCTGAAGGAGGACAGGTTCAGGTCGATGTTCGCCGCCTTCGGCACCGTGACAGACTGCTCTCTGAAGTTCACCAAGGACGGCAAGTTCCGCAAATTCGGCTTTGTGGGCTTTAAAGTCGAGGAAGACGCTAACAAAGCTCTTAAACATTTCAACAAGAGCTTCGTGGACACGTCCAGAGTCACGGTATGTATGGGCTTTACCACTGAGCATGCGCGGTGTGTTCACATAGCATTACTGTTTTACAAACCCGCCTGGTTGTCCTTTATTCTAGGTGGAGATGTGCAAGGCCTTCGGAGACCCCACGAAAGCTAAAGCCTGGAGCAAACACACAGTTACAGACAAACTCTCCACTCCTGCTGAAACTGACAGCAAAACGGTACCAGGCAGACACAAAATACAGTCCTCATACTATCTCCAGAAAATAAACAATATCAATGTACCCCCCAAACACACACACACACACACACACACATCAGACCACCTTACATGTTACCACAATGTCCTTTTTTCATAAAAAAGTTCTGAACTTTCACAGCACTCATTCTTTCTGATGCATTTGTATGGATTGGGCGCCAGTATATTCATTTGTCCTTTGTCTCCAGAAAAAACAGCAGAAAAAGGAAACTGAGAGTGCACTTGGAAATGTGAGTAAAAGGTTAATTCAGAAGCTAATTGCCTGCTGTTAGAAAGACATGTTTCATTTACCTTACCGTATGTGAAATCAAATGATACACAGGTCTAAACCAACCTCACTAAAATATAGTATACTATATTAATAATAATCAAATAATGATTTCTGCCTGTGTTTTTTATAGATATATTCTTAAGTGTTACTGTATGAAGGTGTTATTACATTTAATGTATTTCGTCCATTTGAAGTGTCAATCATTGTTGATGTAGGTGTGTGTGTGTGTGTGTGTGTGTGTGTGTGTGTGTGTCACAGCTGGAAGAGGACCAGGGATTCAAGGAGTTTCTTTCAGTGCATCAGAATCGAAGCCAAGCACCAACATGGGCCAATGACACAATGCAGCAAAAGCCTGGTCCTCCTGACGCTGTACAGACAAAGACGCAGGGCAAGAAGAAGATCGCCTCAGACGATTACCTCAACTTTGATTCAGAGGAGGAGGAGGAGGAAGAGGAGCAGGAGGAAGAGGATGAAGATGAAGGTTTGTAACGGTGGTCTCTTCTTAGTGTAGGTCAATGAAATCTGCCCCCCATTTTAGGGACTGGATCCTAATGTATCTTATACTAGGTACAATCTCAGTTGGAGCATGTGGTAAAGCTTCCACATGACCCAATATCATGACACTTCCCCTAGTTTACCACTAGTTTAAAGAAATTCACACAGACAGCTTTGTTGTATTAAACTTCAAAATGTCTTGTTTTACAGTGTCAGTGGTGTAGCCGTAGGTTCAGTCTGGTCCCAATTGGGACAATTTGATGGGTGTAATATATAAGATAGAACTTCATTCACAAAAAAATTGTAACCCAGATTCTGAATATACATAGTGCAATAAAGTCTTGCATACATACTCTTCTAAAATCTACTTAGTGCTGGTTACAGTTTCCCTATGCAAGCAATGATTATGTTTGCGTCTGTGGTTGCTATATTTCAAAAACTACCAATCCACATGTAGAAATGTACACTATGAACGGAAACTTGTATTTAAGTATTGGCTGCTTGTGGTGGTTTTCAGGTGGCACTAAAGAAGCACTGAAGTCTGGCTTATCAGATATGGAGTATCTGCGCTTAAAGGTGGCACAGACAGACGCCACCATGGAGGAGAGTGAAGTGAAGGATGACTGTGAAGACGGAGGTGAAGAAGATGAGGATAAGGGTCCAGCACGGCTCACAGACAGCGCCTACGAGAGTGGAGACATAGAAAACATCTCAAAGTCCCAAACCGTTTCCTCTGAGGTTGACAAGCAGAAAAAAGGAAAGAAAACGGCCAAGCAAGAGGTGACTGTTCAAAAACAATCTACACGTTTAAAACATTGCTATTCCATATGGCAAGGCATTTGTTTTCAGCTTGTTCTTTTTGTCTGCAGATGGAGCCGGTGACAGAGTTCACCATAAAGCTGAGAGGAGCCCCGTTCAGTGTGAAAGAGGTGAGTGAACAAGAGCTTCCTGGTTTCAGAGGTGAAGTGAAGATATGTATTCCACTTTAAGAGCATCCTGTATATTAAATGTGTCTGTATCTATGACATATAAACATATTAGTTTTGTGTATGTGTGTGACTTCAATAGCAACAAATCCGAGAGTTTATGACCCCGCTGAAGCCTGCTGCAATCAGGATAGGGAGGAATGAGAGCGGAGGGAGAACTGGTATGTTTTTAACAACGTTCAATATGTATTTCAGATGTTTTTTCTCAGCATATTTTTACAGACAATATTTTGTATACCATATATCTGTTGGGTATGTAGTCGCCTGTTTGTACTGTATGTGTCTATCTATGATGACTGTGTGTACGGGCCCATGTATCAGCTAAGGTGTCTTTTGTCTGGGTTACAGGATATGTATATGTGGACTTGCACTCTGATGAACAGGTGGAAAAGGCCTTGAAGAAGAATAAAGACTACATAGGTGAGAAATATTGTAGCCTGTACTTATTTTTGGGCATCATTTTGAATGTATGTTGGTGGTCTGAAAAAAATCCTACATTGCTAACTGTTGGATTTTTTAGTCTACAGGTGCAACAATTCATCAGTTAGACAATCAACAGAAACAAACTATTTTGATAATCGGTTAAAGCCATTTTTTTTTTGATGCAGTCACCTTGGGCTCTTGGATCGTAGTTTGGCATTGTTCACTATTTTGTTATGTTTTGTAGACAAAACAATTAATCTTGAAAATAGTCACTTTTGTACATGATAACACAAAAGTAATCACCAGATGCACGCCTAACTCTGTCTGCTTTAAGAAGAAGATGACGGACTTGTATTTATAGAAATGCATGAGCATCTGTTGTGGCCCATGACAAACCTTCTGCTTGTGTGTTTTCAGGTGGGCGTTACATTGAGGTTTTCCGTGTGGATGCCTCTGCAGGAAAGGGCAAGAGAGACAAAAAGGAAAAAGAAATTGACAGAAATTTCACCAGGACGCTCAAGGAGGACGAGGAGGAGGAAGATGTTGCAGAGTCAGGCCGACTTTTCATCAGAAACCTTCCTTACACCTGCACCGAGGAAGAGATCAAAGATATATTTGAAAAACATGGTGAATAAAAAATAAATTAGATTTTTTTTTTTACAGGCTTTCACTTCACCTCCATTAGTACAGTAAATTCACTTTTGTACGAGTGTATAATCATTCTTCAACCTTTTACAGGTCCTTTATCTGAGGTGCTCTTCCCTATTGACAATCTAACCAAGAAACCTAAAGGATTCGCTTTCATAACGTACATGATACCAGAGAATGCAGTGACCGCTCTATCTCAGCTGGATGGACATATATTTCAGGTATTTAACTTTTTTTTACTCTCTACACCACATCAACAGGACCTGAAATGACTTCTTAAAATAAGTGCCACATATTCATTTTCAAATTAAGTTAAAGGCTGATACGAAACTTTCATTCTCTCTCTCTTTTAGGGCAGGATGCTTCACCTGCTTCCCTCAACAGTTAAAAAGGAAAAGACAGACTCTTCAGATGCTGGGGGTCCTGGCTCTTCCGCTTACAAACGGCAAAAAGATGCCAAAAATAAAGCCTCAAGTTCAAGGTATAGGCTTTATAATTACTTCAAATCTCTGCTTCTTTGTTCGTGATGTCTCTGAATTAATTGAATTTGATAATTAAAATGTTTGGACATGATTTCCTTCTAGCTCCCACAACTGGAACACCCTGTTTCTGGGCACGAGTGCAGTGGCAGATGCCATTGCTGAAAAATACAACACCACAAAAAGCCAAGTCTTGGACCATGTGAGTAATACTGCTTTCTACAAATAACAATCTTCAAGGAATGTGTGCATGTATCTTTTGGATAGGCCGGATTGCAATGGTTTTTGGCAAAGATTTTGCTGAGTTCAACTTATTTGCCCGATGACCATGTGTCTTTTTTTGCAGTTGCACTAGCACCTCGCTTAGCTGTTGTAGAGGTAGCATTCAGATAAATGACAGTGCTGCTGTCTGTCTGAATATGTCCTTTTTCACCAGTTGCAGCTACATCCACATGTAAATCCTTCAGTGCAAATAAAAGTCTGAGACAAATGTATTTGTGATTTTGGGCTATACAAATAAAACTGATTTGATTTGATTTGTATCCCCCTCTGCAGGAGTCAAAGGGAAGCGTTGCAGTGCGGATGGCCCTGGGAGAGACGCAGATTGTGCAGGAGACACGACAATTTCTAATAGACAACGCTGTCAGTCTGGATTCCTTTAGTCAGGTATGTTTTAATACAAACTCCTTCTCACTTGTCCCTTTATGATCTATACACATTTTACAATGCCTGTAAAGCAGTAACCTTGGCTGGGGATGTTTCCTGAATGTGTTGTGTGCCCTGGTGTACAGGCGGCAGCAGCCAGGAGTACCACTGTGATCCTGGTGAAGAACCTTCCAGCCGGAGTGACTGTGTCAGAGTTGGAGGAGCTCTTCTCTCCTCATGGCTCTCTGGGCCGAGTACTGCTGCCACCTTCGGGACTCACCGCCATCATCGAGTTCCTGGAGCCAACTGAGGCCAAGCGAGCCTTCACTCGTCTGGCCTACAGCAAGGTCAGCTTTTAGCTCTTAGCTTTTTATTTTTATTTTTCATGTGCAGCAGAACTTTTAAAAGAGGCATTTAAAAGACTTCTCCTTATCTCTTAACATTGTAGTTTCATCACGTCCCGCTGTATTTGGAGTGGGCACCTGTGGGGGTGTTTGTAGCACCCAGACCAGAACCAGGTAAAATCACACAAAAAAATTTAACATTACTCTTTTCTTTTTTTTTTCTTTTGTAATTCTATACAAGAGTTATCATTTGAATAATTGGATTTTATTTATAATAATTAGAAAAAGAGGCGGCAGTGAAAGAGGAGAAGAAGGAGGAAGAGGGCGAAGAAGAAGAGGAGGAGGAATCTGCTCCTGGTTCCACCCTTTTCATTAAAAATCTTAATTTTAGCACAACGGAGGAGAAACTACATGAGGTAGGTCAATTCATAATGAGTCCCTCAGTTAAAGGAATACTTCACCCATACGGAACCGGCGTTCTATCATTATAAAATCGCCCTTATGATATAATGAATGAGGTTTTTCTTCCCTCAGTCTTCTCTTGACCCAGCTGTCCTGTTAATCCTAACCCTACATTTTATTATGTGTGAAATGTAGGGTGAGACCATAAAACACTCTTTCTGCTTTTTCTCAGGCTAGGATAAACTGATTTCTTAAATTCTTGCATATTTATACTACATAGGATCTCAGAGTTCAATACACTTTCATATTCCCACTGGTGAAGTAGGTCTTTAAGTTGTGTAAGGGTTTATTATCAGCACAATGTTTGAGATGTTTAATATTGTTTCTTAATTTTTTTGTAGACATTCTCCAAATGTGGCAAGGTCCAGTCCTGCAGTGTCTCCACGAAGAAAGATAAAACAGGTACCAAACATTAAAACTGCTATCTTTTATATACTTAGATGTAACATGGGATACTGATTTTAAATATGCATTCTCAATTCAGTCTGTGTGTTTTTGTCTGGCTTTCTACAACAGTTGGTCAAATTAATAATAACTAAAAAAAAAAAAAAGAGTAAACAACCACCGTGGTTTGATTTCCAGGCAAGCTGTTGTCCATGGGCTACGGTTTTGTCCAGTATCAGACGGCAGAGGCAGCGCAGAAAGCCCTGAAGCAGCTACAGGTACCTTACCCAGTTCCTTGTAGATAACGCTTGCAGCTTTTCTTAACAGCCCGGTTCTTCGCTAATGTATGTGTTCTTTTTCTCAACCCTCCACCAGCACTGTACTGTGGACGAACACCAGTTAGAGCTGAAGATTTCTGAGAGAGCCACAAGGTAAGATGTGCATCAGAAGAATAAAAAAGGTGGTCCATAAATGTAGATAGTTACACATCTATATTAAGATATAGAATGTACATGATTATTACCAGTAGTTAGTAGTTAACCTCGACAGTTGCTTATTGCTCAAGTGTTTTAAGCATCAGCACCAATCATCACAGTTATATTACAACATGTGAAACAGACACTGAAATGACCGATCTGTGCATGAAAGTTTTACTTATTGGTTGAATTTTTTCCTCACAAAGTGTTAACTGTAAATGTGTATGAGGAGGAATTTAGCCCATACAACTACAACTACGTTTAGATACTCATACAGTCCTTTCCCTATGTGTACAGGAATACTGAAGTGTCTCGCAAGAAGAAGCAAGCTGAAAAGAAACAGACAGGAACCAAGATCCTAGTGCGCAACGTCCCCTTCCAGGCCACAGTCTGGGAAATACGGGAACTCTTCTGGTAGCCGACACACACACACACACACACACACACACACACACACACACACACACACACACACTGGACTCTTTTATTAACACTATGGAAAGAGAAAGTTCTGAGTATGATCATTTAATAATAGTGTGTAATCCCATTGTCATTTCAGTACATTTGGAGAACTGAAGACCGTCCGTCTTCCAAAGAAAGCAGCTGGTTCAGGGAATCATAGAGGCTTCGGCTTTATTGACTTCATCACAAAACAGGATGCTAAGGTTTTTTAAGCTTTGATCTATGTCGTTCGGAAACTTACTGTACTCTACTGCCACATTGCAGTGTACACTATGATGATGTTAAATGCCATGCCCCTGTTTCCTCTACAGAAAGCCTTTGCTGCTCTCTGCCACAGCACCCATCTGTATGGGAGACGCCTTGTTCTTGAGTGGGCAGATGCTGAGGAAACTGTAGAGACATTGAGACGGAAAACAGCTGAACATTTTCATGGTAAATCCACAAACTTTTCTAACTTGCAGAAATAAATGCAACTGCACTGTTTATTAATGTATTTTCTTCCATGTTATTTGTTCTCCATTCCAGTGGCCTCCAAAAAGCAGAGAAAGACGGAGGTTATGGAGGGAATTATGGAGACGATGGAGACTGATGGGATTGTGGAAGATTAAAGGTTGATGTCTATGTCGAAGCCTCGAAACAACTCTGACCAATGCTCCTATTTTTCCTGTACAAATTGGACTATGAACTAAATAAGGTCCCGAGTGCCATGTGAAAAATGTGATGACATGTTTAGTATTGAATGATGAATCAATGAAATATGTCAGTTTTTATATAAAATTTGTATTTCTTGCTGTAAAATCTGTATTTTTGGTTGTGTGTGTTTGTTCAAGTAACTGACATGATAAAAAACTATATGGCTTTTATTTTGAAAGAAACATCTGTTGTCAGGTGACTGGTCACCCGTCTTGTCATGTGACTTCTTCATGTCAACATGGCGGACAGACGAAACAAGACGTATGAAAGTTTAACAGCGGTTTTGATCGTTTTAGCCGGTTTGTGTTATATTCTCGGGTCTGTTCGAGCTGAAATAAGAAGCACTGTCCTTGACAAAAAAACCGGACAACTGTCTGTCGTCGAGGGATACCGAGAAGATTTTGTGGCATGGGCGAATTTCACTGATGACATTAAAACATCAGGGTGAGTCGTTAATGTGTAATCTGATCTTTGTTTTCACATAGCATAAAAACACGTGAAACCTGTGACAGGCTAGCCATAACAAATAAAAGGCTAATATAGTCTTCAGTTGTGTCAACATGATTACGTCCGTTTAAAAAAAAAAATCATTGTTGTATCAATGCAGCAGATGATATTCTGCACTTGACAATAATATATTTGAATTGCTTGCAAGTAAGAGTCAGTCATCAACTGTCTGTCACAAAGGACTGCAGAAGAAACCTAAAGTCACAGGAAGATACAAAGGGCTGGAAAGAAATCAAAGAATATGCAACCTTTGTGATTCTAATTGTGTTGGAGATGAATACCATGTACTTTTTGAGTGTAAAAATGTGGATGTAATGTATTTTAGAAAAAAGTACCTGCCAAATTATTATTTTTATTTTCCATCCATGACCAAATTGATTTAGCTTTTGAGGGCAAGTAGGCCAGGGGTTATTGTTAAAACAGGTGCCTTTTTGAGAAATGTTTTGCCATTGTTTAAGTGATGTTTTTGTTTTGTTTTGTTTTTTCTTGCCGTGCACCATTGTTTTGTTTTGTAATGATTTCAGTTGAATTGTGTGCTCCGTGCCATGTGCTATGGCCGTGAGCCGTAATAAATAAATGAAATTAAAAAAGAAAGACTGAAGAGAAACAGTCAGATTTCAGTCTATAGGAGGAGGTCGAAAAACGCCGCATTTATAATGTCTTTACTTGTATTTAGTTGAACAAAACATGACAATATAACAAATACAACTGATATAATAGTAATGGCTCACATGGTGCAGCCTATGCCCTCTCATATCCTCACCTACAGTACAGGGAATTGCTTGCTTTGCTTCTTGTATGTTTTGTTTGATTGAGCTTGACCCTAAACACAGATAATATGCTCATATGTTTCAGCTTTTTCTTTTATTTGCACATGCTCTCTCTTTCAGCTGGTCTTTCTTGGAGGTCACCACCAGCGGCCGGTACAATGACAGTATGCAGGCTTATGCTGCCGGTGCAGTGGAGGCTGCACTCACATCTCAGGTCTGCTTTAAGCTTAGCTTCCTCGTACGGCCCTGTTCACCAAGCAGTCAAAATGTCATTTTACTCTAATCTAACGACTTGGTGTATGTCTTCTTTTAGCTCATTTACAAGCACTGGATGAACACTTTAATGAATTACTGTGGGCCCTTCACGTCGGACACCGGTTACTGTGATCGCCTTAAGGCTTTCATCGCAACCAATATGCTGTGGGTTCAAGAGCAAATAGAGAAGCAGCCGAGTTCACCCTACTGGTACCAGGTACTTGATCAGCATCTGTAGGCTAAAATGGATTCCTTTGCATGGATACAAAAACATCAGGAACCAGGTGTTTCACTGTGATTCTGTTCAACAGGTGCGTCTAGCACTGCTTCAGCTGAAGGGTCTTGAGGACAGCTACAATGACGAACTGTCATTTCCAACAGGGCCTCTCTCCCTCTACCCATTTGGCTTCCTGTAAGTGTTTTAATCAAACACATCTCTACACAGCACTTTCTTCCTGTTATTGCTGAGTGACATTCTCCACTACTGCTCTGTCCAACCAGACTTTTCCAATTGGGCGGCGATCTGGAGGACTTGGAATCGGCTCTGAACAAGTCCAGCCAAAATCGAGCCCTCCGGTCTGGCTCCTGTTCTGCTCTCATTAAGCTGTTGCCAAACAACAAGGACCTGCTGGTGTCACATGACACCTGGAACAACTACCAGTCCATGCTGCGCATCATGAAGAAATACATCTTTGCCTTTCAAGTTTCTCCCTCAGGTAGTCCGCTGATGCAGGCGTGTCTCATTTTCATCATTGCACCTGTTCCAGAGTACCTCTGTATTCACATTAAAGTAAAATATTGAAATTTTGGGAAATATGCTGATTCACTGTCTTAATGAGAGTTGTATTAAAATATCAGTACCTTTTCTGTAGTTTTTGTAAAGATTAAACAAAGGAGATATAATATGTTAAAGACTTATCTTCAGAGGTGCCAGTCGTTACCATTGGAAATAGCCAGTGTAGCTTTTTGCCTCCATTACCAAAATGCTGATCTAAGCTAAATGACAACTGGCTCTAGCTTCATATTTACTGTACAGACAAACACATGTCAATCTTCAATCTAACTCTACTTTATTACGAGCTTGATTTATTTTCCTTTTCAGGCAATGATCTTATTCCTGGAGGAACTCAGGCCTTCTCATCTTATCCTGGAGCGATTTTCTCCGGAGACGACTTCTATATTCTGAGTAGTGGCTTGGTGAGAACTGTATACTTGGCCTGATAAAACTGAGTGTTAAGAATGTGTTGTTATTTTTTTCTTTTTGAATACAAAGGAAGTAACGCTAGATGGCGTTTCCCGGTTCTTCTATCTTGTGTCTCCAGGTTACCTTGGAAACCACCATTGGCAACAGTAACCCTGCGCTCTGGAAGTTTGTTCAACCAACTGGAACTGTGATGGAGTGGCTGAGGAACATTGTTGCCAATCGACTGGCTGCTACCGGCAAGGAGTGGGCTAAGATATTCAGCAAGTACAACAGTGGAACGTGAGTTTCAATCACTAGAAATACACCTTTTGTTTCAACATTATTACCGCTTTGTCGCAATGTAGTCTCCTGAAGTGTTGTCTGCAGGTTTTTTGTCCTGTGTTCAAAATTCCTATTCAAGACGATAAGATAAAATGTTTTGTTCCCTACCTATTGATCACCAGGAGTCATGTGAGATAAGTCAGTTGGGTCGTGCAGTTGTAATGGGGTCATCGGACTGAGTGTTTGTTGTGAAATGCTGACTCAGATATGTCTTGATGAATAAACAGTGGATAAGAAATGAAAATCCCTAAAACCTAGTAGGTTTAAGGTTTTATGCTTATTTTGGACTGTGTGTTTTTGTGCGCTTTGCAGGTATAACAACCAGTGGATGATTGTGAACTACAACCACTTCACTCCAGGGAAGACTGACATAAAAGAGGAGCTCTTCATTGTGCTGGAGCAGATTCCGTACGTCTTTACACCTACATCTTTCATCAAAGTGCAACATTATTTTAGTTTTTTTCATTTATGACTCCTATTCCACTTATCTTTTATTGCTGCAGGGGATTAGTTGTCTACACTGATAAAACTCAGGAACTGTTGGAAAAAGGGTATTGGGCAAGTTTCAACATACCGTAAGTAGCCACTTTAGAATCATAAAGTTTTATGTTGACATGTACTATACATTACATGTTAATTGCTGTTTGTTCATATGTGCTCATGTGTAGGTACTATGAAGACATATTCAATGCCAGTGGCTGCAATGAGTTGGTCGAAAAGTTTGGCCCGTGGTTCTCTCTGGACCAGAATCCTCGGGCCCAGATATTCAGGAGAGACCAGACTGCTGTCACAGATGTGAACTCAATGGTCCGCCTCATGAGGTAACGCCTTTGTGTTTGGAGTTGGAACATTTTCCATCATGTTCTGGATTGATCAGCGTTGTACAAACAAACAAACAAACTTTAAAGTAATATTTTATGTTTTTATAGGCTAATAACTACACGTGAATTGTATTTATGAGAGGCAGTGTTTCCCCTCAGGTATAATAACTTTAAGGAAGACCCATTGTCAAAGTGTGATGGTTGTATTCCACCTGCAAACGGAGAGAACGCCATCTCAGCCCGTTCAGACCTGAATCCAGCTAATGGAACGTATCCGTTTGGCGCTTTGAGACAGAGACCACATGGAGGGACAGACATGAAGGTTTTTTATTTTTCTAATTTTATTTGAATACATTTCTCTGCCTGTACTCTTATCCATCATGCTCCTTGATTCTTTTCAGTGTGACTGTGAGACATAAAAGAGATGTTTGCTAAATCTGATGAATTGTGTGTACAGATGACCTCCTACGGGATGTTTCGTGACTATGGCATGCTGGCAGTGAGCGGGCCAACATGGGACCAGGTGCCACCCTTCCAGTGGAGCACATCCCCTTACAAAGATGACCTGATGCACATGGGTCACCCAGACACTTGGACATTTAAGCCTGTACAAGTCATCTGGACTCCTTAATTGTTTTCATAATGTTAATGCAAATGGTATGATAAATGTATATACTGACAGCTGTGTTTGGACAAAGGGAAATGGGACTGTAATTCAGTGTGACAAGACTTTTAATGAACAAAATATTAATGTTATTGATTCTCAGGACAGTGGCAAAAATAATCTGAAAGTATTGCATTTTTTGATAAGTGAAGCACAGGAAATTGTAGCTTAAATGTGAGGCAATATGACTAAGAATAAAAGGTATCCATCTTCATACTATAAAGTGGGAGCTCCTATATTAGATCATATCTGATTTTCAGGTTTTCTTTCTGAATTTCATTTCTTAGGCCTTTGCTAAATGTGCAAATATGTAAATTCCATAATACTGATGTCTAATTGAGTTGTTGGAGTTGTAAACTGTTTCCACAACACATTTATTTTGAGAAAGATCCAAATACAGTTATTCATACAGATGCACATGTTCTGTTACGTTTAAGAAAAACGACTTTGGACAATAATTTAAAAAAATAAGAGAATATGAGGTGTTGCTTTGCATTGCATGTTTTTTCTAAATAGTTTTTAAATAAACATGCTGTGTGACATTTTTGATGAGATGTTTTCTATTTCCATCCAGATTAAGTTTTTGTTTGTTACTAAATAGTAGTAAGCTAGTAGAAACAATAGAATTAAAATGTCCTATACCCCCACAAAGTGGTTAGGGGGTCGGTTGGTTAAATCCAGGTTGAAAATGTGTCATTTTAATTTAAACTTTAGCCTCTTTACCACAACCATCAATAATAGAAACAGAGAGGCCATTAATTAACCTGAAGTAAATTGTGTTCAGTGTGCCCTGGTTATATTTTGCCCATGGCTTCTCTGCTTCCCTTGAATGGCAACATTTCATTTTATGAACGCATCAGAAGTAATTTAGCCCGTCAGTTTTAAGATACATTTTCTAACCTGTGATGACATTATTACAAGTATGAGCCAAATTATTGCAAAACATAACAAACTAATAAGGCTAAATGTACATCTTTAAAATATATCTCAACAGACTTTACATTTTTAGTAAACATTTAATTTTTGTATTGTTTATGTTTATTGCAACCACAATACTCCTTTGGGGATGAAACTAGTCAATATGTATCCCTATATCTATTTATTCTATTTTATATAGCATCATCCATTTGTCGAGAGAAAAAGAGGTGGGAAGGCATGTCGGTCTCATTGGTCTGTCCGGTCTGTCCACCAAAAGTCAGTCCGCTTAACGGCCGTGATGTCGTCATATCAGTGCGCCCACGTAAACTGACGTTGCTGTCGTGTTTATCGTTTGTGCCGCTTTAACTGAACTTTAAACATCTTTCAATGTCGAACTCAGTGGAGATACTCGGGTATCATTGTATTTTACCAAACCTGGCGACGTTACATGAGAAGACTGGGCAAATTGAAGGTATGCTCTCCTTTAGTTATTTAGCAACATTACTCTATGCAGGTTATAGCCTATTATTTACTATCTATGGTTATAGCCGATAATGTAGGCTGATATGACTGACAAGCGTCACGTCTCCTGTTGATTTGGACTTATTGTAGCCTATCTTATCGGTCACACTGCAGACTGTGCTCTTTTCACAAATAATGGCATAGGTGCAAAGGTGGCTTTCAGTGGTTGTCAATAAGAAGTTAAGAATTGATGCTTTGAATTGTTTTTATATAGATGGCTACTTATTCACAGGACATATGGCACCTGCATGTCGAAGTTTAAATACAGCCCAAAAAATAGATAGTCCTTTGGTAATTTCATAAATTATATTTAGCTTAATGAAACTTTTCCCCTTCAGCACAACTAAACTTTAGTAGGTTAACTGAAATGACTCCCCTACGTTCACAGACCGTGGCCTCTCTGGCGTAGTTGGAGTCAGATGATGAGTCGCTGGCAGCCGGTGACCAACCTTAAAGAAAATGCATCCCGCAATCCTCCAGGGGTGGCATTTTTCGTGTGCCTGGTGTTTCTGTCGGTCTCGTTCATCTGCTTCTGCTCTTACAGCTACTCTCACACTCTGCGTAACCCTGACATAACAAAGGTAAGGACTTGCTTGTCCAGGGTCTCTAAAAAAATTGTTTAGTTTGGAGCAGATTTGAGACGACCGGTTCTGGCATGCAAAGGAAACCTCACATTGGGCAGGCACTGCATGTATGCTTGTGTTTTTGTGTGTTCCTGAGTCGACATTGAGGTGTCAACTATACACATTGTGTTTTTCTTAGGACTGGAACCGTCTACTGTCCTCCTTATCACAGTTCCAGCTTTGTGTAAAAGCCAATGCAAGTTCATCTGAGCTTGTCTTACCAGTTCCCACGCCTCTGGTGGATAGAGACACTTTAGTTCATTCTAAAAGGACATCTAATCTCACCAGTTTGCATCTCAAGGTTCCACTGCAGGTGTCCACCAACTCAAACAGTGGCTCTCTGAATGGCCTTGTTCTACACACTGCCTTTATAGGCAGTCTACTAAACCTTGGGGGTAAGTATTGCAGTGTATTGGTTTTGTAGTCAAATAAAGTGAAACTTTCTGTTTAACAATGAGCTATTTTTCTTTTTTTACTCTTAAGGTAAAGAGATTGTTAATTTGACCCTAGAGGTTTTGTCTGGAAATGATAACTACACATGCCTCACCATAAGTGCCCCAAAAAACCTCTTGCCTATGAGCCTGTAAGTTCACTCACTTTAAAATGTGTGTTTCCAAGCTTCCTTAATTTGAGTCACCAGCTACTTTGGTGCCAAAAAATAATGTCCATCAACTTGTGAACGAGCAATTTCATTGTGTTTTTTTTTCATGCACATTTTGTGTACTTAAATGAAGACTCCCGCCGGAATGCCCTGCATCTGAGAAAAATGTTTTACCCGTCCTCGTGGAAGTGAGCGAAGCGCCTCCTGCAGCATCACAAATCTGCTACAGTCTACACTTCAACAATGACCCCTCCCTCACAGTCATGTTAACACAGGTATGGTGTGCACACATGGACAACATAACCTGCCCAATCACACAAATACCCTCTTGTCATCCTGTCAGTCATCCATTACTTTCTTTCTTCAGGAAGAGCAGCGTATGGCAGAGAAACATCTGTTGGAATTCAGCGTGTTCCTGCTCTGTGTTTGTTTAATACTCTGTCTGACTGCCGCTCTGACACGACCACTCAAACCATTGGAATGGCATGGATTTACAAGTAATTTCACTCAATGTCATCTTACCACACAACTTTGTTTCTCTGACCATGATAAGGTTCATTTTGATATGTGTGAACTATAGGATTAAACAGGTTTTTAAATACATTTAGATAATTGTGGAAATACTACAATAGAACATACATTCTTTGGGTCATATGATATTGAGAACTTTTGTCTTCCCTTTTAAGAAATAAATTTTTTTGTCCACAACATATACACATCTGAGTCTCTGATTTGAAAATACTGTTTTAACCTAACATTACTGCTTTACTTTATTTGCAGGAGCCCTTGATTAACTGCTGAACATTTTTTCATCTTGAAGAAATCAGTCCATGGTTGAGAGAGAAGGGCAATATGTATTGTTTCTTTTTTATTTTAAGGGCATCCATCCAATTTTCACGAAAATACCAGTTTACACTTCAGTTCTCTGGAGGCTCTGGAGGGAGCGTTCTGAAGCAAATTAACCCCAATGATGTCACCAGGGTTATATCAGCAGGGGTGTGGAGACTTAATATGTATGTAGGATCGAGCGATTTCAAGCTGGACTCAAACTAAGGACTAATAGTCAGGATATTTCAGCTTCTGTTGCTTCGATTTAAATCATGTTTAATTCTGTCTCTCACAATTTTTTAAACTGTATGAAAGTGAAATACTAAATTGGTGCATCCCTGTTAGAGAAGACTGAACTATTATACCATGTCCAAGAAAGAAACATGGTTGTGATAAGAGACATTTTGCAATGGTAAAAATCTTCTGCTGGTAATGTCTGTACTGTTGACTTGTCAAACATTTACTTTCCAGTCTGTGATGTGCAGTGAACTGACTTGTCTACTTTTGTTCCCATTTTTACAAGAATGAATCTCAATATTTGAATATTTGATATTTTCATAAACTTTGAAAGTATAATATACTCTATTCCTATCAGCAGATGTTTTTCTTCTAAATTGTACTGGACCAAAGCTGTTTGGGCATACTAGCCTAGTTTGCCTTTTTTGTTAGTTTAATTTTTATCTCTGACATTGAAAGCTCATTGGATCCAGATGCCAAATCTACATTCCACAGTTTTTAGCATATTGCACATACCAACAATGCATTACATTGCTTGCACAGTGGTATACAAATTAAAAAGCAAGTGTTGAAGTAACACTGAAGGAGCACCTTCTAAGCAACAGATAGTTTAAATGAGAAAATGTGTAACATCTGCTCAAGTTGTTATAATGCAAGTAATTTGTATTATTTGATTGATTAATCTCAAAGAGATAACAGGTCTCTAAGCATGGTAAAGTAAGTAAGCACAGGGAATTTAACAGTGTTGACCGGTGAGATAATGAAATACACATTGTTTTACATACAGTATAGGCCTAAGAATAATATTTAATTTATTTTCTGCCAAGGGAAAGAAAGCTATTAGTGTCTCTTTAGTCTGAGTTGATACAAACAATACGGGTAATAATAAACTTTTGCATTTACTAATTTAATGAAAATGATCTGTTATACAGAAGGCTGGAAAAATGACAAAATTTGCTTCATCAGTTGTTAGTTGAGCACGAACAGTAATAAATGAGGGAGATCACATTAAAAAATCTGAATTGGATGTACCTTGTTCTACTGCTTGTTTTTTTAAATGACCAACGCTATTCAGAGATAGACCTACCACCTTTCCTTACTTTTTTAGCATTTCCAAATCATTGTTTAGGAATTTTAATTTAATTTTTCTACATGTCTGGAAGGCACTGCTCTCAGTTCGTCCTCGCACAGTAGGCGATGGAAATCATCTTAAAGACATGTTATATCTGGTTTATTATTGTCATAGTTGCCATCGTGCATTGAACTCGATAAAAGGGAGGATCCACCACAACTATTTGAATCAAAAGATTTTAGTAGGCCTATACTATGTTTATTAACTGTCGGGAAAAAACAGGCCTTTGTCCAATTGTAATCATGGTACAAACAGACAAACCAATTTTTCTTCTCTCAATGTTATCAATATTTCATAAGATTAGACTTTATCTGTTATTTTGTATTGTACCGATTTCAAAATCAGTACAGTTACCTGTGACCACGACTGACTGATCATGCACAGGCATCTTACCTCATCTAGAGTTCAGTGTTTCTCCTCCAATCATCGATGAGAAGCTCTTCACCGTGCTTTCCTATTGGCCAATTATCGAAAAATAGAGGCGGGATTTCTGACGAACAGAGGGAAACCAAGTAACCAACCAACGTCGAAGTGGTTGGCTGGTTGGATCCGATCCTCCGAGGCCTGGTGGAGTGTTTCATGTGGGAAAGGAAAGGAAACGTAACGTAAGACAGTATTCCTCCTTGGACGGATTATTACTCAAGCGCGAAGCCACTGCAGAGTCGCCGTCATATGAAAGTGTCTGCAAAGTCGGTGAAAATTACATGATACGGCTAACATAAGCTACATGTTTCCACAGTTTGAAGCTAGCTAGCTAGCTTCGGTTACATTGTAAACACTGTTCAAGACGCTAATATCCGCTAGCTACCCGTGTTAGCTTAACATTAAACGTTTATATCATTTGCTGTATAAAGTCTGAAACTTTGCTATCAAAGGCTTATCACTGAACAGGACTTGGCCTTACTTCACGAAGCTAGGCTAATGACTGACTGCTGCCCAAATTCATATATGTTATGTATCTCCATGACTATCTAACACCCAGTCTTAAGGCGCCCTTTGCGCCTAACCATAAAAATGTTGTTCTTGAGCAGGCCTCCCACGTGTTAGTGCCTTACATAGGGGCTGGGGGGCTCTCAATAAGATGCGGGTGTTATCATGTCCCCTCTGACTTGTCTTAAGCGTCCACATCACCTGGTGTCATGTCATGTACATTGTGTCAGTGAATGGTGTAAGCCACGTTGTAGTTAAATATGCGAGACCTGTGATAGTTGTCTCCTGTGTTTAGGATGAAAGCTGTGGACTAGAGCTAGGTTGGACAAAAAGAAGGCAACCAAGACAATAAGAAATAAACTGGAAATAAGTGTGTGGCCATGGCCTCCTCCAACTACAGCAACCTGAGCAGGGCTCAGCTCACCTTTGAGTACCTGCACACCAATTCGTGAGTACCGTCTGGCTGTTAATTAATGTGCTTATGAACTTGTTTCTACACATTATTATGAATATTTATATTAAAGACCACCAACTACACATTGACAACATATTGTACCATCTCACATGTTGTTTTACAAGGCCCATGGGTGTTTGAAAAGGTTACAACAGATTAATGTCCCAACATCAATGTTTGTACAGTTACACCTGACTATACATATCCCTAAACCAATCTAAAAACTTTTTCGAATAGATGATCAGGTTTAATTTGGTTAAACCTGATTATTTCTTCAAAACATAAGAGGAAATGCCTATTTCATCATTTTAAATCTCATTTAATCTGTTTTTGTCATGCATCAAATAGCTTATAAAGTTATGGATCCTAAAATGTTATGTGATACTCAATAGGAATAGCCTCAGTTACATCTTTATTTCCAGAACAACTGTCATCAAAAACCTCAAATATTATTGGAAATCTCCACTAAACCTGACACCATCATGTTTCTGTGACAGTATAAAGAAACCGTTTCTTTCTGTAAATGCCACATTACTACATTACACTTACTTTAATCCAGCATAATGCAAATACTTATAAGGAGCACTACAAGTTCTTAGCCAATATTGATCTCTTAGACCTATTCAGAAAGCTTCTGAGACCAACTTTTACTAAGGAAGGGGGGGAACTCCTTAGCCTGGGTGTACCCAGCCGAGTCTGCCGGCGATTTGATTTCGCTCTGCAGAGTAGGCTTGAACCAACCACTGTTTTGCCCAGTTTACTTCCTCGCAACGACTCTGGCACAAATCAGAAATCTGCGTCATATTTAGGGTCAAGTTTTAGCTCGAAAATACTTTGAGAATTACTCTTATTCTAAAAAGTTAGGAGTCCTAAAATTAGGAGTGGCACGCCCCTTATTTCTAAGGGTTACTCCTAAATCGGCAAGTCAGGAGCTACTCTCAGCCTTGAGATGTTTTGTGAATTCAGCTCCAGATCCTGTCAACTAGTATCTCTCGCACATCCTCTCTGATCAGCTTGCCCTGTTATCTCTAGTTAAATCCATTTTAAACAATGAAGTATTTTGAATACATTTGTTTTATTGTCTGTTTTCAGTACAACCCATGAGTTCTTATTTGGAGCCTTGGCGGAGCTTGTGGACAATTCAAGGTACCCATAATGATTCGTAACAGAGCCTGTAGTCGTGGACAAATATTGCAGCCTGGAAAATGTATACTTCCCTGTTATCTTTTCAGTAATAAGTCTCACATTTGGTTTGTTTTGTTTACAGAGATGCCAATGCCACACGAATAGACATCTATACAGGTACACCTCAGAATAAATCACACACTAAATAATTGAATCATACACATCCATTCATTGCTCCTAACATCCCTCTTTCATTGCTTTGCTCTGCTGACAGAAAAAAGGGCAGAGCTGCGGGGCGGCTATATGCTCTGTTTTCTGGATGACGGTATTGGAATGGACCCCAGTGAGTGCAATTTCATTACCAGAGAAATAACTCCATATCTGATCCTATATTAATTTTGTGTGTGAAACACGATGCTGAACACTTCTTTTTTTAGACGAGGCGACCCATGTGATTCAGTTTGGAAAGTCAAGCAAACGCTCCCTTGAGTCCACTCAGATCGGCCAGTATGGAAACGGATTGAAATCGTAAGACCCTCTCTAAATCACTATGTGATAATGACGAGTTGCATTTGGTTAAACTGGTGTTTGAAAAATGTCACATTCGATTGCCTGTGTGTGTTCTAACAGCGGCTCTATGCGTATTGGGAAAGACTTCATCCTGTTCACTAAAAAGGATAACACGCTGACTTGCCTTTTCCTGTCGAGGACTTTCCATGAGGAGGAGGGACTGGATGAGGTCAGAGTCAAGTCTTGGAATGAGGATGCACTCATTTTTAGGGATGGGCACAAATAACTTGATTGTTATTTGTGCCTAATTGATAGATTTTAGTCGCTGCTTTTATTTAGTGAAAGTTGTTATTTTCTTTGTCTTTCATATGTCTGAGACTTTATTGTAGTGTAAAATAATTTATGTTAATGTTCATTTTGTTTGTTTTCATAGATGTATTTTGCCACACAGTCAAGAAAGTGTTCTCCAACTAGATTTATTCCTTGCTGAGATAGCTTTTTATAGATGCGTAATATTTGTGAATTAAGTTGCTGCTGATGAGATGTCATTCCACTAATTTTATTTAGTTTGACCTGGAGCTGCTTGAAACTTGAATAAAAATCTTGAAAATCTTGAAACTTGCTCACTGGATGAATTTGATTCCCTCTCTCCAGGTGATAGTGCCCCTCCCCTCCTGGGATCTAAAGACCAAGGAGCCGCTGACCTCTGACCCAGAGAAGTACGCCATAGAGACAGAGCTGATCTTCAAATACTCGCCTTTTAAAAATGAACAGCAGCTGATGGAGCAGTTCAACAAAATAGAAAGTAGCAGTGGTAAGCATGTGAATGTGTCTTTATGCAAAGTTTTTCATTTTGTGACTTTCGCTGAAGTTAAAAGCCACTACTTAAACTTTTTGCTGACTTTTATGTTCAACATATGATGTATTGCTCTAAAGTTTTTTAGTGTTGGGAGAGTGACATGGTTGATATTAATTATGATGCATACTTTTGTTTTGGTTTAAAGGCACTCTTGTGATCATTTATAATCTGAAGCTGATGCACAGCAGAGAACCAGAGCTGGATGTGGAGACAGATCACCAGGACATACTGATGTCTGGAACACCTGTTGAAGGAGTGTGAGTGTGGAGGTTACTTATATTAAAGCATTTATCCATGGGATCCCAAACCCATGGCGAAGGGAATTAAATTCTGTGCATAAACTTTTATTTGATGTTAATAGTATTGATCCGAAGTGAATGTTGATGGCTATGCCCTTTGCTCTATCACAGGAAGCCAGAGAGGAGGTCGTTCAGGGCGTACGCGGCTGTTTTGTACATCGACCCACGCATGAGGATTTTCATCCAAGGACACAAAGTCAGGACAAAGAGACTATCGTGCTGTCTGTACAAACCTAGGTAAAGTGATAACACACACACTGCGCCTGTAACTTCTGTACCCAATAGCCAAGACTTTCATTAGCATTCTTGGTTCTTTAATAGGGTGTACAAATACACATCGACTCGTTTCAAAACGCGTGCTGAGCAAGAAGTGAAGAAAGCAGATCACCTTGCTAAGCTTGGTGAGTTGGTGGAGAAAGAAGTGTTTTCATTAACATGCTGATTTTATGTTGTGACTCCCTTGTGCTAATTATTTAAACTTTTTGCAATATCTTAGCCGATGAGAAGGCCAGAGAGGCGGACAGTAAGCGCGTTGCTATGGAGGCCAGACTGGGAGACGACTTGTCAAAAGACTCGCGTGTAAGCCGATGAGGAAATTTAGGTTAATTTGTCAAATGCATATGTGGTTGTGTCAGTTTCAACATGCATTTTAACTTGTCTCCCACCAACCTCTCTTTCTGTAGGCGATCCTGAGAAAGGTTCAAGATTCAGCCATGATGCTTCGACGGGATGCTGACATGAAGAAAAGAATTCTAGAAGCAAAACAGAAGTATGATTGATTGATTGATTGATACAATTGTTAAAGCTTATTTCTCTTATTCATAAACTCCCCTATTGACTGACCATTTAAATCAGGGGTGTCAAACTCTGGCCCGCGGGCCAAATCTGGCCCGTTTCAATATTTAATCTGGCCCGCGAACCAATTCGGCAATTCCATTCAATTTGGCCCGCGAAAAAAAAAAAAAATTGTCATGATTTTTTATTTATTTTTTCTTTCATGTGGAGCCTGTGCCATGTTGGCACGTCGCACACGCTCCCAACCGTTAGGACACTCGCATAGCTTACCACTAGGAATGCCTGCTGAAAGTTCCACAGCTCAGGATTTATGAACTTGCATTGAAGAAAAGATGTCAATCTATGGGGCTAAATAGCATGCTAATATGATGATTGATTGTGTCAACTGGCTAAGGATGAATACTAACATTATCTGGTTTCTAACTTTTGCCTGAAGTTACAATATAGCTCACTAACTAACGTTAGATAGCCGCTGATAGCCCACCCCTTTTGTTTCCAATGTTGGCTTTGCATTTCATTACCAATGTAAAGTGTCATAAATAGATAACACTGGTGCTGGGTCATGATTCCTATAAAAAAATAAAACAAAAAAAACGTGATATGTTTTGAATGTGCAGAAAGTTTTGAAAAATCCAAGAGAAAACATATTGTGGCTCAATCCAGGATGCCTGAGAGCCTTACTGCATTATAGTCCTTTAGAATTGTTTCACCAGGAACCTGAATGTTGTCTTTTCCATTACAAAAATAAAGACATTTCCACAATAAATTGACGCAGAAAAGGCACAGAAAACCAAAACAGAAAAATCCACCAGAATACAGGAAATTAAGTGTTTGACGCACAAACATTTCTGGGGGAGCACCCCCATACCCCCCACACATAATTTGTCCCCCAAAATATGTAAACAAAATCTAGCCTATGCCTCGTATGTACGCAGGTTATATACCTAGATATGTTGTTTGAGTTTTGGATTAAAAAGAAGGCATGTCAGTAAGCTACATGTCTGGCCCTTTCGTGTGATTATCATGTCGTAATTCGGCCCTTTGTGAAAATGAGTTTGACACCCCTGATTTAAATAGTCTGACATAATATCATAATTCAAACTGGCTTAAATAGTGGTTGTTTAATTTTTGTAAACATGCCTCAACAATTTGTTCAGCTTTTTGCATGGAAAGAGATTCAGTTACTCAAAAAGATCACCCAACAAAACACTTTCAATCAATTGATCTCTTGTTTTTCATCTTTGTCCAACCCCTTTTGTTCCTCAGGGCTTTAAAGGAGCCCAAAGAGTTGAATTTTATATTCGGAGTGAACATTGAGCTGAGGGACCTGGATGGGATGTTTGTGTACAACTGCTCTCGTCTCATCAAGATGTACGAGAAGACAGGGCCCCAGCTGGAGGGAGGCATGTGAGTAATATGCACATAGAGGTTAAACAAGTGATGTTTTAAATTATTAAGAAAACTGTTTAAAAGTTGTTTGATATTTGTGTTTTAGGGCGTGTGGAGGTGTGGTTGGAGTAGTGGATGTCCCATATTTAGTTCTAGAGCCCACTCACAACAAACAGGACTTTGCAGATGCTAAGGAGTATAGACATTTACTGAAATCCATGGGGGAACATTTAGCTCAGTACTGGAAGGACACGAACATTGGTGAGTTTTCCTGAAATTTTGTTTGTTCTATAACTAACCAAAATGTATTACAGTATATATCAGTTATCTCAACATAGGAATGCAGCATTAGCTTTAGCTTTCTAAGCTGAGGACTTCCCATTTGAGGTGCAGTTTCAAATGAAGAGGAGTTGGTTAAAGGCCTGATTTAAAATGACTGTGTGCTTTGCAGCTCAGAAAGGCATAGTCAAATTCTGGGATGAGTTTGGATATCTGTCTGCCAGCTGGTCCGCACCTCCATCATCAGAGCAGAGATACAAGAGACGCCGTGCCATGGAGATGCCACTTACTATTCAGTGTGGTAAGTTACAGACCCACACACACACATACTGTTTCTCAGCAAAGGTCATTTATTCAAACTCACACTGTCTTCTCATGATCAAACTAAAAAACTGGTTTGATTACAACAAATTATCCCTAAACCTGTCCAAGACTAAAATTATGCTATTTGGATATGGTAAAAGAGATGTGCAGGTAAAGATTGAAATAGATGGGGTGGAAATTGAAAGAGTGCACAAAATAAAATTTCTTTGAGTTATGATCGATGATGTAATCAGTTGGAAATCATACATAAAACATGTAAAAACCAAATTGTCAAAGAGCATTGCAGTAATAAACAAAGCAAAGCAGGCTTTGGATCATAAATCACTCCACACTCTTTACTGTGCACTCATTTAGCCATATCTAATCTACTGTGTCGAGGTCTGGTAGCCTGGCTCCGCCCGCCTACCTACTTCCGCTCAATTTTCATTTCACTTCAGTAGTCAGTATGGGGGTGGGGTGTGTTAGTGGGATTCTGCTCGTCCAAATTTTTGGCGGTCCAATCAGCGATCAGAGCGAGTGGCTGAGGTCGATGACGTCGAAGTCGCGCTCCAGTTTCAGTCAAATGCTGCGTTCCTTTATACTCGGAACTCGGAAATTTCCGACTTGGTAGTTCCGACCTCCGACCTGTCTGTGTTCCAGTGCATCTGCTAGGGAAAGTATGGACGCCTACAACCTTTCTCATCCAAATAACTAAACGTTAGGCTCTAGCGAGTTACCGTTGCCAGGTACCGGTAGATCCATAGACTACAATATAGTGAAGTCGGAAATTTCCTATTTCCCTGTACAACTGAAACGCACCGCCATAAGCCGGCTCATGACATACGTCTGACCAAACGTGATGTGATTGGTTGGCTAATCCAGAGTGGCACTGGGCAGATCCAATAGTTTTAAACTTCAACAGACACCCGCCTCCAAGTGAGTGAACGTTTGCCAATTACAGCACTTCCAGACCTTCTGTACAAATGAAATGAAGTACGATGGTCTGGTAGCACCAGGCTAGAGGTCTGGGGGAACAACTACAAAACCTCATTAGCACCAGTAACTATCCTGCAGAAGAAAGCGATTCGTGTCATTCATAAGGTTGGATATTTGGACAATACTCATTCATTATTTCTACAGTCAAAAATAATTAAATTCATTGACATTGTGAAGTTTCAAACTGCTCAGGTAATGTACAAAGCAAAAAACAACAAACTCCCAAATAATATTCAAAAATTATTTAATGAAAGACAGTTTAGTTATAATTTGAAGGGGAAACTAAATTTTGACAGGTTCAGCATTCATTTGTGGGGTGAAGCTGTGGAACAGTTTGAATATGGAGATCAAGCAATGTCCAAGCATGAAACAGTTTAAAAGAAGATACAAAGAGATGGTTTTCCAGAGTTACAGTAATGAAGGAGGGCTTTGACGTCTCATTACTTGTTAACATGACTAGTTAACTGTGTGATCAGCAGCAAGCTATTGGTCTTAAGGGTGGTGTCGCGTGCTGTGGTGGCTCGGCCTTCTTCGATGGCTGACTCCGTAGTTGCTGTGGTGCTGGCAGTCGGAGTGGCTGACATTTTCAGTGTGTCAGTGAGTAGGAACATGGGTATGTGTAGGATTATGTATAAGTGTATGGGTATACAGGAAATGTATTGGTACGTTTGTGTGCATCTATGTGTACTGGTATGGTGTACAGATATGCAAGTGTTCGTGTGTACGTTTGTGTGTATCTATGCGTATTGGTATGGAGTAGGGGTGTAACGATACACATATTTGTACCGTACCGTGACGGTACAGGCACGTATTTGGTGTTACAGAGGTGGACCGCGGTCCGTTTGTGGCGTAGCCTACATAGCGTTAATATTATAGCGAATGTGCCGGCTTGTTTTGCGGAGTGGAACTTAAAACTTGTCGTCGGAGTTCCCCCCGGACCATTTAGCCTCCGGCTCGCTCGCGCGTGCGCAATAGCAGCCAGCGATTTAGAGTCTGTTATCTCCTTATCTCCATGGTGAGCACAGCATGAGGGTGCAGTGTTGCTAACTTAGCAACTTTTCAGACCCCTCTGGTAGGGCTGGGCGATTAATTGAATTTTGATTTCGGTTACAATTTTGGCTTCCCTCGATCATGAAAAGAAGATAATCGTAATGAAACGGTTATTGTGCGGCACGCCGGGTCATGTGTAGTAAATGCAGCGCACCCTTCTGTCTCCACCTGCGCTCCGCCCCGCCCGAACACTGTCGCTTTCAGCGATTCCAGTGCAATTGTTTATTCAGCATAAAGTTAAAACGCTCGTCCAGGATGTTACACCGAAACACAAAAGCCTTGCGCGATTGAAGCAGCGTTTCACTCTGTGAAACATGGTGTGAGTGAGACACTGTGATGGCGGTGGGTAACGGTGTCATTCACTGTGAGAACTTGCCGGTGTGAGCCGCCGCGCAGAAAAGCTCTGTGGCTTTACGGGTAAAATGATAGTCGGGGATTCCTGCACGTTAACGTTGTTGAGGGGAAAGGCTTCCGCTTTCTGATTGCATTTCTCGAGCCTGAATATATTGTGCCATGTCGGCAAACTATCTGCGCGACAAGAGCAAATATACAGTGAGACGCACCCCCTCCGTTAGTTTCAGTCTACGGACGAAAAGTTACAACCAGCACCTAAGCATGGACTTCGTTTAAATAAAGCGTCTAATTTTTATGATCAGCGCTCTGATGCAAATTCTGAAGTCTGAACATTACGGTGTCAGCTGTGGTGTAGTTTTTTGTACAGCAACTCAACGTGCACTGCAAAAAAAGAGAAGGCAATAAGTCGATCTTTTTGTAGATTCATAGCCTACCTCCTCTTATAAGTCGAAGTACAAATCAATGAATGGTTCACAATCACATCCCTAGTAGTAAAATATAAATTTTGCTCTTAGATTCGAAGGTTTTACTGATTATTTATTTTGTGTGGCTTTTTAGTTGTAGGCTATGTTTGAGGAGCACAATTGGGAGTTTTGTTTATGTAATGTTGAAAGAATTGGCTGAATTTTCATTTTGGTGCATCCCTACAATGAATAATCGTCTTTAATAACCGTGACTACAATATCAATCAAAATAATCGTGATTATCATTTTTGCCATAATCGAGCAGCCCTACCCTCTGGCGACTTTTTTTCCAAAAAGCGACTAGCGACAAATCTAGCTACTTTTTCTGGTGTTATTGGTGACTTTTGGAGACTCTGTTGCTAAAGCATGTATCGCTCTTTACTTCTAAACGAGCAGCGTGTGCGGTTATTGTTTCACCGCGGTCGCCTATGTAGGAGCCAAGCATGGACATATAAAGGGAGCCAACACGTTGAACATGCATACGCATTTGAAAAGGCATCATCCAGGTCTTACTATCACCGTTACTGTAAAGAAAATGTTTCTTTTTTATACTGAAAATACATAAGCTGTAATTTAATTAATGCTGCAGTTGCACTTTTATTTGATAATTGTTATATTTATAAGAGCACTTCAGAGCTTCAGAGAGCTGCAGTAATATTTAATTTTTTTAAAGTAAAAAATACCCTTAAAGATGACATACCCTTTTTTTACATACCAGCTTACAGAGCCTGCTGAGCATTAACACTGGCTTTTTTTCCACTGCAATTTTAGTTTATGCTGCACATTCACTAGTGTTTAATAAGTATTTTATTTATTGAAGAATTGCAGCAGTATTCCTTTTAGATTTGTTATGCATTTTATGTGTATGTTAGCTAGTTACTGACAGCTAAAGCTGTTCATTCTCCCTTAACTATGAACCGTACCGTACTGTACCGTGACTTCAAAGCCGAGGTACGTACCGAACCGTGACTTTAGTGACTTTAATGTACCGTTACACCCCTAGTATGGAGTATAGATATGCGAGTGTTTGTTTGTACGCTTGTGTGCATCTATGTGTATCGGTATGGTGTACAGATATGCAAGTGTTGATACATAGAATTGTTATCATGGAAATGAGGAAAAAGTCTGAAGGAAACATGTAGTTTTGAGTTTGAGTTTTGATTTTGATTTCTGACCTGTTAATATTGTTTAAAGAAGTGGGGTGGGATTGAACAAGTTTTTACTTCTTCCCACCCCTTTTCAAATATGTTGTGGCATTTTTATAGAGTGCTTGGCGGCCTTATCAGTGCAGGAGTCACTAGGGCTGACTCCTGTTGATGCATTTTTATTATTGTATTGTTGTTGCATATTTGAAATAAATCATTCATTCATTCTCCTTATTTTCTTTTCAGATAAGTGTTTAAAGTGGAGAACGCTGCCATTCCAGATGGATGCTGTGGACAAACGCTACCCGGACAGTTGGGTTTGTCTCATGAACCCTGACAGCAACCAGGACAGGTACACACAGAAAGTGTTTTATAAGGATACATCTTTTAAGTTACATTTCACTCTATATTATTATTTGTATCATACATGTAACATGTGCTAAATATATGCTAAAATAAAGTTCACTATGTGTTTTTAGATGTGACGCTCCTGAACAGAAACAGAACGTGCCATGTGGTGTTCTGAAGAAAGACAAGCAGACCGCTGAAGACAAACAGAAAGAGCTGGCAGAAAAAATCAAACAGCAGCAGGAGAAACTAGAGGCCTTGCAGGTACCACATCCTTCGCTCTCTGTACCTCTCTTCTTAATGTAACAACATAATAATAATTATTTTATCTATACTATTTCCTCCTATCAGAAAACCAACACCATCAAATCTGCCGCAGATATAAAGAAGCTTCCACTGCAAGTCAGCACGAAGCCAACAGAGAGCTCCTCTCAGGTACAAATGATCTCTAAAAATATTTAGTTTTATTTGATCACTAACCCAATTGAAACCATTTTGTGGGGCCTAATTAGTTCAGTACAAACTCATGATGATGCTCTGTCTCTGCGTCAATTGCAGAATCTTCCTCAGCTACATTTATGAAACGTTGTATAATTGAGAAATGTACACACATACAGTATACTAACACTGCTGTTGGTTCTGATCTAGACTCTTATTCAGTATTTCACTGAAATGTTTGTTTGATGTCTCTTTCACATGCTGTCGTTTCAGGCAACTAGATCTTCTGAACGGTCCACAACACGCCCCCGCTCCCCACCTCTCCCAGCTCACCTCAAAAATGCCCAGATCGCCCCTCCGCCTCGTGCACCTTCTCAGCGCCCCACCCGAGCTCCAGCCCCTCCGCCTCCCAAGGTTGAACCATCCAGGTCCAGAGCTGTAGCAAAGCCTTCTCCACCTGCAGCTAAACCTGTACCCAAAGCTACTGCCAAAACACCCCCACCTAGCCGGAGCTCCCGGGTAAGTTACAGCTTTGAGGAAGTCTTCCACTAATACCACAGAAGCACCAATGGAAGGTTTTGGTGGTGAAAGTGCTACTTGTACAACTCAAAAAGAAGTGTGAAAAAGTGATATGTCTCTTTGCATAGGCACCTGCCAAAGCCTCACCAGCCAAACCAGCAGCTGCTGGACAACGCAAGAGAATCATCGAGCAGGAGGACAGTGAGGAAGAGGAGGAGAGTGAAGAGGAGAAGAGCGAGGAAGAGGAGGATGAGGACAGTGAAGAGGAAGAACCGCAGACAAAGAAATCCAAGATGGTCGCAGCAGCCGCTAACCGCGGGAAAGTGGTAGAGAAGCCCGCGACACCCAAACGTGGCAAGTTGGACGAGGTAAATGCACAATGTAAAATCACAGGTGAGAGTAGATTGACATCATGCTGTGTGGTGCATTGCGTAGCATGCTGTGATAGTGTGTATTGCTGCTGTCTCTCTGCTGCGACCTGTTGCCATCCCTTCTTTATCACTTGCCTCACACAAAGGATTACCTTCTATTAATAAATGAAAGGAAAGAAGATGAGACATTAACGGCTTTAACATAAGGTGTTTGTCTACAACCATAGAAGTCCTCATCCATTACAGTTGAAGTATCACAAACATAAATCCAATAGATAATCATGTGTGAAAATATAGGCTGCAACTACATTTTAAATTGTATTTGCCACCTTGCTGATTTGTTTAAGAAATTCAACATATTCAACTTGACAACATTAGTACAGAAGCAAGGAACATCTGCCATCTGGCATAAAAAGATAATTTCTTATATATATATATATATATATATATATTAGGGCTGTCAAAATTAACGCGTTAACTCGGTGATTAATTTCTGGAATTAATGCGTTAATTTTTTTTAACGCATTTAACGCATGTGCAGAATGATCCGCCCCGTGCATCCCACCCGCTCTACACTACAGTCACTCTTACACTGTGGCTGACCCAGGATCAGTAGCTGCGCACAGCCAAACATAGCAGCACGCTAGTCTATGTTTTAAACTACTAACCGCACGGACCTATAACTGCTGTCGTGGGCGGCAGTTGCTCTCGGAAGCAACAGGAGAAACATTCTGCTCCGTTCACGGGAGGAAACAAACGTCTGCAGTTTTCAGAGGTGTGTGTAGGCTACGTGACAACAACGTCGGCTACACACAAACACACACACCCACACACACTGTAGCGGAGGAAACTGGTGGATGTATCGGTACCGCGCTGATCTGCTTGTATCACAGGTTTCACTTCAGAGGTGTCGGCCAGAACAGCACTTATGGCCAAAAACGTCAGACTATAAGCATGAGACTAGGAGAGGAGGAGTAAGGTTTATCCGCTCTTTATTTTCCTTCTTTCACAGACACAGCAGCATAGATCGCAGGAAAAGAAACAATTGGGCTTAAACTCCGCTCGTGAGGAGACGTTACAACAGCTGTTGCGACCCGCGAATCGTGGCCGTTAATAACATGCATAAACTATAGCCTAATTTATAACAGCGATCGGGACTGCATGTAGGCTACTTACTCACTCACGGGTGATTCACATAAACTCAAATAAACACGTTTCACATGTGGAATGATCGATTACTGCGGCAACGCTCACACATCCGACCGAGGGAGAAGAGAAAGGAAACTTACTAAACAGACTCTCCGGCCGACTGACGTCACGGCCCTAACTGACAGTTATCCACACTGAATAAAACGCATCTTAACACACTGTAAAAAATATCAAACACTAACTTATGAACTTTGGGGCCTTTTCTACACACAGACACACAAACGAACTGCAATCAGGTTGTATTCAGGAATGCAAAACCATGGATTCACTCAATACATGCCATGCTATATTTGCTGAATAGAGACAGCCAAATTTAAGTATGGTGTGGTTGTTTTAGTTGATTATAATTTATTTGCAGTAACAGGGTTCAACATAACTTTTTTTTCCTACTGGCCCGCCGGGCCAGTGGATCCGAGTTTTACTGGCCCCTTGTATATTTTCACTGGCCCTGCACACACTTTTATTTTCTTCATAATTTAGTAATTATAATACCTGTATTAGAAAAATAAAGAAAGATAACCAGATCTAAAGGGAATATCTATACTGTAACAGTATAGATATTCCCTTTAGATTTGGTTATTTTTCTTTTAGTTAATTATATGAAATGTTGATATTGCTCATACACATAATATAAAACCAGGCAAACATATTGAATTAGAAGCCTACAACTGAAAGTATGTTGAAAGAGTCGGCCAGTATTTTAAAGTCCAGTAGTTTGATGGTTGTTTTTATTCTTGAATTTGGGCAGTTTAATGAATAGTTCACCTGCAGAAGTCATGTTCAAACATAAAAAAAAAATAAGAGATGAAGGTCTGATCATTCTTTGTGGTGTGGTAGGCTGTTTTTATTACTTTCTCTATATGCATTAGGGATGTGAATGTGTCGACCGAATGACCGGTTTTCCACTTGCGCTCAAGTTGACTTTAAAAATAGAATAGAAATCCGAAAATCAGTGGGTTATGCCGTTTTTTTAATGGGATATTTCACCGTGTATGTGAGTTCACGTCTGGTCGTGAGCGCGCTGCAGGAGTGTCACTTCTCCAATCTCCATGAAGTGTCAGCTTCACATAAGAGTCCGGTGTGGGACCATTTTTTCAAACTATTGATAAAAAAAATGCAGTGCAAAATATGCAGCATAAGTTAAACGCTCGTCTAAGACTATGACGTTAAATCACCTTAGAAACACACAATGCCTTCGTCCGATCACAGCAGCGTTTCACCGTGTGATCTCGCCAGCGAGTGAGCCGCCGCGCAGATGAACTGTGGTTTGTGGCTAAAATAATAACCGGGGATATTCTCCCCGTTAGCGATTTCAATGGGAAAGACTTCCGCGATCTGATTGAATGTCTCGAGCCTGAAAACACAGTGCCAAACTGCGCGACTATAGGAACTGTACAGTGAGCGGAGTCCCTCCGTTCGTTTCTGTCTTCAACCGATACAATCACCGGAGACGCATTCACAGCGTTTAAATAACGCCTCTCATTTGTATTACCATTGGGGCTTGGATGCAAATACTGTAACATTACGGCGGCAGATAAAGGAAAAGCGCAGTTATCATTTTCTGCACCTCAACCTCTGCTGTGGGAAGAAAAAAAGGGGGCAAAGTAAGTCGATTGATTTGTCGACTCGCAGGCGGACGGTAGGCAGCTCTGCCAACGGAGCGAGAGTGCACCCGCTTGTTGCTCCGCCTGTCAAAACGCCCACGCATCAGTTGTCCACTGGCCTTTCATTAAAAAATATATTTTATATTAGGTTTATTATATTGAGTCTTAAATAAACACTGCTTTCATTACGACTCTCAACGCGCATTTCAACGAACCATGATGTAGTCTACAAAAAGATACTGAACTGTGATTGGCCAGTCACTGGCCCGGGCGGGACAGTGACTGGCCAATCAACTTGCCCTGCATATGATTTTACTGGCCCCGGGCCATCGGGCTATACGTTATGTCGAACCCTGAGTAATTACACCATCATTTGGATTTTCAATGAATAAAAACTAAATTTAAGTGTATATATTCACCTTCTGTCCTTTATCTTTCAATTCATATAACAATATACAGAAAAAATGGTAATTTTTTGGGCCTATTTCGAATGGTAGAATTAATCGTGATTAATCCACGGAATCCTGTGATTAATCTGATTAAACATTTTAATCGTTTGACAGCCCATATATATATATATATATATATATATATATATATACATATATATACATATATATACTGTATATATATATATATATATATATATATATATATACTGTATATACTGTATATATATATATATATATATTTTTTTTTTTTTTTTATATATACCAGTCAAAAGTTTGGACACACCTTCTCATTCAATGGTTTTTATTTTTTTCCTTTCTTCTCTATATAATATATTATAATATATAATATTGAAGACATCCAGACTATGAAGGAACACATGGAATTATTTAGCAATCAAAAAAGTGTTTACTAAACCAGATTTATTTTAATTTTTAATTTATATATATAAATATATTCTTCAATATTTTCCAACTTTTGCTGTGTTGACAGCTTTGCAGACTCTTGTTATTCACTCAATCAGCTTCATGAGGTAGTCACCTGGAATGGCTTTCCAACAGTCTTGAAGTGTTCCCAGAGGTGCTAAGCACTTGTTGGCTGCTTTGCCTTCACTTTGCGGTCCACCACCTCATCCCAAACCATCTCAATTGGGTTTAGGTCAGGTGATTGTGGAGGCCAGGTCATCTGATGAAGCTCTCCATCATGCTTTCTTGGTCAAATAGCCCTTACATAGCCTGGAGGTGTGTTTGGGGTCATTGTCCTGTTGAAAATCAAAGGATGATCCCACTAAGCTAAACTAACAGATGGGATGGCATGTTGCTGCAGAATGCTGTAGTAGCCATGATGGTTAAGTGTGCTTTGAATTTTGAATAAATCCGCAACAGTGTCACTAGCGAAGCACCCCCATACCAAACCAACATGCTTCACGGGGGGAACCGCTCATACAGAAACCATCCGCTCACATTTTCTGTCTCTCAAAGACATGGCGGTTGGAACCAAAAATCTCAAATTTGGACTCACTAGTCTAATGTCCATTCCTGGTGTTTCTTGGCCCACATTCAAAGTTCTTGTAACGGATTGACGGACCTTCATGTCTTAAAATAATGATGGACTGTTGTTTCACTTTACTTAGTTGAATGGTTTAGCCATTATATGGATTAAAACAGTAGTAGTCAAATAGGGCTATTCACTGCATAGAGACCCTTGTATCAACCTTATGTCTGCACAATACAACTGATGCTCTCAAACACATTAAGAAGGTAAGAAATTCCAGAATTTAGCTCTTGACAAGGCAACCCTGTTAATTGAAAACCATTCCAGGTGACTACCTCATGAAGCTGCTTGAGGGAATACCAATAGTGTGCAAAGTTGTCATCAAAGCAAAACATGGAAACTTTTTAGAATCTTAAATATAAATCATTCTGGTTTGTTAAACACTTTTGTTTACTAGATAATTCCATATGTGTTCCTTCATAGTCTGGATGTCTTCAATATTAATCTACAATGTAGAGGAAAAAAGAAAAACCATTGAATAAGAAGGTGTCCAAACTGTTGACTGGTACTGTATACTTTAAACCAACAAACTCCTTAATAAGCAAAGTTTCTACAGTATTTTGATGGCTGGCAAGATGTTGACAGTGCTGTCCACTGAGGAAATACAGGCATTCCTGGGTGGCTAAGTAGGTTACGGAAACTCCAATCAGAGCCGCTCTGCTGTTGACCCTGCAGGTTAAAACGCACTCGCAGCCTGAGAAGAAAAGAGTTCCTACTCCCACACGGCAGACACCAACCACACCAACACCTGGCCCTAAAGCCATTTCCATGCAACAACAGCATGGCGCTAAAGCAAAGGTAGCTTTTACTTGGTCCCTCTCTCCACTACCATCAAATGGAACTGGGCTGCATCTGCTCTCACAACTTCTAACAAGCACAATAATCGGAATGATATTTCTCTTCTAACCATCCTCACATGAAACTAAAGTTGTCAAGCATGCCATGCTCACCCAATGTCTGAGTCAACACTGGGAATTTCGATTATTTCACAAACAGAGATGCCACTTGTTTATTTTCTCCTTACTCTATCTTTTCAGAAAAAAAAAATGCACTCAATGCTGTGTTGGTAATAATTGTCTTCTGTTTGCATGTGTCTGAAATCTCCCTGAAGCAGGAACCAGAGGACGACCCTAAAAACCCTCAGAAAGGTGAGATGATGGAACGCTCTACACTGAGATATGTCACACACATAATTTCTAAAACGAAAGCTCTAAAAGCAAAGAGTAATTTCCACCCTTTTATGTTTATACAGATAAGGGTCTGCTGGTTGAAGTACGCGTCAACAAGGAGTGGTTCACAGGCAAAGTCATGGCTGTGGAGACCAATAAACAGAGTGTTCGCTGGAAGGTCAAGTTTGACTACGTACCTCGAGCCACCCCTAAAGACCGATGGTAAGATACTATGTCCTTGTGTCATTCGGGGCACATTTTGGTGACTTTTCAGATGATTAATATCATACACTTGTGTGTGTGTCGATGAAGGGTGTTTAAGGGTAGTGATGACGTCCGGTTGATGCGGCCGCCATCCCCGATCCGTCAGACCCCTGACACCCAGCAGGAGGCAGAGAAGGGGCCGGCACCAATGGAGCCAGACACCACTCAACCAGGAACCAGTCGAGAGGTCACAGATAGTCTGGTCACCATGTTGAGGTGAGCTGAGCGCTACAATGAACTGCTCAATAGTTTCAGAATCATTCTTCATTACAGTCTCACAGCACTGTGGTGTGTTTCCCTGTGCTGCCAATTTCCAGGACAATGCTGCGATACTTCTTCCCCCCTGCTTTTCGGATTCCAAAGGACGATGTCAACGGCATGTCGGCTGAGGAGTTGGTGGCCTTTCCTTTGGTGAGAAAGAAAGTAGATGAAAAAAAGTAGATTAAAAAAAATTAGAAAATGTATTTTCACTTTGAAATGTGTAAATCGATTAGAGAATGGAGCAAGAAATGGATTGTGTCCAGCAATAGTCACATTTAACACTGTCTTTTTTTATCCAGGGTATGAAGGGCTTTTGTTGATGTGTTTTTCCCTGTCCCTCAATTTAGAAAGAGTATTTCCAGCAGTATGAATCGGGCCTCCAGTCACTGTGTAACTCGTACCAGAGCAGAGCCGACGCCAGGGCCAAAGCTGTGGAAGAGAAGAGCAACAGCAACGAGGTTAAACTGAAGGAGGGAGAAGAGAAACTACAGAAACTACGGACAAACATTGTAGCACTCCTGCAAAAAGTGCAAGAGGTAAGACTTTCTGCTTCATCTGAAACGTATTCATATTCCAACAAACAGAGGATCAAACTTACTTTCCTATCCAATTGAATATTTGTTATGTAATTGTAAGTAAAACTGCTTTCTCAAACTTTTAGGACATTGACATAAACACGGATGACGAGCTTGACGCCTACATAGAGGACCTCCTTACCAAGGGTGATTAAAAGAGAAGAGGACATGTACATAAACAGACAGTTCTCCCTCCAGCCATAACTTGCTGACAGCTCGCAGAGGAGTCACGATAATGTTGGCTGTGAATATTTGGGGATGTTTTCATTTTGAGTCCTCCACTTGTTAAATCGTTTGATCATTTGAATTGATTTTTACTTTCTTCATTGTTGGGTATTCTTTGGGCCTCTACTTTACTCTTTAGTATTTTTATATACCATCTTATATGTTAAATTACAGTTAAGTCATCTTATCCTGATTGATCTTTAATATAATTTCTTTAAGCTTAATAGGATCGAATACACTGTTTATATTGTCAGCTAAAGCTGCGGACAACATTTGTTTCTTATTGTTACACATCGAGTCGCTCAACACTTGGAAAGACTGGGCTGTGCTCTGTGCTGCAGCCTGTACTAAAACATAAGCTTTTATTTTTGTACACTAAAATCACATCAGTGTTGCCCATTTCCTTCCTCCACTCTGGTCTCAGAGTAAACCAGGTTAACATTTTACAGTTGGGTTGTGTGCCACACCCACAAACAAGAACTACTTACTGGGTTTTATCAGTATGATTATTCGCTTATATCCCCCCTGAATTTAATCTCTTCACTGTTCTGTATTTCTTTTTGGATGAAAAAAAATCATCATTTAAATGCAAATGTTATGTGTTCATACGTATCTGTTGCCTGTGTACTTCCTTTTGAACAGATTTTTAACATGTCATGGAAATGTTTTATTAAACGGTGCATGCTTTCAGTCTTTTTGTTCTGGTTAGAACGAAGGATTCTGTATTTTTGACAAATCTTTACTTAGAACAATAAAACTGGTTCAGCAACACTTTTGATGTATGTCTGTTATTTAGGTGTGTGTGTGTGTGTGTGTGTGTGTGGTTATTTAGCAAAATAACAAAATGTTGGTTGTATGAAATGTACATTGACAAATACATTTTGGATGGAGATTTTCTTAATATTAGTTTTGATATATACAGATCTTGAAGGAATAAACTCACCTTCATTTCCTGAATTTCTGTTTTTGATTTAATTTGCCCTACCATCCCTGATAAATGAAGGTGAACATTATATTGAAAATCAAGATTTACATTTTTCTATTCTAAATCAATGCGAAACCTTTTGACAGTGTTGTTTATGGATTAGGAGTAACTGGGACACTTTGAATGAGAAATTATATTATTCAAGACTCAGAACACTACAATACAATTTTTTTTATTTCAGTTGTCTTGCAATTAAGGCAAACATCTCTCCGAGATGGGTCTTAAGTCTGAGAAAGTTAAAGTGTTAAAAAGAAGTGTTTCACTTCACTTGGATGTTTATGTGATTTGAGTGAACTGACCCTTAGCAAGGAACGCGGCTTTTATTTTGAAGGCGAAAGTTTGCAGCTATAGTGATCGGCTGCTGGGCTGACGACAGGTAAGATGATCTTAAACTAAATCTATGAAGTTAATACATTTGACATGCAAATGATTCAATGTTATCAAAACAATCGTCAATGTACACTGGCTTAAAGTTATTGCTTATAGAAGTGCTTTCGAAAAGCCGCGTAACTGTTAGCTCGCTCGCGATATGTTGCAGAGAAAACAGTAATGTAAATGGCGCGGCTAACGCTAGGTAGGCAACTTCTTGCCTATAATAACCATTGTAGTACTCTGTTATAAGTAAAACAAATTAATTTACTGAAATGTGAAGCTAAAACCTAAAAAAAACAAAACAGCGGATAGGGATGAACTTTGACCCACTGCGGTGGTCACCTTTTGGATGTTGGCTGGAGCTGATTTCAGCAATTTCCTTGACCTAACTAATGCTATTTTATAACCAAGCTGTTACATAGCCTAAAAATGAAAATGTTTGTGGTGTTTTTTGTATCTACTTCTGTTTTGAATGCTCAAAATGCTGTCATACATTAGGAAATATTAGACAACTGGTGCAATCATCACTGACCAAAATATAAGCTGTAATGGGCAAATCAAAGTAAAAGCTATATATTCTCATAACCTTAAGGCTATATGTTGTCAGTTTATGTCTTTCCAGCTGTGTTTATTTATGATTAAAATCGAGTAAGGGATGTGATAGTTTTATCCAAGTATTAGACCTACCTTTTTAAGAAATGATATCTGTTGGTGATGGGTTAAATGATTGGTGACAGTCATCTACCGGAATTCGGTGTATTGTGGTAGGCAACTGCACGCTTTTGTGTGATTTCAAATTCAAGAGAAAGTCCACATGAACAAATGAGGCAAAGTAGAATATTATTGAAGGAAATCTCTGTTTATGCTGAACATATCCTATTGTACAACATTACTAATCAAATATAACATGAATCAATTAACCTAGGTAATTTGTCTTTGCACAGTTCAATCCATCTTGCCTCACTGTGCGCACTATCTCCTCAGACTGCAGGTCTTCTTGCGCCATGTGGCCGTGCTCAGCCCTAATGAATGGCCGTCTAGCTGGACGCTGCTGCAGGCTGTGGTGTGGTGGTCATCGGTTGCTTTCCCACACCAGTTCAGCCAGTGCAGTTGAGACAGGCACAAGGCAATCTGACAATGAACAACACTGGGAGGCTGAGGACTACCTGCCGTTCTCCAGTGCAAAGATAGGATCTTTCTTTCAGGAGAGGCCGGTGCTGAGGAACCCATTTCTGGAAGATGCCTTGCTCAGAGGATACCTTAGCAGACACCTGCCCCAGGAGGTGAGAAGGGGTTTTTGAAAGGGTTGACACAAAACAGTGTGCTACATTCGGATCATCTGTAATACCTAAGACAAGATCAGTTGTTTTGGAAGCTAAGAGCAGGAGGTCATGTTGACTAATGATGTACGTATGAGATGCACATTACAATATTATACTGCAGTCTTTTGATATTGCTTTCACATTTTTCGTCTTGCGACAGTTTAGCCAATGAAAAACATGTTTTTTCCCTAGTTCCCTTCAGAATCAATTAAGCTCATTTTCTTTCAAAACAACAGCCAATAACAAAGCTAGTGTGGTTCCAGGACTTTAATGTGTGAGACAGTTTGAGCAAAATGCTGGACAGGATCTCTCTTCAGTCTAATAAGCGGAGATCTTGTTTCTGTATGTGTATGTGCTCGTTCACAGGCAGCTGTCTCAGACTTGTGTGCATTCGGGGAGCGTGTGGCCAATGAGGTGGACGATTGGGGCAGAGAGTGTGAGGTATCTCCTCCACGATTGGTGCACTTTGACCCCTGGGGGCGCAGAGTGGACCACATCGTGACCTCTCCAGCCTGGAAGCGCCTGAAAGATTTGTCAGCGCAGGAAGGACTGGTTGCCATTGGTTATGAGAGGTCGTTCGGGGAGTGGAGGTTCGTAGTCTGTTGCGCTTAATTTTTCAGTTCAATAAACATTTTGGGGTTTTTCTAAAAAGAAATTCTAAAAGAATATGTTGCTCTTAATGAGAAACTTAAAGAATGTGTGTGTGTGTGTGTGTGTGTGTGTGTGTGTGTGTGTGTGTGTGTGTGTGTGTGTTCCAGTCGTGTGTACCAAATGAGCAAGTTGTACATTTTCGCTCCCTCGTCCGGCCTCTTCTCCTGTCCTCTGGCCATGACTGATGGAGCTGCTAAAGTCATCCAGGTGTGTCAGAAAAACAAATGGTCAAATGTACATCGTCTGTTGAATTTCTTAAAACAGAGTTGGTAATTTGGCAGGAAACTAACTTTTGATCATACCATTTTGTCAGTAGCACATAAGTGACAAGTTGTGTTGGTTGTCTTCACTAAAGTTCATTCAAAAAATGATGTTCAATAAGGAGCCAATTTTTTAGTTGTTGTTGTTTTACCGAACCATTACAGAAATAGTAATGTGGCAAGAGAGCAGCAGTATGAATGGGAAGATCCTTATTTGAAGATGCACCCAAAATTAGACCACAGCATAAATAGATTTGTCTAAGTCCAGGTTTCCACTGCTTAACAGTAGACAAATGCTCATAGGAAGAAAATAAACTGTGAGCTTGTCACTGAGCCTTCAGTTAAAATGCTCTGACCAAATTCTGCTTCATCATATATCCCCAATACATTTAAAATGCCAGTATATAAAAGAGCGATACCAAAAAAACAGCCGGTACAAGGGACCAGGTACCACGTTTCGCGGTGGAAACGCCAAAATGCGAGTCGAGTCGAGTTGAGCTGATACCACGCAGTGGAAAAGCGCCCGAGAAACATGGTGTATAGTAGCAGATAGGGGATAAATATGAAGACTGAACAGCTGCATGTCACCATGGGTTTTAGAGTAGTCAGTGTCTTGTTTTAACCTGATTTCTCCCAGTAAACTTTTGGCTTGTTAACATAGTGGGGCATTTTCTGGCTGTGTTTGTCAAGTCTTTAGGTGTTTCGTGGCTGGTAGATGAAGCCTACAGTCGTTTGACCTCCCGCCAGCCGGAGCGCTTCTGGACGTCTGGACAGTGGATGACGGAAAGACAGGGGGGATCTGACGTGGGTCAGTAGTGACACTCACATCGGTCTAACATGAACATATATCATACAGTAAAAAATAAATCTGCTATTAAATATCATACTATACACGTTTCTCATTGTTACATAGTTGTTGTTAATAGAGTTAACTGTGAAATATTTTTTTTTTAATGCTCACACAGATGCTGCTTTCTGGCTTTGTTATGCAGAACAAAACTTACTACTGTAACTATGCAATATTACTGTTTTGCATTTCCTCAGGCAGTGGCACAGAGACGGTGGCTGTTCCCCAGGAAGATGGCTCATACAAACTCCACGGATTCAAGTGGTTCACGTCTGCTACGGACGCAGACATGACTCTCACTCTGGCCAGAATGCAAGATGGAACAGGAGCGACTACACCAGTTACTGCTGACATCTTACATTCCTCTAACTTCAGCCATCATCACTCCTCCTGAATGTCTTACAGAGGGATTTCATTGCACTGTATTGTGTGCTTGTCTCTGTACCACAGGGCAGCAGGGGCCTGTCTTTGTTCTACGCAGAGGTGAGCAGAGGGGAGGACGGCCGTCTGAAAGGGATAGAGGTGCAGAGACTTAAGGATAAGCTGGGCACCAGACAGATGCCAACTGCTGAGATACTGCTGGACGGGCTGCCTGCACACAGGGTCGGTTGCAAATTTAGAAAAATGTATTACAGTTATGATAAACTGAAGACTCCTCCTCTGGTCTATGCAAATATGATTGCCGATGTTATAGTGAAGCCACACTGGCTCTACTCTACTAGCTTTGTGCATTGGGAGCATTTTGCCAAGTGCAGCGACTTCAGAGTTCTTGTTTGCCGATCCTATAGAACAAAGAGTTATTGACAGTGAGAAGAGCAGAAGTAGACCAAGACAAACAGACCGTTTTTCAAAAATGTCTTATGCATACAGTACTAATTCTATACATTATGCATTACATACGACTGGTCACAGTGTACTCTTTAATTGTTTTATAGCAACTGCTCAAAGTACTTGACCATTTACACAAGGCATTTAATGAAATAAAAATGTCAGTCAAACAGTACATTTGAAATGTCCCTGCCAATTTGATTTCACAAATAGACAGTAAAATGTATTTACACTTTTTTTCACTTTCTTTGTTTTATAAGATCTACCTGGAGCTGTTTCACCACCAAACAGACATAATGCCAGTTGATTTGTCATGACATCAAATGACTGTCAAAATCCAAAACATCTTTCTTCAATTTCTACAATTACAGCTCTCAGAGGAAGGGAGAGGTGTAGCCTCCATAGCTAACATGCTGACGATAACCCGGATCCACAACAGTGTCTCTGCAGCAGCCGCAATGAGAAGGCAGGATACTACTCACACTACCGTACTGCATCCTTCACTGATTTAAAAAAAATCATCAAAAATCAGCTGATTATTGATGTACTGTATGTGCTTGTATGTGTTCACAGGGTGGTCCAGCTAGCTCGTGACTACGCCACTCGCCGCACTGCCTTTGGAAAGCTGCTTAAAGACCACCCACTGCACATTCAGACTTTGGCAAGGATGGAGGTAAGCTGACAAGAGGGTGAACAAATTACACAACTGCAGTACAGCATTTCCCATCATGCCTCACCCACTCTTGCTTCTGACACGGACAGGTGGAGTCTCGTGGAGCGTTCCTTCTGGTGATGGATGTGTGTCGTCTGCTGGGAAGAGAGGAAAGCGGCATAGCGACCCAGCTCGATACGCACCTGCTGCGTCTGCTCACTCCTGTGATCAAACTGTACACTGGGAAGCAGGTACACAGCTGGTTTAAATGTGACAAACTGGCTTCTCGCTGTACACCGACTCTTAACCTTGTCGGCGTCTTGTTTTGTCTCAGGCTGTGGCTGTGGTGTCGGAGGGTTTGGAGAGCTTCGGTGGACAGGGCTACATCGAGGATACTGGGTTACCTGGAATACTTCGCGATGCACAGGTGAGGCAGATGCGTAGACATTATTTGACAGTTGTTGTCATTTTGAAGCTTACCTGTCTCTTTCTCCCTCAGGTGTTGAGTATATGGGAAGGAACCACAAATGTCCTTTCCCTGGATGTGCTGCGCTGTGTGGCTCGTAGCTCAGGAATGGTTCTTCATGCTTACTTCAGCCATGCCAGGGTATGGGGTCAGGGAGCGATACCGTTCAGCAACTGCTCTATCACAGAGATGAACTGGAATGTGATGTGCAATGTGTGATGTTTTCTTCCCATTGTAGTCCCTGCTTGCAGGAGCGTCAAGTGTTTCGTCGTTGGCCCCAGCAGTGAAAGCAGTCGACGGTGCTCTCTCTGAACTGGAGGACTTTGTTAAGATAGCAGCTACCAGAGCACCTGGCTACCTGGAACTAGCAGCCAGAGACCTAGCATACAGCCTGGCTCACTGCTACACAGGTGGGCACCACAATCACACATAGGCTCATCTCCCTTTTTTAATTCTTTCACTCATTATTCTTGTCAAAATCTGGTGCCTACATTTTTCACAATTCAATCAGATATGTGGATGTGTCATTCTAGATTTGGCTACTTTAGCCAACACAATCTGATGTGTAAAATCGGTGGAGTAAACCTTTAATTATCTGTATGTTAACAGGCGCCCTTCTCATTGACCATGCTTGTTGGAAGGGAGCTTCTTTATCTGACACCTACGCAGCTCTAAGGTAAAAAAATAAAATATATATTTATGCATATATATAAGTATACACACCCACACACAGTACGGCACAAATGAAGCATTAATTCACCAAACATGTTTTAATTTTCATTTTAATCAGGTGGTGTGAACGCGACTTGTGTCCTGTGACCATTAAACAAGCAAGAGGCTGCTATGATCCCAGCACGCCACAACTTGATGCTGCGCTGGTGTATGACCAGACAACCCAAGGCTGAGTGTTCACTGATGAACCTGTCACTTGATCTGCCTTTTCTGGTCCTCACATTAATTGTGTGTCTGATGTAGTTATCGTGACCCACATTTAGTTTTTCATAAATGAAGTAGCCTAATGTTTTAAAAAAGAACAATTCTCTTTAAACACAGCAATGAAATTGAAAACTTAAATGTTTGATATTTACTAATGTATATAAAGTATTTGCAATAAATATTTTTGTCTGCAATGAATGTGGAACTATAGATTCACAATTTGTGTAGCATTTTATTTATTTTTGGTGGGCTGAATGCTTGTGTGAAGTGGATGAATAAACATAAAAGCTGTCATCCCTGTCATGATCACTCTGACTATTATTAGACTGTAAAGGTAGGATCCTACATAGATCAACAGACCCCAGATAAACTAGAGCAAATGTCAAAAACAAGAGGAGCTCTGACTGGGCAGACGCAGTAGAGTCTTGGGTATTACGTACATGCTGCCTTTAGGTACTGTTGGGAAAAGTGCAATGCAAGCTGATGTGGACGATCCAAAACAATGAATGATAAATGTGGACAATTTATACACCACTTATTTATATTTTTTAATTAAACTGGGATTTGATACCTTTTATGTGTACTTTTTTATTTTGCCAAAGTGCAGGCTACATTTGAAATAAATTATGCCGAAGCTTGCTAACAACTAGCCTAATGCACAGCAGCTTTGTGGAAAAAGATTAATAAATAGTATTTATATTATAACCCCGATTAAAAGTGCCTCTGGTGGTATATTTACTTTATCTCACCAACAAATAGCCTATATAACAAATATATATTTGTAATATTTGAGTTTTACGAGGGGTCCTTGAAGGCGGCACATTGTATGAAAAACTGAAGGTGGAGTTTCTGGCGAAGGTGTACACAATGTTCACGGGCACTGGAGCAGGCATTCAACAAAATAGGCACAAATAACTAATCACGTTTGTTAAGTGACGCTACGGCTGCAACATCAACAAAGACTTTTACATTGAGATATTTTTCTCGTCGTTTCCTGGTTTTGATTTCAAGTTCAAAGGTCCGGATTGCCGCACAGTCTATGGAAACAAATCCTCCACGGTCCTGTTAACGCACCACCAGGATGGACGCGGCTGCAGGATAAAGTGAATCATGTCTTCTGCTGCTTGTCTGTCACTTTTGCTGGTGTTAGTGTGTCACCAGCAGTCCACCTCGGGCTCCCATGTCCTCGTTAACCAGACGAGCAGTGTCGAACCAAACACAACACGAGCCATGATTTCTCTAAGCAACAACGACGAGGTCTGTGAGATTTAACATCTGCAAAATTAAGATGTTATCTGACGTTGGAAGTTATCCTTGGTTATGGTCCTGTGTGTGAGTGTGTTTGTGCGAATACGCGCACAGTACAGGGGTTTAATATGTGTGCGCAGTTTCATTTGAAGCTGGCAGGTTGTCAACAGGTTTTCCCTGCTGTCACATGACTCGAAGGAGACGACAGGCGTGAATGAAGTGTGACTGCTGTTTATTTTATATACTATCTACGGTTTTAACCAAACGTTTACATGTCAGGGTCCTCCAAATGCAATTGGATGGATGTAAGTGTTAAATTGTTTGTCTTCAGTGTAAACTGAGGGCAGTGATTTTCAGGGGTCCCATTGGCCCAAGTTTCACTGTGTAACAATGTGTTGTAAGTTGATTAACATTTTCTTTGGGAATATGAACCACTAAATCACAATAGCTGACATGGTAATGTCAGACATGGTTATGTCAGCATCTGAACTTTCCCCAAAGTTGAGATAAACATGTGTTGTATATGACACCATTATTATTTAAGTTGATATAATATCAGCGATGGTACACTCCTTATGCAGTGTATTGCAATCAACTGCAGCTCTGTCGCTTAGTCCACTTTAAAAAAAAAATGTGTCCAGTTTTGCCAGAACTTTCTTGTGATGCTTTAATTCAACTGTATGTTTATTACCGTAGTTACTGAAATCTAAGATGAACATAAGGAGTACTGGTTTGTTGTTTTGTCTTCTGGGCAAAATGTTACAATGCTGGCAAGTGTAGTCTGCGATGTGTGTATTTTACCTGATGAGTACCTAACCCAATCCAACATGTGCACAATGAGAGAAAGGGAAAGTGGATAGGGACCCGCTGATCAATTTTGCCTCATGTTACACTATACTTTCTCTGCTCATAATGATTTATTTTACAATACTTTGACTTTATGAAGCTATAGCAAGTAGGCCTACGTATTTGTTATTTTCCGCTTGATAAATCCCTTTAATGATAAGAGTATTATATTAGTTTGAAAAATTGTTGATGCATACATGTAGTATGTGAGAATATTGATATCTTTCTGTCTATTTGTGTGTGTTCAGTGTGACCTTGTGATGAACCTCAGTGCTGCAGACCGCTGTGCATTTGTGAAGAACACACCAGACTGTAGCATGCAAGATGGCTTCATCAACTACCTTCGTGTGGCCTTCTGTCTGCTTCCTCCCAACCTCACGCCGCTCACCATCACTCTCTGTGTAAGACATGTGTATGTGTTTTGTTGTGGGCAGTTGCCATGGAGCAGCCTGAAACTCTGCAGCTCAGCATCAACTGATTTTTTTTTATAGAAGTTGCTGCATAAGGAAGGGGAATTATCAAACTTCTGATTTTACTGGTTATTTCACTGTTTGCTTAATAATGGAGTTTGCATAAGAATGTGTTAACTTCTTGAATTTGCTGAATAACCAGTCAAACTGAAAATGGCAAAATGTGCATGTGAGATTTTGCAGACGAAAGGATACTCTGTCTTTGTGTAAATAAATGGTTTACAGGAACTAAAATATAGGAACAGCAGGATCAGTTATGGTCATGTTAATCAGAGTCAACTTATTCAGCCTAGTTCTTGTTTGAAGAGCATTTGTCTGAGTACACCACACTTGAGCAGCGCTTCAGCCCATCTCTGAGTGTGTGTTAGGAAAACAACTAGTCCATGAGATATGTCTTCTGCCTCTCCACAGATTATATGGCTGCTCTTTTTGTTCGTCATTCTTGGACTCATGGCATCAAAGTTGTAAGTATTTTCACGTTGCCGTTGTTTCACTATAAAGTTCCCCATTATGTGTCAGGGCCAGTCCCTGACCACCAGCACAAATCATTCATTTTCATTGATTAGTTTTGGCCATGGAAAGCGTCACAGCGTATTTACAGGTCCACATGTGAAGACCATACCCGCACAATCATGACCTCAGTTCGAACAGTCACATGACTGTGGAAAGTTTTTCAGCGTTGTGCCACTTATGTTGTGAGATTTCCTCAAAGGAAGCACAATTTGTTCTACTTCTCTATCCCACACACCCTCCCTCCCTTCACACATTGGACCCTATAGTGCAGTAAAGTCGATGGAAGCTGATGTAGTTTTATTGTGAAATGTCCTGAACTGTTAAAGAATTTTTTACGTTCTGGGATACTTTTCATTAACTGTTGAATTCCTCCAGAGCATTCTCTTGTCTTTATTTTACCTGTTTCTCCTCAGCTTCTGTCCCAACCTGTCAGCCATCTCTACCAGTCTGCACCTCACTCACAACGTGGCTGTATCCTTTACCTGCACCCACTATACATCCCTCAGAACTTCTAATTTTCTTATGTTTTGTATACAATTGGTACAACGCGGTGGGACTGCCAAATCACAGTAATTCTATGATTTTTGTAGTTTCTCTATTCACTTTTTAGACTTCTGGCAGTGTTGCTAAAACAAAATGTTGTGAAGAATATTTTTCTTGACTGCTGTTTTTGCTGAGGGCGTGACATTTCTGGCTCTTGGTAATGGAGCTCCTGACATCTTCAGCGCCATGGCAGCTTTCTCCCACCCACACACTGCTGGGCTGGCTATTGGAGCCTTATTTGGTAGGGACCGATTCACAAATGAACATGACAAGATTCATAAAGAAGTCAAGCTTTTTTTAAATATGAAAACCTGCTTGGCCTCGCTCCCTCTCTTCACAGGAGCGGGTATATTTGTCACCACAGTAGTTGCAGGCAGCGTGGCGCTGGTGAAGCCTTTCGCTGTGGCCTCCCGTCCTTTCCTGCGTGATGTCACCTTCTACATGGTGGCAGTGTTTTGGACTTTCCTCATGTTGTACAGAGGAACCACGACACTGAGTGAAATACTTGGTACACACACACATAAACAGTTACACATGCATATATGTGGTTGGACACTGGTGTATTTTTTGCATTTTTGATTTGGGTATTAATTTTTCTGTTGTCATTTTGTGGAGTCAATGTGTACAATTAAGATGTATTGTTCTAAATTATACTCCAAGGGTATATACTTCTATGGTTTTAGTACACATTAGAGAAAAGTCCTCCACTCAAAATCTTACTTGAATATTATTGACATCAACTAAATACTAGACCAACTACTACTTCTACTAATACTACTACTAAGTCCCAAAAGTAAAAGTACTCAATATGCAGGATACATCAGAACTTGTATACGTCATTGTTATATATTTAGTGATACATTAATGTCTACGTTACTAATGCTGAGGCTGGTAAAGGTGGAAATAATTTAACTTGGTTACATATTGCTGGCTTTATGAATAATAAAAAATCTAATTATTTAGTTGATATATATTTTGTTAATAATTTAAATTGGAAAATTAACAAGAAATCAATGTTGTCAAATAAATGAAGTGAAGTAAAGATTACAGTATTGGCTTCCAAACTCTAGTGGAGTAGAGAATAAAGTAGCATAAAAGTGTAAATGTCCTTAGTTCCACTACTGTTGTCTAATGGCCCATGGGGCTTCAGGGCCCACTTGCAGCCATGATCATGATCCCAGAACACTTTTTATATACAGAATGTCTGCAAAAACTATGGACTGTAAACACAGGATACAGTATGTGGTTATTGTTACACTTTTTAGAGCAGTTTACATCAAGCTATAATTAGCTTTACACACATTGTGACATTTATAGCTAACTTCTCCTTGTTTCGTTTTTTTAGGGTACTTGGGCCTCTATGTGGTGTATGTGTTGACTGTTATCATCAGCGCCTACATCTACAACCGGCAGAAACATGCAATGAACTCAAGTGTCCGAAATGTTGAGCCCATTCCAGGTTAGAAACATACACACACACACACACACACACACACACATGAAGAAGAAAAAAAAGTTTCGACATCATATTTTTTTTTGCCTTTGCAGCAGAGTTTCACTCATCCGACTCATCTGATGATGACCTTCCTTCTTTGAACGCTGGGACTATCCAACAGGAGTATGGTAGGAATGCGAAGAAACCCTTTTTATAAGTCAGGATTTGTCTGCATGACCAGGACCATAAGATGCGTGTGTGTGTGTGTGCGTGTGCGTGTGTGTGTGTGTGTCTCAGAGTCAGAGTACAGGCCTCTCCTGCCTTACTCCGAGTCCACTAGTCAGATCCTGCTGAGCTCTCTCAACCCAGTGGACAACAGGAAGTGGAGGAGGAAATCACGGAGCTGGAGAGTCCTCAAAGTGTTGAAGGTGTGTGTGCAATGGTGGACATATTCAGGGGGGGGGGGGCAGTGTGAAAGAAGCTGAATGTCTAAATTAATGAGTGAAAAGCTGTTTAAAATCTGTAATGTTAATGATCTTGCACCCCCCCTCAGACGCCGCTAGAGGTCCTGCTGCTGCTCTGTATCCCTGTAGTCGACCCCGATAAAGAAGACAAGAACTGGAGGCGGCCACTAAACTGCCTCCATCTGATCACTGCTCCTCTGGTGTGTGTGCTCGCCTTCCAGTCCGGAATATGTAAGTTCCAAGATAAAGGCAGAATGACATACTGTAGCAGCCCTGTCACATACAGTATACATTTAAATCATAACTCCCCTTTGTATTCCCCTTAACTAATGTATAGATGGAGATTATATGATCCAAGGCCAGTTTCCCCTCTGGCTGCTGATTTTTCTGCTGGGATTTTTCCTGTCTGCCATTGTCTTCTGCTCCACCACTAACGACCATCCGCCCAAATATCATGCAGTAAGTATTTGTGGAGATTTAAAAAAAGAACAGATACTGTCCAAAATATACAGGATCTATATGCATAGGGGGGAGTTGGATAGGTTACACATATCTGACATACATGTTAAAGGATGTAATTATTTGATTAAAAAGGTATATTGTTCAACATGTTTATTGTTTACCATCAGTGTTTAGCGTGTGGATAATTAGCACAAAAATGTGAGCTAATGGCAGCTCTAGAGTCAAGAAGATCACCAAAAATCAGTAGGCTTAATCCTCTGGGGACCATGCATGTCTGTACAATCCTTTCAATAGTTGTTAAGCTATTTCAGTCTAGCCCTTTCACACATAGTGGTCACTACAGTGGACAGCTATTCAAAAGCTGTTTTCTTGAATATGCATGGGTGTAGATCGCCTAGTTGCATATCAGCCACTACAGTGGACTCTTGTGTGTCATCCCATATATTGCCAACTAGATCCTGGCAGATAAAAAAAAATATGGCAACATCAAGTAACAACTTAGGAATAATATCATATATTGATTTAACATTGGGAGGAAATGATGTTTAATCACCTGTCCATTAAATTGGACATCATGCATTGGAAAATTGGAGAACCAAGGAAAAAGTTTTCTGCTATTTTTATAGAACATTTTAATTGAAAAAAATATTCCTCGCTTTTGTATTAGTATATTAGAATATGTGAATATATGTGATCAGGCATTGAAATATATATTATTAGTTTTCACATGTTAGAAATAAAAATATACGTGTTCTTTATCCTTATTTATGGAGAAAGGTTTAAAATTCGGAATCTCGGCCTCAGTATTTATCTAAGTAAATTGACAAGGCAGGTTGATGCGATCACATCGAAGTTCAGAGAGAGAGAGAAGAGATGCAGGCAGTTTGACAGGACAAAAAAGAGAGTTCTCTCTCTACAGCAGAGTCTCTTAACATATCTTGAAAATGTCTATTGATTGGTTGATCTCGTTGTCAGGCAGTTTTCAAAGACCATCCCTCTTCTTCCTCGTTGTCTTCTCGTTAAAAGTAAAACTATGCTCCTAGCCTTGGATATTACTTCTTATCTATGGTTGGTCAGATGTCTCAGGCCTGTACCATTCACCAAACTTTCTTCTAAGCACGAGCCTTCCCTCCCTTCTCCACTCCCTGTTCTGTACTGAAATGAGAACATTATTGAAGTCACATTTTAATTGTATGATTATTATTTGATTATATAAAAGTAAATGCACATATGATGGTGGTTGTATGCATCATCAATGTTTAAAAATTAAAATTCTAACACACGTAATATATACTTTTTCACTGGTTTTGTTAAATAAAAGATTGCAGAGTTAAAAACTCAAAACGCATGCAGTCCACCTGAGTGAACATGTAAACAACTAAATTAAAAATTAAGTTATATTTTTTATTTTCATGCCTAAAGAAGTATAACATCACTTAAGAAAAAAATCCAGAATGAGGATATCATAATTCATGCATGAAAGGGCTAGACCAAAGTCCAACATTTTTATTACCAGAATGGATAAATGTAGCATGTCATTTGTGATGGTAATATAAACATATGTTTTGTGTGCATGTGATTCTAAGTTTGTCCTTTTTCCCTTCTGTAGCTGTTTGCACTGCTGGGTTTCTTGGTGAGTGCAGTGTTGATCAGTGCAGCTGCCGCTGAGGTGGTCAGCCTTCTTCACATGCTTGGTGTGGTGCTGAGTCTAAGCAACACCGTGCTTGGCCTGACTCTGTTGGCCTGGGGCAACAGCATAGGAGGTGATATATATTTTTTTAAATATTATTTCAATGTTTACTAAACATATACAAACATGCTACTACTTAAAATCTTCAGCATGTCATCTGTACATGTATCTCTTTTTCAGACTGTTTTTCAGACATCACCATTGCCCGGCAGGGTTACCCACGGATGGCCATAGCCGCATGCTTTGGAGGCATCATTTTCAGTATCCTTGGTTTTATGAGATAGTGTCTCACTCAGTATTAAAACAAAACATATAAACATGTATTACACCGGCTATCAATGCAAAAACCTTGACTGCATTCACTTCAGACATGCTGTTTGGAGTAGGCTTAGGATGTCTGGTGCAGATGCTTAAAACACATTATTATGTGCAGGTAAGCTCCTCAGATACACTGATCAACAGTTTGTAACTCTGGTTAAACTCACAGAGAGATACAGAAGTCACAGATGAACATGATGCATCTTGGGTCTCTTTCTCGTCCTCAGTTTGAACTGGAGGGTTTGCTGACGTGGATTCTTGCAGGATCTCTGGGTTTGTCTTTGGTGCTGTCCTTCGTCATTGTTCCACTGTGCCGGTTCCACTTGGGTCGGACCTACGGGTGCTTTCTCCTGGTCTTCTATGGCGTCTTCCTAGTCATTGCACTGCTCACAGAGTTTGGCATGATCCACATTGAATAGATCTTGACTTTTTGACTGACATCCTTCCACAATGCGACGTGATACACTGGAACAAGTGCTGGGAATGAATGACTTCCTTCTGTACACTTAAAGGGGTAGTTCAGGATTTTAGACATAGGGCCTTATTCCCAAGTTAGCCTTGGTGTTCTTTATCAGTGGAGACCGTTTTCAACACATTTAATTCAGTCCTTCTAGTTGCAGAGTGCGCTCGTGCTAAGCTAGCGCACGGCATCGGGGGGATACCAGCCTGCTACTAAAACAGTCTTACCCACTCCACAGTACACCCGAGGCCAATCGATTATAACGCCAGACTATCGATGTAAATGTCTGTGTTGATAGAATAATTTTAGAAATAAAACCAACCTCGCATCGCATGAATTATGGCATTTTGAGGGACTACTTTCTTAGCAGCAGCGGACTTTTACTTTGCTGTGTAACCGAATCACTACAGCAGAAAGTAAACAGAGCAGCGTGGGACAGAAACTGAAACTGCACTGCCACCAGTCTACCGTCATTCTGTCCCGGTTCTCTGCTGCAGCTCCAGCGGGGGCTGTCTCTACAGACGCTCTCTCTTTCTGCCCTTTGAGCATCCCTCTCAATTCTTCATCAGTGTATTCCGGCTCGTACAGGTACGGGCAGCAGCAGGTAAACAAACTATTATAGAGCCTGTAACCTAGGTATTAGTCCGCCGCTGCCGCAGCCTACAAGGAATAAAGTCCCTCAAAATGCAATATGCGAGGTTGGTTTTATTTCTAAAATTATTCTATCAACACAGACATTTACATCGATAGTCTGGCGTTATAATTGATTGGCCTCGGGTGTACTGTGGAGTGGGTAAGACTGTTTTAGTAGCAGGCTAGGTATCCCCCCGATGCCGTGCGCTAGCTTAGCACGAGCGCACTCTGCAACTAGAAGGACTGAATTAAATGTGTTGAAAACTGTCTCCACTGATAAAGAACACCAAGGCTAACTTGGGAATAAGGCCCTATGTCTAAAATCCTGAACTACCCCTTTAACATTAATGCACTATTTATAAAACTTTACTCGTTTTGCACGTGCCTGCTTGTGTGGTTTGTCAAACCAGACAGGCAAATTGATGACGCACTATAAGACTTTTCTGCTCAGGGAGAGCTGGAACTAATCACACTGTGCCTTTTATTCAACCTACTGTCTGTGCTGACTGGAGCTGTGACGGTACTTTGAGTCCAGAGAGCAAAACGCAGGTTGTTGAAATTTATATTTTATTACATTGTGGATGAACTTAATGTACTGTAAAATAAATTACCCTGTTTAAAAAAAAAAAAAAAAAAAAAAAAAACTTTTGGGGAATTAAATAATTCTGGTTGGTATGTGTGTGCAGGTCGTACAATAGCGATGATACACCATCCTTGCTTTTCTGTTTAAAGTGATGCATTGCAAGTAAAGAAGCAGTTACCAGCAGTGTGACAGATGGTACAGAAAAAAATACATAAATGCACTTTACATGTGAACAGTTTAAAGGCCCACTTCACCGGTTTGAATATGAAGGTGTATTGAATTCTGAGATCCTATGTAGTATAAATGTGCAAAAAAAATTAAAATCGGTTCATCCTAGCCTGAGAAAAGGCAGAAAGAGTGTTTTTTTTAACCCTATATTTCTCTTTCTCGTGACATCACAGAAAGAGAAATATAGGGTTAAAAAAAACGTACTTCGTAAATATTACTGTGATGTCACAGTAAAAGACATCACAGTAATATTTACAAAGTACGTTTTTTTTTAACCCTATATTTCTCTTTCTGTGATGTCACGAGAAAGAGAAATATAGGGTTAAAAAAACACTCTTTCTGCCTTTTCTCAGGCTAGGATGAACCGATTTCAATTTTTTTCGCACATTTATACTACATAGGATCTCAGAATTCAATACACCTTCATATTCAAACCGGTGAAGTAGGCCTTTAATAAAATCCTTTTTTATCCAACTCAAATACATTAAAGGAATAAAAAGTTATATAAAAGTGAAATACTTGAGTCTGTTGAGACATTAGTTCGGTAAAACACCATAATTGTTTTGTCGGGTTGAGCTACAAGGAGTGTAATTGTTTATACTTTATAATTATCTTTAGAGATCTTAGTAGAAGTGGTGTCTGTGTAAATACTGATCAGATGAGCCACAGAACTAAGGCATCAGGATTAAGTACATGATTAACACAAGGTCACAAAAGGCCAACAGCAGTACATACATACACAACATACTGTAGAAGTTCAGGTTCCCTGGTAATGTTTGCTGAAGTCTTTCAAAAGTCCAAAACAGGGTGACACAGAGCTGTGCTGCTGTTGTCCTGTGTGTAGAGACGGCTCCGGAGAGGAGTCATCATCAGCTCGCCTCACACTTACATCAGTCTAAAATTGAAAGGAGCTGGAGTGATGGGGTTTCTTTAGCTTTTCAAATCCGCTGAGATGCTGGAGTGAGTGTGCTGGGTGCAAACTGTGAGTTAGTTGATGCTCAGAGGTCCAGTCTGTGAGTTGAGCTGTAGCTCTGGGTAGGGAGACGGGTCCAGATCCCGCTGCTCCAGGCTTTGGTCTGGCTGAGGCAGGTTCTCCCTTGAATACTCTGCATACCACTCCTGGAGAAAGAAGCAAGTAGACGATGTGAGGAGACTTCACCACGCACAAACTACTGTGTGCTGGTATTCAGGATCGCTGTTTCAATTTTTTTTCCATTTTTTTTTAAGATATTTTTTTGGCATTTTTATGCCTTATTTATAGTGTAGAGACAGAGTTGAAATGGGGCAGATAGGGGAGTGACATGCAGAGAACGACCGCGGGCTGGAATCGAACCCGGGTCCGCTGCTGGCCGAGGCCCATGGGGGGGACGCCCTACCAACTGAGCTAAGGGCGCCCCGTGCTGTTTCAATTTCTTACCTGTATCTCCTCCTCGTACATTTTCATGCTGAGGTCACTCTTTGTCCTAGACCTGCGACCTCGGTACACCAGAGACGTGTGCTGTACGTACACACCAAAGCATGTGGGAAAGCTTGTTAGTGTGTTTCGTTCTAGGATGGAGAAGTATGTGTGTGCGTTTGTGTGTGTTCTTACCCCTCCCCTGTCCATAGTTTGTAGGACTCTCTGTAGCGAGCTGAGGGAGTTAGTTCCTGGACACGTCTGTTTGTACAGCTCCAGAGTGGTCAGAGCTTCATCACGACTCACCTCTACTTCAAATACGATCCTGTTTTCATCTAGAGTATGTAAACACAGATATTATGGGCCCGCTAATTCACTCTCAACACTGTTCTGTCACACACTAATGGCAGCTACATATTAATGTTAACAAGCATTTAATCGTTTTATCTGACACAAAGGCAAAGTTAAAACATTTACAGGATATGCTTTACATCCTGTAAATGTATGCACAATATCCACACACACACACACACACACACACACACACACACACACACACACACACACACACACACACACACACACACACACACACACACACACACACACACACACACACACACACACACACACACACACACACACACACACACACACACACACACACACACACACACACACACACACACACACACACACACACACACACACACACACACACACACACACACACACACACACACACACACAAATAATTTCCTAGAGACCTAACCATAAACACTACTTAATGATTAACTTTATGTGGACTTGCATTTTGTCCCTTAAAGTAAAGTGAAAACATTAGTAATAGAAGAACACCACGTCCCACCCTCTGGGTTCTCCAGTGGTTCCCTGTTCTTGCGGCTGTAGTTCATGCGGAACACAAACGCATCCAGAATGAACGCCACAATGATGGTCATCACCACCTGAAGAAGGGATGAGAACAAACTATCACACACATGCACGGTCTCACTGCGAGCATTAACGAAACGCACACATGAAGGCACAAAGGCAGTGCACGCTCAAGCACATACGACTGGACAGGGCCTCACCATGGTAACTATGTAAAAGGTCATGAAGTAGAGCCGACTCCAGTGGCTGGTCATTGAAGTGACTCCTTCCTGTGGGAGAGTGACACGGCAGCGGTCAAACATCGTCACACACTGATCAATGACAATGACTGCAGATAAATGAGCTGATCTTACCATGGTAATGTACCAGTTATTGACCACAGTCAGTTCAAACAGAGTCACTGGAGAAAAGGAATGATTCCAAAATTTAGAAAAACTGGCCCATTAACACAACTAGAGAGAAAAAGCATGTAATCCTGTGATCGAAAACAAAAAATGATTTAACCTTGAAACAAAGTGTTGACCGTGTGGCCACCAAAGTGTTATACAGTTTATTCCTCTGATACAGTGCTCCATTGTTTTCCAAAAAATATCAAACAACAGTTGGTTGCACTGTTACACTCTCTGATCCTTTTATTAAGTGTTAAAACGGCAACTGTAGTTGATTCAATCCCACATATGCTCTGTCCTGCTGCCATTAATCCCATTAAATTGCTCCTGTTAGAGAAAAATTAGAAATGACGTATTCGTGACCCGTTTACAAAGATTAATGTCTTCTCTAAGAATGAATGAGCCTGGGGGCAGAGAGACAACGAGCTGGGGAAGTCAGACAGTACTGAGAGACAAACTAACTCTTGGTTCTATTCATAAGATGTGTTAACAATAACTAAGGTAAAGAAAATTGCCAACCTCATTGAAACATTTTTTTTTTAAAGGAATTACCAAAGCTGCTGAGAATGTTGTTGAAGTTATTGAGATAATAGTAGCCTTCTTCCAACACCGTTTTGTTGCCGATGGTGACATTGATCTGTCTGTAGTTGTCTGCCACTGTGCTGGTGCTGAATGCAGAATAAAACCAAAAGGGAATGGATTCATGTAGAGTCAAAATGATAAATAAATCCCAATTGAGTGTAATTAAATTACTACAGATGACAGCACGACTCACTTGCAGCAATTTGGGTAAACCACATCTGCAAAGAACTCCATCCCCACAATGGCAAAGGAGTAATAGAAGATGATTAAGGTCAACCCCAGACTTGCCATCCTGGGGAAGAGCTCAAACATGGTGTCCAACACGTTGCGATACCTCTGCTTTATCTTAAACAAGCTATGACAGATAAAAGGGCACATTTTAATCATAAAAGAAAATATGAAATAGTGCATTTACAGTGTGCTCATGGAGTAAGAAATAAAAGTTTACCGAAGAAGCTGAAATGGTCTGAGGACTACAATGAAGTAGAACGGCTCCATATTGAAGGCGAGAGCAATCAGGCCGAGGAAGGCAAACACTGTCACTGAGAAGTCAAATCTGGACAGAAGAAGCACAGCGTTCATGTTCAACTTCAATTTTGTTTGCATTTTCACCAATAAGCCACATATAAAGTATTAGTAGAAGTACTGAAAACAAATGAGCAGATTCCAAAATGGTCAATGGCTTCATTTATCATGTATAGGATGGGAGGATAGAAGAATTAATCACAAATGATTTTAAAAATAAAACACAACTTGTTGATTGTATTGCACTTCCATTATCTAGTAGATAATCCTGAATATTTTCTCGATTTGAAAAAGTTGTCTAGCTCTCTTAACGTGCAGTTCTATAAATTCCTGATACAGATTGCCTCAAGATTGCCTGTGATGCAATAACAATGTACATGTCTTCATAAAATGTAAGGTAAAGTGAACTCAGTGTGTTTTAGAGCAATTTTAAGAAAAGTAATATTTTGATGAATATTGGGATAATATCATGAATCACAATTATATAGGCCCGGATAATCATGATGTGAAATACTTGTATCGTCCCATACCTACCTACTCATGAGTATAATCATTGCCACGGTCTTCAATTTTGAAAATGTGGATTCAGTACTCATTTAATATGTCAATCGATGGACACAGTATCCAAGTTATTACTCACAGATTCCACCCAGAGCTGAAATAAGCCATCGGCCCCAATCCTGTTATTTTCAACAACACCTCTACACCATAAACTAAAAGAGGAAGGACAGAGGCAGAGTAGACATCAATAGAAGTGCATGTTTGAAACTTCAATCATTTCAATGACTCCCTCTATGACCATTTATATGTCATGTGAATACTGGCATGATGTTCTGTGTGAGTGGCAGTCAGCACGCAGCCTACTCACTGGTCAGGAAAACAATGTAACTCCAGGGGACAATTCTGGACCAGGAAAATCCACCTGCAGAAGGAGAGAGGGGTGAGAGATCTATCCATTCAGTCACATGCGTTTATGTTATGATTGGGAAATAACTTACTATTCAGCGTGTATGTCTCAACCAGAATCCACACACCGTTTATGGCCACCACCGCATCTGCAGTCATAAGGAAAGGGTCAACAGGATTATGAGACTTTGCCTCTGCATCTCTGAGGACAACTGGGAAATGTAGATTATTTCACTTACACATGGCATATTGGAAGGCTTTGGACTTCACAAGCAGGTTGATGCCTATTGAAGTAGAGCAGAGAGCACTGAGAGGGAGGAACTGAGATACAAGTGGAATAAATAGAATAAAAAGAAACAAAGTCTTTGCCTTTGAAAATGAGGAAGGTTGTGTGGGGAAGGTCATCAAACCAGTGTTCTCCACTGCGCCGTGCCTAAACAACAAATATATACAGTACATGTACTGTAAATCAAACAGCCAAAATGACCCCATGTACACTGAATTTGAACCACACAGTGCAAACACCTTACCTTCCAGTTAAGGCCAGTGACCTCATAGAACTTATAAAAGTCCTGTAGACTGCAGCAGAACAGACTCCCGTTAAATGAGGTTGTATGAAAATGGAACGATAATTATGAAATGCAGAGGGATTTTAACTGTACACATGGAAGGCAGTCACCTTAGCATAGGAGCCCCTGAGGTGTTGAGAGCTTTATATGTTAGGAAGCGGTCTCTTGCAGACATCCGAGGTCTGTGAAATCTCATGAGACCATCAAACTGTTTCAGCGACACACCCATCGGCCTCTGGAGAGGAAACAACAGAAACCACAGTAGACATCAGTACTTTACAAAATACCGAATTCATACTAATTATACTTTTGCACCACATAGAACAGTGAGGTTGTACCTGCCGACTGACTAACAGCTGAAAGGCACGGTCAATGGCGGAGCGTTTGTGAAGCAAAAGAGATTTAAACTTCATCTTCTCCACACCATTAAACGTATCGAACACAACGGCCAGGAGCTGGAGGAAAAAAATATAAAATGACAGTGGATTGCAGCTGATCATAAAAAAAGGGTTCATTGGAAGCAGTGCCCCTTTTTCTTTTTAAAGAACTCAAATATGTGCCATATCGAAGTTGCCACAGATAGTTGCTGCTTTTGCACAAATTGCCATTTGTACCAGGTTCATGACGAAGTAGAGCTCTATGGAGAGGTAAACGATGAAGAAAACACAGGACCAGCGGTTCTTGGCGTATGCTGGCATCATCACATCAGGGAAACTGCAACAAGAATGAGGAAAGAAAGAGCCACATGAGTCACAGTTGGATCAGCCAGAACGCATATGTGGTGAAGAATAAGCGCTCAGAATGAGCTCTTAAAGTAGGAAGTAAAGCTTGCATGCCATGCATGTGTGTGAAATTAAGTGAACATGTTACATTGCGGTGCTTACTTTGCTGTGGTTAGAAGCACAAACAGACTGACGAGGCTGTTCTCCAGAGTGCTGAAGTACTGTGGCGAGAAGAGGGTTTAAAGTCAGGAAATCTGACCACTTTAGACAACCACCCAAGTCCCCAAACTTGCATAACTCAAATAAACTAATGCCAGGCAGACTACATACTCAACTTACCGGGTCAGTTGTGTTTGGAGAGAAGAGGCAGAAACCTGGGACAGAAACATGATGATCAAAAACAAACAGAAAACCATTTTCCCTCTGAAGACGGTAGATGAACTTTTTTATAATTTTATAAAAAGGGCAAAAAAGTAAGGACAGGATTTCATAGACATTAAAATAATTTGTTTTCTTACCCAGGATAGCAAATATGACCATGAAGAACAGCAGCAGTAAAAGGATGTCCATAAAAGGTGGGAGGGACTGGAAGATCTGACGCAAGTTTCTGATAAAAGAAACATTGTCAGTGAAGACTTTGGTAAACAGTTCAAGTTGTGGGACAACATAATGGAGTAATCGATTCCCACAGTAGTAACATTAAAACCGAAAAACAGTGAGGAGTAAATGTTTTAGAAACTTGTTTTACAACTACATTTTTAAAGTCCTGTGTAGGATTTCAATATTTCAGAAACTGGTGACTCAGAAACTGATGGTAGCACCATAATAAGACATTTTCATTGAATTCTTAATGGATATAGATATATCCATTAAATTAAATACAAATCCAACTGAAGTAAAGTAGTTGTTTCTCTTTAATATGAAAAGAAATAAGTTTGGAGCCTGGGAGGAGATGCCTAGTTGCACTGTTGCACGGCCTTTCCTTACAGTAGACAAACAAACTTTAATCCCATTACTGACTTTGACCTGGCTGAGTGAATCTGTGTGTGTTTGGTTAGGTCATCATGTACCTGCGCACAGCACCACAGTATCTACAGTCCACCAGGAAAATTGGTCTGAGAGCTCTGGTCACTCGCACGTGAGACGTCTGTCTGATCAGAACCACTATGGCCTCGATGAACTGTAGCTTCAACACACATGTCTGTACAAGGAGAGACAACATGAACACACAGAAGCTGAATCACAAAATAGCACTTGGGGCACGCAGATGGCATTGGACCTAATGCTACAAGTGAAAGCAACCCTGGAGTGAATGACTGACGTCTAGAGCAAGGTAGAAAAACAAAAAACAAAAAAAAGAAAGTATTCATCATGCATAAGTTACCTTCACCATGGTCCTCTTGTGTCGTATGAACGTGTGGAAGCCTAACCAGCGGAGTTTCATGCATAGCTCAAATGCCACCATAACCAAAGCCAGCAGTTCCAGAGTGGCATGGACCTGCAGAGGTAGTAAATAGACAGGAGCTTTAACAGGTAGCTGATGTGTATAAGCATGTGTTTGCGCTTAAATGTTCAACTCACGTAGACGTCCAGACGCAGCGAGGGCACGGCTGGAGCTTCACACAGCGACAGCATCATCAGCAGCAGGCCTGTAAGCAGCTCCATCATGTAGAACAGGTGGTTGTGGGCAAACAGGTACGCTGCCAGTGCCTTTGGGTTTCGAGGATGGGTGAAGAACTTATCATTGTTCTCTCCCTCCTGTATGTGAAGGGACACATACAAACCATACAAGATAAGCCTTTCCTGCTCCAATGTCGATTTTATCCTGAATTCCCACAATTCTAAATCTGACAAATAAATCTACTACTTCAACATCCATTATTTAAACACCATCCCAGACCACGAATGTTAAGATCCTAGATGCTGAAAAGACCTTTGATAAGATGGAGTGGGAATATTTGTTGACGGCCATAACAAAATTCAGGTACCAAGAAAATTGTATTTCCTTGATGTTCCTGTCCGTACTAATGACTTACATTCAGAATAGTTTCTGTTGCACAGGGTTTCTCGCCAAGAATGCCTGAAGTCCCCACTACTCTTTTTGCTTGCGATTGAACCCCTAGCAGCATCTCTCTCGTCGTTACCAAGTGTTCAAAGCAGAATACGGAGCAATGTTAAACCTAAACTTTCCTTATATACAGATGATGTCTTCCTATATGTTGCCAGCCCATTATACACACTGTCCCATATCCTGTCTAATCTGGAAGGATTTGAAATGTTTTTATGCTACAAACTGAATCTGCAAAATAACTTAATCCTATACATTCTTCTGTTCCCAGTATTCCCTTTCACTGCCTTACCATTCAAAAGAGTGATCTCTGAATTTAAGTATTTAGGTGTGATTGTTCCGTGCTTTTTTCAAATGCTGTACAAACTGAACTTTGTCCTGCTTTTTGACCAGTACACAGAATATAAACCGCTGATGTATGTGGCCCCAATCACTAGCCGGTCAAATTGATTTAGTCAATATGAATGTACTCCCTAGATTTATGTATTAATTTAAAATTATACCAGTGTTCAGAGATAAAAATAAATCCCATAACCAACTTTTTAGCCCCTCAGATATATTGATGAATGGTGTGTCAAAAGATCAGGGACAAAGTACAAAAAAGGTTACCATTATTTTCATTTAAAAAACACTGAGCACACTTTCAGAAAATCTATTAGGGTTTCCTTCAAAGGTGACCTTCAATCTAGGAATATTATTAATAATTAATATACTCTAGGAGCCAGACTAAGACATATCCTTTACTGACGATCAGTATTGAAAAGCCTGTGTTTTTGTAAGTTTCTTACAATTGACTATTTATCAGCCTAGAATGTCTTTTATTTTTGCGTGCCTACTTTGTTTTGTATTTTGAAGTTCCTCTTCCTCAATTTATCTTAATTACCTCCAAAAGCTGTTCATGATTTAAAAATAGCCCAATTGAAGAAAACAAGGTCCAACCATCTGCAAGTAATACAGTGGGAAGGCCAGGTGTAATAAAAACATTTTATGACCTTGTGAATTCAGTTACAGTTGCCATGCTTGTTCACTCATTAACTAACACATGTCATAATCCACCGTACCTGCAGGTAAATGGCTGCTTCCTGGAAGTTCATTTCCCAGCTTTGCCGTAGGGACACATTTTGGGCTCTGTGGATTTGTGGCCCAGGTGTTGAGATCACAGCGTTGTTCACTATGTCATAATTGCCTCCTCCTCCATCTGAAAGAAAACCCTTGAATGTCAGTGTATTCATAGAGCCCATGTACACAAGGAAAATAACAAACTGCAACTTCAATAACGTTGTCTATTATTTATCCTTCCTTTAACACTATATATGGGTCACACCAACACACAGACACAGTACATAGAGGGGTATGTGCCTACCAATACAGTCTAGTTCTAAGGCATAGGAGGAGATCACTTCTGGACTCTCAGTATGGGCCTGTTCTTCATTACAACTAGCTGCGTGCCTGCATAAGCACTCCATTGATGAGTTTGGATTTGTCCGTTTGCCTCAGCTGGGTGAATGTAATAGGATCCCTTAAGTCCACAGCACATATGTATGTGTGTGTCATTCACAGTACACTGTTCTTGTTCCAGCATCCACACACATCTGGAGATACAGATGGCCAAACATTCCACACTGGCCTGATGCAAACTCCAGAAACACAGTCACAAGTTGAGTCCGGATGAGTATCCTCACAGATCCAGAGACACCCAAGCCAAGCTGAGGCTGACACTGGAGACAGGACAGCTTTCAAAACTACTGAGAATGCTTATGAAGTTCAGTGCTTCTGACCACCAGTTGCTCCTTTTGGAAAAAGTGACTCTAACAGATCCCTTCAATTGAAAACACTGTCACTACTGACAACTACATTTTGAGTTAAACACTTGCACAGATGGAAATTACCCCCCTGCCTGGGCTGCAGAGTTTTGAACCTTGAACCCAATGCTGCTAGTCAGAGAGAAAGTGCTGTGTATGCACTGATATCACGTTGTCTATTACGTCTCCTTCCTGCCACTGACAGGATGCAGACACAAGACAGATAAACCTAAAGAGGGAATTAATCCGGTGCTACTAGAGGGAGAGCTATTAACTTCAAAAGACAGGGATGACATCTAGATTTTTTACATGACACAGATTGTCCTTTTTTGTTAAGCCATGCACCATTTTAAAAATGAACACAAAAGTAGGCGAAAATAATAAATCCAGATTAGTATCCAATAGCCTGAATTTAAATATTCAAAATGAATCTTTGCATCACAGTTTCTTTCTTAAGCAATCCTTCCATGTGTCTTCTTGCAGCTGCGTATGTTAATCCTGTGTGAGTCTGTCTGGCTGCTCTTCCCACACACTGCACATCACATGTTTAGCTTTGGGGCACGATTCCTTGGAAATGGAATAAAACCTAATAGTGGAGACCACATGAGTCTCTGAAATGCAGTCACAGATGTTTCCAGGCCCACATGACAGCAGCAGATTGAGACAAAGTTCGAAGATCAAATTCCTGTCCCGGCGGCAGCTTGCCTGTTATCCTGACAGGAGAGAAACCCGTGCCTGCCGTATGCCTCTCCAACGCCTCATTTGTTTTGGGAACAATAACATGTTTGGAACTCCCAGTCAAAAACAATCCGGGGTCAGGCTCACAGAAACATAACCGGGCTCAGCAGTCATGGCTGTTTCCCCCAGGACTAATACAATCTAGTTTTGTGGTGATCTGAAGGGTCCTGACCACTGGCAGTACATCTGAAGGCCACACTTCAATCCAAGCATGTGATGTGACAATAATAATTTGTCACTAATGTGATAGAAAATGCAGCCTCTTTTCTCAGTGTCCAGGTTCAAACTCCCTCTCTTTCCAGAAAGCTCCAACAGCAATCAACAAGAACATTGTGATACTTCCTTCTTGTCCACCACTCCCAAATATCCTGAGAAGGAAAATAAAAAAACTCCTCTTCTCTTCCTTTTCACCTCCAGAGACAGAGAAAAATTATCCACTAAGCTCACACACGTAGACACACTTACACACAGGCTGCAGACATTCACACACACAACACACACATGCTGCCCATGAGCACCAGGGAGGGGCGCTCGGACTGCTGAGGCAGCAGTTCCTCAGATGGGTCATTTTGGAGCTTATATGTGAGGAATACAAAGGCAGCAGGATTACTATGCGGAGTGGATGCATGGATACCCATACATACTGCATGCGCGCGCACGCACACACACACACACACACACACACACACAGACACACACGCACACACACACAGACACACACACACACACGATCTCAGAGCCCGGTGAACAATCTCTTTTCTCCATTTAAGCAGAGTGGCCTGGATGTGCACCATGCAGCTGACTGTCAACAACATTAAGCGGCTACAGAATGCACAAGTGACATATGGTGAGTAGACAATAATTAACTTTATATCACTTAATATACTGCTGTAACAACAATATACAATGTTCTTTGATAAACACCACTGTATAGGCTTACAAAAACAAGGCATCATTGGATCAGAAAATAATGAGTGATCACCACTCAAGATCATAGGCTACCTCATCTATGACAGCTACAGTACATACAGAGTAGGTCTACATCTTAATGAAAGTTAACCTCTCTTTTTGTGAGAGGCTACAACTAAGCATTACAAACACATAGCCTATCAGTGGAGAAAATGTAACAGCACCACACACTACAGCCTCCAAAATGACCATTAAGTTGAATCAACAATAGTTCCAACAACTGAACACTAGCCTAACCTTAATGGCTGCAAGGGTGCTGGCTGATGTCTAGCATGGATGAGGATATGACTTTGAAAACTTACTCTCGTCTGCTCTCTCAGTCTCCTCGTTGAGCAGACCGCTGTTTGTTTCGTCCCAGGTCAAGATGAGAGGCACATCATCGTCGTCAGCCTCCATTACTAGAAGATAAACAGGCTGCAGCCAGCTCAGTTTAAGTTAATCTAAGCTACGCAATAGCTAAATAGGGCATGTTTTATTCTCAAACCGCAATACGCCTGGACATCTTAGGTTCTCACGGCTAACGCTGACAAACCCGAGTCCTTTTTTGTTTGCTTGGCACCGCGCTAACAGAGATAATAGCTACGCCCAAATGAAAAACCTCTCATGTAAGAGGGACTACAAACGGAACCAGCAGCTTTCAAGTTGTGTGCACCAGACAAGGTCTGCTGGTTTCAGATTTGGTCTCTGTCGTATGACTGAATGCATCTGTCAACGAAATGACCGAATCAACTGGTTCACTGTCAGTTTAGGCTTACAGGCTGAGACTGACCGTCTGAGTCCATCATCACCGCACACTGAGCTTCCTGCTGCTAAACAAATGACCTCAGAACATTTAACCTATAATTTAACTACACCGCTCTAATATCTGGATTTATCTGTCAGCGAGCAACAATAACTGACACTTTATAAGAATACTACGAAACTGTGGGTAGTGTACAGCTATGGGGTACAGCGCATAGACATAGGTCAACAAACATTTGCGACACTGGAGCGATTCACGGCAGGCAGAGTTACAGAATTTTCAAAATGAAAGTCCGTGTCTATAACATAATGCTGTAAAACATTTAATAGAAAGCTATCACGTAAATTTCATCCATTTATTAATACATTTATTAAAATGGAAATAATCATACGTGCCTACATTTATTGGTTGCAAGAATTATAAGACACCTTGCTGCTGCAAAATGCGCAAGTGATTTGATACTGCCACCCACATTGGTGGTATCTTAGCAACAGAAAAAAAAGTCAACAATTATATTTTGTGCTTGGGATCAACATACGAGCCAACAGGTAGGCTAAATATACAGTTAGCTGAGTATATCAAGTAAACTAACATAAGTTCAGCGCCGAGCCTCCTCAAAAATCGAAAGAAAAAATAACAACTTTATGGAAAACAACTAGGCCCAAGGAACTTAATTGTGTAGAATTGCGTTTTCCTATTTAACACGCTAATAATGTTCACCTGTTCAATTGATCAACTTAACATAGCAGTAAATGCTAATATTGTCGTGGAAAGGTCACCAATGCCAAAATATTGTTGGCCAATATAACAGACTTATAGTCATAAATGTAGCCACTGATACCCTATATTGGCTAATGGCTTGAGGCTACATGTCATTAGCTGAGTGGTTTTCTATGGGGGCCAAGACTGTGGGAGACTATTGGGATATCTCAATTTGTGTGTGCTTAATCAGATGTGTGAATGTGTACAGGAATGTGTACTAATTTTACTATAATTTTTTCCCACAATTGAGTGACAGCATGTCTGCAAAGGGGGCAACAGTGCTGTCAAAGGCAAACACCCAATTGGAAGATGACCAGAAGAATAATGAACTGTTGCAGAAGAAGAAGCTCTCTCTTGAGGCTAAACGCATCTCAAGCATATTGGAGAACTCCATCAAGCAGGTTGAAATTGCAGCGACTCTGCCTGCTGTCCTCCAGTTAAACAGTGAGTCTGGTGTTGAGGATAAGGAGTTGAGCAGGGCACTTCAAGCGCATCACATATTAGAGGAGAGACTGGAGGCACTAGAAGGTGTGGAGCAGGAGTTAGATGAAGACCAGGAGGGAGAAGCTCGGGAACCAAGAAACAGAGAACGGGCTCAGCTTGAGAGGGACATCAAGAACTCGGTCAGGGGTCTGCTCAGGCTTGTGCGAGCCCATCCAGAGGCCATTTGTGGTTTGAGAGCCGAGCAAGGAATGGAAGTAGGTGAGAGTGAGTCCACACTAATTACAGTGCTTAAGATGTTTCACAGCAATATGGTAGAAAAGTTGCTGACCACTGCAGATGAGGAGCTACAGCTGGCTCTCCACAAGCCTGTGTTAACCCCCCCGGCCTGCAGTCTGGAGGACATAGTTTCACTGGAACAAAAAGTAGCCAAATCCACGAAGGAAGTAAACGCGAAGGTGATGCACAGAGAGATGAAAAAGAAAACAATTTAAAGAAACTTACACAAAAGTTTTTGCTCTTGACCCAGCTCATCTCTCCTGTCTTTCTTTTTGTATTATAGATTTCTGAGAAAAGTGCTAAGATCAAAATCTTGCAGAGTTCTGTGCAAGGGAAAAGCACACAAGAAGCAGGTATGTCACTGTTTGTAGAAAAGCAGTGCCAGTTACATATCGAGACATCACAGATGAAGCAGGAAGGTATACAACAGGACATTGATCAACTGAGAACGCAGCTCAACAATTTGACCCTTGAAAACAGACAGTTGGAGAGAGCAATCCAAGAGGTGACTTAAGTATATCTAACACTTCACAGTAAATATTTCATATATTTTGGTGGGGACATATTAAGTTTTAATAAAAATAAAACTGTTTTGTTTTTTCCTTGGCAGAAAAATGAAAAGATGGAGACAGATATTGAATACTTGCTTCAAATCTTTGACGATGAAATAGAAGGACAGCAGGTACAAACTCAGACAAGCTTGCCACCACGAAGTGTCCAAAGTTACTTGGGGAAGAAAATGTTTTTAATACTCTAAAAGCCATTTTTGTTATTTCTGATTGAACCTTGTATCTTTTTTTTCCGTCACTTCCTATCACCATCCACCACCATCTTTCTTTTTCCTCTCAACACACAACTGCCGCTGTGACGTGTCTCAGGCCGACCTGGATTTGATTGAAATGGATTTTGAAAAAGAGGAGGGGGAACTGAGGAATCTGGAGAAACCATTTGCTCTCCTAGAGGTGGAGACCAACCAGATCAAGGAGAAGCGTCGACTGGTTGAAGAGAAGAGGAAGCAGGAGATCAAGGAGCTGGAGTTGAAGACCAAAGCGGCTATTTTTGCCCAAGCCTGGTGGAGAGGCTACAGTGTTCGCAAGGCCTTACAGAACAAAGGGGCCAAAGGCAAGAAGGCCAAGAAAGGCAAAGGCAAGAAGAAATAAACCACTGGCTAGTTTCATCTCTCTGGTGCTACATAGTCTAACTGTAGAGCATTACTGTTTTTGGATGTTTTATAAAAATAATATTATACCCCATATTCTGTTTGTATATCTTATTTTTTAATAAGTATAACTTACTACGAGTATTTACTATTTGGGTGAACTACAGTAAAGAACGGATTGCAGCGTTTTCTAACTCTTTGTTAGCAATATTTATTTTACGGTATTTGGATATCGTGTTGCTGCAGACAAAAACATTTAAACAACAGCAGATAATTGAACGTATTTATTACGTTACAATAATGGACATCCACACAAATGTTTCGCAGTGAAGTCTTCTGGAGGGGTCTACAGCGTGTGAGTGTACGGACTTCATAATTTGACACAAGTGCGACTCTGTGAGCATTGTTGTTCCTGTTATGGGTAAACACATTCATAATTGGTGTTAGTTCATGGAGCATAATGACCTTGGCACATATCCAGCATAGCTCTAATCAACTTGAAACTAACAACGGCTCTGATCAGACGGCAGTAAAATGTGACTGATTTTTTACACCAGTTGTTGTTTTCTTAAATAGCCACAGGGTGGCGATACAGGCCCTTGTGTACAGAATAATAAGCTATCTACACTACATTATACAGCTATGGAAAAAATTAAGAGACCATTACATCTTCATCTCTACATAACTTATTGAAAATGCTCTTAATGACAAAAAATGTATTAGAATTTGGTAGAAATGTTGTCAGTAGTTTGTTTTATAAAACCCAAATGTTCATTCTACTCAAACATATGCCTATAAATAATAAAACAAGAGACACTGAATATTTGGAGTGGTCTCTTAATTTTTTCCAGAGCTGTATGTGGTATATTTGGTCATGAGGACAGGAGGAGCCAAGATTAATTACACCGTGGAGCCAAATGAATGTCCCACTGACCACTCATTTAACTGATTTATAAAGTTTATTAAGAAACATTGGGAGGTTATTAACATATTTCCCAGTGTGCACTACATTTATGTTTAACTTTCCAGGAACCCTAGTATCAATACAATACAATGCATTTCCACCCATAAAGTCACAGGTTTGACTTTCTTACCCAAATGAGGATAAACATATTAAACGTAAAGCATAGAAGCCCACTTCTAGAACAAAAAGGGCTGATAATGTTACCCCAAAATGCTGATACTTCTATCATTTACAGAATACTTATACAATAATTGCAAAGAAGCTCCAACTAAGAAGACTTTTAGAGCAAAAATGAATACATGTTAATGAGCTATTTAATGCTGGTTCACTAACCTATGTTCGTTTGGGAACGCTACATCGAATTCTGACAGGCTTTTTGACCGGTTCTTGTTTAGCCATTTCTTTTTTCAGTCCTTCTTCTTGTCTCTGTGAGGGAGTCTGATGTTGTCTGACAATGTCACTGTGGTCCTGGATGAACATCTTGACCTGAGAAGGTGTCAGTAATTAACAGTGTATGAAGTTGATGTATGATTTGTTACTTTGGCTGTTTGTCAGGGTAAATACCTTGTCCAACTGTTTCTCTGTGTCATTCATATCCACAGGTTCCTCTCCTGCTTCCTCGTTATCCGTCATTTCATGGAGATTGAGGGTCGCCATCTTAATCTGTCCCAGTAGGAGGGTTTTCTTTGCTGCTGTTTCCTGAATGCGGTTCCACTTCCTTTCCTGTATGAAGACAGGTGTATTCCATACAGAAGGTCAGAGTGTTGCAACATTTAATCTGGTGGCGGACTTTTAATGATGTCTTTTACCCATGTTAGAGCTTCAGAGCGTGTGTTCTCTAGCTCGGTCTGGAGCTGGGACAGCTGGTTGTTCTTGAGCAGCATCTGCAGGTGATGATGGTCCTCCAGCGTCAGCAGCACTTTTCTCTTCAGGTCTGTCTGCTCCTGTCCCTCAATCTCATTCTGATAGAGCTGGTCTCTAAAGTGGAGAAGACTCTCTAAATGACCTGTGAGTGGCTGCACATCCTCAAACTGTAAGACACAAAATGAAAGTGCATTATCTACTCAAATCAGGTGGGTTATATGGCTGGTTATGGACCAAACCCTGCTGACATCATTTAAATTAATGCACCTTTCTGAAATCAACCATGAAATGTTGATTTCAGAAACATAACCTGTATAGAGAAAGTTACGGAGGGGTACTGCACAAATCATGCTCCTATATTTGAATATGGCTTCTCTTGAGGCCATCAAGAGACAAGATGAGTGAAGATTTTGGGTGGCTTAAACCACGACCAAACACTTTCTGGGGATCAAAAAGTCCTTTGGACCACTGGTGCAAATTTTGAATTACTATGAATTTCAAAAATGCTTTCACCTTACAGATGGTTAGGTTTAGGATAACAATTACTTAAATGTAGATAGTCACATGTTTCTCTGTCATGATAAAAAATCCCAGCAGTACCTTAGTCATTTTAACCACACGCTCCATGAAGTCCCGGTACACAGAGTGTCGCTGCACCTGGCGCTGTTGCTCCTGTTTCCTATCTATCAGTTCAGCAAACTCATCTCTCAGCCTCTTTAAGTCGGCCTCCTTTTGAAGCCTCTCTTTCATCTCCCTCTCGCCTTTCTCTGCAGCTTGGTCAGCAAATTTCTCCTACGCGGAGGGAGTGAGAGGGGTTCAGTCAGGCTGTCGCTGTCTGGTGATATTGAAATCCAACATGTTGGCCTTCACTACAGCCTCATGCAGGAGTCGTGTGTGTGAAATAGTCAACTATACTGTACCTTGAGAAGCAGGTCAGAGCCTGTGCATAACACCTCCACTCTCTGAATCTCCTCCTCTTTTTCATGTATGAGCAGTGGCAAACTCTCCAAAACCTACATAAAGCACACACACAGCACGCACACGTTAGATTATAACATAAGAAACCCTTTCTATTACCAGGCTAGTAAGGTTACTTTTAGGAATAATAATGATGCATGGACAGCCAGGACAATGAGCATTAGAAATAATACTGAATTCCGAGAAAAAACGTTGATGCTTGGTAAATGCTTGATGTACATCATGGAAGTAACGTTGACGTTTGCTGCTAGGCGTTAAATCACGGGAAGTAGACTAATGTTGATGCTTGGGGAGCATGTCTCTGTTCCCACAGCCCTATGTAAAAAGTATGTGTGTGTGTGTGTGTGTGTGTGTGTGTGTGTGTGTGTGTGTGTGTGTGTGTGTGTGTGTGTGTGTGTGTCTGTGTGTCTGTGTGTGTGTGTGTGCAAAGGTCTCACTCATGTTCTAACCTCTCTGTCCCCTTTACCTAATCTAAACCACCAAGCTGTGATGCCTGAACCTAATCGCCAATTTCAGGAACATGGTGCTGTTGGAACATAGGGATGACCCTGATGCTTAGTAATTGCAAGACGGTAGAAGTATCCTAGCCTACTAGACATTTAATTGCAAGAATGAACTTTAACTACCGGACGTTAAATTGCGAGAACGTTGAAGCTTGGTGACTGCTAAAAGTTACATCGTGAGAAGTGAACTTGATGCCTGGTAACTGCTAGACATTAAATTGCGAAAAGTGACTTTAAGGCTATAGTGCGTAACTTCTGTCACCGCCAAGAGGAATTCTGAGTTATTACAACATCACTGTCGGCGCATCTACATGGGTAAGCTAAGCCTCTGGTGAATGCACAGGGATTTTATATAGACTATTCTTTTGTAGTTTACATCCAGGTTTTTTCTTAGCAGAAGTAGAATCAACAACTGAAACATTTCGTGGGCACTTCTTGATGACCTGCGCCAGTAGGCCTATCGCAGGGGCACCAGTTTGTAAACTCTGCCATACTAAGAAATAGTACAGAGAGTTTTGTGGAGCTAATAGGCTGGGTGAACCCAGCACTGGCACTTATCACAAATGCCATGGCATGCTAGAGTTGCGCTTAACACGGTGACCACAGCGAAGCAAAGGCAATCATTGGGCTAATTGGTTGAAGGTCTATACAATGGCGTACTCAGACATTTTGATCTAGCCTACGTCTGTTGATCCTGCCTCTTCAAAGTCAGAAATGACTATGCTGATCCCAGACCCATGTCTCTTCAAAGGTTTTTTTATTAAATCACAAAGTATCCAACAGCTGCAATACAATGGATTATTATTTTTTTCCCCTTTTTTTCCCCTCCCGAACATATCCCACCCATATCCCACCCAATCACAAACAGTCCTGCATTAAGAAATCAACACACAAAGCAATACACAACGTCAAAAAAACAAAAAAAACAGAAACGAAACAGAAACACAAACACACACAACAAGAAACAAAAACAAACAACCAATATGAAAAAAATAAAAAATAAAAAAAAATCAAATAAAAGAGGGGAGGGGGAAGCTACTCCTCAACCATTGTGGTCGGTTTCTCATAATAGTCCAGGAAGGAGCGCCACAATCTATAAAATTTAGTCTCAGATCCATAGGCAGTACAACAAATTTTCTCCAGATTCATACATGACATAATATCTCTAATCCAATGTGAGTGGGAGGGAGGAGCAGGATCTTTCCATTTGAGCAAGATAGGCCTACGAGCAAGCAAAGAGGTGAAGGCCAGTACCTTTAGTTTCACCTTAGGCAAGCCTGAATTGGGAGCAATGCCAAAAATTGCAGTGAAAGGATTCGGCTCGATTTGATGCTGAAGTACTTCAGAAATTGTTTGAAAAACTGATGACCAGAACCCAGTCAAGGTGGGACATAGCCAGTACATGTGAAAGAGTGATGCCGGTGCGCTCTTACAGCTATCACAGGTCGGGTCTACATCGGGAAACATACGAGCTAGTTTAGTTTTAGATATGTGGATACGATGTACTACAGACCCATGTCTGATCAGCTTTGTGTCAACTCATTTGGCTAAGGCTTGAATGTAACCAAGTCCAACATTCATTTAGCGATATCAAAAAGTTACGTAGGCCTAGGCCTACTATAGCTTTAACACTTTGTAACTAGGCTCAACCATAATGTATTTATGTACCTGTATGTCTGAGTGTGCTTTAAAAGCTAGAAATAAAAACTAGAAATACCACTTGTAGTGTTTGCGGTTATCGATTTTTAAAGGCTTTTTAACGGTTTTTAATGGCTGAGATGGAAAAGTGAAGAACTTGAATGGCGTTGCTACCACAAACTAAAAACTAGAACTATTCAGACATTGGACAGCCGCACCATAAAGAGCTAGAAAATATCAGTTTTATTCTGTTTAATTCTGATGATAATGCCAACAAGTCATTCCTTAAACAAAAATGTACGTTGTCTTTTAACAGATTTACAACAGTGTCATTTATTTTTCTTTATTAATAACAAGTCATTATAGATGTTCCAAATTATGATGGAGTTATATTTTTTACCAGAAGAACTTTAGACTGTTACACATTTACCAATATGCAGTTTTTCAGCAGAAAATAAAGGTTCTAAAACAGAAAAGTTGATGTTTAATATTTTTTATTGAATTGTTCTATTTTAATGTGGGAGGAAACCGAAGTCCTCGAAGAAAACCCACTCCAACACAGTGAACTGGTGTACACTCCTCACAGCAAGGGGGTTAGGGCCCACATTTGTTCTGATGTTTCTTATTTGATGTTTAGATTTTTTTTTTTAAGATTTTTTAATTTTAATGTGGGGGGAAACCAAAGCTCTCGGAGAAAACCGAGAAGAGATTTGGAATGCTGTGAAAATGGTCTCTACCCTCCCAACCTGATCACTGATCATTACAAATTGCGGACACTTCTGACGCAGGCGGAAAACGGTTTGCCCATGGTTTTAAAAACAGATTTTATGAACCTGTTAATGGCGCTCGTCTTCTTTGGGGTCACCATGTGCTGTTTGAGAGTCTCAATGATGTATCGATAGACTAAGGGATCCTGTGACAGGAGATTCATCCTTAGCACCCCTGCACTGCCCATTTTCTTGCACAGGTCCTTGTGCACTGCCCTGATGGTCCTTTTAATATGGCGACCACTTGGCTTGACAGCAATGTCAGAACCTGCGATTTCTGCACAAAGTGTTTCTTTCAGTGTCTTGATACTTAGTCTTGTAGTCTCACATGATAGATTGATGGGCTGATTCTTGACGATCTGATTGACCAGCCCAGACACCATACTTAGGCAAAACAGTTCATCCCACTTATGGACAGGGTGTACTGAGGGCTTACATGCAGATGGGTTGGCTGCGGACTTAGATCTAGTTAAGTCAACTGCAGCCTCAAACTGGTCTTTCTCAGCCTCACATGCAGCCTCATTCTTGATAGCTGGTTCATCAATGAAGAAAGTAGGTGTAGCTTCAACCACAGGTTTAAAAGTGTAGTTTCCCATTGGCAGGGCTTCTGTTATTGATGTCAGACTTCCCACCACTTCCTTTATCTGGCTCAGAGCCACGCTCATCTGGTCCCTCTGTCCCTCAAGCTGTTGTGACTGACAGGTGAGCCACATCCTCCTCATGAAGGAGTCCACTTCTTTCCTGATTTTGGCCAAAACGTTGACCCTTTGTCCATTGTCCTCAGGTTTGAGGTGGTTGTATATCACCTCACTAAGGCGATTTGCAACAATTTCTTGCTGCCCACTAGAAATCCCTTTGGCAATTCTCTCATAAAGGGACTGTTCATCTGTGCAGCCTCTTGGCGTTCTGTTGTCCTTTGGTTGGACCATGTCCTGCACAATGAAGTCCAACCTGTTGATCAGAGACTTAACTGATGATGTGTCTACTTTTTGTGGGACGCTCTCAAGGCTGCTCCTCAGTTTTGACACAGAGCTGAAGATAGTTTCCTTTGCAAATGTGCGCACAAAAAGGGCTTGGACTTTACTTCCCACCCTTTTCCAGCAGGCAGGTTTGTACGAGGTTTTCTCTGATAGGGAATTCCTCTTGTGTGAGCCATCTGTCTCCACATTAATTTCATCCAATAATACTTTGACAATCTCAGAGGCAGCTGCCTCTGTATCCTTTGAGGTGCTGGACACAAGCATGTCATATTCCTCCTCTGAAATGTCTTGATTAATGCGACTGCTTTGAGACAAATGTTTCTCCAGGATAGTCCTGACAGCGTCTGTGGCTGTCATAACGAAGCTTTCCACAGAAGAAGATCTTTGTGATGCATGCTCTTCAAAAGGAGTTACAGGGGTTTGACGTAACTCCTCAGGTGCATCTGGCTCCTCTGCTGATCCTTCCCCCGGTGTTTTAGCTCCATCAGCTTCCAGTTTCGGGCTCTCTTGGTATTTATTCTTCCTTGCCTTGCATTTCATCTGTCTTGCTATTTTTCTCAGTATTTTTATGAATGGTTTTACCATTGCCTTCAGTATGCCGGTGGAAGGCTTGGATACCAGCACACTCTCCTGGCTGCTGCCTGCGCTGCTTCCACTAAGTTTTGAGAGCTCGGAGTTAACTCTCCTCGTAACCTCTTTTACCACAAGCTTGTTAACCTCCTGTGTGCTCTTGCAATGGATGTCTTGTTTGACACCCATCACCTCTGCAAAAGTTAGTGAAATAGTGTCACCCATACACTCAAAGACTTGGTCTTCAGAAATAACAATGCTCATGCATGATGCACTGGATCCAGAAGAGCTACTGGACGATTTTCTATGACCCCCGTGTGTTATGCTTTGTTTTAAAGCCTCATAAATGTATCTAGATATAATGCGAATTATATCCACACACATGTCTGTTATGATACTCTCTGTTTTCTTGTCAACAGACCCGATGTGCAGGTTGACCCACTGTACCGTTGTCAGTTTGTCGATGAAAATTTTGACATGTGGGCGGAGAGTCTCTGTTGTGGCCAGCGGAAGGGCCAATTCCATATTCTCTTCTCTTGCGTTATCCATTGAGATCGCTGTTTGTAGTCGCTGTGTACCTTTCCTTGGAACGATGTGAATTTGCTCTGAAAAATCAAAACGGAAACCAACCTTTGGATTTGGGTCCTACTTATAAACTTGCATATTGCGTTTTATGACATCAATCATTACATCATTGGAACCTTTAGTTGCCTTTTGATCTTTGAATGACGTCATGGCATTCCAATGAATTCAAAGGAAAAATTAAAAGAGTTTAAAAATAAACATTCAACCCTAGCAACTGTAACTATGCATGTGACTTCACCTGCCTCTGATCTTTGAATGACCTCATACCATACTGACATTCCCCGCCCCCTATGGGGGAAAAAGCATGGACATATAAAGAAATGGACACCGGATTGAAACATGGTGCCCATTCATTCCTTTGAAAGCTGCTCATTGGCGCAGTGCAACATACAGGATCAGAATTTTCTTCCGCATCATGGGTGCCTAACACGCCCCTAAAGCATAACGCGCAGTGCACGTTTCACGATGTTCCGGATGTGGCAATATTCTCGTTCTCGAGCATTGTAAGCTAGAAGTCGTAGGCCCGACCTGCACAATTTTTTATTTCTTTTTTAATAAAAAAATTAAATTAAAAAAAATAACAAATACATTTTTAAATAATTGTTTTGATCGGTCTAACTACAATTTCTGACTATATTGACATCAGTAAAGTGGTTCATAACAAATACAAATGTCTATTTAATTAATGGTAGTGGTGCAACCAATCACGGTTTATCCGTGGTCCATATGCGCGTTCATGTGAATTCAGTTACATTGACAGGAGACAAACACCATGTCCGATTCCGAGGTGATTAAACATTAGTAATGATAACTACATACGTACATATTGAGCATCTACATTTTAATCACAGACATACCATGTATGTTAGCTTAAAATCATTGTAAGTGTGCTGGTAGGCCTAAGAAAAGTAGCTGTAACAGCCAGGCAAGATAGCAAACTAATTGTAACTGTAACAGAGAGGAGAGGTGTGTATCTCCTGCTCTGACCGCAGCTGGGAGGGGCTGCTGCGCGAGGACCGGGCCGCCTGTCAGTGCTCTGTGACGGGGGCGGGGCCGGGAGGCTCCCGCTGCTCGTTGAGAAGAGGTGATACTTGCTTTGGCAAAAAAAGTCACCAATAACACCAGAAAAAAAGATAGATTTGTCGCTTCTCGCTGTTATGAAAAAAAAGTCGCCAGGGGGGCTGAAAAGTCGCTAAATATAGGCTAGCGACAAAATCGCTATGAGTTGGCAACACTGAGCACAGGACGAGGGATATATAGGGCCAGCGGACGTCATGCTGCTAGCGGCAGGCAGCCTAGGGGCAGAGGAAGGGGACGAGGTCGCGGTCGGAGAGGTCTTGACGTGATAGGGCAAGAAGACATGGCCGGTGTGGAAACACTCCGACTTTACTCTGGTTTTATCTCGAGCTCTCTCCGTCTCCCTTTTAGCAGTTAACTTTTCAACATTCGTCTTTCCTTGTTTTTTTGGTGTCTTAGCGGTGTTAGTTGTTGGTATCCGGGGAATGGTAAATTGAGGGTTCGTTTGTGAAGACATTGCTACTCGCTGTCCGCCGTAGTAGTGCCAAACAGTCGTGTCAGACTACTAGGGTCGTGAACGCTCACGCAACTGACGCATCAACGTCGTTGCCAAGGTCCCACAGCCAATAAGAGCGGAGAATCTGACCTCGCTCTGGTTGGTCAAAATTAACATGAGCGGTGGCAATTTTTGGGGGCAGCACACAGAGCCAGGGGGGAGCAAAGTGATGAAAAAATATTTTCAGACCACTTTACCTACATATAGCTGAATGGCTATTATGACAGTTTTGCCAAATATTACAGTGAAAAAATGATCAACCCTAGCTTTAACTATGAAATTATAGCATATAGTAAGATTGAAACCTACACATATAATATGTATATAGGCCTATCAAATATAATATTATCGTTATATTCTACACAACAATGTGCTGCCGGATCTGCGCTACCAGATGGCGCCCGTGCGCAGTTAAACGTTTAGCCCAACCCACATTTAGCCCCTCCTCGATCTGCGAGCTGCAGTCAGGGGCACTTGGTCTGGATAGTTAAGTTTCAGTTTTGTTTTTTTTCATCTCCGTGTCGGACAGCTGTTCACTCAGCTGATGGGCTCAGCCTCATGGAGCAGACAGTGCGAGATCACTCTCACAAATCAAAAAGCTAAATTATAAAATAAAGCTTCCTCCCTATCTGTCTGCATATATTTCTCTCTCCACTGCACACTCAATCACTAATAGTATCTTAAAGGAAGCAAAATTAGGATTATAACCTCATTTTGCACTTAAGTATTTTTAAATATTTGAAGATTGCAGGCTAGTAAAATACGTCAGCCACTACATTCTCAATGATAGACATGAATAATTCCTTTTTTTTTTACAGTTTAAACTAGCCTGGCATTCCCAGACCTGCCACTAAGCGCTGGCAAATTAAATTTGCTGCGCCTGTTGGTCTGGACACTCTCCATTGAAGCTTTTTCAGAAAGTCCAGAAATCCTGACTCACATTTCAATTGGTTCTATCTAATATGGGCGGGCCAGAGCCCTTTGTATGGTGCTCTGGGGCGGACGTAACCGGATGACGACACTGATGTGCATGCGCCGTCGAAGCCGTGATAGTAAACATCAAAGATGGCTGCGGATAAGTAGTTTGAGTTTGAGACTGCTTTGGCCTCGACCCTTTACGATTTGCACTCAAATCTGTCATTAGCAAGTAAGTGGAATGTTGTCTTTTGCCGACCGACCACGGCAAAAGTTTAATTTAACAGTTGAACAGCTGTTCGCTAAACGAACGGGGCTTAATACGTCACCTTGTGCATCGCTCTGATTGGTTGTAGTGCTATCCAACTGCGTGCAGTGGCATTTGAAATGCACGAGTAGGAGCCGCCCCTTGAGTTGGAAATTACTATTGATCATGGCCAGACCCTCTATCGTTCAAGATATCAGGGTCTGGATTTCCAGGCTAAGTTTAAACCACATTTTTGAACAATACTGGAGAATAAATATTTGAAAGCAATACAGAATGCATGATAATACTGCATTGTATTCTATTTTTGTCACCGGGAACCTAAATGTTGACAATTACTTAACATAAATTTGGTGCATACAAATTCACCAGAATGCAGGAAATGAAGTAGCCTGGTGCTACCAGACCATCGTACTTAATTTCATTTGTACAGAAGGTCTGGAACTGCTGTAATTGGCAAACCTTCACTCACTTGGAGGCGGGTGTCTGTTGAAGTTTAAAACTATTGAATCTGCTCAGTGCCACTCTGGATTAGCCAACCAATCGCATAACGTTTGGTTGTGCCGTACGTCATGAGCCGGCTTCTGACGGTGCGTTCCAGTTGTACAGGGAACTCGGGAATTTCCGACTTCACTATATTGTAGTCTATGGATCTATACCGGTACCTGGCAATGGTAACTTGCTAGAGCCTAACGTTTAGTTATTTGGATGAGAAAGGTTGTAGGTGTCCATACTTTCCCGAGCAGATGCACTGGAACACAGACAGGTCGGAACTCGGAACTACCAAGTCGGAAATTTCCGAGTTCCGAGTATAAAGGAACGCAGCAAACTGAAACTGGAGCGCGACTTCGACGTCATCGTTCTCAGCCACTCGCTCTGTTCGCTGATTGGACAACCAAAACTCTGGACGAGCAGAATCCCACTAACACACCCCATCCCCAGACTGACTACTGAAGGGAAAATGAAATTTGGGCGGAAGTAGGTGGGTGGGCGGAGCCAGGCTAGAAATTAAGTAGGCTATTGAATGCTAAAGAAATTCTGGGGGGGGGAACCCCCAGACCCCCCATTTAAAATGTGTCCCCAAACCAATGTTCAATCACAACCTACACCATTGAAATACAGGAATTATTTTGTTTTATTTTGTATCTATAGGCCTTTGTATAAGGATACTTTGGAATTCTAATCACATTATTTTAAATTAAAAAATCGTCTTAGGTCGTGCTTATCAATTGCTCATAATAGCCAGTAGGCTTACTTCTGTGTTGGACATTACTGAACCTATTCCCATTTACTGCACCCCTCCTAAGAAAATAGTTCCAACGTCCCTGACTAGAGCCCTGGTATAACGTTGACGCTCGGTAACTGCCGAGAAGTAGCGTTGACGCTAAACTGAGAGGCGTTGGTTGCGTTCCGAATCGCATACTCTTTCTTTTTTCTATTCTACATACTACATCCAACGATAAAAAGAATCTAGTTAGGATGCAGTAGGCATACTATTGGGACATACTTTACTCTCTGTTATTTCATCATAACATTGCGCCTTGATCTTGCCTCTTGCTTTTATATCCGTCGCATCCCCGTTTGTTTTCATATGGAGGCTTCGTCGATGTTACGTTACTTCACGTGCGCACTGGATTGTGGGTCAGAATCGCCCATATTGAAATAGGATGCACTTTTCAACACTAACAATCTTGGCCGCATGAAGTAGGACATCCGGGTACTTCTAACCATCCTAAATCTGGCCATAAGAATCGGGACATCCTAAATCTTTTTTCTACATACTATAGCCTATAGTAGAAAGTAGCCTATGCGATTCGGAACGCAACACTCGTATCGCGAAACGTAACGTTGAGCAGCTGCTGGCTAATTACACACCTGTTTGCGCTCCTGGATTTCTGCTTCAAGTTTTTGATTCTCTCGGCGCTTCTTTTGAAGATCAAAGAGTGCGACGCTTCTGTCATGTTTGTAGCATCCTGTCATCACAAGGTCCGACTCCGCCGGCAACCCGCTGTTCAAACAGAACAAACATGTTAGAAAGTTATCAACTACGATAGCTCAGACAGAGACAGGGCTTCACGACCTCAACCGGCGGAGAGCCGCTCCACATAGCCTAACTCACCTTGGAACCGGGTCCATTCTGCCTTGTGGATTTTCAGACAGAGTTAAATACAGACTTTTTACTCGTCTTCCTGTTGCTGCTGGTTCAAATACTTTTCAAACATTGTATGCGCATTCGCCTCCAGCGTTCCTCCCCACTCGTTTCTATGGAAACACAAGCCTTGAACTTTTTTAAAGGCACAATCCGGTGTTTCAGTTTCAACACAAGCCTTTTAAAACAAGATCTTACATTAGGCATACACTACGACACAAAATTATAGTGAAAAAAAAGGCTAATGGCTAATTTGTATGGCAAACAAGATGTCCCCTATTTCCCAATAACATTCATGCTTATTGTAGGCTATGTGCGCTGGAGGTTTCAGGTTCTCACATCACTGCATTTATGGAGGCAGTTCAGTGTGAAACACTCATAGGCTGGTCTACTCGTGGCCTCTTGTCCTATATCCTCAGATCAGAAAACAGCCTTTTATTGTCGAACTCATATGCTACAGAATTTTACAGTAAAACTCAAACATCACATGACAGGCAAACACTTTTTGAATGAACAGGACGGGTGTTTTTTCCAAAAATGTTGCCATAGGCCTAACACATTTTCTGATATTATTTAGTAATGTTTTATTATTAATTATTCATATTAACTAAGAGAAGAATTGGGGAATCAATAATCCAGATAAGATAGTTGAAGATCTTACCTCAATACAACACCATGGATTGATTATTTTTTTCTAATTAGGCTACTTTGGTAGCCTACACATATTTCAATAAATAATAAAATGGAAAATAAGAGATAACCTGATCACATATTTCTTACTCCTGAGTCATTTTATTGAGTATTTGACCAACAATACATCACAATAATATTTTTCTCTGGTAAACACGGCAGCACAGCTCAGACTGCTACCTACAAACACTTATATTACAAATGTAAGTTTTTTTTGTCTGCAATAATGTAACATAAAAATATTTCACAAAACTACATAATCTGTCCGTAAAACACCTATATGTAAATATCTGTGTGTACAGTGTGAACCTTGGTTGGATATGTGACCCCTGAAACATGATTCTCAGATATTTGATTGGCAGGCGTTACCACAGCTATGTGCGATTTTTTCACTTTAAGCACACAAAATCACACTTAACATCACACCTTGTTCACTGCTGACACTTTGAACAACGCTGAACAGTGCAAGCAAGCACGTATTTGCACACCATGCCACAGGCAGACAGGATGACACTTTGCTGTATGTCAAAAACAAGATAAGTTGTGAGAAATTGTTAAGGCTACTTCAGATCAAAAGCTATAACCCTTATCTATGTAAGTGATTTATTGGCCATGTTGTTTTTAAACTGGAAAATGTTAGGAAATAAAACCAGTCATCATTACAAACTAATAGTATATGCAGCCAAATATAAAAGTGTTTCATCAAGGACGTTGCATAGCATGGTTTGCATCTTAAACCACAGAAGGTCAAAAGTACAGCCAAAACCTCCAGTCATTTATTTAAAATTCTGATTGAGTAAATCCTCAAGTTTCCAGAGTTTCCAAATTCTTCTGGCCAAACTCTTGACGAATGTTGATACAGTTATGCAAAAGCCGTCTAAAATATCTCCATTTGGAGTTTTGGGTGTAAATATTTCCCATATTAGCTATAATTAACAGCTGGAACAAGCTGATACAGAATATTATAATATATCAGTGATTCTTGAGAACCGGGACAAAAGGCCATCTTCCATATGTAACTGCTGTTATGTTTAAAACTAAAAATATTTGAAATTGCAGATGTTATTAGGGAGTAAGAATAGAATGTCTGGAGCACAATTATCCCCTTAAATTTGATTTTATCATTATTATGTCAAATACGCATATGACACTTGTTATCTTCTCACAACGTCCAAAACAGTGTGTCCACAGAGAAGGTTTCAATCTTTCATATGCAATAAAACCTATTAAAAATGTACTTAAAGGATTAAAAAGAGCTTTTTTCATCAAAAGCAACACTAAATAATCTCTCATATCAATAAATACAGTTTTTCTACAACACATTCATGTTTTTTAAGGATTCTAAGTTGTGGGACCACTTTACTGTAAGTCAACACCGTCAGACATTTCATTAGGTAAAATGTAATAAAATCAGGCGAAATAAGGGGAAGCTGTCACTTTGTCAAATTCTCCCTCTGCAGAGTACATTAGTGTTGTAGTTTTAGAATATTTTACATTCCGAATCTTGAATGTGCTGTGTCACAAGCATGATATGTCAACACCGACTTACAATTTCTGAAGAAGTTAGTTTTTTTATTTTCCTGAAGTAGTTCATAGCACCTAACATCAACAGAAAAACCAAATGGCTACTAGATAAATTCCATTTGTTATGTTTAAGAAATGTTAAATATGTCAACACTGTCAGACAGGAAATCTGATGGAGTTGACATCTGACGGTGGTGATAGGTCAATGACGGTAAAAAAAACAAAAGCTGGGAGGTTGTGTCAAAGCTTAGCTCAGTAGCTTAGTATATGTTGGATACATTCATGTAATTTAATTTGCCGAAACATAGGGTTTGTATTTTTTCAACATTGCACCCTGTTTTGTCCCACTTCTCAAAAATCACTGATATATTATTTCAATAACAGTTTGAAATAGGATGTTTTAATTAACTGTAAAGCCACATCAGAGGAAATAAAATGGGGGACTGGATTTTAAGGGTTTTACTGTAAGTGTTGCCTAAAGATGCTGAACATTTACTTTCTTAATCAGCTTTACTGTGAGCATATTATTTGTGAGATAGACAAGGTACATACTGTATAATAGGTTGTATGGTATGTACAAGTCCCAGAAGTCAGCACAATAGAGAACCTGGAAACAGTAGTAATTAAATGAACCTTGTTGTGACATTCATTTTCTTTTGGGTGGTTTATTGTGGTAAATAACTAACTTTTGACCACAGCTTTTAAGCCGACATAGATGAGAGGTCCATGGTAACTTTGATCATCCACTGATGAAGCTCATGTGAGGTGTTATGATCATCCATAGGCCTATGATTAGTATTACCATTCTGCCATGACTTAGTTGTCACCTTAAGTATCTTCACAGTCTTGTTATCACCTTTATGTAGCAGACATGTAGGTTTGGATCAATGGTTATTGGACATTACATGTTCATAGCACATTGCCACATGGTGACAGAGGAAGGTGGCAAAAGCACACCTAATGGAAATGCTGTGTGCGGTTATTTTTTGCACAGTAATTTCCAGGTGTGGTGCAGATGGAGACTGACAGTGAAAGCAGCAGAACCAGACAAATGCATCTGATGAATGCTATGCACACACACACACACACACACACACACACACACACACACACACACACACACACACACACACACACACACACACACACACACACACACACACACACACACACACACACACTGAGCAGTAACTAGAGGGAAAGAAAGAGAAAAGGCATGACCGAAAGGCAGTGAAGGGGAAAAACAACAACACAGATAGCTGCAGGCAGAGACGCTGCTCTATCTATTTTTGATGAATGTGGGTTGCACACAGTACTTTATTATTACTAATGGAATGATGCTATTATAATAAAAGCATGTTGTGTCAGGTGACAGGCGCAGTGTGAGGCTGAGGAGATGGGGACATCACACCCGTGTAAACACCAGCAGACCTTTTACCGGTTGAGGAGGACGGAGATGAATAGGTCAGAATCTATAATGGCAGACACAAAGCTCACGAGGACAATAAAGAATAATGGTAGCACTGATTATTTGATTAACCTTAATAATAACCATTTAAAAAAGTTGGACATACTTGTTGTTTTGTTTCAGTTTTCAATTCCAATATCCAAATATTCTATTCTTTGTTTTAGAAATGCACTAGTACATCAGAAGAAAACTCCTTTTAGTGTTTTATTTGGGGAATTTGGGGTTGAACAATCCAAGGATGCCGGGATGGACTGATCCTCAGTCTTCACCTTCTAAAGTAAGGAAGAGTCAAAATAAAAAAAACGGCAAACAACTGGTCAATAACTATATTTGTAGAAACAGAAAGGGCCTTTTGTTTCATCTGTTTTGAAACTAAATGTGAATAATATGTAAATAAATACGAGTTATTTTTCACTGAGAAAACCCTCCTCTACCAACACACAAACCAGTCTACGTTGTCTGCACCCTTTGTTATTTTTTTCTCTTTTTTGAAGATTATTTTTGGGCATTTTCCATTCTTTATTGACAGTGTGTAGAGACATGGTGAAATGGGGTAGAAAGGGAAAAGACATGCAGAGAACGACCCATGCTGGATTCGAACCCAGGTCTGCTGTGCCTCTAAAGAGGGGGTGTTTTTTTTTTGGCATTTTTATGCTTTATTGATAGTGTAGAGACAGAGTTGAAATGGGGCAGAGAGGGGAGTGACATGCCGAGAACGACCGTGGGCTGGAATCGAACCGGGGTCTGCTGCTGGCCGAGGCCCATGGGGGGGACGCCCTACCAACTGAGCTAAGGGCTCAGTTTTTTAATCGTACTTCAGGATTGTGCTGCTGACATGTATTGGATATTAGCAATAGGTACCATATGTGTAAAACTGATATGTTTTAGATGTGATGATGTTGATGATTCATTGTAGTGATTAGATGTGTTGATTCATTTCTGAGGCTGTAGTAAAGCCCCCTGTAATGTGTGTCTTTTTCAACTTTGTGTTTTTCTGTTTGACTCCTCTTTAGATGTTGGACTTTTGGTCATTCATGATGCTTTTAAAACTTGCATCATTGAGTTGTTTCAAGTTGTTTGACTTGTTTCTATTCCTGCCTACTCATGTATATTCTTCTCAACTGTAATCTTCTAAATTCCTATTCCCTCTTTAGATCTGGTATGGATTCACACTAATTCCTTTCCTCTTATTTTATTTGGGCTTGAATTTATTTTTATGTTAAAGTGTACAGAGTGTTATGACAAGTCTCTGTTTGAATTTCCAGATCTAAATTCAGCAAAAGCCTTTAAAGCCTTTTAATTGACTTGCACACACACACACACACACACACACGCACGCACGCACGCACGCACGCACGCACGCACGCACGCACGCACACACACACACACACACACACACGCACGCGCGCACACACACACACACACACACACACACACACACACACACACATACTCCCACACTTGAGTGGACAGGTGACAAACATTTAGACATCCATTATTAAAGGTCAACAGTGTGGTGCAAACAGATATTGAGAGGAAGTCTGTGTTTATGCTAATGCCTTGTCAGACAGAGAGGCCTGCGACTCTCTGACACCATCTATTAATAATGAGACACGATCACACAAATGCACCGGGTATGAACCAAACAATGCTGCATGGCATACAATGGCAGGCTGAGTGAGTGCTTTGAAATTGGGCAGCGTGTGCATACAGTGTTTAGAGGGAGAGCAGTGTATGAATGGATTTGTTTGTTTATTGATGTTTGTGTTTGTCTCACAGCAGTGTTCTTGTAGGGCCTGTTTGCAAACATGCTTGAACACAAGTGTTGACAAGCCTGCAGGGATGCACAGGCAACAGGATGCATGGAGAGAGAGAGATAGAGAGAGAGGCCTGCTATGGGATGCTGAGGCACCATGGGACATCTAAAAAAATCCTCATTTACATGTATGCATTTTGAATTTCCGCATGCAAAAATATGTGTGTGTTAATTCTATTTTTCGGATAAAATTTTTTTTTATTAATTCTGGCTTGGCTGTGGTCAGGACTGCATGTTTATCACTACAAATGACCCCTTTCACATTGATATGTGATGCATTGTCAGGATAAAAATATCGATTATCTTTTATAGAAAAAATTATTCAGTTTCTCTCTACCTGAATTAAAATCGTGACTCTTTGTAAAATGTTTTTTTTCTATAAAAGTAAAAAACATTATTTATTTCAAAGAATTTGATTGCGTTGACCAAATTGTGGAAATCTTGCCTACGGCCCTACTTGAGCACATGCACGATAATGACCTGACAACGTTCCTTTATTCGAAATTGGTAGACTGCGAGGGGCCACAGTCTGCATGTACAGTGAGCAAACAAGCAGAGCCGAGTGAGGTCCTGCTGGTAGTGATATCATTATGCTGTGTGTCCCGTCTGGACAAGGGGACCGGAGTGAGGTCAAGGGCTATGGGGTGTAATTTGTTCATTGAATAGGTTTGTGTGTGTGTGTGTGTGTGTGTGTGTGTGTGTGTGTGTGTGTGTGTGTGTGTGTGTGTGTCTTTGCGTCCTGCTGGTTGTATGTCTTTGTTTCAAAGAGAGCACATTTGTGTGTCTGTTTTTGTGAGTGTGTGTGCGTGTGTGTGTGTGTGTGTGTGTGTGTGTGTGTGTGTGTGTGTGTGTGTGTGTGTGTGTGTGTGTAGGATTAGCGTGCCTCTCCAGCGCTCTGGCTGTAATCAGACGGGACATTGGCTCCATGACGTCCCACAACCCCCACCACCACCCACTGCGGGAGCGCCTCTTTTACCCTGGCTGTCATGTGTGTTTGGCTGCCAGTCTTGGGACCTTGGTGGTATGTAAGGAGTTAAAACAATTATTCTTGTTCAAATCAGTGTGTCCTTTAGAAAGAAAAAAATAACGTTCTCTCCACTGGCAGCAAAAACCAAACATCTTCAATCGGACCCAGATCTTGGGAGGTGATGGCCCTGCAGACCTGTTAGAACCAAAGACATCCCCTGCCTCTGCTTTTTCATCGTGACGTTTCATGAGTTGGTCCAAAAGTGAGAGTCCAGTAAGAAAGGAAAAGAGAAAGGCAGCTCCACATCGGGGAGATGGTTCAAGGGTCGTCAGATAAACAACCGTCTCTGATCAGGTTAGTCTGAGCCCTCTGACCCTGGACTGTCTGCTGTTAGTTTGACCCTTAAACCTCTCCCTTTGTCTTTCAGATGCAGCACACAGAACAACCCAAGCATACTCAACAACCACACACACACACACACACACACACACACACACACACACACACACACACACACACACACACACACACACACACACACACTGCTTGGCCTCTTATCCTTGACAGCCCTTATGCTCATATTAAGATCTACTTCAGTGATTTCAGGGTTGTTTCAGCCATAAACTCTCATTTAGGGGGGAAATTAGCTTGGACCTCAGTCTTGTTACTATACTGTGCGTAACAGCATTAGACCATTCTTGTGGCTTTTAAATAACAGCGAGGATGGATAGTATAATTTAAATAAACCTCAACCAGCCTATTTGGTTGTGCCATATATCTAATAGCCAAGCATTCATTGTTTTACATTATTGTACTGCCATTGTTCTGTCCTCTTAGTGTCATACAGCGCGCACTGATTACAGATATTTATGGCTAAGTATTTACATATGCTGAAGACAAAATGGGTTTAATGTCCATCAAATAATTTTGCAACAATGCCCTCTCAACTCCCACTTGGTCAGACAAAGCTTTTAAAACAGCAAACTGTCACCTAACCAAGCTTTGGTAAGATTTTCCTTATGTTTCTTGAATGCCATTGAGAAAAAAGATAAAATCCTAAAGGCTCAGATATGAGAAATGACTTCCAAATATTTCGAACAAGCTTTTATTTCTGTGGCAATGCAATGTAGCAGTTGTTTTACATTGCCATGCTGCCGGCCTTTACTGCCACAGAGACAGAGCACCATCAGACCCACAGGGAGAAACCATAATCAACTTTACCAATTACAGTCCATCTCAGACCACTTATTCCTCACAAAATGGCTTCACTAATGTCAGACATCAAATAAATGCCTCTCAGGGTCCTGAAAGAGACTCCAGATACACATTTATGTATTCAAAGCGATAGTTCAGACTGTAATGAAAAAAGCTTTAAATAAGTCTTTGATGCCTTTTAAAAAAGCTTCCTCTGCGAGAGGGATTGCCTTGCATGGCTTGGAAGTGGCCTTAACATACAGTACGGCAGAAACACAAAGCCTCCTCAGCAACCCTCACAGTTTAGTCGCTATATATATACAAAAGATTTAGGTCTGCAGGCCAAATGAGTGACATTTTAAAATGTCAGTCTTTTTTTGTTTTAGCGTGGTGTCTCGTCTGTGCACAGGGCAAAAAAAAGAAACGTAAACGTCCATGTGTGTGTATGTGGTTGTCCTTAGTCTGTTAGAAAGCATCGTGAACTAGCGCATTTGGATGATAAAAAGGGGAATATGTAGAGGGCAGGCGGAGGGGTTTGTGGTGTGTATGTGTCTGCATGAGTATGTGTGTGTGTTAGAGGGGCTTCGGGGAGATAACGATAAGCACCACTTAGGCTCTTTGATCACAAAGGTTCATCAATCTACTGTCCGACCGGCGTGTCTGAGAAAGTCCTCCAATGATGGATTATGGTCCTTTGCACATACCCACACCAACACACACTCTCTTTGTTTAATATTACTTTACCACTTTACCAAAAGCTTTATTCTCCCAGCTATAGAAGGGTCATCACAGTGCTCTGTTACTGTACAAGCCCGCATGAAGCAATGCAATCCATCTTGGGAGTCGGAGGCCCCTGCATGGGACTTCAGTCACTCCTTCTCCCCCCTCCTCATCCTGGCCCGGGTTTGTCTGGAGACGAAGGGTTAAGGAGGACCAGACCCTCTGAAGAGCTGCCTGCTTAACCCCTGACCTTATGGTGTATGAAAGAGAGAGCAAGGAAGGAAGGAAGAGAAAAGAGAGAGCGAGAGAGAGGGAGGTCTGTCATCTGACGTGCAATTAATTGTAAATACACTGGGTTAGAAGTTCAATTATTTTAACCACATTTCCAAAATAAATCTCTGGCTGTTATGTCCTGTTTGTGCTTTCAAAATAGGTCTGTTGTAAACTGCGAGCAGGTGTAAGGTGTAACAGGGTTAACTTTTCTCTGAGAGACACAGGAACGTGAGATGTCTAGGAGGGAGGAAAGAAGACAAATGGAGCTTTGGAGAAGACTGGGACCACCAACACCCCCACCTTTCTTTTGTCTTGCAACCTGGCAGACCCCGCCCCTCCGCGGAGCAGCAGGTTGTCAGTGAGGGGCTCCAGCTGGTGGAGACTGGAGATGCTAAACAACCTGTCACAGATAAGAGGAGGCGGACAAGGTATGCACAGCACCCCAGCAATCCACACCACTCCTTGCTTGAGTGGAAGAGACACTGGGGTCCCCTTATGCGTGGTAGGTAAACACAGTTACACTTTAATCAATAGCCTCTGCATCGTTGAATAGGATTGTTGGACACTTTTGGAATATGCATTTGGAGAAAAAGGTGCAGGCTACTGTTGTTATCAGGTCCTTGATATTGTTACATGCACGGAAAGTGATAAACGGCACTGGCACTTAAAAGAGTTTCCACTCCCGAGGTGGTGTATGCGCTTTAAATAACCCGCTGGGAAAGTTAATGGTTTGTATCTTCTGTGTTTGTTCTCTCATCACAAAGAAGAACGCTACAGTCCCTTGACTTACCCAACAAAAATCTCAAAAATGAATTCTATTTCTGTATATAAATTTATTTCCATAGGACAGAAAATGTTGTTTGTCAATCACAACTATTTATCACCACTTGGAGATGGAGGGCGACACCAGAGACAAACCTCCAAAGAGAAAGAAATATCTCTGAACAATACGGTCTTGTTTTTACAAGTTAACAACAAACTATTCTTTACAAATCTAGAGTAATAAATACTAGGAGCAGGAACAAGGCTATAAAAAAAATCTCATTGTAACACACACATACTCAACAACGCATACGCATGGACAAATCAAATACAAATGAAGGAAGCATGAGGATCTGCTCTGTAAATAAGTATGGTTTGTAATGTTAAAGCACCTTCTCATGTGTTACTGCATGTAAAACACCTGGACAGAAATGTAAGAACAGCTTCATTACACAAAAATCAACGAAAACCTCAGCTCGCGTCTACTTTGCACAGTGGGTACCATAAATGTTTCTTTACAGTTCGCTAAAAGGAGAAAAGTAATACTAAGCAAATCTGCAGGGAAATGTGTTTAACCTAATCTTATCAAGTAGTGGAGAAATGCTGTATGGAGGTGACGGGGCATATTGATTAAAAATTATTTTAATTATAATAATGGATTTTTCCAGGAGTCGGTGCATCAATATGTTCACATCTACATCACTGCATTTTTTTGTGTTTGCTGAGCAATCCTTTCATGGCAAGGTTCAACATCGGTCTCATGAATAATACAGAAACAAGCCAAAATGTGCCAACAAATGCAGAGATGAAAAGATGCGCTGCCCCGGCTCTGACTGGTCAGCTGGGGATAAAAGAGAGGCCTGTGCTCATTGGCTCGCTCTCAGTCAAAGGAGGAAGCTGACTGGTCAGCTGGGGGTGAATGAGAGGACAGCGGTGACAGCTGCGTGACACTGAGTGGTGCATTTACCCAGAATGCATTGGAAACAGTGTTTACAGGTCCTTCCGCCTGTAGTGCGGTCTAAACAAACTGTTTATCTCTATGGTGCAGCGCCTGCAGCTACTACTGCCTGTCTCATTGGGAATTAACTCGTAGCATCCTTGAGCAGAGCTGACATAGGCTTAACATACAAATACGCGCACACACGTACACACACATACACACACACACACACACACACACACACAGACAACTCGTGCCTTTTCCTCCTTCACTGAGTCTGAGCATGGAGCGGTGCTCTGCTCCACCAAAAAGACAAAACAATGTCACCCTCTGGCTCTGCTGTGAGAGCTGAGATTATTTTGGTAAGTAAATGTTACTGCCTGTCTGACAGTGGGTCACAATTTATAACCTTCACAATGAAGAGGGCAGGAGACATTGTCAGGAGAGCATCCTAGTGCCGTTGACAGTCGGGCCTTAACAGGACGCACAGTGCAAACATTTGAAAGACACCAGTCTTTAGGTGATGGACAGACGATAAAGTACAACCTCACAATTTTGTTGCTGAGACTCTTCTTTTTTTGAAACCTAGGTTAAAGTCTTTCGCAGTCGTTCACTGCTCCGTCCAGCACAGTGGAGAAACATGATTAACAGATGACACCTCTTCACACGGCACAAAATCACACTTTTCACAATTATTTGACAAAGGTAATATCACATTTAGTCCGTACACAGTGCAGCATCTTTCAGAACAGCAGAAAGAAGGGTCACTGAATTTGGGACAAGGAATCTCTGTCCAATAATCAGTCATGTCCTCTGAGTTCAGTTAGGAGGCTGCACTCCATTCTGGGACTCCACACCTGATGTGTGTGTGCGTCTCTAGTGTGTGGAAGAGAGGAGGAGACAGGTTGGACGTGTAGCGAGGAAACTCTCTGAGGGGAGGGCTGTGCTGCCGGCTGTGAATGTTTTGTGAGCTCTGAGGCAGAGGTCCAGAGCTCTGGGTCTGATAGGGGTTGTGGGTGATGTGTTCTCCCAGCGACGAGGAGCTCTGGTGGCCTATAGCGCTGAGTCGAGAGCCCCGAGGGCTGGAGCTGTAGGGCGGATGAGGGGTGGTGTAAGGTGGGTAGGGCTCCATGGGGGTCATGGCAGAGGGGAGCGGGCAGGTGTACGACCATGATGTACAGTTGAGTTCATCCAGTCTGGACTCTGAGCCGGCAAACATGCACGCCTGACGCTGTCCCATGTCTGAGCTGTAGGGGGAGTCAGTGAGAGCCAAGGCAGGGTTGTTGGGCAGAGGAGGAGGAGGGTAAGAGGAGGGGTGATAGTAGGACTCGCCCTCACTCGGGGAGCCACCAGTGAAGGGTTTCTTGTATGGGTTCTGGCAGTTTCCTGGTGAGCAGTTCTCCTCCGCTACAGAGAGAGAATGAGAGAGACGGAGAGGAAATATTTTGTTGATTTTCCATATGATGTTTGAACTGGGAAAGTTCCAGCTAAGAATTTATGACTTCCGACATTAGACACTTTATTAAGTAGTTGAGATGAGAACAAAAAGTACACCTTAAGGAAAGTTGAATTAGTTTGGCTGCTTTTAGACATATGACATTAGCTTTAGTACCAACACTGTGCATGGGTTAAAGTGAAGAAGAAAGGGACTTCATGTTTTTGCCCATAAACTATCAGATACCTACTGAAACGTGTCCAAATCACAGCTTATCAAAAGCCCCCACGTTTACTTATTCTTTGATACGATTTGTTTGACTGAAATCATAACTGTACCAATTATAGACTGTATTTTATTTGGGGAAACCGCTTGCATGGCTCCCTTTTGTTTAGACATGTATTATATTGTTAAATGAAAAAAGATTATGAAGTAAAAATTGTTTTCTATTCCTCAAATTAAGATATTAAAATAATATTGTCTTGTTTTTGCAATAGTATCAGTTTTGCAAGGCAAGGCAAGGCAAGTTTATTTATATTCAAAGTGCTTTACAGGGGCAAGATTAATAAAAGAAAAATTACTATTCATTCTGCTAAGTAGAACAGTCTACATTTAAAGGGCTTTTTGTCCCTCTGCATGCAGAGATAAAAAAAAATGATCAAGCGGCTGGACCAGTCTGAAAGCACAAACAGTATGATTTTTCATTCAAGTTGCTCCAACAATAAATTAAATTATCAGCTAAGTGTAACCAAAATGATGTTTCTCAGCTTCAGTTTAGTTGCTGTTTTGGAATCTAATTATTTAGTATTTTCAGCCTCAGTACAATTTGATTGTGACTCCCAATTCTATGATGATTCTCTCCTAGCAAAGTGCAGAATAAGTTGCACAATTCCTGATTGATACTGATTTTCTTTTAGCTGTTTATTCATGTGTGTGAATAAACCCATCCAAGCGTGTGTAAATGACCAAACTAAATCTGTTGCTGATTACACATTTTGCAAACACCAACTGAAGGCCGTCACAGCACATATTAATGTTAATCTCTCTTTAAGGTTGATGTCCTGCTTCCAGGGCAGCCATTGGTTTCCATTCATTTCAGCAGGAATGCTACATAGAGTAATCACATGATAATTACAAACATCAACATTTTTATTTTGATCTCGTAAATGCACGGTATCTGAAGTCTTGGATGATGGAGCATCCTTAAATGGAGCATCCTTAAATGTGTTCACTAAGTAGAGTTTTAAAACTGTTAATGGAGCAACGTAAGTAATGCTTACTGAGAGATTGCTGTGATTTATACTTTGTGCTTTGTACAATGAATTCCGAACAGTCATGAGATGACCCAGTTAAGTTTCATGTCCCTGATTGTCATACAGGCTGCCCTAGAGCTAGTAAATAGTATTAGTAGTATTATGTATATTTGTAGTCAGTGGGCAAAAACGTTAACTGTTCCTAAATAATGCAAGTAACCTGCAGGTAGAAACTTATATTTTTCTACACTACGAATATTTTTGCACAGAACCACAAGATGGAGAACTCGGAAATTAGCAGTTTTAGGAAAGGTCAATGTATATTTTGTTACTTGGAATAAGGAAACATAAGGGAGTGTAATAATGATTATTAAAGCTGAGAAATATACACACTATTCCACTATTAAAAAGTATTTCACTGAATATTAAAACAAATAGGCCATATCTGCAGTGATCTTTGTGTCTAAAGCTTGGGTAATTTCCTTATACACACAGTGCACTGTGGGGCAGAGACTCTTTACCTTTCCTCTTGGTGCAGTGGTAGACCTGTGGCTGCTGGCCGTGCTGCAGGTGAGGATGATGAGGAAGGATGTATTGTGCGGATGGAGCGCTCATTAGCTCCTGTGGACTGCTGCCTTTCAGGCCGGCGTTGTCACAGCTGTAGGGAGATGCCACAGCTTCTGGGGAGCCGCGCAGACCCCGGCCCTCCCCGCTGAAGGGACTCCCAGTAGAGCAGGCCCTCTGACGGATCGTACTGCGAGGAACCACTGGGAAGTCCTTACTGAAAACAGACCGAGAGAAAAAAGGTGCTTTGAGAATTACAGCAATACACACTTTTGCATGTGATGTTGCCATGGCTTCGGGTGTGCTGCACAAAAATTACTTTTTTTCTTTTTTTTCTTTTTTTGTTGGAATAAAATGCTGCCCGGTTGTGCTGTTTGTGTTTTGTTTTTTTCTTTTTCCTTTTCTTTCAGTTCTACTTAGTCGCTGTCAATCCTTCCAGCTCTGATCTCTCCCTGCACATACTGCCCTCTTGATGAACTCTTCGGTATGTAGGGGACTGCGGGCTGCGTCTCCCTGACTTGCTGTCGCTGAGATAGTGACGCAGTCTCACACACACACACACACACACACACACACACACACACACACACACACACACACACACACGCACACAGTCAGTACTGCTGTGAGATAATTTGCTGTGCTAAAAATAAACATCCATCCTTGTGTCACTTCAGATAGACTCTCTTCTCCTCTCCACCAACCATGGCGGCACAAAAACACAGGGGTGCTGCGTTTAAATACAACCACCCCCTCCCCCTCCCCTAGTCCTCGCCCACTGGCTTGTTAAAATCTCGAAACCTGCCTGCCAGAACAGCCATTGAGCGGAGATTAGTTAAGCACGCAAACAGACGCCATGTAGGGCCATCAGCTGATTAGCAGTGACAGTCTAATAGACCAGCAGCAACATGATACCATCAATGCAGCGTAGCAACGGATGCTCTGTGTCGTGTTTGTGCTGCACGTTCGGGACAAGGATTCAGGCTATAAGGTCAACGTTCATGTGACAATGGCTCATGTCTACCTACATCACAAGGCTCCACTGGCGCAGACAGGCAAACACACACATGTCTTAGACCATATGTAAATATGTGTTACACCATATGTAGCCCGAAATAACAACCCTCAGAGAGAAGAAAAGATTCAGTAAGAATAGTTTCCTGTGAATGCTCAAGAGCACGATTAAAATCACGTGCACACGTCGCACACACACACACACACACACACACACACACAAACCTGTACTCACCTTTGTAGCTTGGCCATGCGGTGCAGCTCATTGTCGTCGCTGCCTCTGAAGCCCTTAGCAAAGGGGTTGTTCTCTATCTTCAGCTGTGTAATCTGAGTACAAGACATAAAAAATCTTTAACTCAGACACTAGTGTTAAGACGCATAAACATGCACAGGCCTCAAGAAACACACAGCTTTGTGCGCAGACACTCAACGGCACTTTCAGTTTTTTAACCACCATTGACTGAAAGTCAATCGTTTACTTTTCATCAGAGGCCCTGCAGATGTTTGAAGCAGCCTCGCCATAGCTCTGCAGTGCCAACATTCCTCAGCCACTGACGTTTCTAACGGACTGAATAGTGTCCTCGCCAGCTGACACAGAATAAACTGTTTACCCAAACAGTCACCAGGTTTAAGGATTTCAGGCCAAAGCTTTTAGAGGTCCGAAGCTCGGAGCTTTGATGTTAGGTCTTCAAAACTTTCCTTAGTGATGTCATGGAGGGAAACCTCCGAGCTGTGTGTCCATCACCCAGCAGGCAAGTGGGCTGGAGATCTGACACCAGCTCAGGTCCAAACAAGCTTTGAAGTGTCAATAATACTGATAGCCTCCTTCCACCAACACACTGGCCCAAAAGTTCTCATTTGTATACACAAATGTTGGAAAAAACATTGAAGCTTGATAAAATAGTTATTTCCTGTAAACATTTAAATATAAATTTCAAGATTGTGTTAACATATTTACCAAATGTTCATTAATGCAAAAGCTCAGAAACATGAAAATAAATTGCAGGACTAATTCAATGTTCATATGTTTCTTCTCACTCTCATGTCTACTACTACCAATAATCAAAAGAAATGTAAATTTGTAGCAAAGTTGGGAATACGAAATATGTATTTTTATACTTTTGTATTTATATACTGAAAGACATGTGGATAAAATACTGGTACAAAATTACATTAACTTCCATTAAAAATGATTATTATAAAGTTTATACATAAACTACAATACTTCAGGTGGTTTGATATAAATAAAACAATATGGTACACTTTTGTTTTTTGCGTGGAAATAAATTCATGCACTTGGGTGGATTAAATACTTGGAAACCTAATTTTCGTTTTTTTACACTTGAAGCTTTAGCCAAAAGTGTGCACATTTTGGATGAAATAAAACTAAGTCAATTGAGCAATTTTGCCAACAAGATACACAATCTAAAAATTAATAAAAAAATACTATTGTAAAACATTTTAGAAAAATTATGTAATCTTCTTATGAAATGTGTTAAAATCTAAACTATCTTGTGAGCTATCCTTTTTGAAGTTTTAGCAATCTGTCTTTCTAGTAGACACAGAGGAAGCAGCCAAGATCAATGGAAAGAAACACGTCATTAAAGACCAATACACACACACACACACACACTCTCTCTCTCTCACACACACACACACACACACACACACACTCACAGGGATCATTTATTTTTGGAAATGTTTACAAATACAAAAATAGGACACATAAACAAACAAAGATGCAAATCTACTTTCTGCATATAAGATACAGACAGTAACACAAACATAGAAGGAGTAATCCCTGTGCATGTGAGTGTGTGTGAGTCTCAGGAACGTGTGTGTAGACGTGAGAGACAGAAGTTGGAAAGTGACAAATGAGCAAAAGGAAAATCTTCATACATTTTTGTCAGTAGACCAGATTTGGATTTGCACACATGGCCTTTTTCTTATATTGTTTTCCATATTTTAAAACCTCCAATAACTGTATAAGTTTCCTCCATAAAGGAAAATGTAGGAAGCACCTCTCTGATACACACGAATTGGGGTTTAAGTTCCTATATTCTAACAGTGTTTCAGTGCAGTGGGTCTTGTGTGAAGCGTAGCCTATACCTTGTGGTTCTGATAGGATGTCACAGCGATGAAGGCAGTCTCTGGGAAGACGTGAGTGCAGAACGCCGTGTTCTTTGAGCCGAAGCCGTTGTTCTCGTCGGCCTTGACGATATGGAGACGAGGCTGGTACTTGTGCATGGAGTTGAGTATTATCTGCACAAGGGGAGAGAGATTGAAGAGGTGAGATTGACACACCCATCATGTGTTTCAAGAGAGAAACCCACCGGCAGATGCTGAGACCTGGGACTGGATTGGTGCAGGGTAAAACTCAATTAATGTCAAGATACCCAGAATTTGTTGGATGATATGAATCTTTAAGACAGAGATTTGTGGATTACATGTCAGTAGGATGGAAACCGAGAGGAAACATAAAATCCATATTTTGCTTTCCAAGGCCATAAGATTTAGAACATTCTCATGTCATGTGTCCTGCATGGATATATGCATTATTTTCTGCTTGCTTCAGCTGTGTAGCAGACGGATAAATGATTTTAATTCATGCTTGTTTACATGTCAATGTTATCAAAGAAAATCCTTGAGCCGCCACCTTAAAACAAAGTGATTATTGAAGCATGTTCACTTGATTTGGTTTCATTAATAAAATATGGCATATGTGGCCATGTTTCTTTCAAGCAGGACTTAATTATTTATGGTTAAATGAGACCACATACTCCAAATTATCTGATGTATTGGAAATTAGGTCTACATTTCAGAATACAATGCATAATCACTGATCATTATACTACGTCAGATGGCTTTCAACTGAAAGTTGTTTATGGTTTCTGTACTTTGTGACCACTTAGGGGATTGTTATTTAATCAAAAGGTATAGGCTATACAAAGCTGTCTTGGCAGTAATGTTAAACTACTGTATAACACGCGCACAATCTCGACGTTTTCCCACGGCACCGGCAACTCCACAAGTGTGTTTTAATTGGATCAAGGTCCTTGTGTGCGCGCGCATGGGCACGGGCACGTTTGTTTATTCAGAGGGGAGCTCAGTTTAATCCAAATGACTTGTCTGCGTTAATGGTATTCAAACCCAAATCTTTACGTGTAATTTAACAAAGCTGGGAGGGGACGTTTCAGTTGGCACGCACGGGCACCTAGACGCGCACGCAAAACACTACACCGCGCTAGACTGTTTCTGCAGGGTAGAGTTGTCTACGGCCGATCTGCCCTCGCGGCTCTCAGGACCTGAGACTGCAGTCTGTGTTATTCTGCATCTTAACTTTAAACACTCAGGGTGTATTATTCAAAATGCATGCATTTGACGTGGCCAGTTTCATTTAAATAAACATATTTAGAATATAGCTTTTAAAAAAATTACCAAAGTAATAAGGGCCTAGGTTTTCTAAGTCAGACTAAAAACACTTTGTATTGCAGCCTGGCCTATAATGTTTATGCACAAACAGGAACACGGCACGATGACAAAATACCATTTAGGAGACGGACTCACGTGTCCAAAGGGGTCCAGGTGGTTGTTGGTGAGTTTGAGCTTCTGGAAAGAGACGAGCTGGCGGCTCCAGTGCGCCCCGGTGGCGGGAGAGTCCGGATGGACGTAGAGCCTACCTGGCATCGCGGGCTCTGCTTTTCCCGTTTCCGACCTAAACGAACAGAAAAATGCAGCAGATTAGGAAACGGTCAGACATTGACATATACTCTCAGTGGGTCACAGCGATTTGTCCGATAGGCCGTGCACTGCTCGGCACGGAGCCCCGCGGTGCAGGAGGCCTGTGCCGCCTCCGGCTGCAGGAAGCTGGCGCTTTAATTAGACACAAAATGAACCTTGTTTACCTGCAGGTTTACACAGATATCCACATCTGGGCCACAATTTAGCTAACACATGGTCTTGTGTTATCCACGAAAATGTATGTAGCCTCTGCTATTTCTTTGATGTTATTATATATTTTTTTTACGGGAAGATTTAGGCTATTGACCGAGTGGGAAGCATGTTCCCGTTTACCTGAAATCACCTATAATCATCCCAAAATTAAAGCAAAAACAAGCACCAAAAACGTCCTAGAAAGAAACAATTTTAACCATTTAAACTTTGATACGTTCAGGCCGGATTATTGGACGCCGTGTGAATAACTGAGGTCAGCCCTGATGCTACATCCATATTATTTACTAGGTATCTATGGTTCAGGCCAATCACATTTAAAGCGGCGGCAAGGTATGGCCAACCTGTTGGAGACGCTCCTTTTTCATTCAGCGCATTCAACGTGTGCAATTCTTAGAGTGAGTTGGTCTTAGTGTTTAAAATCTAAGATTGTACACGTCACAAACAAAATAAAATAACAACTAGTGACTGAATCCTAATAACCAATGTAGCCTACAAAGTCATTTCCCAGCCCTGAAAATTAGAATTAAGGCCTTGATTGACCATGTTTGTTATTGTGTTTAAAAAGTGTTACAGAGCTGCTGAATAGTCTGACCAGTCTGCAACGCTTAAAGGTCAGGTAACGTGACCTTGCACAAAAAAATAAATAAAAATAGGCTACACAAAAAAATACACAAAAGCAATTCAATTAAAACTAATGAAACGAATGGGCTTTACATTAGGCCTATAGCCTGCTGGGTTAGTTGAGGGGATCCAGCCCTCAATCCCACATAGACCTTTCTTTATTTAAAGGCCTACGCAATGACTGTGTGTCCCAATAGGCCTATGTTTATCCTCAGAGTCCTGTTTCCTGCCCGTTACGTTATAAAAACCGAGTGTTGCCTTGCCTATAGCTGTCCTCTCAATAAGCGGATCGTAGATGGGTTCCACTGCGGAGGGGATGGTCTGTTCAGATATTCCCCCAGTGCAGCACACAGTTGAATGGGGGACTTAAATCCGGTCTGTGCCGTCTGTCCCCCTGCTGAACCCTTCCTACTCTGATTTAACCGGCGGGCATGCACGGGGGGAAACACGGGGAACTAGGCCATCCGGGACTAAGAGTGACCCGACCTTTATGTCGATGGAGAGGAGGATAACCAAACAACGCGGTTTACACACATTTCCACAGAAGTTTTAAGCTGCTGCATAGGAATGAGATGAGAAGCCTAATGTAAGAGGCCCGTTCCCCCTTTTTTATTTTATTTTTTCCCCAATGTTTTAATTTAAAAACAAATGTTTACAGCAGTAGCCTAGGCCTAGCCTGATATTTTATTAAGCATAGTATTTTTAATAGTAGGCTATCGCCATTCGAGCTGCTTGAGCCAGTGGTGTTTGAAATATTACATAGGCCTATCATTAAAAAAAACAACGTGGGTAGGCTATATCATTATCATTTCAGACAATGGTTTGCATGCCGGATTTTTGATATACGAACCATTTGTTGTCTGCGAATTTGTAGCGATGGTCGTCCCTGGGCACAAGGTCCATCAGGAGTATGTACTTGGTTTTTGGGTTGAGTCCTGTGACCTTCACCTTGTAACTGGGAAACATCCTCCTAGGAAACAGCCAGCGAAAAAAATCCATTCAAACACAGACAAATTTAAACGATACAAAGGTGAATGTTCATAGTCAAATTAACAGTTCCTCCGAGACAAAAAAAATCCCACTGAACAGTTTGTCCCTGAAGTATGTTTGGGCCAAATCTGTGATTCATAAAAATATGTCTCGATCATTCAACCTGCCCATGCATGTACTTTAAGTAAACACATGACATGGTCTCAAAAAAAAGAAAAATAAGATGAATCAAATAAAAGTCTAATATGTCCTCCTCCTATAGCCTACCTGCCGGCCTTGGTGATAATCATCTCAGTACCCACTTCATCAAACTTCGTCCAAAGTTCCCTGTCATGCAAGAACACTTTGATTCCCTCCATCCCCTGCAGCAAAATAAAAACAGAGCTCCGTGAAGAGGATGTCAAATTAACTCAAGAAACAGGTCCCGAAATGAAACACACTTTCAATGTGAGTGGCCTATACACATGATAAGTGTATGTGGAGTTGTATTAAATTATGATTTATGATAATACCTAATTCAAAATAACTGGCAATTTTACGAGATTGTTATTGTTTACGCATAAATACATATTTGTGTTTTAATAATTAATGATCAGTATTTACATTATTTTCCGTAGTACAGGCCGGTTGGCCTACATGCTGACTGGAGGCTGTCTGCGGTGAAGCTGGTGAGTTCAATGTGAAACTGGGATTTTCCAATTTAGTCTCTTTAGGGGAGCCCGTGCAGTCTGAGTCCGGACGCTCTACAAGGCCGAACTGGTCCCCTCCGTTTGCCATATCCCACTAACACAAACACACACACACACACACACACACACACACACACACACACACACACACACACACACACACACACACACACACACACACACACACACACACACACACACACACACACACACACACACACACACACACACGGTTAGTTGTTGGTATATACGTAATACACACTTTTACAAGTGTGAAACAGGCATATCATTTGCGTTTTAAGGTCTATAATAATATTGATATTATGTTTGCAGTGGATATAACTAACCTAAAAGGATCTTAAAACAAAGACAAACTAATATTAACCAAAGATGTTGGACAGTTTGTATTTGGTTGATTTAGAATTGTCTTTGTAACATGATACACAAAGGTTTAAGTTCGCCTGCCTTTTTTAATTTTTTACATGAACTTATGCACCTACAACACAACCACATCCCTGCAGTTTGCCTCTTTTTTGCAAAAACAGAATAAGGACAAGTGCATACAGTGACTTCCACTGCAACTGATCCAATAACCTTATTACCCAGAGGGACATTAAATGTCCACGAACTTGAACTTAAACATTGTTTTCAAATAAGGCGACAGCTTTCTATCTATAATACACATCATATGATAACCATCCTGATGTCAGGCTGTATTATCGTGTTCATTTAAATTGCACTATTTTAAATATTTTGTTTTTCCAGATGAACGCACGAGCAGATGACTTGTGTGTTACTTGAGTTTACACTCTGTTTAAAAAATGGAGGCACCTCTCAAATGCATATCACTGACATCAAGTAAGATAACCACAGTCTGCATCTGGCATATGTGTGTGTGTGTGTGTGTGTGTGTGTGCGCGTGTGTGTGTGTGTGTGTGTGTGTGTGTGTGTGTGTGTGTGTGTGTGTGTGTGTGTGTGTGTGTGCTTTCCCTAAAGGCCGTTACCTCACATTCACTGCTCTGCCCTCGCTGCAGAAAACAAGCTCATCCTGCTCCTGCGCTCGACGCAGCCTTTTCTAAAGCTTGTCTTGACTTCCACAATTATTTTTTCCAAATGTGGCGGTGTCGGTTCTCAAAAATCCACCACGTTCCTCGTGAAGCTCCGAAATACCATCGAGTTTTTTTTTTGCTTTCTTTACGCTCCGTCCGTCTCCACGCGGGGACCGCGGCTTGACCTCCCCTCACCGCGACTGCAGCGGAGGCTGACAGATCAGTTCAAAGCGGATGTAATATCTTCCTGGTTGATATCGCTCCTCTCTTGATTGCCCTCACAGACTAAGCGGCAGCCCTGATCTGAACCCTGCTCATCAGGTCCTTCATTACAAATGAACTGTAGTCCGCCTCAGCCACTCTGCCCTCCCCCTCCTGCCTTCCCAGCGCTCCCATAGGTTTGCACTGTGCATCTGCTGCCCAAATCACGACCGTGACACTGTCCAATCGCACACACACATGCGCAAGCGCGCATTCCGTGGATGGAGATTTATTTTTTGAAAAGCATTTTCAATAATTGTCACAGCGTCTTGGCCTATTTGTTACATTATACACCAGCCTCACACACACACACACACACACACACACACACACACACACACACACACACACACACACACACACACACACACACACACCCCAAAAAACATCTAATTTGCTACCTGAAAAACTGGATTATCCATTTAACTTTCCTGACTAGTTGGATAAACGTGTTATTGTTGATAATGTCACTATAGGGAGAATTTTTCGGACTTGCTTCAATTGAACCTTTTTAACAGAAAATCTTCCCGACGTACGGGAAAAGGCAAGACAAGGCAAGGCAAGGCACGTTTATTTATATAGCACAATTCAAACACAAGGCCATTCAAAGTGCTTTACAGGGGCAAGATTAAAATACATAAAACACATTAGAATACACAAGTAAAACATTTAAATTAAATAAAAAGTACAGGTTAAAATGGAAACAGAAAAGTCTTCAGACTCGATTTAAAAGAACTGAGGGTTGCAGCAGACCTCAAGTTTTCTGGGAGTTGGTTCCAGATATTTGGTGCATAAAAACTAAAAGCTGCTTCTCCTCGTTTAGTCCTAACTCTTGGGACTGTAAGTAGACCTGTCCCAGACGACCTAAGGGCTCTGGACGGTTCATAAAGAGAAAAAGGGTAATCCTTCTTCCAATACCACTCACTGAAAGAAAATGAATGATAAGGAATGACATAATTAATTTGACCTGGCACCTCAGGGTGCTACAATTCAAATATAGGCTACTAATTATTGTCAGCAATAAATTCATATTGGTGATAGTGGAACCTGTTACTGTACATCAACGACTTGGTTTTTGCATAAACCCATCAATAATATGACATGGAAAATACACACACACACACACACACACACACACACACACACACACACACACACACACACACACACACACACACACACACACACACACACGCACACACACACAGTAGATTACGGATTCAGGCACACGAGGTCTATAGAAGCAGAAGCAGCGCACACTTTGACTGGATTACTGTAGATCATGATAACCGGAGGCATCCAGAGTTGAAAGTTGAAAGGGTCATCGGGAGGTCAACGTGCCGAATCCCTCCTGTTACCCAGTTTAAAGGATTTCTACTGCAATGTCATTGCCATTCCCTCCAATTTACTACATTGTGCCTAACAACAGACTGCGTATTCTTTGAGTTTGTGGACAGATTTAGAATCATCAAGCATGTTATGGTAATTTCTTGTGAAATTTGCGCGAGAGGTCTGGGCTAGGCTCCATTTTATAGTAGCCTATTGAGCTGTTTAGCAGCTATGATTTAGCTATGATTAAGATGATATATATTGTAGTTTAAATAAATATATTAGATTTTAAATATATTCAACCAAAGTAGCCTACTACGATATAGCCTATATAGCATACCTATAAGAGAATATATAGCATAAATTAAAATAAAATATTAGATAAAAATAAATAGGCTACGGCATGAAGATAATTATTTTTTTATTTTTTTTATTTTAGCGCGGCTGCATGTGTTGTTTCAAAAAGGATCAATAACATCAGCTACCGTGTTTCAATATTCAATCTCCCAGTGATAGACCTCCGGTTATCAGCAACTCGGTGCAGAAGCCACAACCTCTCCTGCAACGTGAGAAACGCTGGTATGAGAACGCGCGCTGTCACCGTGTGTGTTTGTGTGCGTGTGTGTGTGCATGTGCGTGCGTGCCTATTTGTGTGTGTGTGCGTGCGTGCGTGTGTGTGTGGGTGCATGTGTGTGTGTGTGTGTGTGTGTGTGTGTGTGTGTGTGTGTGTGTGTGTGTGTGTGTGTGTGTGTGTGTGTGAAAATGCAGATTCCATCAAGTTTCCGATCTGTTCTGACACGCCTCGATAAGAACGATTCAAAATAAAAGATTTTAGTGTTATTAGCCTACTGATACAAAGTTTACAACAATAAAGTCACCAACAAAGAATAATTTGAGCACGAAGCATAGCCTATAACTTTTTTTTGCTGACGTCTTTTTAGGAGAATAGGCTAAACACTATTGCAATATAAAAAACAAAAACATAAAACAATTAAGGAAACATCCAGTTCACTAGTTCGATCAGAACACAGCCTGGACATATTCACCCTGAAATGTGTTTGACTTAAATAGACTTGTCGAATAGTTATATTATTAATAATGTATTTTTTTTCCTTTGTAGAGAGAAAGACTACGCCTAGCCTACATTTTCTCAGAATTAAATGATCTTTACTCTGGAGTGGTTGTGAATGTTTATTTAATATTAAGATAATTATTACCGTGTAGGCTACATTTTAAATTCCCCCAAACAGGCCACTGAAGTAGAGATTAACTTGCCATATAAGTGAAATGCGTTACTGTATAGGCTAAAGGCCTATACTCCCCTAACACACATGTAAAATTTGAATAAAAATCTTTGTAAAAACAAAAATATATGCCTACTTGAAGGCAACGTGCTGCTCTGTTGAACAGCGAGAATGAGTTTGGTAACATTCCCTCTTCTGTCTGTTGAGCCTTCAAAAAAATGACAAGTCGCTGCAATTCCTTATTTTATTTTGAAAATTCACAGTTTAATCAAATACAATATTTCTTAAATGCTTTTTGTATGCAGTGACACTTTTGAACACATGTCTAACGTCGTCTTGACTCGAAGTCATACAGAAGAACTCGATTATTCTTTCGTTGTTTGTCAACGTTCATTTTTAAACTGAGAATCAAAAGCCCACAATAATCCATAAAATTGATAATGTATTTCATGATACATTTAATAACGATTAATCTGATATCCTTTGCCAAGTATTTACAAAATAAATTGACGAAAAAACGAATAAATCCACCAAAAAAGAAAATCAGCTTTGATAACAATTGAGATATTCTCTTAAATAATCGACTGCATAATCACTCAGCGGTAGTAGGCTACATCGTACAAACGTTAGCCTTATTCAAATGAGCAGACATTTATTCTCCAGTAAACTTTGAAATCTTTTTTTCATAAGGAACTCAATGTTTCATTACTTTGATGGAATATTTAATGGCTGTCCTTGAATAATGAAAATCCCTTTTCCAAGATGATATATTTACTAATATTTGTATTAATATATATTACTATTTGACTATTTAACAACATAACTCTCATACTTATGATGAGGCAAACACACTATTAAACTGTGAGCAACACAGGTAGTGTTCAATAAGGTTAGTGTTTATCTTGCATACATTTACATATACTTTGTCATTTAATCCTTAACATATGGAGTAATTAATCTATTATTTTTACGCTGGGTTTTGCCTTTTTGAAGAGTAACTCTCCATATGCTGTCATCCCACAGTGGCTTGGTCCATGCAGAAGAAAAGCGAGAGGCAAATGTTTCAATAATACCTGAAATGAGGTTGTGGTGGTGGTGGCTGGACTGCTCATTATTGTCCCATCCTGGCTTCAGCTGACTGGATCCTCAGTTCTCTGTCTGGAGGAAGTGGTGACGGGGTCCCAGACCTCCTGCACTCAGCAAGTCTGTCTCACACACCTCCAACTTGGCCTGAGCATGTGTGTGTGTGTGTGTGTGTGTGTGTGTGTGTGGCATTAGAGGGCAAGGTCAACCTATTTCTCTGCAAACAATCACATCACACAGGGCAAAATACATTCCAAACCCCCCCACACCATTGAACCACCCACCTAAACACACACACACACACACACACACACACACACACACACACACACACACATACACACACACAACCTCCAGTTTGTAAGGTGGTCTGACGTGGGAACATTGGAGGGGGGGGGGGGGGGGTCTGGGGGCCAGATGAAGGAAAACCTGTTCCACATTAATATGACTTCATATTACACACGTTAGGGAGACTCTGCTTGCTGCACAGGCTTAGTTCAATGTCATGCTCTGCTCTGACTTGTTGCCTTCAGATCAGGGGCCGTATTCACAAAACATTTTAAGGCTAAGAGTAGGTCCTAACGTGCTGATTTAGGAGTAACTCTCAAAAATAAGGGGCGTTTCACTCCTAATTTTAGGACTCCTAACTTTTTAAGATAAGTGTAATTCACAAAGCATTTTAGCGCTAAAACTAGCTCCTAAATCTATGAAAAGCTAGGAGTCCTCGAGAGGACTCCTAAGTCACTAAGAGTAATTCACAGACAACCATTTGATGGTGTTTTGGAGAGATTTAATGCTAGTGAGCTTTATAAAAGGAACCTTAATAAGTAGCTGTAAGGGGTTAATGATCTTAGTAAAGCTATATTTAGAAAGTATAGACACATTTATATTTATTGAATTTATATAAATAAAAATTATTAAGTTCCTTTTCCTGCAGTTGCTTTGGGTTTACAATGCACTGAAAGTTACTGTTGGTGTCACGTTTGGGTTTAATTTCCTACTAGAGGCCTATATGTGGCACTTCGCAGCATCTCCTCCGTTGCTCTCCCACAGTGTTTCTATCATAAATTCACTCTTAGCTCTCATTACCTCTCAGCCAATCACTGTGGGCATAGAAGGTATGAACATGACATCATCCATAGCAACAGGGTCAACACCGCCCTCTAGTCTTAGCTTAGGAGTCCCTCCCATTCCTTAGTAAAAGTTGCTCTTATCAGCATTGTGAATAGGTTTTAAGAAATAACTCCTTACTAAGAACTTTTAGTGCTCCTTAGGAGTACTCTTAGTGCTAAGATAAAATGTTTTGTGAATACGGCCCCAGTTCACTTACTGGTTAAGAGGAAAATAAATGAGCTTGTTACATGTCACACATTAGCTCAAAGAAGACATTTCTGAAATCTCAACTCACAGAAAACAGTCTACTGATCTGAAAACATTTAGGCAGTTTACACCTAAAAGTAGAATATATTCCAGTGGTATTCTTCCAAACATGCAACACAATGATCAAATTAATTAAATAGTGTCAGCCAATGGGTGTGTGTGTGTGTACTCCCTAGGGACCTTTTGAAAACTCTTGAAAACCCACCATTATGGCTTTAATCAAAGCGCTTTCTCTGGTATAATGAAGTTGCCTCTATATGTCCTGTTTCAAAAGTAGCTACAGTGTCAATTTAGCTTTAGCTGTGGCAAAATCAGATTGGGTGTATGCACAACATCCTACACAACATACTCTAGACTACTGAATACATTGTTTATAAATGAATTTTCATTGCATCTTTTAAAATGATTTATTTACCAAATATCTTGTTTGTAGAGTTTAAACAATCATCATTTATGGTTTAACATCAAGTTATCTTCTGATAAAGGGAATGAATGTTCACTTTTTCTTTCTTCTTAAAAAATAAAGGCTTTGATCTGCTTTTCGTCATGATTTTTTTAAATGGTGGGGAATTTTATTTTGAAATTGGGCATTCCAGTGTCAAGCACAAACACAGGAAACTATTGTATTGTGTCACTGTTCAGCAGCTGGAATAACATCATTAATTCATAACATTTGACATGCTTTTATACTGTGATTGATATTAAACGTCAGTTTGGCCTCTATGAATACTTTTATTGGGTTTCAAAGTGACTGTTTGAAAGATTTATGAGCTCACAGCACCCTCAGCTGCAAGCAAGCCCTTCATAATTTGTCTTGAAAGGCCAGGTGGTGTGGGGAAGGACATGTAGGGTCTTGCAGCTCCCTCTAGTGGCATTCTTCTGCAAACAGGGAAATAAGTGTGGAACAGTGGAAAAGCGCAGATCTCAATGAGTCAAAGCCCAAAAGAGGTAGACAGAACACACCATCCAGTCGTCTTCATCATATACATGCCTGAGCTCAAGCCACTAAACAAGCAACAATGCATAACCATCCAGCTGCAACAACAATGTTAAGAAGCAACGTCTGAAAACCACCAGAGTGGAACAGTATCAGAAAGAGGGGGGCACGTCTGGTGTGGAGTCATCCATGTGGGAACATTAACATTTATCGGAAGCAATGCGTCTGTCTGCCCTCAGAGCTGCCCGTCACTCACAGGCGTCAAACTGAAGTGCGACGTGACCTTTCCATTATAATAAAGACAAAACAGGAAAAGGACATTTTAACCTGGAAGGCTTGAAGTGTGTTGCCAGGTTCTCAAACATTTATCACTTTTTGTTGTTCTTGTGCACATGTACAGGCTTTAAAGCAGAGATCACAAGATCATAATTCAGTCAGATTTTCTCAGGCCAGAAGTACAAGATGTGTAGTTGTTATTCATTTTCTGAAACGTTCATCCCGCTTTTCTTCACCAGTGGTCCTAGCACATGTTTCTGTTCGGATTTCTCTCAGTACCTGGAGCAGCTTCTGTCTTTTTAACAGACTGAACACTCATTTCAACACAGCTGACATTTCACAGGCACTCAGGGCCCTTTTTACCCACTGACACAATTTAAACTGCTTGGCCAAATACATTTTTAGTATTGCCAGTCCTGCAGTCAGACAGCTGCACTGGGAGGCAGAGAGTGAAGTGGACAAGGTTTTAGGCGTTTTACCTAATGGACCTTTGCCCTGGACGTGTGAAACACTTCACTTAACACAGCCTCTGGGCGCTTGATTGGCACATAAGTGTGTCTGCATCTAGTGTGCATGAGTTAACAGTGACAGTGTTTAAGGTCAAATATGTTGGCCTGGACCATTTGCATGCTGGGCATTTTTGCACACACAAAAAAAAACACGGGTTAAACTTTAAAAGTCTTAATGCCACCCACTTCCATTAAAAGGTCATATACAAAGCTCTAGAGAGCACAGTGTGAAAAGTCAAACTAAAAAACAAACCAGGAATTCAGATAAAAAAAAAAAAAAAAAGAGACAAATAAAAAGCATCATTTAATGTACAAGAAAGAAAATTAACAGTACACACAGCTTAAGAGAACGGAAGTAGGCATGAGCACCACATCACTGAAGTGTTGAGGTGAAACTCTAGAGTTGCTGAGAGACTGCTGTAACAACGCAAAGTAGCTGAGGAAGCAGTAATATCTCCTGCGGTGACGGGGGGAAAACAAACAAACAAACAAGCAAACATACATACAAGAAAAAATTAAAAAAGCAAAGTGCAGAGTAACAATTTAATTACCAGAAGCAGTGGCACATTTCCCCCAACATGACACCGCAATAAGAAAATCACATTTACAAAGCTGTCAACCAGCTGATCAGCTGTACTTGGAAGTTGGCAGTACATTCTACTAACAAGTACGATCTAAATACAGCCGAGTTATTCTGGTACCCTGGTAAAAGCCAAAAGAGGAGCCGTCGTAATGACGAATGATCTTTAACATCTCCTGTTTGAAACATAAAAGCTGCTGCATGTACCTTTTCCTTTTTCAATGAGGCAAGCAGGATACTTTCCCCAATACACCTGATTAAACGTTAGTAATAAAATGCTTGTTAACTATTAATGAAAGGTGAGTTAAGAAGAAGAGGGGGAAAAACACTGCTGGGCTCAAAATAAACTAAATTATTATTATTAAGTTTTTTAGTGAACGTAAGCATGAATATAAATAGTATGGATAATGATGTGTTTAAATGCCTTTAAACGCTTCTTTGTGAATACTTCGAGCAGGGCTGACATGTTTTCATGGAGCCAAGTGCAACAGATCGAAAAGAGCATGTGCCATAATGTTGTCTGCAAGAACAATTAACAACAAGATTATTCAAGTTTTCATAAGGAAGTTGCACTAAAAACACTAAGTCGTACTTTTTCACAGTCCTGTGAACAACAAACACTGTGCCCCCTTGGTCTCCTTCCAGCTGGGTGCGCCTTTCCTTCGTCTGCAATACAGATTCAGCACCAGCAGGGGGCCCCAACCTCCCGTCATGGGCGTAAAGGCAGATGGTCACAGTGTCACTTCAATACTATCATCACCAGTGACATTCATTTTAAAGCAGGTACCCACACTGAAGTCAACCCAGGAGCCTGGACAGACATATCAGTGGACCTAGACGTCCGTGGTGCGGATGCTGTCGTCGTCCAGGCTAAAGGGGAAGCCGGTGTGAGGCTGAGGCTGGGAGCGGTGCCTACGACGCCCGCAAGCCGCGTCCCCCGACGCCGTGAGGAGCCCCAGGCCGCAGCTGGAGGCCCCTGAGGGCACACTGGGGCAAGGGGCCGGGGCAGAGAGGGAGTTGGAGGAGGACGAGGTGGAGGAAGAGGTGGAGGAAGAGGAGAGAGAGGGCAAAGTGGGCCCGGAGCTGAAGGCGCTTTCCTCGTCCTCTGCGTCCAGGATGGAGGGCTCACACAGGGGGACGGGCATCCAGGGCTGCCAGCCTGGGGCCACAGAGCACGACTTGACCAGCTGAGGCCTGCGCTCGTCACCATGTTGGCCCCGAGGCACCAAGGAGGCGTTGTGACTTCGGTAGAGAGAGGACCCACGTTTGAATGAAAAACCCTGCTTTCAGAGAGAGAGACAAAAAAGTCCATCAGAGTCCATCATACACTATAGTTTTTTTAATGCTTTATTATAGTGCAAAGAGACAGAGATGAAATGGGTCAGAGAGGGGAATGACATGCAGAGAACTGACGGTCTGGTCGAATTCGAGCCGGGTCTGCTGTGAAGACTTAGCCGCATGGGCAGGGCTGTACAGTGCGACAGTTTTGATCGCATTTGCTACTGAAATTGATCACGTGCGATGATGAAAACAAGTCCATTCGCACTAGTGCTAATGAGGAGAGGCTGTCTTTGAAACACAGAGGAGCGCTGCACAACACTGCTTAGAGGGCTCTACATTAACACTCCAAATGGGGGTAAATGTAGTCTTAGGCAAGTAAGTTATTGAGTCCACCCTCCACTTTGGCTGGTGAAAGATATGTGTCCTCGGGATCTGTGCTCGTGCAGCGATTCTAGCGTATAACCGGAAGGAGACGGCACATTACCGCAGTTAAGTTAGCGCGTGTGCAAACAGAACATTTCCTGTGCGCCTTCACGTTAAAAGCCTGTTACTAGCCACACGTGAGTTGACTTTTATTTTGAAGCCGGTAAGAACAGGAAGTTAGCACTTCACAGCCCTGCAGTGGTCTAGCTAGAAAGGCAACTCATTCAGCTGCAGAGAAAAGTCAACAGTAGTCTAAAAACAAAGTTTGAAATAAACCACTGAAGAACAACTCCCAACACATTCACAACAACATATTTAATTTATCCTAAATTGTACCAATATGTATACTTATTTATGTAATAGGATATGTTTAATGTTTTAAAGTTTGGTTTTGGACATTTTCTAAAAATATATATTATTATTAATATAATAATTATATGTATATAGAAAAAATATATAGATATAGATATTATTTTTATATTTTTATGGGGAGAAATAATTCTGAATCAGCAAAAAATTGCAATTGGCATTTTAGATTATTTTGTCTAAATTGCAATCAGTGCACCCCTATTAATTTTTCTATAATTATTACTGCACACACTAGGATATAATATTAATTGAGAATCTCAAATGAGACCAAGATGACAGGCTCAAAGGTAATTACAGTGAAATGCAAGGGTTAAGGTTATGCAAGTTTTCGATCATACTTTGTGTGCTACCAAATTTATTTTTGTGCTACTGAATTTTTTTGCTTGCTAGCACCAGTGCTACCACCTAAAAAAATAAGCGTACATCCCTGCGCATGGGGGGGACGCTCCAACCACTACACCATGAGCACCCCCCTATTTTACACTATAGTTTTTACTTCTCTAAAGAGAAAGGATTTTAGAGGCTTTATGTCAAGGGGAGAAATAACAGAATTACCTTGGTGGGACCTCTGAAGTCCTGGATCCTCAACTCAATGTCCCTAATCCAGCCATGCATGTCCTCTGGAGAGTCTGTCTATAGAAACATTACCAGAAGATAAAGCCTTGCAGAGCTAGATGAGCTGTAAGAGGTTGGTCTCATTGTTTCTTTCCACATTTCCTAATAGCAGCTAATCTGGCGATTTTCTTTCTGCCTACAAATCTCACGAAAAGACCAAAAACACACAAAACATGGATCCTGCTAATACGTTTAGTTGAGAAAAAATAATTAATAATGTTATACATAGAAAATATATAACTTTCAACCTAAAACAAATAATTATAACAAGAACAAGCTCTAATTTTTGAATTGTAATTCAAACTTCACTAAAGTGGAACATGATTTATCTTTAGCTTTGGTGTCCACATTTCTCCTGTGATCATGTTCTCTGTTCAATAAGTTTACTAAATGTTTGTCATGGTTCCCCTTTTTTTCTTCAAAGACAAAGATAAAACTGCTCGTGCTTGCAGCCTCTCCAGTCTTCCCCCCCTTTTAAGTCTTCCCCCTGCCGTCTAAGTCAGCTGTTCTCCCAGGGGGGGGGGGGGGGGGGGTGGGGGGGGGGGGCAGGATGTTATTGTTGTTATGGCAACAGCTGGCTGTGCCCATTTCACATAAACAAACTTTTCATGCACCTAAAAAAAAACATAACAAAATACATGCCACACACGAGCAGCAGAGCATTTAAAGAAAAACAGCTCAAAACATATAGAGACAGATCCACCTGCTAATAAAAGTACTCAATAATAATAACAATACCCAATCAATGATCTAGTTTAGCTTAAGTTTGTAAAAATACTAGAGTGAGGAACAAAGCTTCTGATTGGTTGGTTTAGGGAAGGCGGCATTTGTACCTGAATGTAGAAAGTTCGGGAACCGGTGATGATCTCAAACAGGTTGTCTCTCAGCAGAAGATCCCTGATGGACAGACATGGTGAAAAAATTTCATGCTGATTAATACAGTGGTACATTTACTAAATGTATCAGTTTTCTCAATGTTACTGAAATATCTGTGGTCGGATTTATACAGGAAGTTAACCGGCATTACACCAGACAGTTAAATGTGTCCTCAAAGCCTAATTTTTTTGTGTGCAGTTGTTTTCTACCTTAACTTAAACTCCTCATACGCATGTTCAGAAATAAACATTGTGCTTTAAATAGTAATTAAATAATAAAGCATCATTCCAATGAACCCACCATTAAATATAGAAAACAGTTAGCCGAGCTAAGGGCAGGGTGTCATACTGTATGGAATGTAAAGCCCACTGAGGCCAATGTCTATTTGTGATATTGGGCTATACAAATAAAACTGATTTGATTTGATTTAGTCTCACTCTCAAGTGAATGTTATTAAGAGCAGGTTTAACTCTGAACCAAAATAGAAAGGAGGTTTTAACATTGGGAAAGGATCATGTTCTGTGATTTCTCTGTACAAAGTGGAGGTTGTGCATGTAATAATGTAATAATAAATAAGGCACAGATGGAAATACAGTTAAAGAGAAATATATTTACAACAATCTGAAAAAAGCTCTCTTAGCCATTTTGCGGATCCTAAACTTCAACCTGTCAGTTTCCATTTACTGTCGAGTGACGCATGGTGCCAGTAGCTTCAGTGTAGCTAATAGAACTGTAGATCGTGAGGTATAACGTACACCTTTGAAACATCAGCCCAGCTTAATCCTGCACTGAACAACACATCTGTTGGAAAAGTTTGGGGATTCACATGTGACTCACCCCGATTTGACGAGACATTCATGGACCTTCTGAACGTCCCTCAGTGGAATAGCTCGGAGAGGCTCCTTGTCCTACGACATAATAAGCACAATTTAGACATGTTTTTCTGTGTGACCCACAGTCGCACGGAAAAACTTTAACATACAAGACAAAATACAAAAAAAAGTCCTGCTCCTCACCATCTCAGACTTGTAGTAACTGACTGCATTGACATCCAGAGTAAAAAACCTCCTCTTCCAGCTCTTCCTCTGAAACACACACATACACCACATTTCAGTTTCCACATGCAGCTTTCATATTTAAACTCAGAATTAACCAGTTATAAGTAGCTGGGGACTCACCACATTTCCCTGTTTGACACAGTAACCGCACCTCTGCACGCCTGGCCTGTTGCCCTTCCTCTCTCTCCCGTCTGTCTCTTCGCCCTCATTCTGAAACATTTAATAAAAAACATCTTCATTATCATTAAAAACGATCGTCTAACCGCCACCTTCAGGACCAGATCAGATTACACACAAAGTGGTTTTCGGAGGCAATGAGGGCAAGCTGTGCTCGCTGTGATGCGACAGATAAACACACAAAACCTGGATTCTAGCGCCATCAGTGTCACCTTTAACATTGTCATAGTAACCACACTGAATTCTAGCTTGGTCTCTGTTACCTGGATGGGAGTGTGCACCACCACGCCACCAATAATCTCTGCCTTGTAGGCCTGTTGCCTCTTCCCTCCCTGAGTGTCGCTGATCACTGAGGTCACGTTGGGCCTCAGAGAAGCAGGGCCAGACTTAGGAACCTGTGGGCACAACAACAGGGAGGATAACATCAACCAGCAGGCCCGCAACAAGTGGAGTTTAGTGGGTAAAGGCTGCTGCTAATTGCTGAGCGTTAGTGGTTGAACTCCCATGGGGGAGTCTCCATCCTGCAACGGTGCCACTTTAATATGATCTTAGATTTGATATACTATCTATGTGTGATCTGCATGAAAACACCTTATTGCAGTCAGTAAGTACACCTCAGATGGCTGAAACTAGTCAGAGGCAGTTGACGGTGCAATCTATTCTCTTTGCTTGGAAAAAGTATGTAATGAAATAATTAATAGCTGTTATTATTTGTTCCGACATGGACCCGATGGAAGGTAGTAATTGCTACCCTTGGTGAGCACAGTGCCTTGGTTGCGCTTGTGTAACAACAGTCACAAACTAGCTCATGACTTAGCATAGGTCACTTGTAAAAACTTCATTTGGATAAGAATGCAGAGGTAATTTGTACATAAACACTGGATGCATCACAGTGTTTACAATCAAACAAAAGATCAACGGTCCATTCAGAAGAATTTCTTTTGTTGTTTGATAATCCATTGGAAAGCCTGGAGAGAGAGAATGAAGAAGTCATAGCTGCTGCTATCTCGACGGCTTACTTACTACATTACTGTAGTTTATATTTATTTGTCAATTTTGTCCAGTATGAATTCAAATAAGTACATTCAAGAGGAAGAGGAGCTACATGTCTTCAAAAATGAATGAACATACATATTATTATTATATATATTTTTTTAAAGAGGACCTATGATGCTTTTTGACTTTTATGACCTATAAACGTTGTTATGATGATTCATAGTCATGCTTAACCATACTAAATTATCAAATAATGACTTACATGCATTTTGACGTATTCCCTGCTGACCGTCTGGGGTGTCTGTGCAGAGCACTAAACACTATTCTAGCCAGTCGAGAAGTCACGTCTTCAAAGCGGTCTACCCTTTGTAACTTTGTGACGTCGCATGTAACTTTGTGAAGTCACCACGCGGATGTTTCCATGTATGGTAATGCTGTCACTTCCCTGTTCGCGTCTGCCTCGCGTCTGCCTCGCGCCCTTATAGGTCCATGCTCGCGCTTCCCGCCACTGAAAGTGTTCCGGAAGGAAGGTAACCAATCACAACGGAGTGGGGTTTGCAGGAGGGGGGGGGGGGGGGGGGGTAGCGGAGATGGCCGATGCACAGGCGGAGGGAGCGGAGATTGCCGAAGCACACACACTCAAGTGTTGACAGGACGTGCTGGATCGCCAAAATAAGAGAAAGAGCTTCCCGAAAATCTACATAGTTTTTTGTGATGTGATTCGTGTCAGGTTGCTCTATAGCAGTGTAAAACAAGAAATTAAGACTAGAAAAGTAGTATAATAGTTAATATTAAATCCTCTTTAATCTATCAAAGGAAAAAAAGAGTGAATATCAAGAATAAATCAAACACGCAAAATATTTAGTGAGGGGCGCTTTGGTGTCCTTAGGGGCAGAACATATAACACTGCAATGTGGAAGGTTTGAATCCAGCCAGAGACATCTTTCATGTCGACCGTCTCACTCCCCATGTTTCCTGTCTGTATTTTCTATGTCAGCTGCTCAATAAAGGCAAAATGCCAAAAGAAATTTCACAATAAATAACAGAGCATGAGACAGATAAACTCTTCCACCCCTGAATGTGTCTGGATAAAAAAAGAAAATAATAATGAGAAGTATCATTTGAAGGGCTTTGCTATATCCAACTATATCCTCAGTAAATAACTATGTGAAAGTGTTTAGTCAGTGATTGACTTTCATTACTGGATCTGCAACAGGTCCTTTCTGCTTTAGGAAGTTTCTTTGGGTTTTTTTACACAAGCTTTCATCGAGGCCAATGAGGCTCAGAAACGGTGGCAGAGAAGACCTCTTAAAAGGGGAAGTGAGAGAGTGAGTGAGTGGCGCTGCTTCCTGTGTCAGTGTGCAGGTGAGCTGAACAGAAAAAAAGAAAAGAGAAACGCTCATCTCTGGCATCTGCCCTCATGAGACATCTGGATGTCCCTGGTCAGCAAGCATGGTCATGTTGCCCAAACACACACAAATATCATGCAAATGTGCAAGGTGAATGTTTATGGTATGCTCAGCTCGTTAACACATACACACACACACAGCGGTATTTTGACACCTCCACCGCATTGACGTATGAGTGTTATCACTCAGTTTCCTCATTGACAGAGTGTGTGAGAGGGTACTTGTGGGCAACCTGCTGTCATTTACGCATGGCAGGGTCAAACTGGTTTCAGTCGCACTGCTGCAAATTGCAGCTTCCTGTGCTCAGGTGGAAACAAATCCCTTATCAATAACTGCTAGTTAAGCCTTTTTCTAAGCATGCATTAGACCCAGGCATCTGGTTGTAAAGTTGTTTGTGAGCGCAGGTGTGTGTGTGTGTGTGTGTGTGTGTGTGTGTGTGTGTGTGTGTGTGTGTGTGTGTGTGTGTGTGTGTGTGTGTGTGTGTGTGTGTGTTGCGCTCACAGTGATCTTGCTAGCTTTGTTGAGAGCAGCCACCCAGTCCCTCATGTCAGTCACATCGTTGGCTTGGAGGAAGTACCGCCGGGAAACTGCATTGATGACTGCAGAAAAAAAAGACAAGTCAGTCCTGTGAATATTCACAATAACCCCATTATACAACATGATCACATGTGTAAACTAAATTAATGTCATTGTGCGCTACTGCATAAGCATGACTCAGCGTCAGCCCCCAAAAAACTCACCAAAGCAGAACTCTGTCTTGGGCTTTTGCTTCGCTGTAGCTTCACTCACCTGAAAGAAGGGGAAAAGGAGGACGAGAAGGAGAGGAGAGAGGAGAGAGATTTCATATCTTTGAGTGTGTTTGTCCAAGGAGGAGCTGTCAGCGCTGCAGTACTAAACTGAAGCCAAATGTCATTATCTCTGGTTAGCTGGGCGAGCGCACTGACATCTGGAAAACTTCACAACGTCTGCTTCAGCATGTGACCATTAACTCCAACTGCAGATAACTCCGATCTGGAAGCATCTGCGCGCCCGATTTGTCCCTGCTTGTGTGCATGAGCTCACGGGACCCCGTGTAACTATAATGCGACCCACAGCCAAGTGAAGCGACAGGCAATGGAGAGAGCTAGGGTTTACCTTGGAGATGTAGGTTAGTTTCAAGCTGCCGACAGAGCTGGCTCCACTGGGCAGGTTCTGCATGCAAACACAAAACACACACACAGTCTGGTTATTGGCTCAGAGTCCAAGGTTACGCGGCTCCTATTGGTCAATTTCACTTCCTCTTGCTGTTTGTGTGATTGAGTGTGTGTTGTGTGGAGCACCTGAGGGTTGTCCATATACCACAGCAGAACATTTCCCTGCGTGTCGAGGATGAAGTATCTCCTCTGGAAGCGGCAGCTGCTCTCCTTCTCCTCGATGTCCAGGAAGCCACACACACGGTTCAGCCGGTCCACGTACGGCATGCTGCTGCTGCTGCTGCTGCTATCACATATCACTGGGGCACACAGACTGATATACTCAAGTCAAAATGTAAATGCAAAGGGAGCAGCAGAATGAGACAGACAGGCAGATGTGGAGGATAAAACACACACACACACACACACACACACACACACACACACACACACACACACACACACACACACACACACACACACACACACACACACACACACACACACACACACACACACACACACACACACACACACACACACACACACACACACACACACACACACACACACACACACACACACACACACACACACACACACACACACACACACACACACACACACACACACACACACACACACACACACACACACACACACACACACACACAGGAAGAAAGAGACCGGCTCGCACTCAGCAGTTTTTCATGTGACGTGATTGAGGCTTGAGCAGCAAACCCTGAAGCCCGAGGCTGAGCTGAGGCCCTTCACCACAGCCAAAAATTACAGACTGCACTCAAGATCTGCACACATGCACATTTCCACTGGCCAGAGAGGGAGGGAGGGAGGAATGGGGGAAAAAGAGGAGAGGAAGGAGGGAAGGGACGGGGGTGGCTGGTGAGATGTATTCATTAGGATGATACCGTGCATCTGAATCACTGAACTGCTGACTGACTAACTGACTGACTTCTCAACAAAAATCAAGACTCATTGCTTTGCCAATGGGATTGCTTTACAGACAATGGTGTACTTTGCAGAAATCTGTACATAAGAGTACTTTTGTTATTTTCTTTTGGATATGGTGACATTAATAAATATAATGCGGCTATGTTGGCTAACAAGGTCACATCTTTGAATTATTAATATTCAAAATTACAACATGACAAGTCAATGGTCATAAAAATATATATATTCGCAACTGATATACAGTGGCTGATCCGTCTGCCAATGCTTTTACAGGACTGTCTTGGCTTAAGTTAAAAGTAACATATCCACGAATACGTTCTCACGCGTCACTCAACGAAGCAGATAACAACAGGCTGCATCGTCACAGTGCTGGTTGGAACTCCTTTCAAGCTATTTTTAAATCTATAGTTAGTTCATTTTGAAACTACTTTAAAAAAAAAAAAAAAAAAAAACGGTGGGTCGTGCTGATGAATCGTCAGTCGTGCAACATTTTATTTTTTTGCCATTGAAATAGGTCAAAGACACAAACTGTGCAGACGCCTTTTTGTAAAGATGTTGGTGTGTAATGGAAAAGTAAAACTGGTGCCGCAGAGTTCACACAGATGCCAACGCAGTCACTGACACACACACACACCCCCCTGTGAGGTTTTGGCCTTTTTGGCGAACCTTTACCAATAAGTATAATTTGTCTTTAGCACGTTGATATGAGATTTAAAGTGCTCCTGTTTATGAAAATGTGGAAGGGTGACATCAATGCATGCAGAAAGAGTTTGGATGTTCGAGAGAACACAGTGTACATATCACAACTGTGATATAAGTGTCATTGTCTTTTACCACATCCAGGGCACTGGCAGTGAAGTGAAACCCACCTACACTCTCCATATCTGCTAAATACGAGTTCAATATCCCGTTCTATTAACAGAGACTGTTTGAATGTGACATCGATTATACTCCAGCAATTACTGTGTTTTGCAGTAAAGTTTGGGGACAGAATAACAAAGGTAAAACTGTCTTAATCAAGACAAACAGGGCAGAGATATCTTGACTTTGATCCAGGGAGAGTTTTTGTCCACAATGTTAAAAGGCCTAGAGACCATGTTGCTAATCTTGTTATTTGACACGCAACGCCACAGAAGACATGATCACACAACAGTTTTCATGAGCTGAATGGTGCCGGTGGAACTTCATATACATCTGATTCCACTGAAGATCCAACAGCAACTATTGTAATGATCAATTACATTTTTGAGACTTTTTTGAGGTAAAAAGTGATGATATTGCTAACATTATTGATGCCCTGCCATGCAGGTTTTAGTTTTGTAGGTGGTTTAACAGCTTCATCATGTTTATTTTTAGGGAATGTTAAGGGAATACATCCTCCCCTTGAGATTTGCAAAGAGCAGCTGCATGTGCCCGGTTCAGTTAGTGACTGATGGTGCATGTCTGAGCATAAGAGCGTCTGGAATGTCTGGGACGCATTATTTGTATGTTTTGACATAATTTCTGATTTAAAATTGAGCTACTTAATGATTTAATGACTTGTAGCAATACTATTTTTTTTAGATAAGAGGGGGAGAAGCCATACTGCCAAATCAAGGGGAGGGTCTATTGAAATATTGTATATAAACACAATGGGAGGGTCTATTGAAATATTGAATGAATCTGGAGAGATTCAAAATGTAACCAACAACACCCTTCAATTTAATATTCGTATTATTATATTCGTTTATGTAAAATCTTTATTTGAAAAATTACTTTTATAGCAGTAAAATTGGATTTAAATGGTCAATAATTCACTCCCATATGTGGTGGAGTGTAAATATAAAGTATCATAAAAGAGAATTAGGCTACTACTTAAATAATAGACAAGTAGAAAAGTGAATATTTTAAGGTTTGGAATGTTATTGGAGACGTTAAAGTTAGACTCTGGGGGAGCAATGACAGGCATATCTCTCAACACTGTCTGACATTTTAATGTTCGTACTGTCTAGCCTACACTGTTTTCCAATGACAGCTGGATGTTCAACAACAGCAGCAGCAGCGGCAATTGCAACTGCAGGGCACAAGCTCCTCTTCGCCACCGAGTGACCGACCAGTTTTGGAGATCATGGGCGTGCACGTAGCCTTTAACGTAGGCTCAATTGTGAGCATTGCAAAGAGAAAGAAAAGTTTGAATGTGATCCTGATCAATTACTCAGCGACACCTGACAAGACATTACATTTGTTCAGATCAGATGACCTGATGTGACTCACTAGACACAAAAACTCAACTGCCTGCCACACCTACTGTAGGCTACTGTACCATCCGCACGCATAGACAATCACATGCACACGCGCGCGCACACATACAGGCATGAGACGACACACGCGCTCACAAAGTGTCACTGTCGACTGGCTGCTTTTACTTACCCGATGAGGAGTGTATCGGTGTGCGCCACAGCCACAGCCAGCGCCCCGCACCGCACCGCTACGGAGCAGAAAGGAGAGACTCGGGTTCGGCGAATGCGAGCATGGCAGATCTAAACTTTAACAACTTTAAACGAACGAAGTTTTGCACTATCAAAGCCGGCGTGCAGCAGAGTCTCACACCTTCGTCTGTTTGTTTGTGCGATCGGATTACAGAAGACTCAACTTTTTTTCCGGGTTGGACGTTAGGTTATTAGAATAAACCAGCCCCGGATGTGATCTATGCGCCCTCCGCCCTGTCAGCTACGGCCGGGTCCTCCTCCTCCTGCTCCTCCTGCACTCTCATAAGAGGAACTCATCTCAACTCAACAGGCCTGCCTCATTTGAACAGTAGGCTAGCCTAGGCTATAAGCAGCCCCTTCTTTACATTTGTTTGTGACAGCTCGTGCTATCTCTCTCTCTCTCTCTCTTTTGGAAATGAAACGTGCGGCGCATTAGTCTATCTTTCTCCCTGCAACTGCATGCGACATGTTATCTCTTCTAACTCTCAGGTGGCAACTTTAGAACTGGGTCAAAGACATTTTCATTTCATTTTTCAATTAACTTTTATTTATCCTCGAGAGACCAATTGAGGGGTGACCCTCATTTTCAATGACGTCGACACACACACACACACACACACACACACACACACACACACACACACACACACACACACGCACACACACAGAGAGCCGGCCCAAGCCTTCAGGGGGCCCTAAGCGAAATATGATTAGGGGGCCCCTCTCCAATGTTAGCGCTGCTGAAACTATAGATCTTTGTTAAATATCATTCACACACCCAGTGTTTTCCGCTAGTGCCTCCACTGTGCAGCTGAGCCAAAAGACAGCCGAGATTCAGACCCTCCTAGGGGGTTCCGGGGGTATGCCCCCCAGGAGATTTTTTTAACCTTTTTAAAGTGAAATGCATGAATCTGGTGCACTTTGAGAGAAATATTAAGAGGCTAAATCTGAGAAATTTTGTGCGAACAAATAATTTGGAGACACTGGGTCAGATGAATTAGAAGCTATTGAAGGACACATGGATTTTCCATAAAAATATTAATATAAAATAAAATATTATGGAGGGTCCTCTGGGTTGGGCTTGGAGCTCTTTTTCTTTTACGGGACATATTTCTCTGTAATATAATGAATGCATTTAAATTCAGTGAGAGGAACGAAGCAGAAGAACTCTGTTGTCCAGCTACTGTATCTTTTTTTCCACAGACGTGGCTGAAATAGGCTATATACTATACACAGTGCATGGGCAACTGAGGGCAGCCCCATTTCCAATTGTTTTTAAATAAACTCAATACACACTGTGCATGGATGTGAACGTGACATGATCAGATAATTTTTTTTGAGGGGGCCCCCCTGGCGGTCGGGGGCCCTAAGCGACCGCTTAGTTCGCTTATGCCTCGGGCCGGCTCTGCACACACACACTCACTTGTCTTTCTACACTCTATACTTGTGAGGACATTCATTGATATTCCCAGCCTTACCCTAAACCCAGACCATCCAAACCATCAAGACGCCCAACCCCTTAACCTTAAAACCAAGTCTTAACCTTCAAACAGTCCTTTGAAGTAGTTATAACAGGGCTAAATGTTCTGATAGTCCTAACTAACAAACTGTTAAACTATAGCACACACACACACACACACACACACACACACAGACTGAGCTGAATCGGTTGACATAAATACGCAGCTATAAAAAAAAGGGAGTGTAATCCTGGCTGAACAGGAACACAGTGAAGAATGGTGTCATTCATACTCCTGCGATGGGAGGTGAGAGTGGTTGACAGGTGCATGATGACGTGCCAAAATCAATGATGTCAAACAGATTGACTTCATGTACTTTCAGATAGCTAACCTAAGTGTACAAGTAGTAGCAATAGAAAGTAACTAGGGAGAAAAAAAAACATTCCACTTGAAACATCTCCATTTAGAAATCCCAAATTTTTCCCAGCACTACTTATTCGAACTCTGTCACATTTCCCAAGCGTTCAAGCATTCACAATTCATTCATTCAATTAACTGTTATTTCTAATTCAAACTGCATGCTCCTTTCTAAATGTCGTTCACCATTGCCAGTTCGTTCTGGTGAAATAATACTGTATCTCTTTCATTTCAATGTATGTAGTTCCAAGCCCTTTACAGTCAGTCAAGGTCAAAGATATATGTGGTGTAAAAAGTACAACCAGCATTAAAACCCTGACATACTGTACGTGTTCTGTGATGGTAACTGTAGAACTCAGCATCCTCAGTGGTAACTACAGCCCTGATTTTCCAGGCACATGGAAAAGAAAATCCCACAAATTACCTTTAAATGTAGAAACACTGCGAAAAAAGAAGAAGACATTTTTTTTTTGCCCTCATTAAACCCATTACTGTTTTATCTGTTAAATTGTTTGAAAGGTTGTCAGGGAACATGCGAAACAAGCGGCCTAATGGTGTTAACCATAGTAAATGTTGTGATGCAACATACAAAAACCACAAGTCTCAATTTAGTATCAGGGGGAAAATACATGAGATACTTCAAATGACTTTCTACTTAGTGAGCAAGCAATGGCTGATAGGCATCACTGAAAGCTGTTGGGAGGAAATTCAGGTGTTACAACCGATGGCTGCATGATTGGTCCCTTTTTTACGATAATATGTGTCATAATACTGCCACATTTGGTGCATGGCTTGATTACATCACAGTTGAGACTCTATTTCTGAGTTCATCTAGTTTGGAAAGTATCAGCTCCATTGTCAGACTAATGTGGCACTTAAAACAATAATGTTTCTTTAACGTTTTACAATGTAAAGCAGCTCCATCTAATCTCGGCCCCATCCTGCTTAAATACAACTACTTCAGAGTTCCCTTTTACACAAAGGTGACCACAGTTTGAAACTGCAGCGAGACATAATGAGAGCACAGTGGATGAACTGGCATGACCTCCTGGTTTCAAATCTGTATGTGTGATAACAAGTCTGTGATTAGAGCTTTAAAACATACATTCAATCTTATTTTGGTGCTGTACCTGTCCCCTTTTAGAAGTCCTGACATACCAACTAACTACATTTACAGAAGTGATTTTTAGGACTTGTTTTTTGGGGGGTAAAATTTGTGGCCTCCGTTTAAGAGGAAGTGGTTGCACGTCATATGACCTGCCTGAGGAGGGAGACCTACCTCACCACCGATTCCATATCCTGTGGCAACAGCACAAGATTTGAGGTTGCACAGTTACAGAAGGAAGTCCTGAAGTTTCCACAGGCCTTTCTTGTTACCTGCTGAAATTCAGACTGTGAGGCTGTGTTCTCTCTACTGCATGTGTGCTTTTGCATCATGGGCATTATTAACATAAACACAAATAACTTTTCTTTGGCTTGTAAAGGTCAAGTGTAACGTGTCAAATGTCACACCAAGGTGAACACCACCTCCCACCCTGACCACACACACAACAGACACACAAATTAGGGCGTGGTTGTATATTTATTCAGACAAGCTTGCATTCGCAACAAAAACGAACAATTCAACCACTAAACACAGCATTACAAAAGTTTTTCCTAAGATTGTTTGAATAATCAGTTTCCTCTCTGGTTCCAATTGCAACGACACAGGTGAATAACATGGTTATATGATGTATAGCAAGCTGAGTGCTATAAGTACCCACCTACAGTTCCAAAGTCCCACCGACTACATCAAAGCCATGGGTTAGCCTAACTTCACTTTGTTACTCTCAGTTTCATAGGTTGGTGTGCATTTTTACATCACCTTAAAGTGAACTTAACATTTACCATGATGAAGTTATTATTCCAGTTATTTATTTTTATTTATTTTTTCAGTCGCTGGGGCAGAGCAGAAAATAAAATATTTTGAGTCTCCTTTAGAGCACCAACACAATTATCAAAAATATTCGTAACCCTCTACCATCCAATTCCATTCTGCAAACCTGGCTTAACAATTTCAGAGCGGAAAAAGAGGGGGGGGGGGATAGATAGATGGATGGATGGATGGATGGATGGATGGATGGATATATGGAACATAGAAAATGCTTAGACAGAAGGAGGAGATAAAGAATCACTTGAGTGGGTATAAAGACATGTGAGGGTGTTTAGAGCTGACTGCAGGCCATACGCATTAGCAGGGCCGTGATCAGCACAGCGGGGCTTGAGGCCAGAGCCCCTACTCCATTGTGGTGGTGGCCCCCTTGGCTGTGCCCCCCTTGGCCGTGGCCCCCTTGAGTGTGCCCCCCTTGGGTGTGCCCCCCTTGGCTGTGCCCCCCTTGGGTGTGCCCCGCTTGACTGTGCCCCGCTTGACTGTGCCCCGCTTGACTGTGCCCCGCTTGACTGTGCCCCGCTTGACTGTGCCCCCCATGGCCGTGGCCCCCTTGGCCATGGCCCCCTTGACCATGGCCCCCTTGGCTATGGCCCCCGTTGTTGTGGCTCCTGTGGGGCCCGTTACAGTCACCACCAAAACAGCATTCCATCTTGGCCCCTGTGCTAGTGTGGTGTGCAGCCTTGTCGCAGAAAGCCTTGTATGTGCATGACTTTATCACCGTGTCTGAAAGAGAGAAAGGCAGGGAGGAGAGGCAAACCAGATTGGTCATGCACTTAAGAAGTACAGGAGCATGGCATTGCATTCTTGAGTGTCAGACTCCTTTCAACAATGCAAAATGTTAAAAGAGAAGACAATATATATATATATATATATATATATATATAAATGTATAAAGAGGAACACACAAGTGTCGATAGAATTTGAGACCAAAAGACACATAACTAGTGCAGAGAATCTTTTAAATGTAAGAAATAAAGTATGAAATGAAAGGGGAAGCGCGAGGAACGACTTATCGCTTGTGTTGTTCGCCTCTGTGACTCTGTGAACCCGATCAACTCCCACACTCCCAATCTTCTCCACACACACACACACACACACACACGCACACACACACACACACACACACACACACACACACACACACACGCACAATGAGGTCTGTGGTTATCACAACAGCTGGGATGAAATCCAGCAACCTCAATTGATGAGAGGCTGGCTTTATGCTCACACACACATACATACATAAACAGAAAGAAGCAGAGGTTTGGCTGTTACCCAAAAATACTATTAGTTCCTTTATTATTTTTTATACACTGACATTAAAAACTATTTTTTGTCAATGGAAACACCACAAGCACTATTTTAGGTACTGCCGACTTCTTCAAACTGCTACCTCAAGAAGCAGTGGGATGTCAGTGTTATGCTGACCTCTGCTGAGGCTTTTCCAATACTGTATCCAAAGCTAATTGTACTTGTGTTGCATGTTTTCCTGGGTGTGTACTCACGTGGTCCTGTGATGGTGGAGCATGCGTCAGCATACTGAGGGCAGGGGGCGGAGCCCTGTCGGTTGCAATCGGCCTCATCAGACGCCACGCATGTGTGACATCTAAGGGCATGGCCTTTGCAGACAGAACAAGAGAGAACACCTGACTTGGGGATTGGCAAGCAAATTCACAGGCAGGTCAGGTGTATTCACATCCATACATGAGTCCATTCGCCCCATTATCTATCTACACACAGTTGCACACTCGCTTGCAGGTACACTGGGCAGAGACCCACATACTGTAGGCTATGGATGTAGGCTCTCTCCTCATATTTATGACACACATTTGCACAGAATCAAAGCAACAACCTGTTAGATAGCACCAGCACATAGATTGAAGTTGACACTTGCATCATTACAACCTTGCAGGTTTACAACGTTATCAGATTTCAGCTAAAACGTAGGAAATAAAGCAACCTTAAAGCGAGGAATCCTGGATCCTTATTTAACACTAGTGATCCTGTAACCTCTTACAGGAATGGGTTTTAATAATAATAATTGATAGGTTTTATATAGCGCTTTATTGCCTAGGCCAGGGGTCGGCAACCCAAAATGTTGAAAGAGCCATATTGGACCAAAAAAACAAAAAACAAATATGTCTGGAGCCGCAAAAAATTAAAAGCCTTACATAAGCCTTATAATGAAGGCAACACATGCTGTATGTATCTATATTAGCTATATTAGCCTACTATCAAAATTACTAAGTTGGCTACAAATACATTATGAGCCTTCACAATTAAATGTTTTTTTCCCCGCAGCGCATCCTAGAGAATGACGCACCACGTGACTACTCTGTTGTATGTTGTACGATGCCGCCTCAAGTTTAACTTCATTACAATAGTAATGAATGATGTTTCATTGCTTTGATGAAATTAAAGAAATGCAATAAAGAAATCAGATTTTTTATGTCGTTTTTATTTTGAGGATTCGAAAACAACAACAAAATGGAACGTGCATAACGTGCCCCTTATCTGGGCAACAAACGGAGTGTAATAAAACGCAGCCTGCATTTATAAAAATAAAACAGCAGCCTTTTGAAAAGGTAAAGTATATAAAATCAAATTAAGACAGTTTAGTTTGATTTCTGTGCAAATGCCAAGCAAGTCAGTGCCTTTCAGTGGTATTAATTGGATCATTTCTTCTTGCGGCCCATCGGAGTTCACGTACCTGCATAAAAGCGCAGTCTGTTCAATATCGATCACATCACAGGACTCATCACAGGCAATTGAGTATGCTGGCGCTGAATTAATGTCCTTGATTTGCTGATCGGTGATGTTGCCTGCCATTTTAATGGCCCTTTCCTTCACTGTCTTAGCGGAGAGAGGCATGTCTTTGATTTTCTGTATTATCTCGGTTTTGTTTTTGAAATCTGCAAATAGGTGTTCTGATATGTTGATGAACGACTCCTTCATGTAGTCACCATCTGTGAACGGTTTTCCACGCTTTATTATCTCCCGGGTTGCAACAAAACTTGCAGCAGTAGTGGAGTTTGGAGATGCAATCCACTTCTTAAATCTATTTTTGCGCTCCTCTAATTTCTCCAGAAGTAATTCAATCGCACTTTTTCTCTCACTCCCAACTGGGTACTCGGCTGCAAATGTAGCATGCCTTCCCTGGAAATGTCTTTCCACATTACTCTTTTTGTTATTTGACAACTGGCCCATCACACAGCCGCCGATTTGTTTACGACAGCCACCTGCCTGGCATCCCGCCCTGCTGATAGAAACGTGTATCGCAGGCTATGACGCAAATCTAGGGTGACAGAAATGTTGATATTTAATATTTATTCTACACATTTTTAAAGCATTGGAAAACGTTAAGAATGTTTGTGTCATGTTTGTCCTCCTACAGAAACCATATTAAAACAAAAATTATATTTCCCTCCCCCATCTTTTTCCATTTTCAAACATTTTTGAAAAAGCTCCAGGGAGCCACCAGGGCAGCGCCAAAGAGCCGCATGTGGCTCCAGAGCCGCGGGTTGCCGACCCCTGGCCTAGGCACTCAAAGACGCTTTACATTTCCTGGTTCAATTCGTTCACACTCAGCCATACCGGTGGTGGTAAATTACGAGAGTAGCCACAGCTGCCCTGGGGCAGACTGACGGAAGCGTGGCTGCCATTCAGCGCCAACGGCCCCTCCGACCACCACCTCAAACATACAGCAATCGTACACATTCACACAGGGCAAGGTGGGTGAAGTGTCTTGCCCAAGGACACAACAACCATGACACAGGTGGCCAGGCGGGGATTGAACTGCCATCCCTTGGATCGTTGGCCAACCCGCTTAACCACCTGAGCCACAGTCGCCCAGTTTTGTCAACTGCTAATCGGCTACATCCTCTCCTGCTGCTGAAAATCCCAAATCCAGTGCTTTTCTATGCTTATAGATACTTACTGTTGCAGGCCAGAGAGATGAGAAGCAGCAAGGCAAGCGCAGTCTTCATGGTAGCTGGCTGATCGGTCCGTGTGTCTTCAACAGTCCAGTGAAAGAAAGGATAAGCTGATGAAAGGGGACAATGGAGGTTAAGGTGGAGGTAGAATGGGGTTTAGGTCATTAAGGTTTTATCTCTCTAATCTCCATTAATGCTGCACAGCCAGCATCCTGCGCTAATTATATTAACCAAACGCGATTTAAAAGGCAGACATGGTATACAAGATACCTGGTGATGAAAAGTATTTTGGAGTCTTTTGTTACGAGTATTTTTATTACAACAGTGTTTTTGTAACAATACCCACAGTTTTCATGGATGCAGAGCGAATCCGAAGCGGCTCAAAAAAAGTGTCAAGGTCATTATTCGCTCAAGTCACAGTCTCAGCTGTGATGTGTTTGAGTATGGTCGTGAAGTCTGATTTAACATGCAAGCAGCGCACATCAACAGTACTGAGGCTTGAGCTGAGGCCATAACACACTGACACACACTACATAATTCATATTTCTCTGCCTGAAATCTGTGCTAAATGTAATCATGAATGAACACTTATTTAAAAAAGAAAAAACGCAAGAGCAAGAAAAGCTTTTAGAACAAATTATATGTTTATTCAGTCACATGTACACACACTGATGCCATTAGTTCTTAATGTTTCAACACAAGTATGAGAGCAACACTTCGACTTTATAATCACAGACAATAGAGAAGGGGCTAAAGTGGCAAAAGATTATTTTATAAATCAAAGACAAAGCAGCTGATATCATGACATTATAATGGCACAAATATGAACCGTGGCACCTCACTGGGTTTGTGTCATGAGTGGATTTACATGGTGGTAAGAAGGTTGGGTATCTGACACTGAAACTTTTTCAGAACTGACTGACGCCACAGAAGTATTGAAAACTGAAAAAAATTACAATTAAATATTTAGTGAGATTGTTAGTTTTGTTTCAGTTTCTGTGACAAAATATTGCCAGTTATAAATCATAGATTTGCCAATTTAATATTTAATATAATATAGAAGCCAAAAGTTGGTGTTATTAATCACTAATAAACATAATTCTTACAGATAACATTCTAGAAAAAGGCAAGTATTGAGTATAAAGCCAATACTCAGATTTCATTAATACCAGTCCTGAAATTTTCACTTGATACCCAGGCACTAAGTCACAGCCTCCTAAGTCATTACTAATGCACTGTGCCGGACACAACAAGTTTTACTGGTGTGTTAAGAAAAAAAGAATATGCATTCTAAGAAACGTTAAACTGTGAAAAATAAACATGCAAAGAAACAGATTTGTCAGTTAAATAACATGTGCAATGCTGTAAAATACATTACAACTCATATGTTCAATAAATGAAAGCAACAGACAAAACACCATAGTTTTCTTTGCGGTCAGAGGTAAATGTGATACTCTTCAATCTGTGACGCCGTGATGGTTTAAAGAAAAAACAAATCTCTTTTTATATATTGCAGCATGTGCAAATCTTATAGTTTTACATATCTTAAACCAAAATATAGACACTCTACATTTGAGCTTTTTTCCACTTGGATTTCAGGATCCTCAACACAGGATCGTAAACGTTCAGCTGTAAAGGTGGTTTTGCTCCCTCTTTGCAGAAAATACCACAAATGTTATACAATCACAGAGGAGTCTATGATTGTCAGGTTATTAGGTTTCTCTGTGACTGACTCTCTGTGTCATACTGTTGACCAGGTTAAAGCAAACGCTATGAATTATTTGCAACTTTAGTTTCACTGAGATAAAGTCCACACACTCACTCCGGTTTCAGTGCTGCCACTGGACAAACCAATGCCTCCCCATGGGGCCTCCAGAGGACAACTGTATTTCCTCAAACAATCCTAAATCCTTTCCTTCAGCTCTCATGCAGCTTAACTTGACCTCATTCTGCTCTAAACGATACCCCTAAGCATTAGTAATTCAGAGTAAACTCCTTGTTTACTTCCTTCATAGACATATACTATTTTTATGGATTGTTGCTTTGCTGTGAAACAATCCTAGTCAAAGCCTGTTGAAATATTTTATATAAACAGTCCATGGTGGAAACATACTGCATGCCTAGACGTCACTCTCAAACAACCCCCGCCTGCATGATGTCAGACTGTTGGAGGAGTTGCTAAGAGTTTAGCTGTTAAGCTCCTGGGAATTTAAGTGGAGTCACAAGCAGGTCGTTGTTGTTGCTCTCCTGGCATGATGGACGAAAGCACAACAGGTCCAGATGGGATAATAATGGACATAAATGCAGGCAAAACAACGTGACCACACACACACACACATACATACAGTATAACAGAGTCCCAACTCAGACAATAGTTAAGATGTGCAGAATGTTCTAGAAGTTATATTGTATACAAGAAGTTACTTTAGACATCTGTACAGAGCAGTCTCTGTGATGCAGGGCGGGCTGAGGGTATGAGAGCTGCTTCCTTAGCTGGGGGCATGCACGGGGCCGTTAGGCGGCAGTGGCACAACAAGTGTCCTTCAGTCGATTCTTCCCATTTTGGCAATCAGCTCATCGCAGATTTTGGTGAGCTCCTCGATCTCTTGATTCTATGACGACAGAGACAGACAAATTGTATAAGTGTATTTGTACATGTGGTATCGTGTATTATTTGAGAGCTAAAAGTTTCCTCTAGAATTTGCATGTCATAAGATGAGGAGGATTGCCTGTTACCTTCTGCTGCAGAGCTTGATCGTTAGACTCGTTCTTCATCTGCTCCTTCCTCAGACTGGCGGTCAGCGCAATGCTCTCGGAGCTCGCCTTTGAACGCACCTGAGCGATCTCCTCATTAGCCCTGAAAAATATTTGGAATGAGGGGAAATCAACAGACGTTGATTATTTTTTAATTTGAATTTTTTTTTACATATAACAGCCTCCCAAAACCCTTAAAAAGTATTTAGTCTGTTTTAAACGGCTTGACAAGACAATTCGATTTTCCTTTCGATCTCTACATACTTATCTAGTTTCTCCTCAGCGTGCAGTTTAAGTGTTTGGTATCTCTGCTCCTCCTGCTTGACTCTGGCCAGATACTCCTGAGCACACTTTTTCAGCACCTCCTCGTTCTGTTACGAGGAAGCAAAGAAACAACATCAGTGTTACACAGAGAGAAAGCAGATGGGACATACTGTAGTTTAATGTTACACTATCATTACTCCAATCAAGTAAAAATGTTGCAATTGAGTCTTGACCTAAATGTTTTCTTATTCATGGGTATTTTGTTTTAAACAATGTACTAGGCTCTAATCTTTTCAGAATTTCTGAAGTAACATACCACAGCTTTCAATCGCACATGAGCAGCTGCTCTAAACCAGCTGTGGGTCAACTGGGGGTCAAGATTTGCTACAGGCGAGTTGTTCTGTGTGTGTGTGTGTGTGTGTGTGTGTGTGTGTGTGTGCGTGCGTGCGTCAGTTGTTCAAGAGAGTACTGTGTTTGTTTCACTGACTTGAGAAACACATTTATCTAGTGACCTTCACTGTAAAAACTCCTTGCTGCTCTCACCTCTAGGCGACCACCGCCCTTAACCACAGGACACCCATCAACAATGTTAATCCTCTAACAGCCCAACGATTTGTGCTACAGTCAGCTGTATCGCCTCAGCCATGAATTTGACCTATGACCCCTTACTTTCTTAAAGCCCTCCAGGGTGCTCTTCAAGTTTTCGTAACGCCGAAACAAGTCAGAGAGAGAGCGCTCCACGGAGTTCAGGTCTGCAGTGGCAGCTTCCTTCTCCTTCGTCACCTCAAGCAAAGACTTCTGGGAACTCCGACTGTTGCGCTGCTCGTCCTCTGAGAGGAGCGAAGAAGAACACGTTTATCATTGAGGAGTGCTATACTGTATATCTTATTTCTGACATTTATTCTGTATAAATCTCATAAAGTGAGATATATATTTAAGAATATAAAAAAAAAGATTGGAGTGAAATATATTGTTAAGTGGCACTGAAATCATTGTAGCAACAACTGAAATGTATGGTTAGGTTGCAAAAAAAAAAAGTGTTCTCTAACCACCTGACCAAATGTAATGGTAGATTGTATCTTATATCATTCGTACTCACCGATCATCTGAGCGATCGTCTTCTCATATTCAGCCACAATCTTTCTGAAATAAGACAAACCACGTCATAAGTCTTTCTTAGTATGACAAACTGGGGATTATTAAAGATCACACTGCTGTAAAAGCACTTTGAATACAGCTTAAACCCTGAAGCCAAGATTATTTGTAAAAAGATATAGACAACAAAAACAAGAATACAAAAATATGATCTATGTAAGTAAACTCTCGCACTAAAAACTAAAAATCCCCTCTGTGCAACTCCATTGCATTAATGTTTTAGTGATCAGTGACGGTCACTTCTTCTAACCTCATCTCAGTGACTTCTTGTCTGCTGCTCTCGTATTTTGTCTTCCAATCGTTGGCTTCCACCTCTTTAGTGATGATCTATAATATAGAGAGATATCTGTTATCAGTCAGTGAACAGAAAACTTAAAAGAAACCCTTGGCAAACACTTACATGATGGGAAACAAACACACTGATGATAGGTTTCATGTTGGATGACTTCAATAGAGGTGTGTACCTCTTCTCTAATGAGAGTGAGAACGGCCTGTTTTTCCGCCTCACTGATGCAGATGGAGTCCAGGACCTGACTTCCCGTTTTCTCCACTTCACTTCCCCCGGACTTGTTCATCAGCTGGCATGGATCGTCATACCGCTGAGGGCAGAAGGAAATTGGTTAAGTCTTATTGTATATACAGTACATACAAGGGTTAAAGCTTAGCATAACGAGGGGTAGAGCTCATGTAAACCTTTTAGAATATGAATTCATGACACAAACACGGTGTATTTCTAGTCACCAAAACTCCACTGAAACTACTTTTTATTTAAAAAGAGATATATCTTTCTCATCATTGGTTTGTTATTTAATATTGATTATTTTTCTAATATGTTTTCTACCTATATATTCCAAATTATTTTATGGTGTGACTGTGAACATATCACATTTCTCTCTGTCTCTGTATGCCTACTCAATTTGTTCCTCTGACAAATCATTTTTCTTCATTCTCTCGTTCTCGTTTTTAACCCCAAACCCCTCTTGCCTTTCGATCTGTGTTTCTTAAACATCTCAAATCTTTCTTCTTCTCCTCCCTTTGTCTCCCTCCATTCTCACTTGTCCTTCCCTGGATAATGAGTCATATTCTAATCTCCTGAATCATAATTTAAATCCATCTGTCACCTTAATACATAAACATGGTGGCAGACACTAAGTAGCCAAAGTTGAATTGACTGCGTAAATAGCCCCAGTTCAAAAAGTGATGTGATGCAGGGAGGGACACGTCTGGGCTTGTTTTGTCAGCAACTTTGATGGTGACAGTTCAGTGCATATAACAAGAGAGTGCTTCACCCCCACCTAGTGGTCACTGGTAGCATCATGTTTGGGTTGCTTAAAACAATGGCACAGCACATGTAAGGAAAAGGAATGATACATTGTTGTATTAACTTACCACAGAGCAGCAGTCTGAGCCTTCAGGCTTTGAAGTCACATGGCAATCTTGAACTGGAAAAAAATGAAACACGTTAAGAAAAAGATAGGCAGTACATGACAAGTATTACAGCATTTCTTCCAACCCTATTTATAATAATACTGTATATATAACTTTTAATTTCTTTTTTTTTACTACCACATGTGCTCAGTCACTGCAAAAGATGATTAGAATCTAGTATTAAGTTGTGTTATCCCTTTTCTCTAACCGCATGGTGAGACGGGATCATTTATTTCTGTGAAAAGTATTCTCCTGGCTGTTACAAGTTACTTTTTGCCTCGAAAGAAACACCAATGGCGGGTTTTTTCTTCTCCTTTTAGTTGTGACTCACAAGGAGCCTAACAATGTAAGACATTTGTTGCATAAGTATTAAGGCAACTCCTTTTTAAATGACAGATTTCTGTGTGTGACCTATCTGTTCACATTTTAAACTAACACATACTGTATCCACACATTTTCAGGGCAAAGCCAGAAAAATACAAATGTTCACAGTAGAAAAAAAATCATGCCTTTAGGATCAATTTTACTTCTTCCTACTGCAGTTCATGTGGGGGGATTTACTGTTGTGCAACATCTGTAACGGCTAGGAACTAAAGCTGTGTCACTTGCTGCCTGGAGGCACTTGTGTGTCTAGAAAGTTTTCACTACTAGACCAACATTCTTCTCCTCAAAAAGGCCCAACAGAAAAAAACACACTCTACTGTCGCTCTCAACTACTTTACTGTCATGGTGCTCACAACCCACACACACAGTCACAGGCTTCAATGCAGCGTAAAATGATGTGTAAAGTTAATGATTAATGTTGTGCTTGTAAGGCAGAGATAACCTTCTCGCTGTCCGGTATTGATCGAGGGAAGTCAAAGCATATGGTTCAAACTTCAACATCCAGTTATCTGATCTCTGTACAGTGGAGTCCCTCACTGAGCTGGGTAATAATTTAACTATTTGCTCCTGTATCAGCGGGCACTGTAACTGGCAGGCTCACTGACATGTATTAATGAGAAAAAACATTTAAATCAATATTCATTGATCCTTTTACTCACTGCTTTCGTCTTTGTCTGCTTTCACACTACTTGCCAACTTCTCCTCGTCTGTTGCGTGGTCTCCACGATGGCCATCCTTTAACAGCAGCAAAAAAAAACAGTCAGTCAACCACACTGACTGTGTGATTGTTTTAAAGAGCAGAACTGAATTAAGTAAACTAAATTCTTACCTTTCCGTCCTTTTGCATCGGCTGGTTCTGTTTCACTTTACAGGAGTTTCTGAGTATGAAGATCAAAAACAACATCAATGTCAACACCGACCTGATCAATATCTCTACATGTGTGGGATGGATTCATTATGAGAAGAGAGAAAGCATGATAGACAGAAAGCCTTACAGGCAGACCTCATTGCTCTGTGTTCCCCCGCTGTGGATTTGCATGCTCTGCTAAAATTGCTAAATTTTGCCGCAGAAAAAGGCAGATTAATGGCGTTGGAGGGGATTAAAGGGGTTTCCACAAACTCTTTCTCTCCTCTACTTTCTAAATCTCCTCTGCACACTTCCCTTCACTTTGTGTTTGAAGGAACGTTTGGGTCATGTGGGTGACACAGTAGGCTGTGCAGTGAGTCTGGACTTAGATTTGTATAAAGAGCAGCAAGGACTGTAGTTTCAAACACACTCACACGTCTGCACACACGGTTATACAGTACTTACAACAGAACACAGAGGATATGGACTTGCTCAGCAGTCCTGATGCCACACAGAGAGAAGGGAAACAGAATGACAGGTTTGGAAGGCAAAGGAAGGAAAGACATACGAGAGGATGGGACAGGGGTTAGGTTGAATGACAGGTGAGCGCAGGGTTATTATAGTTTATCAAATTAAAATCAAGACTAAAAGTGGACAGGTGAGAGTTTTCGTTTAGATTGGAAAGGTTACATTTGAAATCACTCTGATTATCTGGATTGTCAAAATGGAATTTGCCAACATGTAGAGATTATTCTAGCAGTTTTTGTTACATGAGTTGTTATTGGGAGTTCATTGTTGTTTTTATCACAAAAAAGCAGAGGATTAAGATGACACTACTGTTGAAAGATTTCTCTTTAGCTGGAACCTGCCACAAGGGGGCGTTGTTTGACACTTTATCTTTCTCTTTATCATTCAAATAAGATTTTCTGTCAGCAAATGCAAAACTAATCGTTAAGATACTTTCTCCAGCTAAAAAACACTGAAAAACATCCATAGATCAGATTCTGTGGACTAATGCAAGCAAATGAAAAAACAAATATTCCTAAAAATAGAAGTGAACTGTAAAAACTAAAACCAAGCATGACAATCTATAATAACGCTGGTGAGGAATGGAGTGGATGTGCAGGAGGACAGTCTGATAAACAATAGGCCACCACAGTTGGTTAAAAATGGGAACACTCTGATTACACCACGGGGTTAAATGTGCACAATAGCGAGCATTCACTAATGTTCCCTACACAGCCACTAAAGAAAAAAGAGCCCTGTTTGTTCAGCTTGAAAAATATGTGAGTCCTATTTGTGCAGCCACTATCTCTCTCTGACGACTGAAGAGAGGAACTGGCCTTTGTGTGGATTTATTTATCTCCAATGTTTTTACTCACGTGATGATTGTGCCATTGGTCTCACAGCTCAGCTTGCCGTTTGACAACAGTGCAGTGTCGGTGTTCAAGTTGCCATTGAGCATGTCAGGGTCCACACAAATGTCAGACGTCAGCGGAGCCTCGTCGTCGACCTCCGAAGGGTCTGGCTTGTTGAGCGGGGAGTGGACGGCCAGCGATGGGGGACGGAGGGCTAGAGGGCCGGCTTTGCTGCTGCTGCTGCTGCTGAGGGTCAGGTTCAAGTTCTGGTCCAAACCAAAGCTGCTATCAGTGCCAAGTGAAGCAGGGCAACTGAGGTTGTTTAGGGAATCGACATTTTGGGATGAAACTGGGCCGACATCCCGGTTGGAGTTCTGGTCATGAAAGTGGTTTGTCACATTGGAAAGGGCTGTGGAAAAAAAAGGGAAGACAAGTAAGTTAGTAAAGTAAAACGATTTAATACAGACTTACAAAAGAATAATAAGAGTAAAAACAACGCAAATGGAAATAAATAAAAATGTAAAAATTGAAGCAGGTTGGTCTTTTAAAACTGAGCAACAACTTGAAAAACACATAGACTTTTTTGGTTTTGAGTCTGGAGGATAAAAAAAAAAAAACTTCCAAACATCAGTGTAAAGAAATTTGTTTCACATAAAAGCTCTTTTAGGGCCCAGGCAACAGATTAACAGGATCATTTTGAATCAGTTGTAAACCAGAAATATTTTGCTAAAGCAGGTGAAGATGAAGTTACAATATTCCAGATGGGGGAAAAAAATCCTCTTGATTTGAGACACATGGGCCTGAGTCTCGCAATGTTTTACAGCGGAAAAAATCTGGATTGAGTCAGTGTCTCGTCCATAGTGACACCTCATTTTCGGATGGAAATACTAACAGAAGAGGAAAGAGAAGTAAGACCTTTCATTAAAATAAAAGAACCAAATGACAAACAAAAAAGATCAAATGCTGAATGTTATTGAGGTGTTTTTCTCTGAAACCCTTGCCTTTGTCATTCTGACACTTGAAACAACAGTCCTCTCTCTCTCTCTGTGGCAGGGGAAACAAGGTGAACAAACACTGTTTGACAAGTCATCACCTCTTAATTGGATATGGGGAACTTAAAGTAAAATAGCTGCTAATTTACACATCTAGCATTGAAAACAGCTGCTGTGGCAGAAAATGACACTCTAATAAAATGACACTATGAGAGCAGTGAGAGTGAACTATGACAGTAAAGTTGTGGGCTGAAAGGGGACGTATACACCAGTCAAAAACAATAGGACCCAGGATAGAACCATGTGGAACATCACAATATAAAACAACTTTGCTGATCAGATGAGGACACATACAGTGGAGGAAATAAGTATTTGATCCCTCACTGATTTTGTAAGTTTGCCCAATTAAAATGAAATGAACGGTCTATAATTTTAATGGTTAATTTTTAACAGGGATAGACAGAATATCAAAAAGAAAATCCGGAACATCACATAAAAAAATATATATAAATTATTTTGCATTTCATTGAGTGAAATAAGTATTTGATCCCCAATCAAAACATTGCTTAGTACTTGGTGGAGAAACCCTTGTTGGCAAGTACAGAGGTTAGACGTGTCTGTAGTTGATGATCAGGTTTGCACACATCTCAGGAGGATATTTGGACCACTCCTCTTTGCAGATCCTCTCCTAATCTTTAAGGTTTCGAGGCTGTCACTTGAGCTTCAGCTCCCTCCACAGATCTATTGGATTAAGGTCCGGAGACTGGCTAGGCCACTCCATGACCTTAATGTGCTTCTTCTTGAGCCACTCCTTTGTTGCCTTTGCTGTATTTTTAGGGTCATTGGGAAGACCCATCCATGACCCATTTTTACAGACCTGGCTGAGAGAAAGAGGTTGTCACCTAGTATTTCATGGTACATGGCCCCATCCATATTTCCTTTGATGCAGTGAAGTCCACCTGTCCCCTTAGAAGAGAAACACCCCCAGAACACAATGCTTCAACCTCCATGTGTGACAGTGGGGATGGTGTTCTTGGGGTCATAGTCAGAATTCCTCTTCCTCCAAGCATGGCGAGTCACTATGATACCAAAGAACATGATTTTGTTCTAATCTGACCACATCACCTTCTCCCAAGCATTCTCTGAGTCGTTCAGGTGTTCATTGGCAAACTTCAGACGGTTCTGTACATGTCCCTTTTTGAGCAGGGGAACCTTACGAGCACTACAGGATTTCAATTCAGTTCGGCATAGTGTGTTACCAATGGTTTTCTTGGTGACTGTGGTCCCAGCTGCCTTGGGATCATAAACAAGCTCCTCCCATGTAGATCTGGGCTGATCCCTCACCTTTCTCATGATCATTGATACCCCACGAGTTCAGATCTTGCATGGAGCCCCAGACCAAGGAAGATTGAGGGTCATTTTGTGTTTCTTCCATTTTCAAATAATCGCACCAACAGTTGTTTCCTTCTCACCCAGCTTCTCGCCAATGGTCTTGTAGTCTATTCCGGCCTTGTGCAGGTTTACAATCTTGTCCCTGATGAAAACACCGGTCCGACTACCCGAAAATGGAGACTGCCGATTCAGGCAGCTCCAGTCTTCCCGTTGCGGCCAAAAAAGTGCCAAGAACACACCGAGCCGACTGCTGACTTTCCGTACGCTCTGCACTTGCGCGGGACGTAATGTCTCCATAACAGCAGGCGGCGCTAATCTGTATTGTGGCCATGATTGCGGCCCAAAAATATACGGAAGCCGGAAATGATGGGAAAGCTCTCTAGACCATAAACATAGATAGAAATACGTATTTATATTTATGGACCATAAAGAGCACCATTTTTAGCAAAGAGTGTCGAGCATGGTGTCGAGCAGTCAACAAGGGTTGATGCATGTGAGTACTCGCTGAACGAAACAAACAAACACATTAAAACAATGGCTAGATGTTGTTAGCTGTTTGTGCTACCTGCCTCACTTCCGGGCTTCCTAGCCCTCCACCAATCAAATTGTTCCAACTGAAAGACTGCCCGCCGGCTCAAAAGAAGCCCGACAACATCTACGACGACCGATTTCACGGCACACACCAAACAGATTCGTGTCCCCGCCCCCTCCAGACTCTCCGACGGCGATTATGGGCCTTAAGAGAGCTCTTTGGTCTTGCCCATGATGGAGATGTTGGAGTTTGATTTATTGACTCTGTGGACAGGTGTCTTTTATACAGGTAACTGTCAGGATTGTACCAAAATGGCAGGCCAGAACCCAATTGCACGACAACAAACAGTTCAGGTATTGCAACAAAGTTTAATAAGGAATCAAACCAGGTGGTAGCGAGGCAACAAGTCCAAGAGGGGCAGGCAAAGGGATAATCCAAAATCCAAAAGGCTGGGTCAAAACACGAATAGGCGGGCAGGTAAACAGGCAGGAATTCAGAATGGCTGGAGAGCAATGTAACACAAAGACAATCTGGCAGGGAACTGAGGGAATGAACCGGTATATATACTGTGGGGCTAATAGCTGATGGGGAGCAGGTGAGTGTGGTTAGACCAGGTGGAAGTAATCAGCAGGGAGTGCAGAGCAGGGGGGAGTGGCCGGGTCTGAAATGACAAGAGAGTTAATATGGGAACAGACAAGTGACAAAAAACTAAATTGTGGCTGAAGTAGTGACAGTAACAAGTTGAGACAGGTGTGTTTTATAAAGAAAACTAGTTGAGATTAGGAGTACTTTTTTAAAGCACAAGGACTAATCTGTGGGAGCCAGAATTCTTTTTGGTTGGTAGGGGATCAAATACTTATTTCACTCAATGAAATGCAAAATAATGTATATCTTTTTTTTAATATGATTTTCTGGATTTTCTTTTTGATATTCTGAGTCTCACTGTTAAAATAAACCTAGCTTTAAAATTATAGACCCCTCATTTCTTTGTAAGTGGGCAAACTTACAAAATCGGTGAGGGATCAAATACTTATTTCCTCCACTGTAGTTACAAATATCAACTAAGAGAAGTCATTTAAGAAAGGATGTAAGTAGAACAAAAATACGGTCAGAACCACATTAAAAGCAGATTTTAAATCTTCCTCCTATGTCTCTGTCCTTAAACTGTCAAACCTATATCCTGTGGCTACTTTTATTTGTCATACAGGGATCTAAACTTTAAGTCATAGACCTTTACTTCTTCTGTTAAAACACTTAAAATGGATTCTGGCTTCCTCTCAGAGCCCTCCACATCCTGTGTCCCCACACATCCCGTTAGCAGCTAGCTAACGACCACAGCAGCAGGCCGGTCTCTGTTGAGTCACACTGCTGCTGAAACACAAGGCTCTCTGTTACTGAGAAATACACCCACAAACACACTGTTAAACTCATACACAACACAAAATGATTAAAAATTAACCTCTGCTGTATCTTCTCTTTATTTTTTCACAACATGCACACAACATGAAAAAAGTCATTGTGGTTTCACCTTGGACGGGCAACAGCTTATTACATCGTTTGACATGACTGACTGCTAATTGTGACTACATCATACGTTCAAACAATGCAAGTTTCTGTAGGATTCTGCTAAAAATGTGGGTACTTTCAGACACACACACACACACACACACCCTTTGCAGACAGGGAACAGATGTAGAGGAACCACACCCAGGCCTCAAAGAGTACACACCACCACGTGGCCTAGCAACAAAAACAACATGAGGCTTTAATACAGTTTCACAATGCGACACCAGAAGAGGAAAAATAAATAAAGAGGAAGTAAGAGAGAGACAGTCAGAGAGAAACACATTGTATGCAGGTAGACAAATAGCTGTCTAATGTTTCAGCTATGCCTGATTTTACAACACAAACAGTAACATTGTGGCCTGTGGTCGGGCCCCTCCCTGCCCACCCCGGGCCTTAAAGTCTAATTATAGTACACCGCGATATCAGTTTCTCCACAGATGGTCTTTTATTTATGAAAATAACCCAGATTTTGTACAGAGCATGTGACCCATTTAGCATGAAAAGCAGACTGCCATTGTCCGCAAACTAAGCTTGATAATAAACACATGATTAATCTGTCTGTTATTATCTAGTACATTGCCCATATGCTGTGGTCAAAACACATCTCATTTCAACCTAGAGACATCCAAAATACTCAGAACAATACTATCCAAATATATGCAGATCATCAGAGTTTGCAAACATCAGTGATAATCATACCATTAGCTTCAGCACAGAAGATGCACCCCAGATATTCTATCACCATGGTGATGTGTGGTACTTGTGTCTGTGTGGGTGAAAGCAGGGCAGGAGGGAGGGGAGGGGTGAGGAGGAGCCTGTGTATTAGACAACAGTGGGCCTCTTTGGCAGCTCCAAACAGGCCAGATTCATCTACTGCACATTTATCATCCGATTTGCAAGATTGTGCCAAACAGGAGGGAGCTCACTGAAATTTCACACACACTGTCTGCATAGATGACAGAAAGCCGATCGAAAATCTGTTTGATCTGTGGTTGACACAGTGAAAACCTTAATGCTCCTCCAGACATGGAAGACATTGGTGTAATTATGATGCAATTAAGGTGTCAATTCACATACATTATCATAAAAACAAAGTCAACATAACAAAAAACTGGCAAACTAAAACTGCCTGCATGATAATGTACAGGATCTAAGTAATAAACAGAATGACAACAAGGTTGATACAAAAAACAATAACTTCCAAACTGTTGAGGACTATTACATATGCAGACTCAATGGTGTCTGTGGTTAAAAAGTATTAAAGATAGCACTGGTGTTGTGGTTAAAACTACTGCATTAGAAAAGACCAAAGGATTAAAATGAATATTTGTTTTATATGTGCAGCTGCCTGACCTGAATCTCAGTCCTGATCAAGTTAGTTTGTGCGACAGAAACATTTCAGTTAGTACCAAAACAATTATTGATTAATGAGGCTTGATAACCAGCCCTACCCAATGGTGTACAGGCATGACAGAGTATAAGGCCAGTATGAGCGTTGGGTGTCTTACCTGTGTGGTTGGAGTTATCCAGTTGGCTCAGCAGATTCGCGACACCAGGAGACTCTGCCTCTGGAGTCTCAAAGGTCCCCTCCGAGTCTGAACTGTGGAGAGAAAGACAGACCAAGACTTTAACAAAACACACAAGTTACACAGTTTGAACGGTAAAATGTGGTAAAACCTGTCAAAATTAACTGTTCTCAAGAGGTGATTTAGAGCATGTGATAAAAGCAAATCGCACTGCCTGCTGGCCTTCAAAGACAGACAGAGAACAGAGAAGGCATTGAAATGCGCGAAATGTTCATCACCAGTCTACAAACGGCTAAGGCCCTGCATGTTTGTGTGTGGCACTCTTAACACATAAGCACAGGCTTTCCAATATAAATAATCTGTTTTCCTTAAGTGACATAAAAACAATAGATTTCAGAGTTCAAAGTAGCTTCAAAATAACCAAGCTGCTTTTAATTTAAAAGGAAGTCAGTGGAAGGGAGAGGAGGGGAAGTGAAGTCTTTCAAGGCCACCTGCATCCTTTGCCTTTGAGAGAGAGAGAGAGAGAGAGATAGAGAGAGAGTGAGAGAGAGAGTGATAGAGAGAGAGAGAGTCTTTTGGTCTGCTGTGTCAGCTGCCTAGCCACCAAGCCCAAATTTATTTCCAAACTCCAGAGACAAAAAGGAAGGGAGAGACAGGGAGGGAGAGAGTTTATGTGTGTGTGTGTGTGTGTGTGTGTGTGTGCACCCATTCCAAGCCACTTAAACGCACATCAAAACGTCCGCACACTAATGAAAAACAGCACAGAAGCAAAGCTCTCAATGCAAATACCAAACCACGCTCCATCTCTGATACCAGCAGTTCACACAAACACATTCACACGCTCTGGGGCCCCATAGAAAATCATCCTCCGGAGCTAATCCTAATATATATAACCCACCCCCACCTCCCACCTCCCACACACACACACACACACACACACACACACACACACACACACACACACACACACACACACACACACACACACACACACACACACACACACACACACACACACACACACACTGGATCAGGTCCCAATGATGGCCCCAGCGGCCGCAAACTTGGATGGTTACTTAGAAACTAGAATTGGACGGGAAAGAAATCAAAAGCTTTTTACCCCCTTCCCCCAACTGTTCCCCAACTGCCAAACAGCCTTTATACATACACACAAACTCAAACACACGTAAAAACAGGAATAGACAGTCAGATCTTAGGCTTTGGAGACTAATAAAGAAACAGAATGAAGCACACAAAGCAGGGACTCACTAAACAGTAGTTTGACTGTGTGTAGTTTGACAGTGAATCTGTTTTTAGACATTGAGGGTATGACCCCACAGCTGGTACCCACAAGCATAGGAAACAATCTGAGATTATAGCATCACTAACTTGCTGTGTGACTGTGAGTCGCTCTGTGTGTGTGTGTGTATACCCACCACCTGTCAGCATGACTCAGAGGAATCTGCAGTCATAACGCAAACTCCCACACATGCACATAATTAATCTAGTGCTGTTTAAATTGAAGCAAAAATCAGTCCATCCTTTACGGATATAATCTCCTCTTATTTCATATACATTATACACCCTAGTGTAAACACTCTCTCTCTCTCTCTCACACACAGCCTAGTGTAAACACTCACACACAAACACTGACACACCCACACACCCACACACACACACACACACACAGTGGCCTAGCTCTCTTACTTATCCTCGCAGACATCCTTGGATCCCTCGTCCTCCCCAACCCCAGCCACCGCTGACCATGTCCATTTGGCCCACTGGACAGGAGACAACCACGACATCACTGCAACACGTTGAGTGATAAACCCGGCACTGCCACCTCCGAGATTTAACTGTAAACTTCCTCTTCCTCTTCTGGGTTAGTTAAGCTTGTCACTGGTGTGTCAATCAGCTTCAGTGATCTTCAACAGTCCTTGTTTCTACCGCAAAATAAAAAGGAGACGCGGACAGAAGCTGCTGATCTGCCGTCTTCTTGCCTCAGTCTCTCCCCAGCTTTTGGCCCCTTTTTGCTTTCTATATGGCTTGCTCACTTCCTCCTCTGACTGAGGCGCTCAGCTCTCTCCCCATCCTGCTATTCTGTGTTGTTGACGCTGGTGAGAGGGGGAAACGTGTCTCATGCTTCTGCTGCTGCCTCTGTTGCTGTTGTTTCTGCTTGGCTCTCCACAGCACTGACTCACACAGTGCAGATTACCAGAGCATCAGTAGTCACTCACTCCTCCCCTCCCCTCCTCTCTCTCTTTCTCTCTGTCTGGCTGGCTGGACGATCAGCTGGTCTACAGCCATGGGCTCGCTCTCCACTCCTGCCTGTTTGACAACTCGTGCTCAGGAGTTTGCCTCTACTCTCCTCTCCTCTCCCAAATTCTTTTCGGGGTTTCTCTCGATTGTGGGGGAAGAGAGAGGAGAGAGGAGAGAGGAGAGAGGAGAGAGGAGAGAGGAGAGAGGAGAGAGGAAAGGAAAGGAAATGCTTCCTGTTTTAATAGGTGGGAAAAAAGTGTCTGGTTACTCTGGCACAGACAGGCTACCAGACGTTGGTGTCTTAAAGAAATAGCAGATGAAAAAAAAGGGCAAGGGAAGAAATAATGAGGCCAACAGTGAATGTTAAAGATGTAAGGAGGTGAGTTTGGATTGGAGGTAAAGCTTCAACCCTCCTTTATGCTTGAAAAACTCAAAAGAAAGGTGTCGTAACTCCTCGCTGTAACTATTAACATTCCGACAGCTTCCCATGAACACTTATTTAGCGTTGTTGCATAAAAAAAGACATTATCTTTAAAGTTAACCAAACTAATGGATTTTTTTGTCTAAATTAATGACATGTGACCAGCTGACATTTTGAATTTGTTTACTTGGCACTGCGATTGTCGGAGAGGAAGAGCCTGTATGCCTATTTTTTCCCTGGATGGATAAAGGGAGACGAGAGCTACAAAATTAGAGATATTTTCAACGACGGACTAAGCTGTATCCTTTATATGTTCTACAAACCACACAAACAGTGTGTAGCCGTTCATTTCACGAGGATCTATTGATAAATATCCAGGCCAGACAGCCAACAAATCCATACAGCAAACCTAGATTCAAAAGTGAGGGTGCCACTACACATCAGTCGGACACACACACGCGTGCCTCTTATGCTGTTCATGGATGGCTTATGTAACCAGGCTTTCACATACACATCTCTCTCTCTCTCTCTCTCTCTCTCTCTCTCTCTCTCTCTCTCTCTCTCTCTCTCTCTCTCTCTCACAAACAAACAAACATAGATCTAGGCCAGAAGTGATGTGTTCTTTGAAAAAACATGGACCATGACTAATCTCATAAAGGGACGGATGGTTCAGCCACTGTGAAAAGGATGAACAGGGAAAGAGAACAGGAGTAGCAGAGATTTTTCTTGACATTTTGACTCATTTCCTGCCGTTTACTGTTCCCATGTGGAAGTCACGAAAATCTACCACTGATTACAACACTGAGTTGGTCCACAGAGACGTGTAGTCAAATATAGATGGCTACATGCACCAACACACACACACACTCAACAATTATGTCACACACTGGTGCACACAGAGAAAGGGACACTGTTCAATCTGTGATGGGCCCACTGAAAAAATGGCGCAAATTAAGAGGCATGGCTGATGGAAAACAACATTCATTAAAAATGGGGAGTGAGAGACAGACATAACAAGGAAGGAAGAGATCGATCGAGACAGAGAGAGAGAGAGTTTTGGCAGGACTGGAATTTGAAATGCTCTCTTGTTCTTCTTAAAAACATTCTTTACATCGTTTCATTCCTTAGATTGTTTCCATTCCCTCCTTTGATTCTCTATTCTCGACCAACTTGTCTGTCCTGAAGAGGATACGAGCCGTCTGAAGCAAACAACCCCCCCCCCCCTCATGCAGCACAACTGCAGCAGAACTGTTTACATCGGATACACTTCCAAGTTGCCTTTGCACAATAACAAACTGTGTCTTTATAGAGACATGCAGGAGTGTGTGGACAGAGTGGAGACTTCCGTGACTCTCTTCTCGGTGGATACATGAACCACGGACAGAGAAGAAGAAGGAAAACAGAAAGAGGGAGAAGAGTCAGTTCTTATGTAATACATTGAACGTTCAGATAGAACACAGTGAAACAGTGGCAAACCCACACGTACAGTACAGCCATATTATGTGATCATTCTGAAGTAGGGTTGGGAGTTATTACGGTATTACCGTATACCGGTAATAAATAACATAAATGACATGCTTTATTTTCCCTCGTTTGGAACGTAGACTGTGATGTGTTCATGTGCTGTCAGAAAAAAGTTGTATTTGGCGGAGGTAACGTCACAGTGATTAGTTCAATGTAATCTTGTAAAATGTAGCAATAGGAGGCTAATACCGGAATGTAATACCGTATAACGGGGTATTAATTTGGGGAAGGTTTAAAGGTATTATAAATGGATACTGCCCAACCCTATTCTGAAGATGCCCGTCTCTTAGCACACAGGCACTTGTTAGGCTCAGGGGGGTGGAAAAGATATTACACACCACAACACACACTGAACCCCAGGTTATTATGTGCGTATGCTGTTAGTTAATCCGTCAAGAATGCACATCCTTAAACATCAATTACATTTTGACTGATAGCAGCATGTGGTTATGAGCTAAGAATAAATCAGCAATGATAGACATGTCTGAGAGCCACAAACATAGGAGGTATGATCGTGGATGAGATAACTATGTGTGTGTGCGTGTGCGTGTGTGTGTGTGTGTGCGTGTGCAGAGAGAGAATTAGAGACGCTTCTCAACCATCACAGAGCGTTTATCTCTAGGCCCTCAAATCCCCTGCATGATGACAGAAGGTCAGACAGCCAGGCGGAGATCTTGCACATGACCACCACCATCAGGTCAACATATACTCCTGACTGACACTCTGATCCCCATCAAGGTTTCCATACAACTAATAGGTGGATTTACATTCAATTTACTGTATATTTTTAGACATGCAAGCCATGCAGCTAAGGTGTTGGCCAGCCAGTCAGTTGCTCTGTCCGCCACTTTTCCAGACTGATATATCCCAACAACTACTAAATAGGGTGCCATGCCGATGACATTTTGATAAAGCAATCCAAAATGCAGAAGGGATGCATGGTTATGAGTTCTAAAATTCAAAGTTAAATACCTTCCTTATTTTCCATGAGGGAACTTCATTTGTGACCTTTGTGATCCCAGACTTCTACTGAAGCTCCACCATCTGGTCAAAATCTTAGTTAGTCCTTTACTTGTAAAACTAATGACATTCCCACAGATGTACTTTTGTTTTTAATGGAATTAAACTTTATTTTGCATGATAACATGCTTAATTAAGATTTTTCTTCTTTAAAAAAAAATTAAGATGTGTCACTACTTCAGCCACAATTTAGTTTTTTGTCACTTGTCTGTTCCCATATTAACTCTCTTGTCATTTCAGACCCGGCCACTCCCCCCTGCTCTGCACTCCCTGCTGATTACTTCCACCTGGTCTAACCACACTCACCTGCTCCCCATCAGCTATTAGCCCCACAGTATATATACCGGTTCATTCCCTCAGTTCCCTGCCAGATTGTCTTTGTGTTACATTGCTCTCCAGCCATTCTGAATTCCTGCCTGTTTACCTGCCCGCCTATTCGTGTTTTGACCCAGCCTTTTTGGATTTTGGATTATCCCTCTGCCTGCCCCTCTTGGACTTGTTGCCTCGCTACCACCTGGTTTGATTCCTTATTAAACTTTGTTGCAATACCTGAACTGTTTGTTGTCGTGCTATTGGGTTCTGGCCTGCCATTTTGGTACAATCCTGACAAGATGAGGTGAACATGTTTAACATTGTACCAGCTAGACATCAGCATCTTTAGCATTATCACTGTGCGCATGTTGGCATTTAGCTCAAAGCTGTCATGATCCCGTTTGGGCTCCTTGGCCATATATGTGTTTTCCCTTTTCACCTGTTTTCTGTGTGCTGAGCTAATTGCAGGGGTGGAGCCAGGTGCGCTGGAGTCAATCAACTACATTCACAGCTGCCTTCAATCCTCATCAACTGCTCTACTTATACCCGGGCCTACCTTCCAGACACTGCCAGATTGTAGCTTCTGTTCTCACACAGTCAGTTCACTCTCTCGCTCACCTGTTTTCAGCCATGCTCTGTTGCACGTTTTCCTGGTTAACCCTTGTTTCTCTGCCACAGTTCTCCCGGCCTGACTCCAGCCACCAGCTCCAGCCCTAGCTCTCCAGCACTACTCCTCGGACCCCTCCTGCCTGCCCGCTCTAGCCTGCTTCCACTCAGCCCCCTGGACTTGCCCCGTTGCTCTCTCCCTGGACCCCCATGCCAGCCAGTTTCCCTCCCCGGATCACGGTCCTAACACCCTGCTGGTTTTCTCCTGAAATAAATCTTCTTTTACTTACACTGTCTCTGCGCCTGTGTCCTCCAGACCCAACCGTAACAGTACAATCTGGCCCTAAACATGGACACAGCAGAGACGGACTCCCTCCACCAGGCATTGGCAGCGCAGGGAGTGCTCGTAGGGAAACACGAGCAGACTCTCCGAGATGTTTTCTCCACGCTAAGTGGGCTCTCCACCTGTGTTACTGCTATGGGGCAGCAACTCAACGTTGTCTCGGCACACCTCACCCCCCCATCTCCTGCCGACCCCGGTCGTCTTCAACAAGGTCCTGCCTCGGCTCCGCCGCTTCCCCAAGCCCGTGAACCCCGTGTCCCGGCACCGCAGCGCTATTCAGGTGACTTTGGGGCATGTAGGCCTTTTCTGATTCAGTGCACCTTAGCGTTTGAGCAACAGCCATCTACCTATGTCACAGACAGAGCCAAGATCTCCTATATAATCAGTTTACTCACGGGTAAAGCATTAACCTGGGCATCAGCAGTATGGGAGGGTCAGTCAGCTGTTTGTTTTTCTTTTGCTTTATTTTTGGCTGAGATGAAGAAGGTGTTCGATCACCCGGTGCGCGGCAGGGATGCCACCAAGCGACTCCTCACACTTCGACAAGGTACCCACAGCGTAGCTGAGTATTCAGTAGACTTCAGAGCGCTAGCGGCAGAGACGGGGTGGAATGATGAGGCTCTGCAGGGGGCATTTCTCAACGGACTAGCCGATCCAGTTAAGGATGAGTTAGCAGTTCGGGACGAATCAGCTAGCTTGGACGAGTTAGTGGCCCTAGCTATCAGACTTGATAATCGCCTTAGAGAGCGTCGTAGGGAAAGAGCCGGGCGGTCCCATGACCCGTTCTCCTCCCGTTCTCCCTCAGTCCCTGTAAGACACTCCCCAGGTCGTTGCTCCAGTCAGTCCCCTGATTCCTTTGTCCTTCCCTCCTCCTCGGCAGAGGAGCCCATGCAGCTGGGCCGAGCCAAACTTTCCAATGCTGAGTGCTCTCGGAGGATAAATGAAGGGCTCTGCATCTACTGCGCTCAACCCGGTCACTTCCTGAGCTCCTGTTCCCAGCGGCCAAAAGGGAGTGCTCCCCAGTAACGGTGGGAATACTGGTGAGCAAGATCACTTCGGAACCTTTCCCCCAAACTCGCATGCAACTGCAGGCTACGCTCTCCTGGAACCAACAAACCCATTCACTGTTCGCTCTGGTGGACTCTGGAGCTGACGAGAGCTTTCTGGATGCTGACTTCGTTGCTAGAGCAGGTATTGCCACTCGACCGCTCGCTACTCCCCTCAATGCCCAGGGACTTAATGGGAAGCTGCTGGCACGGGTTACCCATCGTACAGAGCCTCTTCGCCTTGTCCTGTCAGGCAACCACCATGAGGTAATACAGTTTCACATTATCCCTTCCCCTCACACTCCCTTAGTTTTGGGTCAGCCTTGGTTAAGGTTACACAATCCCCACATCAACTGGGCGACTAGTCGTGTACTAAGTTGGAGTGATTATTGCCTCTCGTCTTGCCTGATTTTCTCTCGCTCACAGGAGGAACATGTCCAACACGTGAAGCAGGTGTTACAGCGACTCCTGGAAAACAAGCTGTATGTCAAGGCAGAGAAGTGCAAGTTCCATGTGGACTCCGTGGACTTCCTGGGGTACATCATAGAGCGAGGGCAGGTGAGGGCCGACCCCGAGAAGGTACAGGCGGTGGCACAGTGGCCTCAACCCGTGACCCGAAAGCAGCTCCAGCGCTTTTTGGGCTTTGCCAACTTCTACCGACTGTTTGTCAGGGATTATAGTCGAGTAGCGGCTCCCCTCACTGGACTTACCTCCCCAGCTATCCCCTTCTCTTGGAACCCGGAGGCTGAGGCGGCGTTCGTGGAACTGAAGAGGCGGTTCACTTCAGCTCCCATTCTCATTCATCCCAACCCGGCTCTACAGTTCGTGGTCGAGGTCGACGCTTCGGACTCCGGGGTAGGGGCGGTCCTCTCTCAACGCTCCCCGGAGGACCAGAAGCTTCATCCCTGTGCCTTCTTCTCCAGGCGCCTGTCTCCCGCAGAGCACAACTACGACGTCGGCAACAGGGAACTGCTAGCGGTTAAGCTAGCGCTTGAGGAGTGGAGGCACTGGTTGGAGGGGGTGGAGATCCCTTTTATTGTTTGGACTGATCACAAGAACCTGTCCTATATCCAGTCCGCCAAGCGCCTTAACTCCCGCCAAGCCCGCTGGGCATTATTCTTTGGTCGATTTAACTTCCAGCTCACCTTTCGACCAGGGTCCAAGAATGGGAAGCCGGATGCCCTGTCCCGACAGTTTGCCATTGACCACGGTCTCTCCAGTCCCGATACCATCATCTCCCCTGGCTGTGTGGTGGGGGCAGTCAGGTGGCAGATTGAAGCACGGATCCGAGAGGCGCTGAGGGAGGAACCGGATCCGGGAACCGGGCCGCAGGGTCGGCTGTTCGTGCCAAGTGCTGTCCGCTCCAAGGTCCTCCAGTGGGTGCATAATTCACGTTTCTCCTGCCACCCGGGTGTTAACCGCAGCCTGTCCCTGGCCAAGTGACACTTCTGGTGGCCCACCATCGAGGCTGACACCCGTGCCTTCGTGCTCGCCTGCACTGTCTGCGCACGCAGTAAGTCCTCGCATCAACCCTCCTCAGGGTTGCTCCGTCCCCTCCCGGTGCCTGGGCGTCCCTGGAGTCACATTGGTCTCGACTTCGTCACTGGTCTCCCGCTGTCCGAAGGTAATTCTACCATACTCACCATTGTTGATAGATTTTCCAAGGCTGTCCATTTTGTGCCTCTGCCCAAGCTTCCTACAGCGTCTGAAACTGCTGATCTCCTGGTTCAGCATGTGGTCCGCCTCCACGGGATCCCAGCTGACGTGGTCTCCGATCGGGGTCCACAATTCGTGTCCCAGGTATGGAGAGCTTTCTGTCGTGAGTTAGGATCCTCTGTCAGTCTCTCCTCAGGCTACCACCCTCAGACTAACGGGCAGACGGAGCGGGCCAATCAGGACCTCGAAGCTGCGCTGCGCTGTGTCACTACTCGGAACCAGTCTTCCTGGAGCACTCACCTGCCATGGGTTGAATACGCCCACAACTCCCTGACAAGTGCAGCTACTGGTATGTCCCCATTCGAATGTTCCCTTGGATATCAACCCCCTCTGTTCCCAGCACAGGAGGGCGACATCGCGGTGCCATCTGTCCGGGCCCACCTTCGACGCTGTCGTAAGGTCTGGAGGGACGCTCGCGCGGCCCTGCTCCGTTCCACCGAGCGCAATCGGCGCATGGCAGACAGACACCGGGTTCCAGCACCACAGTTCACACCAGGTCAGAAGGTTTGGCTCTCTTCTAAAAACATCCCACTCAACACTGAGTCTAAGAAGCTGTCCCCACGTTACATTGGTCCTTTTGAAATCGAGACTGTTATCAACCCATCCGCTGTCAAATTAAAACTGCCATTATCTATGAAGATTCACCCCACATTCCACGTTTCCCAGCTTAAGCCTGTCTCCACCAGCCCTCTGTGCCCTCCAGCTACACCCCCTCCACCTCCCCGCATGATTGATGATCACCCCGCCTACACAGTCCGGCGGATCCTGGATATTCGCCGCCGTGGTCGGGGCTTTCAGTACTTGGTGGACTGGGAGGGTTATGGTCCTGAGGAGAGGAGCTGGATATCTCGCCAGCTCATCCTCGATCCCTCCCTTATTAAGGAGTTCCACCGGGACAACCCAGGGAAGCCCGGTGGCTCGCCTGGAGGCTCTCATTGAGGGGGGGGGGGTACTGTCATGATCCCGTTTGGGCTCCTTGGCCATATATGTGTTTTCCCTTTTCACCTGTTTTCTGTGTGCTGAGCTAATTGCAGGGGTGGAGCCAGGTGTGCTGGAGTCAATCAACTACATTCACAGCTGCCTTCAATCCTCATCAACTGCTCTACTTATACCCGGGCCTACCTTCCAGACACTGCCAGATTGTAGCTTCTGTTCTCACACAGTCAGTTCACTCTCTCGCTCACCTGTTTTCAGCCATGCTCTGTTGCACGTTTTCCTGGTTAACCCTTGTTTCTCTGCCACAGTTCTCCCGGCCTGACTCCAGCCACCAGCTCCAGCCCTAGCTCTCCAGCACTACTCCTCGGACCCCTCCTGCCTGCCCGCTCTAGCCTGCTTCCACTCAGCCCCCTGGACTTGCCCCGTTGCTCTCTCCCTGGACCCCCATGCCAGCCAGTTTCCCTCCCCGGATCACGGTCCTAACACCCTGCTGGTTTTCTCCTGAAATAAATCTTCTTTTACTTACACTGTCTCTGCGCCTGTGTCCTCCAGACCCAACCGTAACAAAAGCACCAATGGACCAACTGTATAGCCTCACAGAGCTGATAGCTGTCTGTAGCATTGTTTGTCCCCAGGTGATGAATCACAATGTTTATGCTGACCCCTTGGTCTTCTCCCAAAACTTTTATATTATAAAAAAATTATAATTCTCCCTATTGGTTGGATTTGTGTGAAAATGTACTGAGCATCTTTTCATAATGTATACCACAAATGTTTCTCATTATCCAACATTTCTCCTTACCATACAAGGTATTTTGTTATCTAATGAGCAGATTGCCCTGACATGTTGAGCACATTTTAATATCCTCACAGTCTCTCCAGCACCATCTTGAAGACAACTCGTTTTACATTTTTATAGCCAGCACTGCAATAACAGAGTCATTTAAAGTGTGTAGTCTGTCCAACATCTTCAACATCTTTTGATTACAGCTTTCATTCTTTTAATGTTAGACATTGGCACCGACTTTGTTTCAATTGCAAGTTACATTCAAAGAAATTAAGAAAGTCTCTGACTGAAACACTGGTTTATGAACCCATGGGTCTTGTGTGTAATATCACTTTGAAAGCTTTAATACATGAATTAGACCTTTAAACTGTAGCCATGCTGAGGCCTGACCATATAATAATCTGCAAGAATAGTGTTTTCCGGAATGTGGGAACACAGTTGGTGCAGAATGTCAACACTGGAGTAATAAACAGTCAATAACATACTCGATTCAGCTTTTTCAAACTACTGCCACAGAGCTGTATGCTGATAAACAGACACTAGATGCTTAGATCAGTAAAATATTGAATGAACAGGCAGCAGGTTGAGTCAGTATTGTATGCTTTCAATAGAGGAGCACCACAAAATATATTCATGATAATAGGAAGTTGTGGATTATGCATGTGCTGCAACTATACGCAGTGTGCACAATATCTGGGCGTGTATGTGAATGTATAGGCGAATGTAGGCATACAAGTAGGGGCATGAATAATATCACTATATGACCGTGTGTCAACTGTGGAATGTTGCATTTAACAGTTTTCCGTGGGGGACATGGCAGTGCTGTAAAAAGAATCCCGAGAGGGATGCACGAAGGATGTACTTTATGAGAGATTACCTGTCTCTCAGTGTATGTCAACATTACCGCCCCCCCCCCCCAGCATTTCATCTGAACAGAATATGGTTGGGTCATATCTGTTGGCTTGTTCTATGGTATGACTCCCTCTTGTGGTCATATTTGGACTATCACTTGGCCAGATTCCTCACAAAAAAAACACATCAAAAACTAAAACACAAAACAAGCAGCATGATATTCCACCACATCATAAACCTGGAAGTAAGAGCCAAGAAAAGTAAAAGAGCTGAGGGAAGAATCAATGTGAGAAAGAAAGTGAGGTGCAAAAATGCAAAACAGGTCTAACACACAACCCTTGGGGAACCTAAACAGGGTTGACAGGATCCATGGCAACCATTTGGGAAGGGGTCACAAGTGTACTACAATATGAAAACATATAAACCCTTCCTACCTGTCTTCTGTCCCAGACAGGCAGGTAGAAAAGAAGGTAGCACTGCTCTTGATATTTAACTATATGTATTAGCATCATCCAGGACACAGCACTCTTACAGATGAAAACAATATATAGAGAGATGCTCCAAAGCCTCTGATATGCCTTTTGAGAATGACAACTGTGTTTACACCCATATCTCTACATCTGTAATAGAGAACCCATTAGCTGCAATCAGGGCAGAACGTCATGGAGTGAGACTGAATGGAGCGGAGGCACTCACTCACTGTGCAACAGTACACCTAAATAACTTAACCAACAGTGGCATGATGAAAAAAAGGAAGAGAGTGAGCGAACAAGAGAGACAGAGAGAAGTCATGTACAGACACCAACTGAGCTATTGTCCGTGACTACAACAGGCAACACAAGAGCACACAATTCCAAGACAATAGTGCATGCATGCACATTATACACACATGCACGCACAGAGCAGGGAGGCAGCACACCCCCTACTGTTCCACTTGATCTTGTCCATTCATTTTCTTTGTCTTTAAAAATCAGTTATACTACGTGTAATTTCCATTCCAAATGCTATATAGCAAATGGATTATAGAAAAATATATATCTATGCAGACATATATTATCATCTTTAATAATGTGCAAGTAAGGGTTTTCAGCCACACAATTCAACATTATTCAGCAAGGAGGAGTTTCACTTTCATGTTAAAAGGCCTAGTCAGTTTAGACTTATGCATAATTAAAATCTACATCTTCACAATGTGTATCACTGTAAAGATATGAGAAGCAAGATATGTTCTCCATTTTGGAAGAACAGGAAGTCCGCTGTTCATCAAATACTGCTCCATTTAAGACATAAAACAGATGATTAAGCCAACTAAAATTAGACCAGAAGCTGAAAACAGAGATCCCACGGCACTGTTTGGCCTCCCAGTTGTCCCACAGGGAACGACCCCAACCCCCACCTGCCCTCGCACAAACACAGCTGAATGCAAAGGACTACAGTATGCTTATGGATCAGGGAGGTTTAAATTAACAACCATAATTTAAATGAGAAATGGCTTTGTCTCAAAAGCTTTGTCAGTCACTGAGCTTTCCCATCTTTGCCTTAATGTTACCCACTGCATCTCCAAAACAACATCAGTTTCAAATAGCAGATGGATGGCAGCAAAGTTTTCTTTTTACTCACCACTGCTATTCTCCTGACTTGAATCGCAGAGAGAACACAGCAATGTTTACGAGAAAAAGATCGACTGGATATGGCTCGGCCTGTTCATTTACGTATGTTGAGAGAAAGTGTTCCCTCTCCAAGGGGCTTACAGAAGCTTTTAAAACATGAATGTGCAATCAAAGCATCCCTGGGATCAGCTGGGAGGATCATTTAGAAAGGGCTCACTCGCTGTTACAAAGGATGAGAGGAAAAAAGAAGCAGAGGCTAAGTGCTCTTATAGGCTAAGACGAATGCCCCAGCAACATCATCTTCATTCCCCTTTCCCTTCATTTTAAACAACACAAAGGCTCGAGACAGCTGCATTCATACCTTACTTACCTTACTACCTTACTTCAAGGATGTCAAAAATAAACTGTACGACAGGCGTGTATGACTAAAAAAAAAACACTGTAGAAATAGGGTCACAGCTACATAATTAATAGCTAGCAGGAGCATTTTCCTTCCACTGTTGAAACCAGCTGCTAAAATTTCATTGCCAATGAAAAGCAGGCTTGGACACTGCCTTACATTCAGGAGCATGACCCGGTCAGTTTATGCTAGTAAGTCATTTCATTAGCATCTCTCTGCTAATTTCATCAGCTATGACTCTCTCTCTCTCTCTCTTCCCTGTTTCTTTAAAGGTCCCATATTATGCTAAATGCACTTTTTAAATGTGTTCCAACATATCCATGCGTCCACGGTGTGCCTAGAGACTGCCAAAATATCAAAAAAAATAACAATCTCTCCTTTTCTCACTCTCCCCTTTTCTGAAACCCCCACCCCTCCCCCCAAAAACACTCCAGTCAGAATTATCCATGGACATATAAAGAAATGGACACCGTATTGAAACATGGCGCCCATTCATTCCTATGAAAGCTGCTCATAGGCGCAGAGAAGCAACAAGGAAGTATAATCCGGAAATTCCATACGGCCCAAAGCATGACGTAGCATCGACGTAGCTGCATTATGGACCTATCAAGAAAGAGGGCGGCAAGCGTAGCGGACTGGAGGCGGGAGTAGAATCATTCTCGTTCTGTAGCATCTAGCCTGGCGAAAACAAACTGAAAGCCGTTAAAAGCCGTTGGGCTAATAAAACGCTTGAGGTGGCGTTTTGAAATGAGAAAACTTCAGTTTTAATAGTATATGGTCTAAAGATAAGTATGAGCCTATGATTGATATCCAGAAAAATTTTGCAGAGACACAATCTTGTTCGCCGCTTGTACTGTGTGGACAGGGAAATCTGCCTACGGGCCGTATGAAAATAAGCTCCACCCCTCACCATGCAATACTAATGGGTTGGCCACATGTCCATGCTGGTTGCTCGGAGAAGGCACAGTCCTGGGGGCCTGGAATTATCCCCTTTTCTGACCTCACAAACCGTAAAGCCAGAAGCTTCCACTGTGCAGCCCACACCCCTATTTCTTATTGGTCCACGGCCCTGACAGACAGAGGGCGAGGCGTATCTGGCTTCGCTTCCGGACAGGGGGCGGGGGGAGCTCAAAGATTGTATATTTACGAGGGGACCTGCAACTCTTTTTTAAAAAATAGGCCATTGTGAGATTAGCTGAACATCAGCATAGTACAATAAATTATCTGAACGTTTTTTTCAGCAAACAATTAAAGAAAAACGTATTAGGGACCACTAAGACCATATAATATGGTGTATAATAGAACCGAAAAGTGTATAATATGGGAGCTTTAAATTTGAATACTTAAATAGTATTCAAAAATAGAACACAGGAGAGGACGTGAGCAATGCTGATTTGCTTTCAGTCTAGCGAGGGGAAAGTCCTGGCTCTAAAAGGAGCATCCAGGTGTCAGCAGCACTGCCCTTCAACCCCTTATCTCTCTCGCTCCTCTTCCCATCTGAGTACATACACTAAACACACACACACACACACACACACACACACACACACACACACACACACACACACACACACACACACACACACACACACACACACACACACACACACACACACACACACACACACACACACACACACACACACACACACACACACACACACACACACACACACACACACACACACACACACACACACACACACACACACAATTGATCTTCTGTCCTTGATCAACAGCACCCACTCAGCTATTTTAGAGCGTCCATGCCAGTGCAAGTTTTCCCCTTATCTCCTCCGCAACGTGCACACTCAACAACAACAACAACAACAACACACACACACAATGAATGAAGCATCTCGTCTTACATGCTGCTCTTCTTCCGTGGGGAGCCGATGGAGCCCTTCCTGTGCTGGCTCAGGGAGCCCCCCATGGCCACAGACTGTGTTTTTGTTTCAGGTTGATCCCAGATGCTCCGAATAGGTCTTTATCACCTCTCCAAGGTTCACCTCTGCCTCTCCTCCAGATAGTGTTGTGGCTCGACACAAGAGCTCCACGCCGCAACGCTTCTCATGACTGACTTGTTTTTATTCAACCAACCAGCCAGCGTGTCCTCTCCTCTCCCCTCCTTGTCTCTTCCTCTGTTGATGCTGTATAGTCTAAATGCTCAGGAGGACTGGTGATCACACATGAATAACCCCGCTGACAGCCCCGCCCCGCCTACTCCTCGCTCTCTCTCTCTATCTCTCTCTCCCTCTCTCTCACACACACATACTGGAGGCTGATTATATTCACTTGTCAGGCAATGCATAGCCTTTAGAAGAAAGACTGAGAGGTGGAGAGTGTGTGTGTGTGCGTGTGCGTGTGTGTGTGTGTGTGTGTGTGTGTGTGTGTGTGTGTGTGTGTGTGTGTGTGTGTGTGTGTGTGTGTGTGTGTGTGTGTGTGTGTGTGTGTGTCAGTGTGTCATGGCCCGGGTATCTGGCAGGGGGTGAGAGTATTGTTCAAGGGTGAAAGACTCTCTTCTATTGTTAGTCAGCTGAATTCCTGATCTGAGATCCAGTGGTGGGGGTGGAAGATGATGGAGAAAGAAAGAGAGTTCAGTTGGCGGCAATATAACACAGCCCCACTTGTTGTGCCACATTCCCACTACCTGCTGTGACCCCCTACCCAGCCCCTTTCAGTTTTAACATGACAATACACACATACACACTGCAATGGCTCTTGGCATTTTATTTATTTTCTTTAAGCTCATCAATGCGTTTTGATCTCTTCCCACCCGAAGCTATACTTGCACAAACTTCAAAAGTAGGTCAAACAATGCAATCAGTGAGTGACACATAAGGGCTGCATCTATAGGCTGATACAGACTGCTGCAATGAATGACTATGTGAAAAGCTAATTAGACAACGTTTAACCCACAGTGTTTCAGGAGCACTTTACACAGTGAGAGAGCCTGTGAATTTAGGTTATTGTGCCAATGACAACAATGAGTCATGGTTAATAAAATATGAATAAAAAAAGGAAAATCATCGCCTACCCTACCTCCTGATTCATGTCTGCCCAATCCTGTTTCTCTCCCGAGATGAAATGACAAAAACAACCTCAGGTCCCTGGTGAGTCAAGCAGTGGTGCCCTGGACAGAACAGACCCGCCTTTGAGAATGAACTAGGCGTTTAAGTGCATAACTTGTTCCCACTGAGATGACTCACGTGAGGTCCACTGTGGAGATCCCAACTTTTGAATGAAACCATGACATTTCACAGCAAACACAAAACCGTGTGTCACTAAAACAATGGCCATTTACCACAACTCATGTAGGCAATGAATATGACACTTTTTTATACTCAGTGGAGCCACTTGTCCGTTAATATGGCCACGTATTAACGTGTTACTTGTTAGCACTGTAAAATACGGATTATGAACACGAGCAATACGAGAATCAGCAAATGGCTTAAAAACAAACGCCAAAATCGAATATTCAACTTGCCTCATGTTTGTTGTCTTTGGTTGCTGGCCACTGCAGGTGATGCTGTGTCTCGACTGCGCATGCTCGAGTGGGTAGTAGGCTATTGCCAGGTTGTGAACGTATGAACTATGAAACACCTACAACTAGGCTACTAATAAAATGTTTTACTCCCAACTGTTTGCGTATAACCTAATGGTCTATAAGTAGCCACCTTTTTAAATTATGCAATTTAATTTAGATGAAGCCCCACATAGCCAAAACTCGTATGTTTTTCGTATGCTTATGGTTTGCTAGGGCTATTCCAGCATGATAAACAAATAAACCTCAAGAAAGGCTGCAGGTTAATTTGAAAAATCCAAAATAAGCTTCAATGAATATACTAATATGAGTACTTTTTATTATGGCACACATATAGCACTGTGTAGCACGAGCAAGCATATGTATTAAAAAAATTAGAAGGGGGGATTAATCAACCTAGTTTTGGGAAGGAATGTGAGCCAGGTACGGTGTAGATGCTACAAATTGCAGACAAATAGACAATGGTGAGGTTCAAAGGATACATTTTGTGTTTATTGCGTTTCTAAAGGAAGGAATAGTAAACAACCCCTTTAGGTTAATTTGTTGTGCAGATGTTACACCCAGATGGCTGGCTGGGCTACAGGTCCTTCAGAGCCTTGGTGGTGGGGGGCTGTGGTGACCCCCACTGTGCATAACATGAGTCATTCATAAAGTAAAGCCACTTCTCAGCTTTGTTTTCTTGAACCCATGTTGTTCAATACAAAAGTGCATCTTTGTGATTTCTATAACACAGATATATTTATATTTGTATATCGTATGTATGACATTTTTTTATTTTAGTTTAATGTAATCTATTTATAATGTCATGTTTAAATCAAACTCACATGACAATTATTAACCTTTTGGGATTAAAGAATTGGGTCAGCAGCAGAAACGGTTTAGAAACCCTGTTCGAACATAACAGACAAGCATGCAATACAGCAGGACAATATGTTTGAACAATGCCTTGACACAAAGGAGCATATCAGAGAAACATGTATCACACGGCTCTTTGAATATGCAAAATATAGAATTTTTCTGATGCAAGTTTGTATTGGAATTAATCAAATTTTACGATAAAGATATGCTACTGCTGGGATTTACAGAAGAAGGCATTCCAATAGCAGAATGGAGAAAGTGGAATAAGAGGAATGGCGCAGACAGAGAAAAAAGTGGGACTGGCCTTTCTGTTAAATTTGCATATTGCTATAACATACATCCTATACCTGCACGCACATACAGTACATACATACACAATGAAAATAACAACCAGCTTGACATTTGAAGCACCTGGAAACCTCTACCTCATTTTGGACACCAATCTTCATCAAGATTATTTTTTACTTCCTTCTTAGATACACTTGTAGATATAATCAAACTGAAACACATTGCAACTGAACTAAAAACATGATTAGAAGGAAAGCTTAACTCATGATACAGGACTACATCTGTAAATAAAAAAAGGAGTAATATAAACATGATTTTTTTCATTGCACAATGGAGGGAGTAGCAGCTTTAGGTTTCAAGTTGCCTTAATGTTGACAGAAAGAAAATATAGCTGCCCGGAGGACTAGCACAACATATCAACCTTCCTTTTTAGAAAATCAAAAATTAATCATTTCATAGTCAAACAAATTAAACCACGTCACTTTATTATCTATAAAGGGAAGATTTAATGTTAATTTGGGTTTTGTAGAGCTTTTGGTATAAAGAGTGGGACAGAGATGCCCTGTTTACCACACATAATGAGAATTATAGTTAATTATAATTTTTTATATTACTCTGTTGTGGTTTTTTACAATTATAGTTCTACATTTATAATTTTTGTACGCTGTACATGGGGCTGGGAAAAATATTAAATGTTATAGATTATAATATATAATCTTAATTTTTTTATGGGTTTTTTAGATAGAATTTTCAAAATCAAATACATATAAATTATGTGATAAACATTCTAATTCATGGGTTTTCTCCACAATTGAATAAGTACTGTGGATAATAATGGAGATCATGATCATCATTCCTTCAACATCACTCAGCTGCAGCTGTCTGCATGATACCTTAATGACTGTTGGTAAGTAAAAGTGCAAAGTAAAGTAAAATAAAGAAAATATCAAAAAGACTAAATAGTGCGACCAGGAGCACGACAGCGATGTTTGGCTGAATCTGAAACAACTATCAGGAACCAAACGCAGCCCTGCAGCAGGGTATTAGATGGCAACAAGGAGCCATTGCTACCACAACATGGTTTAAGTTGACTGATATATCTGAACCAAGATCACTTAACTGCAACCAAACAGTCTCCAGTGATGAGGAAATGCTGGAGCAGTCTGGTAACATTCAGTTGTTAAGGCATTCTGGATGACGATTGTGCAGCCTCTGGCTCCGTCAGTGGTCCTTCATTTGATACATTTCAGGATAATGTCATGTTAAAAAAAGTCTACTTCGGTAAACATTTATTATTGTTGTGGCTGTTCAAAGACCACATCTAGCTTGTCGTAGATCTCCTTCAGCAGCAGGAGAGCTGTGTCCTCAGATTCCCTGACAGACAGGACAGAGCGAGAGAGAGGGCAAAACACAAGTTATTTATTTTATTTTATTTTTAGATATTTTTTGGGGCATTTTTATGCTTTATTGATAGTGTAGACTGTAGAGACAGAGTTGAAATGGGGCAGAGAGGGGAGTGCAGTGGAGGATCTGGAAAATCTTACATGGGGTGGCGAAGGGGGGGCAAGAGGTCTTGGCAGGGGGGCATGGGAGGACGGTAGCGGGAATCCCCATATATATTATATTGATCATCATTTCTGATAAAATAGGACATTAGCCTATATCTTAAGCCTACATAGCTTACCCTATACAACACATTGCTACAACAGAAAACAGGCAATAATTGAAACATGTTATTTTGAGTGACATGACATATCACTCTAGTCTAGTGGAATTTATATGGAAGGAGAATAACAATACAGTAGTTTAGGCTGGGACTGCAGTCAGACCCTCTGCCTACCTTTCATCTGCCTGCTGATCACTACCTGCCTCTGTCCCTCTATCTGAATATAAAACCTCCTCTTCATCCCTCACATTTATTTCTTCTTTTCCCTCTTTTCCTTCACTTATTTATTCATGTCTTTAACATATGATTATGTAACCTGGTTTAATTTGTGCAGCTCGTTTGCTGTGATATGTGAGAGTTTTTAGTAAGCTATGTTTGGCTATTCAAACAAAAATTATCGATCTCCTAGCTAGCACTGTCAGTGTCACTGTAGTAACTTAATGCCTCAGAAACGGCAACTCTCTCTCTCTCTCTCTCTTGAAACGGCGACCCACTGTTAAATTGTATGGATCCGAACATGCAAGTTTTAAAAAAATATATTTTTATCAAGCTCTTGCCTGTACTACAATAGGCCTACAAATTAATAAAAGGGCAATATGCTCCTACAAGTCACAAGCGAGTGATTTCCCTTTTGGCCAACGATTAATGGGTGTACTCTTATTGATGAATTAGCTACTTTTACATTGCATTACATTAATTACAAATTTAACTTTAAAAGGTCCCATATTATGCTAAATGCACTTTTTAAATGTGTTCTAACATATCCATGGGTCCACGGTGTGCCTAGAGACTGCCAAAATATTTTAAAAAATAACAATCTCTCTTTTTCTCACTCTCCCCCTTTCTGAAACCCCCACCCCTCCCCCCAATATACTCCAGTCAGAATTCTCCTCGTTTCTGACCTCACAAACTGGAAAGCCAGAAGCTTCCACTGTGCAGCCCACACCCCTATTTCTTATTGGTCCACGGCCCTGACAGACAGGAGGGCGAGGCGTATCTGGCTTCGCTTCCGGACAGGGGGCGGGGGGAGCTCAAAGATTGTATATTTACGAGGGGAGCTGCAGCTCTTTTTAAAAAATAGGCCATTGTGAGATTAGCTGAACATCAGCATAGTACAATAAATTATCTGAAAGTTTTTTTCAGCAAACAATTAAAGAAAAACGTATTAGGGACCACTAAGACCATATAATATGGTGTATAATAGAACCGAAAAGTGTATAATATGGGAGCTTTAAGTTAAATTGGTGTGTTTAAAATTCAAAAGGGTAAACTGACTTCACCTTCAGATGCTCGGAGCAGGTCAGTTACTCTTCGCCGGGCTGCATGGCACAGCAGCGCGCTGACTCGCTGTGTGTGACAAACTGTGTGATCGCCGATATGCGCATATGATGCAGGGCCGTGGCTAAGTATTTGAGGGGCATACGATTAGATTCAAAATTATTTTGTTCAATTTATTGTTTGTTTCAATTATTTGAGTGGCTTGTTGACATAGTGGCGGTTTGTTATTACAAGTAAATTTTTGAGAATGCAAAAGTTAGGGGGGCAGCTGGGGGGGCAAGGCTCTTCAGTGGGGGGGCAGCCGCCCCCCCTTTCCTCCCCTGTAGAACAGCCCCTGGGGGAGTGACATGCAGAGAACGACCGCGGGCTGGAATCGAACCCGGGTCCGCTGCTGGCCAAGGCCCATGGGGGGACGCCCTACCAACTGAGCTAAGGGCGCCCCCTAAAACACAAGTTATTGAAGTAAGAATAAAAACCATGGAACCAAAAGTGACACATCAAAGGGAAAATAACAGAAACACAAAGGAGAAAAATTACTGTAAGACACGCCTCTACAGGTATGCATGACTCACCAGTAACACAGATGAGACTGGATGGCAAACAGGTACTCGTTGAAGCTCTCGATGGGTTTTTCTTGAAGAACGTAGTCGATCCTTCGCCCACCGTTCAACATCCCCACTTTTATCTCAGGCTGCTCTGTCTGCTCTGCATGCTCTGCAGACACAGAGGGCTCAGCCTCCTCACACACTCCTACAGGAACAGAAGCAAAAGAAAAAGATGAGGCTGGATAGGCAGACAATAAATACAATGATAATAGCCAGCAGCAGTTATCTGTTTTGACTCATACTTTGTGGCTAAACGGGAAAAGATCATTTAACAGACAGGAAAGCATTGAGTAGCTGATCTGAAGAAGTTGTAACAAGTCTGAGTTATTTGTGATGGCTTCTTATTACACTGCATAATGTCTTTATAAGTAAGGACTTGTAGATGTTTGTTATAATTGTGGTAGTGTGAGATGGGCTGTGTGATTATTTACTAACACTGCTCAGTCGGTGTTTTAAGCTTACAACTAATATGTTTTATTAGATTATCATTTAAAGAAAGATGTCTTCCTTTTGCCTATGAGCTGATCATACTTTTGCACTGCAAGTATGCAGTTCAGTGGGTCAGTTTTGTGATGAGTGACGGTATGTTATGAATGCACTGTTGCCTTAGGAGTCTACACAAAGATTGATTGCACTGCTGATGAACCCGCTGGCTGCTACCTTCTCAAACATTTTCTTAAATTACTATATATTGACAAACTACATCTGTATTCAGTGGCTTGCAATTATGACATTGAAATAAGCTTTAATGCCTGCTTTTAATGAATTGTACTATTTAGTAAAAAGCTTTCTAAATGTCTGGGCACTATTTTTGCACCACTATTGGTTGAAAATGAAAAGCTATTGTTCAATCTTTAATGGATGAAAAGTAAGACCATCAAGTTACAGTGTAATTTGATATTACAGACTTTTCTAAAATGGCAGCTGTTTTCCCTTTGACCCATTTAATTAGCTAACAGACTAAGAACAGGAGGTGCTTTAAAACAGGGCATGTACCTGCATGAAGCTAATATAAGTGACCTGCTATTGATTTATGACATCCAGTCATTTACTCAAATCAAACAAATACTTTCACTACAATTCAGCTGCTTTCAGCAGTTGGTTCAACACATATGAGAGAGTGTTTTGGGTTGCCCAATGGGGTTTTGATGTTGACAATCAGTGAAGCAACAAAATTAATTCAACCAATCAGAACTGACAGCAGGTGAGGGAAGAGGAGTGGGGTCTGAATTGAAAGTTGAGTGAAAGATTAGATGTACAGCAGCAGTAGTGGGATAGGGGGAAGGAGGACGAGCAGAGAGAGCCTGCGGCAATCTTGTAATACATTACATAACGTGTTCCTTGAGAGGGAGCTAACTTGTCAAAGGGAACCACAGTAATGAAGTATAACTAGTGCTTCGTTTTAGTTTTTAATAAAATTCAGGATGCAGCGCACCATTGTTTTAGCCATTAAAACAGGTCATGATGGTATTTCAGTTTGCCTCTTTGGTGCATATTTATTTTCCTGATTAAAGACAGGAAAGGTAAATGCAACACAAAGGTTTATAAAGACTCAAAAGATTTCATTGACTCAGGTAAGTTTACAGAGAAACCCCGATTGAAACGCTAGTAGTAGTTTTGAGTTCTACTGTATATCATATATGTATTGCAGCCAAGTGACTATCCTGGCTTACCTTGGAAGTAATGCAAATGAAGGGCCCTGGGCCACTCCAGTATTTTCTTCCAAAAATCATCCTTTTTCTCTTCCCTCTTAGCAGAAGCTGTGATTGTCGCTGAGGCTGAGGTTCAAGGTAAAGTGATAAGAGGATGGGGGAAAGAGAGTTTGATCCTTATACAGTCTATAGTTAGATCAAACGCAGTCAATAGATATAGCTGAACAGGGAAGGGGAGGCGGGCAACATGCAAAAAAGGGTAAGAGGAGTATAAGAAGATACTTTGTTAGACACACTATTGCTCCTGCTCACACACACAAACAAAATCCACAAGTAAAAGTGCCATTTCTACCCTCTGTCTCTCGTAGGTCTCTCTCTATTGTAGATTCTCCTTCCGCCAGGGGGGGCAGCGCAGCAACTGGTAGTCTGGAAAAGGACTGCCATGCCGTCCGCAACGACCCCAAAACATTGTTCTTCAAGTCCATGCTCATACGGGTCAAGCTGTCCTTGAGTTCTATCGGACAAACAGTAACTTGGATGATCACAAAGCCGACCAACCAAAAGCCTGCTTCAACACAGTATTGTTCCACAAAGAGAAGGATAAAGACACAGACAGCCATACCCAGGTGCATCCTTTTGCGGCCTTTATGGTGAGGGATCAGCATGGGCTCCAGATCCTCCTCAAACACAATCATGGGCTCTATCCGATAGGCCACAGGGTCGTACTACACAGCAATGAAGGGGAAAGAGATGAATGAAGATGGCCTTTTTCATCATTTCAGAAGAAAAGGAAAACTCTAGGTGCACAACATATGTTTGTTTGTTTATACTAAATAGACAGTGGTGGAAGTGCTATTAGTGATTTTAATGTTGATTTAAAATCTCTGACAAATGGTACTAAAGAAGTCAAACTGTAGTAGTGTAAAATCCCTACCCCTAGATGTTATCATCTTTGGGGGCTGAGTGTAAGAACATGTGCCTGAATGGGGAGGATGCAGTAAATACAGTCCCCTCCAATAGTATTGGAACAGTGAGGCCTTTATTTTTGCTGTAGACTGGAAACATTTGGGTTTGACACCAAAATATGAATATGAGACAATAGATCAACATGTCAGCTTTAATTTCCAGGTATTAACATCTGGATCTGATACACAACTGTGAAGATATCATTATTTGTAAAGGAACACCACATTTTTAGGTGAGCAAAAGTATTGGAACAGATAGACTTAAAATAAATTTAAGTGAATAAGACTTAATGTTTTGTTGCAATCCTTCACTTGCAATAACTGAATCCAGCCTGTGAACCATTAACATCACAAAACTTTTGCATTCTTCTTTTGTGATGCTTTTCCAGGCTTTCACCACAGCCTCATTCAGTTGCTGTTTGTTTTGGGGGGTTACTCTCTTCACTCTCCTCTTTAGCAGGTAAAATGCATGCTCTAAAGGGTTTAAGTCTGGAGATTGACTTGGCCAGTCTAAAACCTTCTATTTCTTGCCCCTGATGAACTCCTTTGTTGTTTTTTTTGGATCATTATCTTGCTGCATGATGAAGGATCTTCCAATCACTTTGGTTGCACCTTTCTTTAAATTGTCAGACAAAATGTTTCTGTAGACTTCTGAGTTCATTTTGCTGTTACCATCATGTTTTACTGTGTTGTTGTCAAGATGAACCTTTACCAAAGTGATGGAAAGGCTAAAGTTTGGCGAAAGAAAGGATCTGCTAATTAAAAGAAAGACACAACCAAACTGATTGGAAGATCGTTCATCGTGCAGCAAGATAATGACCCAAAACACACTGCAAAAACAAAAAAATTAGTTAATCAGGGGCAAGAAATGGAAGGTTTCAGACTGGCAAAGTCTATCTCCAGCGTTAAACCCTATAGAGAATGCATTTTACCTGCTAAAGAGGAGAGTGAAGAGAATAAACAAACAACAACTGAAAGAGGCTGCTGTGAAAGCCTGGAAAAGCATCACAAAAGAAGAATGCAAAAGTTTTTTGATGTCAATGGGTCACAGGCTTGATGGAAAGGATTTGCAACAAAATATTAAGTCTTTACTTTAATTTATTTTAAGTGTATCTGTTCCAATACCTTTGCTCACCTAAACATGTGGTGTTCCTTTACAAATAATGCTATCTTCTCAGTTGTGTATCAGATCCAGATGTAAATACCTGTAAACAAAAGCTGAAATGTTGATCTATTGTATCATATTCATATTTTGGTGTCAAACCCAAATGTTTCCAGTCTACAGCAAAAATAAAGTAATTGGCCTCAATGTTCCAATACTTTTGGAGGGAACTGTATGCTATTACTCACTGGGTGGTAGATGTTGTAAAACCTCTTGCAGGTTGGGAAGGTGTAGTTGGGGTCGATGTGTTTAAGTCCACGAACGGTCAGGAACATTCCAATGGGAGAGCCAAAGGCAAAAAACGTCTGAGGGTGGAAAGCCAGCTGTGGGTAATCAACTGATACCTGTGGATAGAAGATGGGGTCGGAAAAAAAGTGAGCTGTTCAAAAATGTAAAAAAACTATTTATATATTTATTTTCTAATAAGACACATAGCTATTCAGAGATATTTGAACTTGTTGACACCTCTATGGTGCACAATGGTGCTGGGAAACCAACTTAAATGACATCAACACAACAGCCAGAGGGGGTATGACAGCAGGTAGGGAGGAGACCAGGGAGCTGAGTCACTCATGCAGGACTGGATGAGTTCAGAGTGTGTGTTGGGTTGTCTGGTATTATAGGGTTGTACGACTCAATGGGACACCACTGCAATACAGTCGCCTTAACACTTCCCTGATCAGACTAGACCAGGAGTGTCCAAACTTTTTTCACTGAGGGCCACAAACAGAAAAATCTACGAAGGGCCGGGCCACTTTGCAAAAATAACACATTTATCAGGACATGTAGCTGCTCTGATGTTTAGTTTCATAGTGTAAATTGTAATCCTTCTTCACGGCAACACTTTCCTTGCAACTAAAACAGACACATTTCCCCTCAGAGCTGGCCCAAGCCTTCATGGGGCCCTCAGCAGAATTTGATTAGGGGGGCCCCTATCCAATGTTAGCGCTGCCCAAATCATTGAATATTGTTAAATGCCATTCAGACACCCAGTGTTTTTCTGCTATTGCCTCCAATGTCCACCTGTGTGAAAATAGTAGCCAGCCGAGATGCCGACCCTCCGAAGGGGGTCCGGGGGTATGCCCCCCCCGGGAGATTTTTTTAACTTTTTAAAGTGAAATGTATGAATCTGGTGCACTTTGAGAGGAAAATTAAGAGGCTTGATCTGAAGAATTCGGCATGAAAAAATTATTTGGAGACACTGTGTAAAATGAATTAGAAGCTATTGAAGAAGGACACATGGATTTTCCATAATAATATTAATTTAAAATAAAATATTATGCAGGGTCCTCTGGGATGGGCTTGGTGCTCTTTTTCTTTTATGGGAAATATTTCTCTGTAATATAATGAATGCACTTAAATTATTTAAAAATTAAAAGGGCCAAATAACATTATATTTTTAAAATGTGCCAGCAGGCCGTAGTTTGGACACCCCTGGACTAGACCGTATGTGAAGAGATACTCCAGGCACAGTGAGATCACAGAGAGTTAAGGGGAGCTTGGGGACACCATGCGAGACACACCTGTCCCTTGGCTATGCCTCCATTGGTCTGTCCAGGCAAGCGGGGAGAGGAGATAAGCAGGAAGGTGATGCATCAAAGCCTTTATCTACTGGTAATCCCAAGCAGAAGTTCTTCATGTCTGTGTCCGTATGCATTACCTGTCCGATGCCCATGTCAAAGTATTCGTAGTCCACAGCGCTGGTGACAGACTGCGCCCTGTGGAACTGGGCCTGCTGCGGCGTCATTCCTGAAGACTCATCACATTCCTGCTCACTGTTCACTATAGGTGGAACTTGCAACTCTTGTGCCAGCCGTACATCTTCTGTCCTACAATCCTATTTCGATTGAGAAATATCAAAACGTTTTAAGCGATATCTGAACTGTAGACACTTTATATGGTTACTATGAGATTCATTTGTAAAGAAACCCCCCAGGCAAAACAGGAACTAACTGGCCATAAATCAGCTGCATCAAAAAACCTGATTCTCTTGTTGTCTACTGTAACCCAGTTCCCTTTTAATTGTATCCCCTTGTCTTTGGAATATAAGAATGAATATAAAAACATGCCACATCGGCAGTATCCGTCAAACAATCCCCATCAATGGAGGTTTAGACACATACACATACCAGGAAAAAAGTAATGTGTGTAGACATATGAATTTTGAAAAATCCAGTATAGTTTTAACTTTAGGCTTCGTCTGACCTCTGGAATCCATTTTCTCTTGACGTAGTTCAGGATCTTCTTCCGAGGTCCAAGAGGAATTCCCAAATCTTTGAGATCGCCGTCTTGGCAAAGACCCTAAATTAGGAGATCCATATGCATTACACTTGAATTTGTATGTGTGTGAGTGTGAGTGTGTGTGTGCGTGCGAGTGTGTGTTTTACCAGTGATTCCAGGTCCAGGTTTTCTGCCTGTAGAGTATCTAGGTATTGCAGCAAGCCAAGTTTGGTCAGAGTCTGCTCCAGAGTCGCACAGTTCATGCGAATAGGTTCATTAGAGAGAGCCTTAGGCAAGGAATGAACAGAATGGGAATAAGATTTTCTTGTCTACATATGGAAATATATGCAATCTTATTTAACTGTATACTAATGTTATCATACCCCCTCTCTTGCTTTTGATCCACTCCTCTGATTGGTTAGCAGGTCAAACAGGATCAACGAACCTTAACCACCACAGAGAGTTGAAATTCAGCTTTTCAATGACTTGTGTGTGTGTGTGTGTGTGTGTGTGTGTGTGTGTGTGTGTGTGTGTGTGTGTGTGTGTGTGTGTGTGTGTGTGTGTGTGTGTGTGTGTGTACACGTCTTACCCAGGCTATGGCCCACAACTGAAATGGCCCCATTGAACTCTGGGTGTCTTTGTTTAAAGAGGGTGTGTAACTTGTTAATCTCTGAGACCACTGTGTCCACTATGGTCTGGCAGTAGGTGGGGCTGTTATAGAAAAACAGGTCAAGCAGAGTGTCGTTGGTGAAATGTCTCAGCCTGCTGATGCTGGGTAGAGTTATCCTCTGAATGTCCCTAGAAAGTGGGTGATGAGGGAGAGAATCAAAAGGGAGGAAAACTGAAGAATCTTGCTTTGTCCACACTTCTCTCTCTCTCCATACTTACTCATCCACACCGGTGGCGTCCCCGTGTAACGCGCTATGCCAGTTGACTGGAAGAAACTCCACCCTTCCTATCTCGCCATCCTGCTGAGCGCGCTTATAGTGAGAAGCCAGGAGGGACAGGGAAGCACTCCTGAAGTCATTCACTGACGAGTGAGAGAGACAAGAAGGAAAGCCGTCACACATAAACATACAGTATCTCACAAAAGTGAGTACACCCCTCACATTTCTTCACATTTTTCTTTATATCTTTCCATGGGACAACACTGAATAAATGACACTTTGATACAATGTAAAGTAGTCAGTGTACAGCTTGTATAACAGTGTAAATTTACTGTCCCCTCAAAATAACTCGACACACAGCCATTAATGTCTAAACTGCTGGCAACAAAAGTGAGTACACCCCTTAGAAAAAATTTACAAATTGGGCCCAAAGTGTAAATATCTTGTGTGACCACCATTATTTTCCAGCACTGCCTTAACCCTCTTGGGCATGTAGTTCACTAGAGCTTCACAGGTTGCAACTGGAACCCTCTTCCACCCATTTATGACAGCATCACAGAGCTGGTGGATATTAAAGACCTTGCGCTCCTCCACCTTCCGTTTGAGGATGCCCCAAAGATGCTCAATAGGGTTTAGGTCTGGAGACAGGCTTGGCCAGGCCATAACCTTTACCCTCAGCTTTTTTAGCAAGCCACTGGTCGTCTTGGAGGTGTGTTTGGGGTCGTTATCATGTTGCAATACCACCCTGCGGCCCAGTTTACGAAGGTTGAGTGCACGTGGTCAGCGTCGTACACAGAGGTTGGCTTTGGAAAATAGACGTATGAGTGCTGCCAGCATTGCTGAAGGGCTTGAAGGGGTGGGGGGTCAACCTGTCAGTGCTCAGACCATACGCCACACACTGCATCATACTGGTCTGCATGGCTGTCATCCCAGAAGGAAGCCTATTCTAAAGATGATGCACAAGAAACCCCACAAAAAGTTTGCTGAAGACAAACAGACTACGGACATGGATTACTGCAACCATGTCCTGTGGTCTGATGAGACCAAAATACATTTATTTGGTTCAGATGGTGTTAAGAGTGTGGAGCGGCAACCAGGTGAGGAGTACAAAGACAAGTGTGTCTTGCCTAGAGTCAAGCATGGTGGTTGGAGTGTCATGGTCTGGGGCTGCATGAGTGCTGCCAGCACTGGGGATCTACAGTTCATTGAATTCTAACATGTACTGTGACATACTGAAGCAGAGCATGATCCCCTCCCTTCATAAACTGGGCCGCAGGGCAGTACTGCAACATGATAACGACCCCAAACACCCCTCCAAACGACCACTGGCTTGCTAAAGAAGCTGAGGGTAAAGGTTATGGACTGGCCAAGCATGTCACCAGTCTTAAACCCTATTGAGCATCTTTGGGGCATCCTCAAACGGGAGATGGAGGAGCGCAAGGACTCTAATATCCACCAGCTCCTTGATGTCGTCATGAATGGGTGGAAGAGGGTTCCAGTTGCAACCTGTGAAGCTCTAGTGAACTACATGCCCAAGAGGGTTAAGGCAGTGCTAGACAATAATGATGGCAAAACAAAATATTGACACTTTGGGCCCAATTTGGAAATTTTTTCTTAGGGGTGTACTCACTTTTGTTGCCAACAGTTTAGACATTAATGGCTGTGTGTCGAGTTATTTTGAGGGGACAGTAAATTTACACTGTTATACAAGCCGTACACTGACTACTTTACATTGTATCAAAGTGTCATTTATTCAGTGTTGTCGCATGGAAAGATATAATGAAATATTTGAAGAAATGTTAGGGGTGTACTCACTTTTGTGAGATACTGTAAATATATGAATATATACATAAGCTTAGCTGTTTACTGAGAGGTACAGTTCAGTTTGGTACGGAATTATTTATATGCAATTATTTGCGTTTGTGTCAAAAGTTGGGAAGAGTACCAAAAAGACTTCACCATGCTGTAACTATTTCTGTCACTCTTTCGTTGGGGGTACCAAGCACTACCAAAAGGTCCCCAAGGGGGTGGAGCTACAAGCTGCAGTCCGTTGATTGGTCAATGGAATAAACTGCAATGTGTAATCACCTTGGCAAGAATGAAGAATTGTGTCTTCAGGAAAATGTCGGGACACAGCTCTATGTTGACTGAGACGCGTTCTTCCACTTCATTGAATTTATTGGCAGGCTACACTGTGTCCAGCTGCTACGATTTCACAATTCTGACGTGTCGTTCAACGGCTATGGCCACGGCTATCGCCATCCGGCATATCCCCTGCCTACCAAGTAAGTCTACTCTCGGCAGTGGAAACGCAAGCAAGATCTTGGTTACCGTTCAGTACCAAACCATACCGTACCACCCCAAACTGTACAGCTCAGTGAACACAAGGCAATAGTACAAACACACAAACTCACACCTACCACACTGTATGATGGATCTGAATCGCAAGTCACATGCAGGGCCTATGCCATGGACCATGAAGACAAGGTGGTCCACCTTTTCTGGTTCACCTTGAAACACATCAATAAATATGAAAGTAAAAGTTTACAATGTAGATAATACTTCGTAAAATGGGTTTCAGTGTAACTGTTATGGGTACACCCACATATGTACATACCATCAGGGATTTCTACAGAGATGTTGTCTACTCCTCTCTTCACTGTTCGAGGCCGGGTCTGCTCAGAGGGTGAAGACACCCACTCATCCTGCAATCCTATTGGCTGATACTGCATTATCAGCTGTGGGAGGAGCAGGGAAATGGAAGAAAAGAAGCTTGTTAGAAATATTTTAAAAAAAACTATACTAAGAATGGTGTGGCTTTGACATTTGTTTAATTATAGTGCACATGGTGATATTTTAACAGCAGGCTTTACTTTGGGATTGTGTAAAATGACAGTCTCTCCATCGGGAAACTCCAGTTTCCTCTTCCATTCGTCCAGGGTCACTGCAATCATATAGGCCTCCTGGAAGGTAAGGAGGATGGTAGGAAAACGAATCAGAGACCAATGAAAAGAGAAACTGGGGGAAAGTTAGAAGCTGTGGGAATGAGCAGTGTGATTTTGAGGGGTTCAGTATCAGTGTTGGTCTACCTCCAGACGTTTGCTGAAATCCTCAGGGTAAGGCATGAACCTGATGTCTTTGTCTCCTTTATAGAACCAGGTACAGCGGCGGACTTCAGTGGGATCTTGCTCCCAGTACACAGCGAAGCGCTTCCTCTCCTTGACATGTACGTCATACCGATCTCCTTCCACAGCTACCACCTCCTCCTCCCCCTTTTCTCCCACTGAACAGTACAATACACACACACATACACAAGCAGACACAAACACGGCTTATGAGTCAATCTTCAAAAACTACAAGAAGTTGCCAGTGCGCTGCTTCAGTCCTGGCAATAGGAAATGCAAGAGAACATGTTCCCCGATGTTGCACATATTTGTGTTTTGGCAGGAAAAGGTTGATGGGAATATTGTAGGCTACAGGGACTCTGGGAGAAGGTTGGTGAATGTGCAAGCAACTTCATTTGTAAAGAAGTTCCTTTTCATACTTTTCTTTTCCTGCCCATGCTTTCATGCTTGTGGAGCACCTACATAGAATTTTTAAAAAGTCATCCTCGTTATCACTAATGATCTGCTGTTTTTGTTGTTTTATAGTGTATGCTTTATTATCAGAGTACAGTAGATACTCAATACGATTAAAGAATAGCCATCCACATGACCTCCTGTGAGACCACAAAGTGTCCTTTTTACACAAGAAAACATTAAATATATATCTCAAAGATGTCAACTCTTTAAAGGAGGAACAACAAAGGTATTGTATATCAATCATAACAAAGCTCACGCAAAACCATCCTGACACTTAACTTGCAAATAAACAGCTGGAAACAATGAGCATGTCCTGTCATAGTTAAACATCCTACTGGGCACAGGGCCAGTGTAGGCAACACTAATGTTTTGACCTTTTATTCTATCACAGCTTTTTTATAACACGCTCACTGTTTTCATGCTTTTCACATACCTTATTAGAAATGCCTTTATTTATTATGCACATACAGTAAAATACAAAAGCTTACCAGTGTTGAAGACATTCTCTAGTTTGTCAGAGTCTTCTCTACTGAAAGGAAGCCAGGAGGTTTTGTCCTCAGCCCGTCGGCAGAAGAACCAGTGAGGCTGCACCTCTTTATAAGGAGCCGGGACCGGCTCCATGTCCAGCATCTCGAAGGAGGACGTGGAAGAAGGAGAGACCTCATTTACAACAGGCAACACCTGGTGAACAAAAAAATGATAGCCTGATCATGATGCTAATATTTTCTTCCTTAATGACAACAATATAGTTATTACACTGTAGTTTTCAGAATAAGTAAATTTAGAAGGAACCGGGAACATCAGAAAAACCAAAGTACAGCAGGAAAGTATCACGTCTGACGCACCAAACCCTGTTTTGCTTGTCCCCCTTCCACCAGCTGTCTCTTGTCTCTTCTTCTTTCCATTACTGATGCAGCTACACAGCTTGTAAACAAGCCCTTCTTCACTGAATATATTACATTCACAAACAAACGCTGTCAGTCACACTTCTGGCACTCTGCTGCTGCCTGTTACTGAGTCTTGAAAGAAAGAGCCTGCCACTGCTTGACACTGCAACAAACGCCCACGACACACACAGCTGCCAAATCACCAATGCACTTTGCAGTGTAACGTGTGCATGCAGCAGGAGAACAGATTTAAGATGAGATTGATAATACACTGATAAGTGAAAGAAACACCCTTAGAACTAAATCTTGTTGATCTCCTTGTGAGTAATACTTTTCTGAAATTATATCTGGTTGCATGTTACGCAAAAACTGTTCTTCTAGCAATTAACCTTAGTGGAAGTGATAAATCTTATCCTAACACTCTGTGTTTCCAACTTTTCACTGGCAGGGGCACACACACACACACACACACACACACACACACACACACACACACACACACACACACACACACACACACACACACACACACACACACACACACACACACACACACACACACACACACACACACACACACACACACACACACACACACACACACACACACACACACACACACACACACACACACACACACACACGCCTTAAACACAATGCTGGATTTGTTTACTACATGCTATGATAAAATATTACAACGTGAGCATACCTTAAGCAGGGACAGCATGTGGCTTCCATCTATATCCCCTGCAGGCTATCATTCATTAGGGGGAAAATAATGCAGTAGCTATTTCTGGCCGAGAGGACAGCAGGACAAACAAACCCCTTGTACTATTTCATTTGTTAATGATTTTTACAAGGCAGCAAATGGCTTTTATAAAGCCTTTGTAGGCACACTACAATGCATTCTTTGATAACTGCATTTTGTTACTACAGTAGTTACAACACATGTACTTTTTTCAAACTCTTTATAAGTTGAAAGGGTGAACTATTTTTAACACTACAGTTGCGACAGAGTATCTCAATACTCTGCAAGGCCTGTCCATGAAATTGGACACGCGTGTCATGCTTTTTTGTACAGAGGAACAAAGGTATCTCAATCAAATGCTCAGTCCCAGCTTAACGTCTTAGGGTTTACCTCATCACAGATAAGCCAAGTCCAGGGCTGAAAACAAACCTTATTGAGTTTTTCAATAATGATCAATGAGAAATGATGATGCGACTGAAAATAATCTTTAAAATAGGTAACCCATTAACCATTTAGTAAAAAACAATAAGAACTATGTGGGGTCAGACTGGGTCTTTCTTCTTTGTAGTACCACATTTAAAAAAATCCTCTTGAGATAATAATCATAGGGCAATAAAATCGACTGTGCTCATCAAGATCTAATAATCTAACCACGAGCGCAAGCATGTAATGAAGGTCCATGATCAGTCCATGTCAAAGATTCATTGACAATTTCCCAATTACAGGCTACAGTGTAATCTCTTTCAGCATTAAATGAGGCTTTACATTTTTTTTAAATTATCACTGACAAACAACACCGTTATACCCCAATACACAAAATCCCAGCATAATGCAGCATTACCGTGTCTTCAGGGTTGTTCCCTGTTGCCGCAGGTTGAGTGGGGATGTCAAGCAGGTCTTGGTTGTTAAGGTTTGGGGCAGCCTGGGATAGACCCCCCTCTTCACCAGGGCTGTTTGACATTAGCCCAAGACCTGACCCCAACCCTCAGCTCTGACCTGAGGTCAGCAGGAGGGGGCAACACAAATACAGGACCTGCAGCAGCAGCACACACAAGGAGAGCAAAAATTAGGCTTTAAAAAGACCACCACAGTTAATATCATGGAGTGTAGCCTGTCAATCTGGCGAGGGATGACTGCTGTTGACTACTTGTGATAACGCATTATAGATGATGCTATCGAGGGATAAACACACCGGATCACGTCATCTCACATCTTATCAGCAGTTTAATTAGCTGTTAACTAATCCCTTGCTTTCAGGATGCATTGGCAACTGCCTCATTAGCTCCACGTTTAATCCAATAGAACATGTAAACAGTAATGTGTCATCTCGTTCTAAAGTCACGCAAGGGATGTTCCACGAGTAATGTAGATACTGTACATTGCACTTTAGAAACATTCTTGACAATATCACGAGAATAACTAGCAAATGTGAAAGGGTATTTCTCGTGTTATTGGTGTATTTAAAGAATGCAACAAACACATCCGAGAGGCCAAGGGTTGTTAAGGTAGGTTGAGGTTCATGCTAGCTGAGTTACAGTGGCTTGACGGGACACCAGTGTCATGTTCTCTTTTATTCCACACCCTGTGGCTGTTTTTGGCTCATTTAGCCCAAACAACAAAAAGCCTTAGGCTTACACTCACCGACACCTTCACAGACAGAAAACACAGAGGGGTTGTTGTCGTTGTTTAACTGCTGCTCTTGCTGCTCTGGCTAACCCGGCTAGCCAAGGACAGCCTCCTGTCAAACGCTGCGCGATTCAAGTGTTCACGGAAATATGAGTTTTACGAGATTAACGATCCCAAACGACCACATCAAGAGGCCAAATGTTGGTATAAAACACAAAGATAGTATATAAAAGATAAAACACCAATAGTTACACTGAGGGAGTATCCTGTTATGCCCGAGCACGATTACATGGCCAATGCCAGTGAAAAATTAAAAGGCTACTCAAACGATTTATAATAATAATACGAACAATAAGAGTGAAAAAAACCTAAAGGCCAGTATTGCATTGTAAAATAAAGTAATTATGAGTATGTTAAAATGTAAATAAATCACTCTTCAAAATTAACATCGACGGTGCACAGACTAATTATGCAGGATATTTAAATTTTTTGAAGTGCACGTGAATGCAACACGGAACACCACACCATCAACAGCCCACCCAAACATTAAGCTAACGTCACGAATTTGTAATGTTGAGTTGTATTGTTGTAGGTTAACCCTGCACATTGAACATTTCACGGTTGTATTGAAGGGTAAACATAACTTGCTCATATCATGTAGGATAAAAGTTACAGGAATTATTAGGTAAATAGTTTAAGGCTATGATTGCTTGATTTCCTGTATTTCAGCGCATAAGTGACTAAACCCCTATGCCATATTATATCAATCAATATGGCATGGGAATTCTACCAGTACTAACCAAGTCTCCCAAGAAGTCTTTATGTCTGGATTGACTTGAGATGTGCAGGTATGTGTAAAATGTGAATGTTGCAGGTGTAGGCCTGACAGAAGCTACATCAAGAAATACAGTCACACCCAATTGTGACAGGTAAACTGTCACGATTGTCATTTCAGTAAACTGAGTCTACTGTAACATTGTATTGTTAAGGATGAACCCCCTCGGCTGCCTTGACCTCAGAGTATAGAGGGATAAGCGTAGCTTGAAAAAGTAGAACACTACAACGACATCTGTTTCAGTTAAAACATGTGCACATAGATTCACAAAAATAACTGTAACATTTTGGGACTTGAAACACTGAATGTCTAAACTGGTGCATACTATCCACCTTTCCCTCAGGGTCTATAGAGGGAGGGACAAGTGAAACCTGCTGGGGGGAGGAAGAGTGAGTATACAGCTAGAATGCTTGGACACACCCAGTCCAACAAAGTGTGAGAGACATGCAGAGTAACATGCCTGTGTGGAGCAATAAGAGGGTGGGGCTTTTTTCACTCAGGGAGAACAGATAAGCTGAGTTTGCCTAGTAGAGAGGGGCAGGAGTCACAATCCTGAACAGACAGCAGCTTACTTTCACTCTGCTGGCCTCTCAAACAATCCAGCTGCAACATTTTCTGCACTCTCTGTCATTGTTTCGGTCGTGATCTTCTACTGGTTTGAAGCAAGGCTTTAAAGGGCTAGCGACGTCCTGCACAGGAAAGTAAAAAAGAAAAAAAGAAAACAAGAAGACAGAAGACAAACTTCAACACGCAGCCATGAAGGACAAAGTGAGGAAGGGAGGAGGAAGAAGTCAGGCCAAGAATGGTGAGAAATCCCTGCAATGTGTTTTCTTTCTTTCTTTCGTGCCCCTCTTTCCCTCTGCCTCTATTTTGCACTCTCCTCTTCCTTCTTTTTTTCTTTGTCTGGTGCTTCCCCCGCTAGAGAGTGTGAGGAGATTTAGCATTGCACTGCTGCCCTAAACATGGCTGTTGCTTTTCTCCACTTTCCCCAACTTGCAGAGTCTGCTGTGCACTTTTTAACTTTTCTGGTAGGTGAACTCACAGACTGGCACTGAAATCAATCTTACAATACCTGGAAAAACTGTAAATTCTCATTTAAATCGTTTAAGGGAAAAAAGATTTGCTTTTATTTAAATCTCTGGACACATAGCTTGTCTTGCTGTTCATCCAAATTCAAAAACCTCTGACCATATTTAGTTTTAAAGGTTTCAACCACCTTACCATCTACCTTTTATAACTTGCTTCTCCTTTTTTGCCACATTCTCAAACTGGTGACTCAACCTCTATTAACCTTTGCCACTCCCCACAAGACAGACTGATTGAATTATGGAGAGTGTGTGTTCTGGCTCGTGTTCAAAACAGGTATGATGTAAAAGAGTTCATCCATGGGTACGGTGCTATGAATCCATGGGCAGGTTTTGTCAGTTCATTTGAGTAGTCATCCTTTTGTACTTTTACTACGTGACATAGAGGGAAGGAATACCGCCCTGCTCGAGTAATTTATGCCGCAAACCAACATCTCAAATTGGTGCCAAAATAAACCGAAAACAATGCTGCCTTTTGTTATAGTACGGCATCAGCTCCAGTAGAAAAGAGACTGATGGCTCCCAGCCTGCAGAGAGGAGGTACCTTCTTTCAGCCAGTTGTGAGCAGAGCAGTTTTTTTGGGTGCCTTCCAGTGGTAAAGTAGGCCCACATTGACAGCAAGACCTGGTTAACTGTAGGAAGCACCACAGTCTTCAGTAATGAGTGCAATGCACATTTCTTGTTTCGCTGTGTACATGTCAAATGTGTGTTGTGTTTGTATGCGTATATATACATGTATGTGTGTGCATTACACTCTATTGCTAAGCTATAGATTTTTTTAGTTGATGTTCCTCCACATGCCACGGCTGGGTGTGGTTGTCCCTTCACCATGAGATGATTACAGGTCTCCCTTGCAAAAGAGTCTTCGGTCTCAATGGGATTTACCTGTATAAATAAAGGTTAAAAAAAAAAAAATTACATGAAGGCTGGTATAGGCAAATTCAACAAGATTAGTCACACTGTTCAGGAACACGCTGGGTCCTGCTCTGCTTCTGGTTTTTCGTGTGTGTGTTAGAAGGCAGACACACCCCACTTTCTCTTTCTTTGACATTTTCTTCTATAAGTTCACTCCCACCCTCAGGCGCTCTCACCCACATAGAGACTCTTCAGACAAGCTCCTGATCGCATTAGAGGAGATTAATGTTCAGCGTTTTCAGAAGACGGAATTTGGACATAATGAATTGAGATTTTAATGAATCCACATGCAGTTATCCTTCCATTTTTTCCCTAACAGCTTTATGGGTTTTATTCCAGATCATAGTGAGCTGGAAAAAACCCTGGCACATAATGAGCGGAAGGCAGAAAAAAACCCAGAATCTGCCTCTGTGATTACCCCCTCCCCCCTCCCCATTTAGTCATGTTTCCTCTGATTTCTCCTCCATAAAGGTGTGGACGGCCAGACTGGTGAAAAGGATGCCGTCTGTAATAAACAAGATGAGGGCACAGCGTTCCCTGTGAAGATCCAGGGGGCTGGAATAGAGCCATTTGAGATGCAGGTACACAAACCAATCACTCTTCTGTTAAAAGATATGTGACGGAAAACAAAAGTAATAGCTGAGACTACATTTTGTTAAGAATTCATCATCTTTATCTGGTGTAGTATCCGTTATGTGTTTGTTTATATGCTCTTCTATCTGTAAAAACTTTATAAGATGCTTTTTTTAATTTCTTATTTATCTTTTACATATAGGTAAACATATATGTTGCAATTATCTATGTCTTCTTTTAGCTCTATCTTTCAGAGGATTGCAGGAACTATCCTCATAGATTACTCACTTTTTAAGATATAATAGGAAGTTCTGTGGTCTATATTTTGGCATTACTTGCAGTGTTAAACCATGTGTTCTTCGTATGCAGGTCCTCGGTTTGTGGCGCGTTCAAGATGCAGTAATGAATCTGCTTTCGAGAGATGAGGTGAGTCCACGTTCCAGCATGTCGCTGGCGCTCGCTGGCACAACTCTGGACCCCCAGGCAGAACTGCAAAGCATCAAGGGGCTAAAACCAGGAGCCATCCTTCGCCTGGTGGAAGGTATTGTTTATTTTTTTTAACCTTTATTTCTAAAGGTAAATCCTACTATTGTCACTGTTGCTTTTGTTTTCCTCTTTTTTGAGATCCTTCCGTTTAAGTTTTACTTAACAACTTTTTTGTGGTGGTGGTGGGGGGTGGGTACATACATTGTGAACCTACCTTTCTTTTATTTCTTGGGTGTCAGTAGGCTTCTTAAATGTTATTTATTGTTCTTCTCTAATGTTGACATGCATGCATATTCAATAGCCTAACTGTGCACACTGTTTAATCTTACTAATCCGTTTTGGAATCAGTTTCCTGTTATAATTTTTTAACTTGTTCTGTAATGCAGCGTAAACATCAATAACTTCTTTATCCGTCCCTTAACACAGTTTTAAATCCCTTGCAGGTCCACATGTGTAACTACATATGTATCTAGGGTTATTTATGCTTTGATAAATGATTATAAAACCGGAATATCAGAAAAGAAAGATCCGGTCCGCATTTTTATCACCTTTCATCACCCTTTCCCTTTCACACACACTTAAGTTTCTCTCGGCTCAATGTAAGTAGCTGACTCACCTTTTTCCGAGTCATCCAGGGTTTACAGTTGCAGAGATTACAACTGCGTGCCAAGCAATTAGTCTGTCTCTCACCTATGAGCTGTTAAAACACAGTTATTGTAAACTCTTTTATGGTGCACAATCATAGCCCTGTCAGATTTGTGTCCATGAGAATGCGTATCATAAAATAATTGATGATCAAAAAGCTATTAGAATACAACATCCAACAATCATTAACTCTCTATTCCAATAAAACGTCTATTTAAAGTTAATAGTTGACTCACAATATAGAGTATTTGTCATGTGCATGCTGGCTGTTATTGAAGTTCAGGGAATACTTTACATTAACACCGCATGTCTTTCCAGAACCCTACACTGCCCACACAGCCAGGCTGCACATGGCTCGTGTGCTGGAACTGCTGAGAGTGTCTGGACCTCAGGATGCACTGAGGGAGGGACGTTCACCAAGCATACTGGAGACGCTCACACATACACATATACCAGGTACACACACACACACACACACACACACAGAGAGCACATAGACAAAAGGGTAACATGCAAAGGTAAACATAAGAATTCATCTTATTATTATTCCTGTTGCAGAATCTAGCTCACCGAATGGAAAGAGCCTGAAACGTTTGTTAAGCAACACAAAAACAGAAACAACCAACCAGGACGGAGCTCCTCCAGAGTACCTCCTCCCAGGCTCCTTGGACAGACCGCTCATGGGCCTGCTACCACAGAGCTCCCAGCCAGAGGTACCCAAATACCTCTTGAAATATCCTTTCACATTTGGCCATCCAATATAGTGCCACACAGACGCAGACAGCACTGACTCTGTGGGACTTTATGTTTGTCTCATCAGACCCCTAGCTACGTGAAGGACCTGTCTCTCAGCTGTTGGAACCCGTCTCCAGGACACAGGAAGCTGCAGGGAGACTTCCTGTACATCACCGTGGTGACAATGGAGGGACGCCGGTGTGACATCACGTCCTGCCCAAAAGGTTTCTTCCTCAATAGGTAAAGAAATCGTTTTGTGATATTAACTCAAACCATTACCTGTCATTTGTTACAGGGAATGCTCATTTGTAATTTGTTGTAAACGATGTATTAAAAGCTAATAGTAACCAGCTGGTTATTATTTTATTTATTTCCTCTCTTCATTGTCTCAGGTCTACAGAAGAGGTGTTCGATCCTCGTCCTGCACAGTCCGCGCCAGCCTGTCACAGTTTAGCTGACCTGCTCTGTCACCTCAGCTCTGCCTTCAAACAAACATTTACCACACTCAAAAACAGGTAACATAGTTGCCTTTGCACGTAGTATGAATACTTAAGTGTAAATTGAATTTCAGATGAGCTTGTGCTCTTTCTACCTTTGTATAGGTCTCAGTTGCCTCCAGAAGAGGTGATGCCTACTCCTTACCGCACCCTGAGCTGGCTCGGGCCGCCCTGCGCCTCTCGCATTCACAAAAACACCTTCAGCAGACTGGGACTGGATGAACTGGTGTCAACACAGGTTAATTACAGTGCAGCATAATTGTTCGTCACTAAAGTTGTACAGTCATGATGTCAGCTGGTACTGATTTTAGGTGCAACTCTGTATGTTATGTGAAGGCCCCAGACTGGAATGAGGACTTGCAAGTAGCCAAAGATCTTCCCGTAGGCAGTCTTGAGGAGAGGCTGCAGAGAGACAAAGCTCTGCTCCAGGTAATTCAAGAAAAGCACAAAAATGTCAATTAGCTCGTAAACCAAAGTGTGATTATTCAGGACATCATGTATCACCTGTTTGCTTTATTGTGCACTCAACTTCTTCTCCTCCTCCTCTACACACTTGTTCGTTCTTCTTTCCCCAGGTGAACAGTGCATTCATTCGGGCTGTGACACAGGGGGCAGAGACTGTTGTAGATGGCTTTGTGGAGCCAGTGCACGGAAACCCTGAAGACCCAGCGTTCCTGTGGGGCGGCCTGTTCATGAGCCAGGGGGCAGCCAGTGAAATGTTTGGTGGGGAAAGGGGTCGCAGGTGAGAGCAAACCATAAGTCTTGTTTTCCGTTTGGAATTACGTATTTTTTGTCACGTGTATTTAAAACTCATCTTCTACTTGCAGGGCAGCTCAGAGACTGGAGCTTAAAGGAGTACAGGCCTACAATAACATAGAGGGGCTACAGATCCTGCACACTCTACCTACAGCCATTGTAGACTACAGAGGAGTGCGCCTGTCTGCTCAGGGGCTGGCCCCTGGCCTGGAAGGCACAGAACAGGATCAGGCACTTGAACCTGCCTCAAGGTAAACCCTGTGAATTTAAAAATATTCAGGTACTGCTGTAGCCCTGTTACACTGTGAGGTCGACATTTTGGTCTAATTGTCTTTCTTCTTCTGTTCAATAGAGGCTTGCTTTATGGAGTACATGCAGGATGCCAAGAGTCACCCCACCGTAGAAGGCTGCTAGAGTTCTTGGCTCTAGCATCAAAGTCTCTTTGTATCCAGAAACATGTTGTTGTGGCACCTGGTGGCAAACACGTACCACTGTTCACCTCAGTGGACGCTCAGGGACTGTTGGGGGCTGATGGGAGATTCTACGTACTGGATGTGTTCAGGACCTTCCCAGCTGATGCCAACTTCTGTCCAGAGGTGGAGACAGAGACTCAGCAAATCAGTGGAGATGCGGAGAGTAGTAAAAGCTCTGAAGAGGACGAGGAGAAGAAGGGCTGCGTAAAAGAAGGCTGGCCAGAGAATTATAACTCAGACTCTGGGCTTCCAAAGAGCTTCCATCACGGACTCTGTAGGCTGAGGCCAGAGCTGTTGCAGGCCTTCATCCAGCACAAGTGGGTTCCATGTAAAGATGAAACACCTTTAAACTCTGTTGTTAAGTTGTTGTTCTTTTCCATAAAGTTTAAGTTTTGTCTTTTGCTCCTTGTAGACATAGCCAGTTCAGTCACCGTGTCAGGGAGATATTGGAAGAGAATGGAGGTTTTGAAGAATGCGCAGCAGCTTGTAAGAAGTGTTTTGGAAGATCAAACTGATTGGTGTAATTAGTAAAAACGCAACTTTTGCCATTTTATACCTGACAAATGTTTGCACGCTTGCAGGTGACTCTAGAGCGACTAGTGCACTACGAGCTGCTTGCAAAGAAGTGGGCTCGGTTAGCGACATCATCTTTGAGATGCGCTTTAATCCAAGCGTCTTCGCTCCAGGTATCACAATAAATCACACACACACACACACACACACACAAAAAAACACACACACACACAATATCAAATATGTTGCTGGAACACAATACAATACCCTTCTTGTGCTTTGTTTTCAGGAGTGTCCATCCCTCCCAGTGAAGATAAGGCAAAGAAGCTGCAGGAGAGGTTACTGAGGGAAGCTGCAGCTTTCATCATCACACACCAGATACCGGCCTTTGTAAGTGAAACCACTGTTTACATACTGTAATTAGCACATCTAGTGCAAACATGATACAAGCTCAGCATATGTCTGTGTGTTTTTGCAGGTGGAGCATTGCCTACACAGCAATGAGGCACCAATGGATGGAGCTACACTTAAAGAGACCCTGAGCCAGAGAGGCATCAACCTGCGCTATTTGGGCCACGTGATGAAGGCTGTCAGCCAGTCAGAACACAAGGAGCGCCTGAGGCATATAATGGTTTGTTTGATTCACACAAGTCAAATTTAACTTGTCTTATTGACGTAATCATTCTCTTAACTAGGCTTTCTAACGTCCCTCCTTTTTGTCTTGACCAGAGGACGGTCGTTGGTGAAATTTTCATCCGCTCAACAAGAAGAGTGTTCAACAATTTCATTCAGGTATGTATTAATCTCTAGCGAGCATTCCTGTTCTAATCTTCCACGCCATCAAAATTTGAAAGGTGTTGAAATCGCAGCAGGTGTGGGTCCACACACTCCAGAGAGAATGAACTGCAGCCTGGGGTTATGTCTTGGCAGGGTGTGGACATTCCCAGTCTCTCTGCAGCTGTCAGTCACTTTCTCTGCTCCCTACTGGTTCCCAACTTCACGCCCGCTCCTGTGGGGGAGGAGCCAAAGAAGAAATCAAGGCGGCGTGGCCGAGGGGCTGGGGCCTCTGAAAGCACGTCCTGGAGCATGCTCACAGGGGCTGAGCTGTGGAACCTGGTCTGCCTGGATGCTGGTGAAACATACAACATCTCTGACGGCCTCGGGTAAGGACGCTGCCTGTGTTTGCTGCTCTCACTTCAGGTGTGTTAGCTACAGTATGGCTTGGAGTTCACTTTATAATAACTGGCATTTTTCTCTGCGACAGCTCTGGTCCGAACCACCTGGTGGAGCACTACGGCCTCCAGAGGGTCTCTTTGCTGAGAGAGTTCTGTATAAAGACTGGAGTACAGGTAACAGATACATATAGAATATGAAATAACAACTGGAACACATATAGAGGGGTTACAAATAAAAGGAAACCCCTTACTAAATGAGTGAAGATACATAACAAATGCAGTTGCTTCCAGAAGGTGCATTGTATGCTACATTTAAGTAATTATAATCCCATCATCAGACATTCTGGTTGACAGCCAACATATGATGATCATGAGCTTGCAACATTTCTATCCTGATGGGAGCGGTCTATTCCAGGGTGACGTCCATAGGACACAAGGGGTCACTGAATGGTTTGATGAGTGTGAAAATTATGTGAATCATATGCCATGGCATTCGCAGTCACACAATCTCAACCAAATTGAAAACCTATGGGAGATTTTGGACATCAAAACACCAAATTAGTGAATACCTTTTGGAGAATGGAGTTCAATCCATCCAGTAGAGACTCAGAGCCTTGTTGGTTCAATGTCAAGGTGAATTGAAGCTATTCTGGCAGCAAGTGGTGGCAAACACTTTACTGAGACACTATGTTGGTTTTCCCTTGAATTTGTAACCAAACTGTGTATTACCTGTACATTTTCTTGATATACACAAATTTGAAATGGCCAGATAAACAATTGAAGAGAGATACTGTATAATAACAGGAAAACATGTGTTTGTTACTTCTGTGTCACCACCAGTTGAGACTGAGAGACTACTCTTTCAACAACCTAAACAAGGCTCCCATTGGTCCGGACGATGTCCTCAACATCTTCCCTGTCGTGAAGCACATTCACTTGCCAACTGCAGATGCTTCAACAGCGTACCTGGCTGCACAGACCTCCCTTCACAAAGGTATGTCAGTATCTGTATGCTTTAAGTTCATGTTTCCTTTTTGAATAAAATCTAAATGAAGATCTCAACCTGTGTTCCCCTGATGGCAGGTCTGCTGGATCAGACCCATAAGCAGCTGAAAGATGCAGCCTACCTGTATGGCAGGGTATGTGATGACCTAAACCCGGAGGCCTGCTTTTGCCAAAGCCTGTTGGCAAAGGTGGCATACCTGCGGGGAAAGGCAGCTGAGGTAGACCAAATTACATTTTACATTAACACCTTTTTTCAGCACGAGAAAAGTAGGGTTTGTACACACGGGAAACATTGTACTTACTCCGACATGTTTCTGACAGCTTAGTCAATTATTAGTTAATAACGTATCGTAATGTATTTGAAAGGGGATGCATAAAGAGTATTATTATAATTTTGATGATATGTCTAAACCTACTATATTGTTGTATTATATAAGAAAGTGCAAGTCTTGCTATAACATTAGTAGTCCAAAATGCATCCACTCTGGAAAAGGCAGAGGTGACTGTGTCAATTTCATGAAGTATAAGAGGTTACATGTTTTTTATTTCTTAATATAGATGATCCAATTCTTCTTTCTGTTCTCCAGGCTCGCAGTGCCCAGCTGAAAGCAGTGGTCATCAGTGAGAGAGTGCTTGGCTTTGACCATCCAAACACTATCCAGCAATATGTGAGTGTAGCTGAACCCAACATAGACATGAACTGCAACTTGCATATTTCTATAGGTTTAAACAATATATATAAAGTATAACCTGTGTCATGTGTGTAGAGTGTGATTGTTGTAATTTTGTTGTCATATGCAGGCCCTCCTGGGTGTGTACATGTTTGCTGGAGGGGAGACTGCCCTGGCCCAGAAGTGTCTCCTCAGAGCTCGCTTGCTAACACTAACAGTCCACGGAGAGGACCATCCCTACACTGCAACACTGGATGTAGGTTACCACATATTGGTGTTTTTTAATTTATTTTTTAACCTTTATTTATACAGGAAAATCCCATTGAGACCAAAGACTCTTTTGCAAGGGAGACCTGTTTGCCTTTCCCACGTTACCATTCACACGCACATAGCAGGCTAACTATCGACATTGTCTTGCCCAAGGACACAACAACCATGACACAGGTGGCAGGGCGGGGATCGAACCTTCAACCTTTTGATCATCAGCCGACCCGCTCTACCAACTGAGCCACAGTCGCCCCGCTCTTGCTATTCACAATGTCATTATATACGATAATGACCTTTTTTTGACAAGCTCAATGTTTCCCGGCAGGGCTGTCTCGGGTTTATGTTGACAGGAGATCTGCAGGGGCAGTTCTTGAAGAACGCCCTCAGACTCAACACTTCCTTCTTCGGCACCACAAATGTGCACACCGCTCTCACGTAAGATGCCATTCAAAGTTTACCTTGCTTTATTTTTTTGTCAAACACCATTAACATTTATTTTACTGGTTTTCTGTCTTTGCAGTCATCACCTGATGGCAACGTGGATGTGCAGCAAAGGAGACTACCGAAGTGCTATGACCCACGAGAAAGAGGCCCTCACTGCTTTTACCTCCTTGGTCTGTATATCTGCATGTGTGAGAGAGCGAGAGTTTTGTGGATTGGTTGAGTGTCTGTGTCATCTCATGCTTATTTTTCGTTCTCAGGTGGGAGAGGAACACTCTCAGACACGCTCCAGCAAAGAGTTCCTGTGCACCATAACCCAGCAGGCGGTGAAGGTGGAGCGCTCCCTCAGACAAGCAGGACCTGACTGCATGGAGCAACCGGTGGAGGTACGCCCCAAAGGAGCTCATGTGGTCTGTCTCTCTTTGTATCACTCCCAAAAAGAAAAAAAGTATTTATTTATTCTTCAACCTCTGTCCTCAGTGTCTAACCCCAACAAGTGATGCTGTGCTGGAGCTGATGGTCCTGGTGACAGGGATCAGGAAGATTACAAAAAGGTATTTATTCACCATAATATATCATATGATATAATAAGCATAAAACAGGTCAAATGTGCTGTGATGTGAAAATGTAGCTTGAATGACATTAAGTTTTTTGAAGGTAACATCAAATGTTAATGAATCCATTTAGGTTTTTATTTTACACATACATTGAATAAACAAACATTCTTGATAAGGATCACATTTGTTTATTGTTAATAGTCAGAATTATAACCAATGTAGGCCTACGTGTTTCTCCTAAAACATTGCATTTGAAAAATAATGCATTTATTTACTGTAACTCGTTCTACAGCATTACACATTACCATAGATATTGTGATAAAAGTAGCCATTCTGCATTGTGAGCTCTTTTAATTTCGATTGTACCTTCTTGATCTTTTTTTTCTATTTACCACGATTAACTGCTTCATCCTGAAACAAATGAATATAAGAAATATCAAAATCACAATTTCAAACATAACTGGCTCCAGCAGCATGCAGTTTTATTTGTTGTCACTTTTTGTTCCAAGTAGAGCCACTCACTCATGAATTGTTGTTTTCACAGTGACAGTTTCCGTGAGTACAAGCAGAAACACAAGGAACTGAAGGAAGCGGTGGCAAAAGAACTGGGACTCACAGTATCTAACGGGCGCGTCACAGTCTCAGCAGAGGCCATTTTCGGGGGAGAGAAGAGCTCAGATCAAGAAGCAGGATGTGGGAAGGAAGCCGAGGAGGAAGGAGGGCGCCCGGCAGTGGAGGATGCCAGTGAGGGCCAACAGGAGCAGCCAGTGGCACAGGCCTTGGTGGAGAGTGCTGCCGAGGTTCAAGCTAATGGTCATGTGATTGAGCCAGCTGAACAAAATCAGCAAACAGATGGAGGAGACAGTGATGAGAGTGCGGTTGCTTCAGGTGCCCAGGTCAAGATAATGAATGGGGAGGCAGAGATCAGGGCTGAGACCATTAGTGCAGCACCACATAAAGCAAACGGCAGCATAGCCAATGGGGAGACAGAATCTGATACAACACTTGATGAGATTAAGTCAGATGAGATAAACGGTGAAATAAACGGAGCCTCGGACACCTCTGTTAGTCCATCCGCCCTTAAGAGTAAAAGCACCTGGGCAGATGTTGTGTCAAACGCTGCCATAGCCAATGGTGAAGGAGTCATAGACACAGCAGTCAATGGAGTGGCCGACGCCGTCACTACAAACGGGGTAGCCGAGGAGTGAAAAACTCAATACAGGAGACCAGTGTTGTAGTCAAGAGAAGGTTTTTTTTCTTTTTCCAAGCCACTGCTGTAGGATGAAACTCGCCCAGGAAACCTATGTGTAGCTAGATTTGAACCAGTGAACATGAAGAGGAGCTAAAGCTAAAGAGTCACATGATGAGTTACTTTGTGTTGGAGATTGTATTGCTTATGCTGGTAGAGGGCTGTACTGTTTGAGTGCTTTTCTTTTTTTCAACAATAAACTTTTTACTCTGGTTTACCAGTGATCTTGGCTCTCTTTTATTCTTGCACCCATGTAAATTAAACAAATAACATGTGAATGTATGGTTCTATAAAGCACAGTCATGATTCAGGTAATTCAACAAAATTAAAACAGAGACAATGATAAACTGCCAAAGTGGAACAATATGCTATAAAAATAGATTCAGAACAAACAAATTGTAGTATTAGGACTAGACTTGTGTAATTTCCCCATTTAATAGAAATAACTTTGTTTTAGTGCACATAGTTGACAAACCACAAAGCTGAGTTAGTGTTTTCTGTAATGTTTTGTTTAACATGTAACTCAGGTTTGATTTTTATGTACTAAACTAAAGTAAATGAATTTAAGAGGGCTGGCTGTAATGCATTCAATTAATAGTGAAGGCAGTTTCAAACCCAATTCACCTTTGGGCACACCCAAAATCACTGATGGGTGTGTTGCGACAAGTTATTTTATTTACCTGTAACTAACAGTGATGTCACAATTTCCTGGAGTGCAGCTGTATATCACTGCAACAGGGTAAGGAATTAACCACTGGAGGTCGCCAAATACAACGTTTACAGGAGCATGCAAAATACCTTGAGACAAACTGTCATAGCAACACAGTAAGACAAGATTCCATCCTCAATTTGAAGCAGGCTTCATGTATTTAAAACGGTTTACAATAATGATCAATGGCAATAAATAAAAACATACACACTATCCATTTTGTGTTCATGTCCTGTGTCAGCTCAGTGTTTCCCTCTGAATTATCTCCAAATCAGGGCAGTGTTGGTACTTTGGTTCAGGTGGCTGCGCCCAGGTGGATTCTGGGAGTCTGTTAAGGCGGCTGTTGGGAAAGGTGATGACCGCTGTGTCACTGAAGACGTCAATCAGACGGGACGGACACGGGAGCTGTCGCTCCTCACACACAGACACAGCCTGAGAAATGTAGCTGTAGTCTCGCTGGAACTCCCTCTCGATCGTCCTGAAGGGGAGAGAGACAGAAAACGTCACTTCACATCCCATTTCTTAAAACATTGTAATACTCACTATCGTCGTGCGGACTCACCTGTCCCACATGCCATTGAAGCTGTTTCCAATGATTGTCATCAGAGGGAGACTGCGAGTACTCCAGTTCTTCCACAGAAGGTTGTTGTACAAGGCTTTTCCACAATGCATCAGGTAAAAGAGCGTTGGTTTAGTGGCCTGTCGCTTCCCCTCCTGCACGATACAGTGAGACATAAAGGTTATTTTTGACTGGCGCTTTGGAAAATCAACTGAATCTTGCTAAAATCTCAAAACTGATGATGCAAGTCCTTTTTCTTCCACAATGTCCATGTTTTCTTATTGTTTTATTTCCTGATCTAAAAATGCCTAGGTAGGAATGTTTGTTCGTCAGTAGCCGCCACTGACATCCTGTTAGCCTCAAGTTTCCCACAGGCTGTTGAACACACAACTAGGGCTGCAACTAACGATTATTTTGATAATCGATTAATCTGTCGATTATTTTCTCAATTAATCGATTATTAATCGATTAGTGTTTTGGCCCGTAAAATGTCAGAAAATGGTGAAAAATGTTGATAAATTTTCCAAAGCCCATGTTGACGTCCTCAAATGTATTTTTATGTCCAAAACACAAAGATATTTCAGTTTACTGTCATAATAGGATTAAAGAAACCAGAAAATATTCACATTTGAGAAGCTGAAATCAGAGAATTTGGAAATGTTTTATTAAAAAATTACTTGAAACGATTATCGATTATCAAAATAGTTGTCGATTATTTTAATAATCGATTCGTCGATTAATCGTTGCAGCTCTACACACAACACTTTACAGTCCACTCTTCAGTTCAGATACCATACACAACAAAAACACTGAGACAGACCTACTCACCCAAACAGCTTTCTAGGCTAAACATTCACATCCAACTTAAACCGTGGTTTGATGTGAAAAAGGGTTGGCAACTTTGCAGGACTGTAAATATTTTGCCATTTGTTTTAAACGGGCTGAAACATTCAACAACACTGTCAAGTATCCATTTGTTCTCTGAACTGTACATCTGCTAACAGTTTTTCACTTTTCTGACAGGCCAGATGAAAACTGACCTCATTTTCTGTGAGTACATTCAGACCCAGCTCTCTTAGTACATCTATTTCTCCGGATGAGAATGCAGGGTCATAAACAGAGCAGTCCCTCAGTGGAATCTAAAAGGGAGAGGAGCGCGAGACAGAATTTAAGACGAAGACAAGTCTTGTTAAGTGAGTGTTTGTTGTCTTATTGGATGAGCATGTCCTCTCACCTGTCCTGCATTGAGCAGCAGCAGCAACATGGCGAGCTGGTAGCGTGCTGAGACACAGGAGGAAAAGCAACCGAGGCCATAACACACACATTCTAGCTGCTGACATGTTCTGCCATCTGCGCTCCTCCCCAGCTGGTCGGTGGGGCCCTCAGCATCCTGGTTCTCTGCAGTTCTGGAGAGGTCTTCTGATCCTGCCACCAGCAACTGATCTGGAGACAAGGACCCAGGAAATTGGGAAAAGTGGAAAATAAATATAAAATTATTATTTAATTTCCCCCCATATAGTAGGCCTTAGCATCTTAAGAAAATGGAGAATTAGTCATGTTTTAATGTAAATCGTCTAAGGCCTATTATGATTTCATAGCAAAACTCAAATAATGGTGAGATGAAAATACATGTCCAGCATAGTTACTTTTCCACTCGGACCAAAACTCCTGGCACCTGAGCTCAGCCCTGCAGAGAGGGAGGACATGCACAGTTAATCGACTCTCTTGGTAGTTGATTTGGTGTGAATAGTGTCAGGCCTAAAAATGTCACCTAAACATGTATTACTACTGCTTAACTGTATTTCTTACATTGTGTCTCTGATTCGTTTGATAGTTTTCCCGACGTCCAGCGGCTCCTGGCAGCACGTTGAGTTTACAGGCACCTGAAGTGATTTTTTTGCCCGCGCTGCGCCTTTACGTCGACGGGCCACCTGCCACTCTGCCCCGGTGTCTGACATCTACGCTGATTTACGGTGCCCCAGATATAAAGTAAAAAAGTATTATTTTGTTTCGTTTCCCAAGTTCCAATTTCAGTGCTGCCTAGGATTGAAAAGTCTGCAGGCAAGCATGTGGGACTATTTTGAGTGTCACACGCTATTTTCCTCTTCCGGTGTCATGCCAAATTGCATATTCAGAAACACAAATTAAAATAATGTTTGTCTTTTTTCTTTACGAAACATTGTACATGTACGCGTGGATCATGTAAGAAATTATACGCCAGGGAAATAACATTTTGGGCCACAAACTTTGGCCTTTACAGGCTATGAGATTTGCACAGTTACGACGGCAACCGGAAGTACTTGTGGTTTCGTCCGTACAACGAATCAGTTAGCTCGAAACTAGCTGTATTTTCTTTCGTTGCTGTCACAGAAGAATGCATGTACACCTGATCTTTGAGTAGGAGACTAACGAACGATTCAGGTGAGTTATAGAAACAGCATTTTCATTATATCTCTACGTGCAAGTTTTTTGGGGAAGTCGAGCTTTGTTCATAATCTAGTGTTAGCCTTTGCTAGTACATTTTAGCTCGTCTTCACGCTGGGGCAGATTCATACATGTAGTCGTTTAGTTATTTAAGCACTGCTGTGGTTGTGGTAGTGGTATACATTTTTCTATGAGTTAATATTAACCTTGCTCTAGCTTTATAGTTGTTGGCACCACATCTGGTCAAATATATAATTACCACCCGATCAAAGCTACAAAAAATATAACTTAGCCTACTGGATGTAATGTTAGTTTGACTAAATCAACTTTATAGATGTATATCTCTTCTTATGCTTTGCCTTGATTAACGATTGTCATGGAGATGACTCTGGTTGAAGCTTATAATTTGGATTTTTTTACAATTAAAATGTTTATGCTTTAACCGTCTTGGTATTTTCTTTATTGTGTTATCCAGGGATGTCCATGTCCCACCTATATGGGCGGAGAGGTGGGGAGGAGGAGGATGGTGTGGAGATGGAGAGCTTCGAGATAACAGACTGGGACCTGGCGAATGAGTTCAACCCAGAGCGCCGCAGACACAGGCAGACCAAGGACCAAGCCACTTATGGCATCTGGGCCGACAAGGACTCGGATGAAGACGAGAGGCCAAGCTTTGGGGGAAAGAAGTGAGGCATCGGTGTAATGTTGTTGCTTCCCCAGATGTCCCTGTTGTGTGAAAGACTGTTCCCCTGTTATTAGATGATTTTGCTCCCTTAACTTTTTGTCTCCTACACCTGCACTCAGCCACATCCCTAACCCCAACTAGTTATCTCTGCTGTGTTGAACCACCATCTAACCTTATCCAAAGGGACATTTATCATCCCAAGAGGGGTGTTAAATTTTTTTTTAAATAAATAAATAAATTGAGTCCAAATTTTTGTGCCTTTTTTAAGATCTAAAGATTACAGTGCCCCAGTGAGCTTTGTGAGTGCTGGTCTGCGGAAGACTGCAGCTGAGGAGAAAGATCTCCAACAGAAAGAAGAAGGAGGCTCCGATGCTTCTGATGATGATGTTCCTTCAGCAACGCCCCCTTCTCGTGGCATTGCACCCAAAAAACTCCAAAAGGTAAATTTAGTTGTTTGCATTTTGTTTACCCATTGGAATTGTATTGATTGACCTTTTTGGTCAAAAATGTATTTTAATTTTTTCTTATTTTACTTAGGGTAATCAGTGGGGGAACCAGTCCCAGAGGTTTGCAGGTGGCGTACAGTCTGGTCAAGGCATTGGTAGCTGGGAGAAGCACACAAAGGGAATTGGACAGAAACTTCTGCAGAAAATGGGCTACCAACCCGGCAAAGGCCTGGGAAAGAATGCTCAAGGTGGGTAGGCCTGCGGAGACTGTTTTTAAGAAGTTAACGAAAAAGTGCAGAGTTAATATTTTCTGACCAAGCGCCCTCTTACTGCTGCAGGTATTATAAACCCCATTGAGGCAAAGCTTCGTAAAGGCAAAGGAGCAGTGGGCGCTTATGGCAACGAGCGAACGAAGCAGAGTCTTCAGGATTTTCCTGTGGTCGATTCAGAGGAAGAGGAGGAAAAGGTCAATTATCTTTGCTTCTCCTCATCTGCACCATATGTTACATTACATAGCAGAAGTGATATGTACAGTCAAGTCAACAATATTTTGACATTGTTTTAAATTTCTGTCTGCGCAGGAGTTTCAGAAGGAGCTAGGCCAGTGGCGTAAAGATCCGGCAGGCTCAGTAGGAAAGAAGAAACCCAAGTACTCCTACAGAACCGTGGATGAGCTGAAGGCCAAAGGCAAGCTGGCAGGGCGCAGTATAGCGGCATCCGCCGGAGAGTTGGCAAAGGTCAAGGTATGTTTGAAAAGACTTTGAGTACATCTCACAGGAACGTTATGAAGGCGCTCCTGCTTTTACTTCCATACTCCTCCAAATAAGGCTTTGATTTTGTAATAAGCATCCGGGACACTAGTTAATTGTAGTTTTACATGCATTACAAGCACCTGTGGATGAAATTGTTATGTGTTAATGCAAGCAAGAAGTTGGCTGCTATTTTTTTGTCTCTTGAATCTAATTTCCCTCATATGTTTTCACTTCTCTAGGTAATAGATATGACTGGAAGAGAGCAGAAGGTGTATTACAGTTACAGTCAAATGTCCAACAAGCACAGTGTTCCAGATGAAGGTCCGCCGAACATGTCCGCCCAGGAGCAGAAGGGATCTGGCTTCGCTCTCCCTGAACTCGAACATAACCTGCAGCTACTGATAGACCTCACAGAACAGGACATATTGCAGGTATAAGGTGGAACCAAAAATATGTGCCAAATATGACTATTCAAGGCTTCTCTCGTGCATTGTGTGGTTGTGGTTTCTATTTACCGCTCGGCTGCTTGTCCTACCAAATACTGACATGCTCCTCTTTTTGCTATCTTATCACGGCCTCATGTAGTCTGCCAGGCGTCTGCAGCATGAAAAAGATGTGGTTGTTTCTCTGAGTCACGAGTCCCGAGCACTGCACAGCAGATTGGATGTAGAGCAAGATGCCATCCAGAGAATGGAGGCCGTTCTGGCATTGGTGGAGCGGTTTCCTTCTGGGGACATGGCACCGGGAGTGGGACCCTCCCTGCAGGTGCATAAACAAAATCCAGCAGGCATACGCAGACACACCACATCCATGCACGCACGCACCACGCACAGACTTAAAGCTATGGTTATTTGGCTGTTTCAGTTTAGTTGGTCCTTGCTCTGCTATCACATCTATATGGGTAATAACTTGTTTTGTTGCTTTCCTCTCCTTTCTTCAGGAGTGTGCCCAGATCTTTGAGTCTTTACAAACAGACTATTATGAAGAATACAAGACGATGGGATTGGCAGACCTGGCTGTAGCTGTTGTCCAGCCGTTGCTCGAAGAGAGACTTCGTTCCTGGGACCCTCTGAAGGTGTGCTTTTTGCAATTATTTTATTTTTGAATGAACTCCTTGCTTTAATCATTAATGATTAATACTGAAATAACCACTTTATTTTTATTTATTTTTCATTATTTCAGGACAGTTCTTATTGTCTGGAAGACATCGGTAAGTGGAGAGCAATCCTTGAATCTAGAGAGCTCCACTCCAGTGCCCCGGATTCAAACATGGACCCTTACCACAGGTCAATTTAAACACACAAACATTTCTTGAGCTGTGCTGATGTATTAACATGGATGCGTTGCTGTTACAGCATGGTTTTTGACAGTATGTGTCCTGTCTTTGTTTGTTCAGACTGTTGTGGGAGGTATGGATCCCAGTGATGCGGTGCTGTGTGTCAAGCTGGCAGCCTCGTATAGTAGGGCCAATGGTGGACTGTGTGGAAGTGTGGGCTCCTCTACTCCCTCTGTGGATCCTGGACAACCTGCTGGAGCAGCTGATCTTACCTCGGCTACAGCGAGAGGCAAGACGATTCAATCATCATTATCGTTTCACATGTACCTGTTGATACTTGCCTCTTACATTCTCCTTTTTTTTATAAATTTTTTAAACAGGTGGATTGCTGGAACCCTCTAACTGACACAGTGCCCATCCACTCGTGGATCCACCCTTGGCTCCCTCTGCTCCAATCACGTCTAGAACCTCTTTACCCACCAATCAGAAGCAAGCTCTCCAACGCCCTGCAGCGGTGGCACCCCAGCGACACCTCGGCCCGTCTCATCCTGCAGCCGTGGAAGGACGTTTTCACACCAGGTGCATGGGAGGCCTTCATGGTGAAAAACATCATCCCCAAACTAGGTATGTTGTCACCAGTGACAGCCTTAAGCATGCAATAGCAGCAGAAAAATGCTAATTTCTCAGCAGTTTTATAATTCCCTGTCTGTTCCTTTCCCACCGTTTTCCATTCTTCCTGTGACGGCTCCCGTTTCCCTCCTCAGCGCTGTGTCTGGAGGAGCTGGTCATAAACCCTCATCAGCAGCAGATGGAGCCATTTCACTGGGTCATGGACTGGGAGGGCATGTTGTCCCCTTCAAGCCTTGTGTCCCTGCTGGACAAAAACTTCTTTACAAAGTGGTTACAGGTAAGTGCCTATATTACACAGTACATTTTTACATAGAACAAGAAGTGATTAAGATGCATGTATCCACAATTATATCACTTCTATTAAATGCGTTTCTTTTGTGACTTTGTTGTGTCCGTTTGTGTTTTGTTGATTTTAGGTCCTGTGTTCATGGTTGAGCAACAGTCCGAACTATGAGGAAATCACCAAATGGTACCTGGGCTGGAAAACCATGTTTAGTGACATGTTGTTGGCGACAACGCTGATTAAAGATAAATTCAATGAAGCTTTGGACATCATGAACCGTGCAGTGTCTTCAGGCATGGGTTAGTATTACACACAGAGGAGAAACGCATGAAAACTTAAGCAGCATTGTTTTGTAAAATATTAAAATTCAGCCATTGAGCTCCTTGTTATAGGATATATATATATATATATATATATATATATATATATATATATATATATATATATATAAGCTGCTGTTCCAAAACATACAAAGACACTCATTATTTTTCCTATCCACAGGTGGATATATGCAACCTGGTGCACGGGAGAATATTGCATATCTCACACAGACAGAGAGACGGAAGGACTTCCAGTACGAGGCACTGCAGGAGCGCAGAGATGCTGAGAGTGTGGCTGCTCACAGGGGCGTAGGCAGTGGCGTGCCGACTAACTTTAAAGATCTTATCCAGGCCAAGGCAGAGGAGAACAACATTGTCTTCATGCCCCTGGTGGCCAAACGGCACGAGGGCAAACAGCTGTACACATTCGGTCGTATTGTCATCTACATAGACAGAGGGGTTGTGTTTGTGCAGGGAGAGAAAACTTGGGTTCCCACGTCTTTGCAGAGTCTGATAGATATGGCTAAGTAAGGGGGACTGGCTGATTCCTTGGTCTGCCAAATAAGTATAGTAAATGCTTGCTTTTTATGCAACTTTGTTATCATGATCCTTATCTTATATTTGTTTGTACATTTTTAAAGTGTCACTAGAACTGTGAATAAATGATTTTTGAATGTATTTTGTCTGCTTTGTCACTGGTTTCATTCATTTGTTGGTTTTCAGAAGATTTTGCATTTAGTAGAGACAAGCTATTTTCTCTACATAGCATATTTCCTTTCAAGTCTACTCTGCTTTTTGTACAGTACCCTATATAAAGTAATATACATACTGATAACATGATAGTCTTCATTACTTTATTCAAATTATTTCTCCATTATGGTATTGTTAGATTCATTTTGCCTTGGAATTTTTTTTGTTCCTTAATTTTCCAGTTTATAATGAAAAACAATCTAATACCAGAGTAAAAGATAAGAAATGAAGTAGAAAGTATGTATTTATCGCAGTCTTTGAATGACATGACGTTTTCGTTACTGTAGGTGGCATTGTAGCTTCTGGTTTGTTTTCCGACTATCCGGTCTGATAATTTTGATACAACTAGGCTTCCGTCCGTATTCAGCGCTTTGCAGTGTAACAAAAGTCTCCCGTACATGTGCATTTGCACACGATTTAATTATTTCAGACGCATTTTTGCATCAAACAGGTATGTGGATATTTGTATCAATATATCATCAAATACCCAGTGTATCGACAGCTTGGTGATTATGATTGAAAACATGCCTTTCTGAGCATATAAGCTAACGGTTGTTAGCCACTGAGCTAGTTAGCCTACGCCACCACAGAGCTGTAGTGCTAACTTTAGCTAGCGTGCTAAAAGGGTAATATTTGTAGAAAATACGTACGCTTCTGGTAAGAACAATGTGAACAACCTGTTATAATAACTAGTCCACTATATTGTGCTTTTCCAGCCACCAATGTCGGACGCCTTGAAGAAGCGAAAGGCGAAGGTCCTCCGCACTGAGGGAAGCACCCCGGAGGTGAAGCGAGGTCGTGGAGATGGGGACCCACAGGTAAGGCACCGCCGGAGGGGACTGGGGAGGTGCAGCACTGTGTTTGAAGACAAGCAGAAGGTCTGGGGTCTCATGTCAGCAGCAAAACCCTCCTCAGAAAGGGTTTAAGTGGACAATGGAGCTGAGATATAAAGATCAAAACATAGACCCTGGGGTGTGAACCACCTATATCCACTGGAGTTATTGAACACAAGTATATCTTAAGATATACTTTGGTTTAAGATTGAAGACTTCTCAATCTAACAGAACGATGGATTTGGGTTTACAAAATCACAGAAAATTCTTGCTTATAATGAAGCAGTCAGCAGAACCATGGATTAATCTGTTTTTGTGAATGGGATGATGGTCAACACATCCTTTGTTTATAAAGGAACTATGAGAGAAAATACTAACTACACTGGATGTACATCCTCTATTTTAAACACTTTATTTATACAAGATAACCAGGTACTTATTTAGGATAATAGAAGTATAGAGTAGTTAGTTCTTTCGATCACTAAACCACAGTGATCACAAGTGGAGCAACATGTGCAAAACTCTAACAACACTATGCACAGCAGCAGTTTATGTGGACCAAACTCTAGCTCGTTTTTCATTGCTTTAACACAATTTTCAAAACTTTACACACACTTTGCTCGTGGCTTAACCACAGCCTGCACAATACTTTTGATTTCCAGCACTTTGTTCAAATTCTAACACACTGCTGTCACAACTGTAAACCACAAATTCAAAACAGAATTGATTTCAGCGTAGTGCATTTCAAACACTGCGGATTGCAATTTCAACATATATACAGTAGGGGAGAACGGGGTAAGTAGGCACACTTTTTACTCTAGTGAGAATTGCTCATCACCAAAACATCTGTCAATAGCCATTCCTACATTAAATTGAAGCATAAGGTGTTGGCTAGAAATGTGTGTCTCTCTTTTTTTCCAACTTATTGTAATGAAGAAGTAATTTACCATCAAAGACACTCTGACACATTGTGACAACCAACCCCATCAAGGGGTCGGTTGTCACACACTATGGTGTTGTTTGTCACAATGTTATCTTAATGGGAAAAATCTTAAAAAGAAGGCAAGGAGGCAGAACCAAATTTGAATGTTTAATTGCATTGTCAAGTTGACAAATAGGCCTACATAACTTACTGTAGCCTTGGCAGCTGGTCTAGTTTGGGATGCACTGGGTTGTTTTGATTTTGTTGCCCTTTTTTCTTTTGCTTGCTAGCTGCCTTTTCCTGCTCTATTCTTTCCTTCTCTGGGGTGTCAGTGAGGATACAGCTTGACAATTTCTTTCGTTATTGAGTTCCTTTTCTGGCTGCAGCCTTGAGATAACATGTGACAACCAACCCCCCAAAAAATTTGACGACCAACCCCAACTTGAATTTCTTGCTAGCATCAAGGCCAACAACCATCTGACAACTAATTAGCTTGCTAACCACAATCTAAACTATAGTTTACCCTTCACACTTTCTGAGGGTAACAAGTGTTTTGTTATAAACCCAATGTGTAAAAGCCTAGAAGAAAAATACTGAGAAGCAAAATATTTTGAATTTGACATGAAAAACACAAAACATCCTCTCACCTGAAATGCAGCAGTCTAACTCCAAGGAAGTCTATGTATGTGACCTCTGATCCCAATTCTGGACCTTTTTTATATCAACATGTCAGAGCTAGCGCGCTCTGGTGGCGAGATATAACGAATGTGACATCCAACCCATGTGACAAATTACCCCGTTCTCCCCTATATATAGGGAAAGCTCAAAAATACTTATTTTTTGGAAATGGACCAAGGAAGACAGGTTGGTGGAGGGAGAAGAATGGCAGTGAGAGTGTGGATGTGTGAAGGAAGACCTAGAAGATATAGAGCTGTAATTTATGATGAAATACAGTAAGGGCTACACTGACCCTGTGAATCATAGTCTCTCATTGAGAGAGGCAGGGTTGAAGGTGCAACCCAATCTGCAAATATCTAAAGTTGCATCTGTAATACAAATTTTCCGGCAAACAAACGGGTAAGAGTTGCATCCTTACAGTAAATGACAACATTACAGGGATTGATTTTTGTATTACAATTATAGAATATTTACACAGATAAATATTACATTTGGAAATGTTATCAATAAAATATAAAATATGTATCTATTGAAGCAAACTTCTGATTTTCATTTCTTTTTGTTTGCCTAAAAAAACTGGTATGTTTATAAAATAAACAATTTCATGTGAAAGAATTTCACTTTTTCCTCAAAGAAAATATTATGTAATTTGTGTGAAGTAACTCAAATTATTCAAACTGTAAAGATTAAAAGTTTGTAATTTCTGTATTGGAGTCTGATGCTAGTGTTTATACTGTGAGTGTGTTCTGAGTGACAGTGTGGGTTATCTCAATGACGATTGTTCATAGTGTTCGCTGCACTGAGCCTATTTTGCAGGTGATGTAAACTGTTCACCTCCAGTGACTGTTGGTAGTGCAGACTGTAGTTAGAGTTTTGCACATTGAGCTCCAGTTGTGCCCACTGTGGGTTAGCGACCGAAAAAAAATTGTAACTCTGGGACATGAGCTAACTCAGTCACTCACCACTGCTCTGACCACAAGTGCATGAATGGTTTCAGAGAAAAGTGTGCTAGAGTTTAAGTAGGACTGACAGTGGTGTGATATACTGTTTTCCCTTGTATGTTATTTCCAGGATGTGTGTGTGTATAATGAAGAGGTGGAGCTGGACAGAAGGGACCCTGAGCAGGACTACCTGCAGTACAAAGAGTCATGTGAGGGCTTGGCCACACTCATGAGTGAGATCAAGGATCTTAAAGCCAATGGAGCAAAAGATGGGGTAAGAATCATACTTTTCACATACCTATCCAAACAACTCTGTCATAAAATGCGTATTTCATAGTCTGTAATATTTTAGTTTACTAGTGAACTCATTTTGGTGAAATGCTGGTATTGTGGTTTTGGTACATCTAATACATGTATCACAGTATTGTATAAGTCATCCCGGACAAAGTTGAATCTGTCTTCAGCATAATATTGAATCCAACTCATTGTATCTGTTCTCAGTGTGCTGAAGTGGAGCAGAAACGTATGCAGAGCTCAATCCACTTCATGAATCTGAAAAAACTCAATCGTCTGGCTCACATGCGGCTGAAGAGAGGCAGAGACCAGACACACGAGGTATTCCCCTCAATACTCTTAAATGCTGTCCAACGTTCATGACTGTTAAAAGAAATACCAGCTTAGATTCAATTCACCCTATTCCACTATTTAGCTGACATACAGTATCTCACAAAAGTGAGTACACCCCTAACATTTCTTCAAATATTTCATTATATCTTTCCATGCGACAACACTGAATAAATGACACTTTGATACAATGTCAAGTAGTCAGTGTACAGCTTGTATAACAGTGTAAATTTACTGTCCCCTCAAAATAACTCGACACACAGCCATTAATGTCTAAACTGTTGGCAACAAAAGTGAGTACACCCCTAAGAAAAAATGTCCAAATTGGGCCCAAAGTGTCAATATTTTGTTTTGCCATCATTATTTTCTATCACTGCCTTAACCCTCTTGGGCATGTAGTTCACTAGAGCTTCACAGGTTGCAACTGGAACCCTCTTCTACCCATTCATGACGACATCAAGGAGCTGGTGGATATTAGAGTCCTTGCGCTCCTCCATCTCCCGTTTGAGGATGCCCCAAAGATGCTCAATAGGGTTTAAGACTGGAGACATGCTTGGCCAGTCCATAACCTTTACCCTCAGCTTCTTTAGCAAGCCAGTGGTCGTTCGGAGGTGTGTTTGGGGTCGTTATCATGTTGCAGTACTGCCCTGCGGCCCAGTTTATGAAGGGAGGGGATCATGCTCTGCTTCAGTATGTCACAGTACATGTTAGAATTCAATGAACTGTAGATCCCCAGTGCTGGCAGCACTCATGCAGCCCCAGACCATGACACTCCAAACACCATGCTTGACTCTAGGCAAGACACACTTGTCTTTGTACTCCTCACCTGGTTGCCGCTCCACACCATCTGAACCAAATAAATGTATTTTGGTCTCATCAGACCACAGGACATGGTTGCAGTAATCCATGTCTGTTAAGTAAGTAAGCCGTAGTCTGTTTGTCTTCAGCAAAACTTTTTGTGGGGTTTCTTGTGCATCATCTTTAGAATAGGCTTCCTTCTGGGATGACAGCCATGCAGACCAGTATGATGCAGAGTGCGGCGTATGGTCTGAGCACTGACAGGTTGACCCCCCACCCCTTCAAGCCCTTCAGCAATGCTGGCAGCACTCATACGTCTATTTTCCAAAGCCAACCTCTGTGTACGACGCTGACCACGTGCACTCAACCTTCGTAAACTGGGCCGCAGGGTGGTATTGCAACATGATAACGACCCCAAACACACCTCCAAGATGACCAGTGGCTTGCTAAAAAAGCTGAGGGTAAAGGTTATGGCCTGGCCAAGCATGTCTCCAGACCTAAACCCTATTGAGCATCTTTGGGGCATCCTCAAACAGAAGGTGGAGGAGCGCAAGGTCTTTAATATCCACCAGCTCTGTGATGCTGTCATAAATGGGTGGAAGAGGGTTCCAGTTGCAACCTGTGAAGCTCTAGTGAACTACATGCCCAAGAGGGTTAAGGCAGTGCTGGAAAATAATGGTGGCCACACAAAATATTTACACTTTGGGCCCGATTTGTAAATTTTTTCTAAGGGGTGTACTCACTTTTGTTGCCAGCAGTTTAGACATTAATGGCTGTGTGTCGAGTTATTTTGAGGGGACAGTAAATTTACACTGTTATACAAGCTGTACACTGACTACTTTACATTGTATCAAAGTGTCATTTCTTCAGTGTTGTCCCATGGAAAGATATAAAGAAAAATGTGAAGAAATGTAAGGGGTGTACTCACTTTTGTGAGATACTGTATGTGCTGCCTCAACTCCCATTTGTGCTGATCAGGGAAGGCACGTTGAACTCCAAGCCCTCTGTTTCTACTTATACCACCTTACTGCAATAGCTGCCATTGTCAGCAGAGAATGCCAGAACAAACACCCTGGTGTTTGTTTTCGTTTAGAATATATTGATCCAGTTTTGTATTCTGCTTATTGATCCCTGTTCTTAATGAATGCTGGTTCGGATTCTTGGCATGTTGTTTGTGGTGTATTTATGTTCAGGGTCACATGGGTTGTATTTGCAAACCAGCCGTAACCACTTCTTTTTTTCTTCCTTAAGGCAAAGCAGAAAGTGGATGGACTGCACCTCCAGTTACAGAACCTGCTGTATGAAGTTATGCATCTGCAGAAGGAAATCAGCAAGTGTCTGGAGTTCAAGTCAGTAAAAAATATCTCATGCAACCTAAACAGCTTTTACTTTGAAAGTACTTGGGACCCAACAAAATTACTCGCCATGAAGATCTACTAAAGATATGCATCATCTTATACAAGAATAACAAAAAACAGGTCTTATTTAGTGCTTTACAAAATGTTGTCTTTTCCCATTAAGCCCTAGAGATGAAAACTAAGACACCCCCTTTCTTTCTGTCAGTGATGGATTTAGTCAGTATGTACTATAGATGCAAAATACAAAATAAACTAAGCTCAAAATGTGTAGTTAAACAAAATGTTGCTGCTGTGGAATAAAGCTTGTAAATATGACTTGTTAGTGTTTCACTAGTGATACTATGAAATAGTAAACTTTATTTATGTAGCATCTTTTATACACAAAGAGCTCTGTAAACATGCTTTTCCTTGACCGCAGGTCTAAACATGAGGAAATAGACTTGGTGCCTGAGGAAGAGTTTCATCAGGAGGCCCCACCGGAAATTTCCAGGCCTCATCTCACAAAAAGTGATAACCACCAACTCACACTGGCACGACTGGACTGGGAGCTTGAACAGAGGAAGAGGTGGGAAAACCTGCACACAGCATAGTACATCAGTAGCATGTTGTCGTCAACAAACGTGTTTGGATTTAGTGGGAGCACAAAGCATCTGTTTAACTTTTGTGCTCTGATACAGGCTGGCCGAGAAATACAAGGAGTCCCAGTCCACAAAGGAGAAGATCCAGAAGAGCATCGAGGTGAAGAAAGAACATCTGACAAGCTTGCAGCCAGGACTCAATGCCATCATGCAGGTAGAACAGCTGTCTGTCTGGTACCACTTTAAAGTTTTCAAGTTTTGAGCTTTGATAGGAACACACTATAAATCTGTTTTCGTTTCCAGTCTCAGCTGCTTGGAGCATTGATTTTGCAAAGTGTTTTGCAAGTGTGTTCATTTATTATTTATGACATTAAAAGTGTAACTTATTTGCTTATGTATTTTTTAAAGAAAGGTGTTCTTACAGTCCCTTAACCCATTGATGACGGCTGCTGCGCGATGCCACATTGGCTCTCCTGCCTGATGCTGCGTCGCGCAGCATTATTATTTTATCTAATTTTCATGGCATTCCCAGCATAGAATGCACTGTCATTGGTTCAAATACACATGAGGTGGGTTTTGTTGATTTTTTGAAGACCACGTGACCACCCAAAAGTTGTGTGGTTTGCCGAAAATCATGTCAATCAAAAAAATAAAAGATAAAAAAATAAAACAAAATAATAATAAAAATACGCCAGCTATGTCGGCGACAGAACAGTTAGTGGCGTTTGGTGCGCAGAATCAAGGTCTACTATAGACTACTGACGAAAATCACACAACACATTGCATCTATTTATTAACAATATTTAATAATTTTCTAATTCATCAAATTTTGACGATTTTTAGAAATATTTGTTGGTTTGTAAGCGCTAAGGGAGCATGTTTAAATAAAACCTGTGAACCTTAACTTTTAAATGTATTTTATTTCATGTTTCTATGTGCTACACAGGCTTAGATATTAAGGTTTTGGTTGGCTTGACAATTCCTACTATTTTTTCAGAAAACCCTCAGGCATTAAGGACATGCATCCTAGATTGCCATAGTCATCAATGGGTTAAAGGTGCGGCCACACCAAACGCACCTAATCTGCTGCTTGATCATTTTGTGTCACAAAAATGGTTCAACGCGCCTACGCAGCTAGATGAGCCTAGTCTCCCTCCCCATATATTTATTCCCCTAATCAACCATGGCTGCGATCAGGCCCGACACAACAGAGTGTATGTCCGCACAAAAACAACGACAACAACACGGCCAACAACTGTGCCAAAAGACAAATAAACAGCAACTGAACAGCACAAATAGATAAAAGAGCATTGCATATTCACGCTGCTCGGAAATGCACACAAACAGCAAGGCAGCAACTGAATTAACCAGGAAGCCCATTCTCGTGGCTGACTTTCCCCACGTCTTATAACCCCGAACAGCTGTCATGCAGCACCGGCCGCCCCCAAATACATTTTCCTCCTCTGTGTTTCTCAGCCACTGTGTACACTGTCTGCCGACCGTGCCGATGTCTGTGACGTCGGGTCATTCTCCAAGCTGATTGGCTATCGCGGCTAAGCGTCACACGTTGGAGCTTAAAAAGTAAAAATTTTTAACTTTGCGCGGGTGCGTTAGGCGCGTAAAAACGCTGCTACCTCGCCTAACGCGCTGCTTTACCGCGTGTAACGCATCAACGGGCCTAAACCAATGGTTCCCTATGCAAAAATTACAATTTTCTACGCCTCTACCACGCCTAACGCGTTTGGTGTGGTGGCCGTACCTTTAGTCTTTTTTCCTCCATTGAGGTGAAGGTCTTGACTGCTGTTCCCCCTTTGGACACCATTCTGTATTTGGTTCCTCTGAATGACAGTATGCTCTCTATTCTTTCACAGGCCTCTCTCCCGGTGCAGCAGTACCTGGCCATGCCCTTTGAACAGACTCAGAAACAGACAGAGGTTGCCCGCCACCTGCCTCCACCACTCTACGTCCTGTTTGTCCAAGCCAATGCCTATGGCCAGGCCTGTGGTAACTTATCATTTGAGAATATCCTATGTTTCAGTTTTTCTTCATGGGATGCCAGTCCCGATTTGTAAATAACTTATTACTTTTTCCATTTCAGACAAAAACCTGAATCTCTCAATCAGTGGCGATGTGGATGAGGCCAAGGCGCTGTCCAAACCTCCAGAAGATTCCCAAGGTACAATCCTTATTTCTGTTATCCCTTGATGTTTTTAAAATGTCATGATGTTTTATGTGTAAGAAATGCATCGCCAACAACAAAGATATAACAAAAGTACCGGTATGTTTTGTGGTTTCAACCAGATGATGAGAGTGATTCAGATGCAGAGGAAGAGCAAGAGAAAACTGTGAGTATCTCTCCCAAAACACACACACACACAAACACACACACACTCAGGTCAGCAAGTTCAGAGATTTCTTAATATACCAATCTCTGTAACGGACACACAAACTGTCCCTGAAGCCCTAGCTGTCACACATTGTGGTCCGGAGGGTTGGGCTTGGGGAGCGGCAGCTATCGATCGCTTCCTGCATCCGGACGAGCGCTAGCTAGGGGATTCTGGGAAATATTTGCCAAGAATGGCTAGGTGACTGTAACCTGAGGCCGGCTCGGGCCATGCATACTCAGCGCCAAAACCAGTACTCGTTCTTGTTGTTGTAAGACAGTCAGGATCTTTCTCTGCATGTGAATGAAAGTGTACTATTTTCCAAAATAACAGATTGAGGAATACATTTTTTTGTGTTTTGCTGCAACATCTATCTGTCCACACAACCGCTCATCCCAAATACCCTTTTCTTTTTCAGTATTTCAAGCCCTTCGTTTAAACTGCCACCTCCTCTTTTTATCTGTAAGAGTAGAGGGCTAAAATGTTAGAAATGCAATCATGTTTCTCCTTCAGGCAGCTGAAATTGAATGCATATTGTTTTTTGCAATGTATTTAATATTCTAAAATGTCAAAAATGCACTTTGTTTTGCTTTCTTTCTTCTAATCACTTGGTTCCATTACTTCTTCTTGTCTGCTTTGCAGAAGAGACGGAGGCCGACTACCGGCGGCCAGCTGGATGACAAAAGACGGGAGATGCTGAAAAGGCATCCTCTGTCCCTCTGCTTGGAACTCAAGTCAAAAGGTAACTCATTCTACACCCTTTATGACCTAACATTGTAGTGTGTTACTGCGCATTTTGTGCCGGCAGATGGATTCCTGGTCTTCACAAGAATTATTTAGAAGTCATCCGTGTTACACTGCTTGTAATGTAGCCATATCTATACTGTTTATTCATTGTGGTAACTCTATACCCACCAGACGGTATGTGAGAGAAAGTAAACCTGACCCAATATGCTGTGATGATATGACACCAGTTGACCCTTGTGTTCCCTCTGCTGGCAATACAAGAAATAGTAAGGGATTATAAGGATCTGCATTGCAGGCGTAACTCTACCGAAAGAGGGTGGGGAGGGAGAGGTGAGAGAGATGCTTGCAACAGTCTGCAGCACCTACCACACGTTGTAAGCAGATATTTCCCATCTCCGGTCTTTCTCTAACTCCTGCTTTTTATTTCTAGTGCCTTCCCCCTCTCTGCAGTTTTTAGCCTCACTGCTGTCAGCTGCAGCAGTCAGTTTACTGCAGTAACGTCAAACAAATGGAGCAGCATAGATGTCCTTAAGTGACAGTTTACCATGAAGGCAGGGAGTGGAGCATCAGCTTAATATGTATCCTCCCCATGGGTGCTGCGTGTTGCTATCACCGTGAATCACACCTTGTTGTTGCTCCCTAATGCGCTGCAGTGTAAAGTAAACCCTGGGGGACGTTCACTGAGAGGATGAATGGAAAGAGGATTAAGCTAGAAATGGATGAATTCATTAGCATGTCTTATCCATTATGTCTCCACAGATGGCAGCGTCCTCCATCTCTTCTTCTACTACCTGATGAATTTAAACATACTGACGGTCAAAGCCAAGGTGTCCACCTCCACAGACCTCATCACAGCCATCAGCGCAGGGTATGTCTCTCTGTGTATTGTGGTCTTGAGCATTCATATCCCTCGATGTGTCCCTGAAAGGAAAAACCTAAACATGTCTTTCTTTTTGCAGGGATCTGCTGAAATCAGAAACTCTACTCAGCTGTCTCTACACCAACGACCAGGGACGGGAAACGCCTAACCCCGCTAATCGTTACCAGTTTGATAAAGTCGGGTGAGGATGTCAAATAATTCAAGTGAAAAAGCAGATGTGTGGCAAACCACACCCATTGGATGTAGCACAATTCAAGCAGAACTAATCCATAGTTTTTTTATTAGGATTGTTTGCTTTTCTGATTACGTGGAGGACCTGGGCCACCCCTACATGTGGGTTCAGACTCTTGGAGGGCTTCATTTTCCCAAAGATACTTCCGAGGTGCGTGTTCCAATCAAGTACTATCCTACTTGAGCACATTGTCCGTTCATAACAGCCGTATCATGTTGGTATATGCTTCCTTTTTCCAGGGTGTGCACGTGGGCAGTAAACTAAGCGCCAGCCAAATGGAGAGCACCATGAAGCTGCTGAGGGGACGAGTTCAGTCCCGCTTGGCTCTGCACAAACAATTCGCCTCTTTAGGTCATTTTATATATAATTTAACGACCACACATTCAATAAAAGAGAGAGAGATTTTGACTGAGATTGTTTGTGCTTGTGTCCTCAGAGCACAGCATCATCCCGGTCTCAAGTGAGAGTCAGCACCTCTTTCCTGGCAAGATCATCTCCCATTTAGCTCGCTGGACCACCACCACTCACGAGGAGTACATGGTATACACACATATAAACGCATATGCACAGATGTTTCAAATCACCTTTTCTAATAAGATGCTTCCAAAAAAATAAACTATATATTTCTCTATGTTGCTAGGATCTGCCATACACGCGTCACGTGACCGATGCTGGGTTGGCAAAGGACACTGATCTGTACTTCATGTGTGTGGTGGAGAGGGGCACAGGTAAATACAAGCACTGATTGTAGAATTGGTCAATATGGTTAAAACGTTTCAGACGTGTTCCTTTTTAAACCTCCTGACTTGATTTTTTTCTTTCTTCCCCAGCTCGTCTCCAGGCCGCTGTGGTGCTGAGTCCCCGTTACCCAGAAGTCTCCCCTCTTTTCTCCCTCTCTCTCAGCTGGAAGGGAGAGCGCAGTGGACGCACTGATGACAACCTTCGAGTATGGACATTTCTCAATATAAATGCTCAGTTGTACAAGTTCCTTTTAATTCTAGATATTTCAGGGTCTTACTAGACTTTTATTTTTTATTTTTAGGCCATGGAAAGTGAGGTCAATGTGTTCAAGAATGAACTACAGGGACCTCGTCCGGGATACCAGCTCCTGACCAATCAGATTTCCCGCCTGTGTGTCTGCCTGGATGTGTATTTGGAGACTGAAGGACAAGACGACGGCGTGGAGGGACCAAGAGAGTTTCCCCGGGAAAAGATGTGCCTGCGCACTGTCAGGTACATAGTCACTAGAAGCGACATTTGAAACAAGATGCTTGTGTATCGGAATAAAATAACTGCATCTCATCTGACATCTGATATATCTTTTTTTCAGGGGCCCAAATCGTCTGAAGCCATTCAAGTACAACCATCCTCAAGGCTTCTTTAGTCACCGCTAAATTTGTCCATATGTTTCTCCCTGCTGTTCTTACAACTTTGACTCCCTATAGCTTACCCTTTATGACTTTTGGACACACATTGTATCCCTTTTTTAAAAGTCTTCATAACTGTTTTAAAATAAACTCACTTTTTTTGGAATGAGTGGTCTATTTCAAGCTCTTTTTCATCTGTGCTTTGTTGTACATTTGAAATATTTCTGTCTTATCCCTGGGCTTTCTTCACAGCCCCACCTCTCTCTGCTGCTGTATTTATAGCTGCCGTCTGCACTACCTAAATTTTAATGCCATTGTTGCTCAGTGCTACAGCGAGCTGAGTCATTTCCCCAGAGCATTAAGTCCTTGGGATATGATATTTGGTGTATTGTCAGATTTTGACCTTTCATTTATCATCCTGGAGGCTACAATGAAAGAAATACAGGTTGTTTTCAGGATACTGATGCCAATTCCACCAGGGATTACTCTTATTTCATAGTGAGCAGCAGTCTATGAAGTAGATGGCAGTAATATCACTGTTGTTTTCTTGGGAGTGCAAGTCCAGCAGAATAGGTGCTATTCAAATCCAGGGATGAGAGCAGTAGCAACCTCAAACTGTTGTTACGGTGACGTGGGTTCATGATCCTATTAATAAAAAAGCAATTTGTAGGATGCAATGAGATTGCATTTGGGAAAGGAACCTGGAAAACATGCCAGGAGAGAGAACCTTCAAATATCAGCCAAAGTCAATGTCAGCCAAAGCCGATGTCAGCATGGAACCCATAAAGAGGTTTCTCAGTGGCTTAAATTGAATAATGTGCTGCTTTTCATAGACATGAATTCATAGGACGGATGACTTTTCTAACAAGCTGCTGTGAATGCTATTAAAAATACAGCTTAAATTTTTTCTTAATAGTGATTACTTCTATAAATCCAAGTTTTAATCTTAAATTAATATGATCCTCAATCTATATGATAATGATATACCAACCAAAACTAAGTATCATGGTAATAAGGAATTCATTTTAATGAGATTCATGTGGGAAGGAGCGGGGCGGTGAAAAGATGGTAAAAAATCACTGCTTCAGTGTTTGAACGTGTGGCTTTCTGCAGTTAGGCAGAGCCAGGTGAAAGTTTTAAGGATGGAAGACGAGTCTGTTCTGTGGCAAGCCAGCAGCACTACTGCTTTTTACACACCGGCGTGGTCTCTGGGATGTCACGAATGGTAATGTGGCTGCTGTGCTGTGCGTGTGTGTGTTGTGCAGCTCCCTCTCTCTTTCAGCCGCAATGCAGTGCAGTTACTCGCAGCGTTTACCTTTTTTGGCCTCACACCTCGTATGATTACTTTCTATACTTCTCCCTACTCAGGCTCCTCTAAAGGTCAATGTGCTACAGATCTTTTTTGAAGTGTCAACAGAAAAGAGAAAACAGTGGTGCATCTTTCTGTTTGATTTTTCATTCTTTATTTCTGTTTCATATTGCATATTCTCAGCAGGTTATACATAGCACAGTCATCATTGACCTAGCGCAGCAGACCAGAAGAGTGAGACGCTACAGTCCTCCTGTCGGGACAGAGAAGCTGCATTTTTAAGGTGCACAACAAGCAAAATTCAAGTCTTTCTTACTTAGTGTATCTGTAAATATAATAGACATTTGTATCTGCTTAAATATATTTATATATATATTTAATAATGTATCACAATCTTGTCACCCTGACATTGTTTTTGACATCCCATACCCTTGAAGGCTTGTGTAGGTACAGCGGGCCCCCATGATCCCCCTCAGCAGGATTCAGTTTTTAAATGCACTTGTTATTGATTAAGGGCAGTTGTCACATTCAGATAAAGAGTTTGAGAGCATTCTGCATTCACTACTGTCAAACATCATAAGCATCTTGGGGAAGGGAGGGGAGAGGGTGTCATGGCCATACTTAGGGAGCAAAGGGGAATTATTTGCTACAAAATATCACTATTGCTTACATACTATCACCTGCTTTGCTTTGGGCATTAGAGTGCCCGTGTGAACAGCTGGGTGCATCCAGCTCACTATCACCTTCTCTTCAACCTGTCATTGTTCTTTGGCATCTCCACCTCCTACTCCTCCTCTAACCCTGAATCAAAGCTGGTCGTTTTTTGTCTTACTTCTTGACCTTCTCCTCCTTGCTCTCTTCTTTACTAACATCCTTTTTCTCCTCTGGCTTATTCTCCTCTTTCTTGCTCTCACTTTTCTCGGGTTGGGCTTTAGGGGCAGCCTTCTCCTCTGGCTTCTTCTCCTCTACTTTCTTCTCATCCTTCTTGTCCTCCTTTTTCTCAGGCTCTGCTTTGGGGACGGGCTTGGCCTCGGGCTCGGCCTTCTCCGCTTTAGGGACAGAGGGTTTCTCCTCCTTGGCGGGGGGAGCGCTCTCTTGGGGTCAGCCTTGGGGGAGGGTTTTGTCCTCTGCGGGTTTGGAAGTTTCTTTTTTGGTATCGGGCTTGTCTGCCTTCTCTGGCTCCTTCTCCTTGGGCTCTTGCTTCTTCTCTTCCTCCTTGGCAGGTTGCTCTTTCTCTTTCTTCTCCTCCTTTGCGGTTGCTCTTTCTCCTCCTCCTTCTTCTCCTCCTTCTTCTCCTCCTCCTTTACAGGTTGAGGCTTCGCCTCCTTTTTCTCCTCCTTGGGGGCGTCTTTGGCGGCGGGCCGGCTTGGCCTTCTCTGTCACTGGAGACTTTGGCTCGGGGCTCTTGGGTGGAGGAGATTTAGATTCGGGGGACTTGCTGGGTGGGGGGATTTTGACACTGGTGACTTGGATGCAGGTGACTTGGACTCATTGCCCGCGGGGGGATTTGACTGCAGGAGACTTAGCAGGAGACTTGGGCATCGGCGATTTGGCCGCCGGTGATTTGGGCGGAGATTTGGGACACCGGCGATTTGACAGCGGGAGATTTGGGTTGAGGGGATTTGGAAGGAGGGGATGCAGCCTTCTCTGGAGATTTGGACTTCTCTTCCTCCTCCTCTGCCTCCTCTTCCTCTTTGTCATCCTTCCTCTTCTTCTCCCTCTGCTTCCTCTTCCTTTT